>NC_091061.1:127732195-128357195 GCF_000393655.2 Nicotiana sylvestris
TTCATCGATTTAAAAAAAAATTCAACTCAAATACATAGATTATAAGATAAGGATATCTTGGAATATATTTTTTTCTAATTTACATTGTGTGTCGTTTTCAAAAAATTACTATTACTAAAAACTGATATGATATTTGAGTCTGAATTTAGATGCAATTTGAGTAGTTTGCATTGATGTTTGTGATGACGTTTTAAAACAAAATTTCGTGTTCGGAGGCCATGAAAACCTCATTTAGAGTCACCTCGATTTGCGAGCGCAGTCCGGGCGCGTAGCCGGAAAGCTTAAATATGATAATCTGTGAAGATAAGTTTTGATTATAAAATGAGCTAATTTGACTTCGGTCAACGTTTTGGATAAACGGACCCGGACCCGTGATTTGACGAACCTGGAGGGTCCATAGAAAAATATGGGACTTAGGCGTATGCCCAGAATCGAATTCCGAGGTCCCAAGCCCGAGGAATGAATTTTCAAAGGAAATTGTTTTCTGGAACTGTTTAAAGAAATTTGAAATGAAATTTGATTAGAACATGATGGTATCGGACCCGTATTTTGGTTCCGGCGCTCGGTACAGGTCTTATACTTGATTTAAGACATTTCTGTGGAATTTGGTGAAAACCGGATGTCATATGACGTGATTCGGACTTAAATTGCCAAATTTATGTTTAAAGAAGTTTTGAGAAAATTTCATTGATCTCGAGATTTAATTTGATATTCATGATGTTATTTTGATGATTTGATTACACGAATAAGTCCGTAGGATATTTTTGAGGTTTTGTGTGCGCTTGGGTTGGAGTTCCGAGGGCTCGGGTGAGTTTCGGGTAAGTTCAGGGGTGTCTTAGGCTTAAAAAGCTGAGCTGTTGCAGGCTCAGAGAGGTGGAGGACCTCTAAACAGGACAGTGCGGTTCGCACGATATGGACTGCGGCCGCGGAGAGGCCCGTGCGGCCGCACTAGTTTTGGTGCGGTCCGCGGTGAAGAGAGATTCACTGGTCCGACTTCGGAAGCCTATATCTTTTGATCTACAAGGAATTTTGAGATGGTTTAAAAACGAAAGTTGTAGTCTTTCGTGTCTAGTTTCCAGAAAAGTAAAGAAATCACAATTTGGATATTTGTAGAGAAGGTTATGGCCAAAATACTAAGACTTGTCACTGCAGAACACAGGAAGCCTGTGCGGCTGCGGTTGATTTTGTGCGGTCCGCACAGGGCATCCGAGGGCAGTATATTTAGACGGGATTTTTAGTTATTTTTCATTTTTTAAGACCCCAAAAACATAAGAGGCAAATTTTCAAACAACCTTTCTTCTCCAAATCAATTGTAAGTCATTTTTAACTAGTTTTCTTCAATCATTAACACCTTTCAACATTGATTCAACTTAAAATCAAAGATTTTCATGTGGGAAATTGGGAGTTTTGGGTAGAACCTAGGTTTTTCAAAAATTGGGGATTTGGACCTCGATTTGAGATCCGATTTCAAAACAAATTACATATTTGAGCTCGTGGGGGAATGGGTAATCGGGTTTTGGTTCGAACCTCGGGTTTTGACCACGTGGGCCCGGGGGCGATTTTGACTTTTTGGGTAAAACTTTGGAAAAATCATTTTCATGCATTCAAATTGATTCATTTAGTGTTTATTGATGTAATTAAGTAATTTGTGACTATAAACGAGCGAATTGGCGGTGGAATCAAGGGGTAAAGCTATAATTGAACCTTGAGTTGTGTTCGTGGCATCGAGGTAAGTGTTTGGTCTAACCCTAGCTTGAGGGAATAGGAGTTGTGTCCTATTTGCTATTTGTTTCTTGTCGAGTACGACGTATAGGCATGGTGACGAGTATCTATGCGTTGGTGTCAAGCATTACCGTGAGTCTTATCTTGTGATTTTCATGATCTCGTTGTATTATTCATGCCTTGGTGAAGATTTCTATTTGTTGTGTAAAGTTGTGGAAAGAATTGTGACCTATGAACATTGAGGAGCATTGGCTCCAGTTATATAACGAATTGTGAAAGTATAAGTGATAATCGAAAATCTAGAGTATTGGCTCGAGTTGTGAAGTGAATTGTGAAGTAAAAGTGAGAAGGAGAAGAGATCATTATGTTTCCCCCTTGCCGGGCTATGGTTGAGTTGAGGTTCCCTTGCACTGTGTTCTTAATTGATATTACGTACGCTTAGGTTGATAATTCTTCGTGTTAGGTGTTGTAACAAGTTTGGTTATAGATGGGTAGTTAGATGTTCAAACTAGTTGAGTTATAGTTGAGATAGTTAGATGTTGGAACAAGTTTGGTTATGGTTGTTTCTCCCTTGCCGGGACGTATATACTTGTACTATTGAGTTCCCTTGCCGGGATAGTGTAGTCTATTGTTGATCCCTTGCTGGGACGGTTAATTATGGTTATTGTTGACTATATGTGTGGATCAGGTTGCACGCTGCAACAGATATTATATTGGATCGGGTTGCACGCTGCAACAGATATTATATTGGATCAGGTTGCATGCCGCAACAGATATTATATTGGATCGGGTTGCACACCGCAACAGATATTATATTGGATCGGGTTGCACACCGCAACAGATATTATATTGTATCGGGTTGCACGCCGCAATAGATAATATATTGGATTGGGTTGCACGCCACAACAGTTATATATATGGATCGGGTTGCACGCCGCAACAATGTTAAATGATAAGGGATCGGGTTGCATGCCGCAACAGTATTGTCATTGTATTGATTGTAGACATCGAGTGTTCTTTCATACTTTATTAAGTTTCTGATAGAATTGATATGTTTCCCCTCCCTTTTAAACTGTTATTACCTGTTTATATTTCCGTTGTATATTATATAACTGCATAGGTTTATCTGGAGTCTGGTCCTAGCCTCGTCACTACCTCGCCGGTGTTAGGCCAGACACTTACCAGCACATAGGGTCGGTTGTGTTGATGTTACACTCTACACTTATGTGCAGATACAGGAGCAGCCCTTGGTCAACAACATTAGGGGAGCCAGCCTTCATTCCACTGAGATACCGAGGTAGCCTTGCAGACGTCCGTAGGCCCGGCGTCTCCTCTATCTTTTATTATGTTATGTTATCTCTTGTATCCGAAATAGACAATGTTTCTTTCTTTCAAACAGTTGTGTGTAGTGATCTTAGTAGTCCGTGGATATTGTGACACCAGTTCTTGTTAGAGGCATATGTTTACTTTCGAAACATTTTGGTTTTATATTTATTTAAGACTTCCACTTAAATCTCATATTCCACTGCCATTTAGTTGTTCATCACTTGTTAATATAAGTTGTAAAAAGGATTAAAACAGAATAGTTAAAGATTTCTAAGTTCGTGGCTTGCCTAGATTCTACGAGTATGCGCCATCACGACTCCCGAGGGTGAAAATTCTGGGTCATGACACAGAGTTTGCCTACAACAACAGTTACCAGTCGAGTATCCATATGGCTCCTTATGAGGCTTTATATGGTAGGCGGTGTCGATCTCCGGTTGGATGGTTTGAGCCGGGAGAGGCTCGATTGTTGGGTACGGATCTGGTTCAGGAGGCTTTGGACAAGGTCAGGATTATTCAGGATAGGCTTCGTACAGCTCAGTCCAGGCAAAAGAGTTATGCAGACCGCAAGGTTCGAGATGTGACTTTTATGGTTGGAGAGCGGGTATTGCTCCGAGTGTCACCTATGAAGGGCGTGATGAGATTTGGGAAGAAGGGCAAACTTAGCCCTAGGTTCATCAGTCCGTTTGAGATTCTTGATCGAGTGGGAGCGGTGGCTTATAGACTTGCATTGCTGTCGAGCTTATCAGCCGTGCATCCAGTGTTTCATGTGTTCATGCTCCGAAAATATCACGACGATCCATCCCACGTGTTAGATTTCAGCACTGTCTAGTTGGACAAGGACTTGTCTTATAAGGAGGAGTCGGTAGCTATTCTAGACCGACAGGTTCATCAGTTGAGGTCGAAGAGTTTTCCTTCTGTTCGTGTTCAGCAGAGAGGTCAGCCTCCTGAGGCATCGACCTGGGAGTCCAAGTCTGATATGTGGAGCCGTTATCCCCATCTTTTCCCCGACTCAAGTACTTTTTTCTTTTGTCCGTTCGAGGACGAATGGTTGTTTTAGAGGTGGAGAATGTTTCCATGTTCTGAGGCCTTGAAAATCTCATTTAGAGTCACCTCGATTTACGTGTGCAGTCCGGGCACGTAGTTGGAAGGCTTAAATATGATAATCTGTGAAAAATGATAAGTTTTGATTATAAAATGAGCTAATTAGACTTCGGTCAACATTTTGGGTAAACGGACCCAGACCCATGACTTGACGGTCCCATAGGGTCCGTAGGAAAATATGGGACTTGGGCGTATGCCCGGAATCGAATTCCGAGGTTGCAAGCCCGAGGAATGAGTTTTCAAAGGAAATTGTTTTCTGGAATTGTTTAAAGAAATTTGAAATAAAATTTGATTAGAACATGATGGTATAGGGCCCGTATTTTGGTTCTGGTACCCGATACAGGTCTTATATATGATTTAAGATATTTCTGTAGAATTTGGTGAAAACGGATGTTATATGACGTGATTCGGACTTAAATTGCCAAATTTATGTTTAAAGAAGTTTTGAGAAAAAATTTCATTGATCTCGAGATTTAATTTGATGTTCATGTTGTTATTTTGATGATTTGATTACACGAATAAGTCTGTAGGATGTTTTTGAGGTTTTGTGTGCACTTGGGTTGGAGTTCCGAGGGCTCGAGTGAGTTTCGGGTAGGTTCCGAAGTGTCTTAGGCTTAAAAAACTGAGCTGTTGCAGGCTCAAAGAGGTGGAGGACCTCTGAACAGGGTAGTGTGGTCCGCACGATATGGACTGCGGCCGCGGAGAGGCCCGTGCGGCCGCACTAGTTTTGGTGCGGTCCGCGGTGAAGAGCAATTCACTAGTCCAAATTCAGATGCCTATATCTTTTGATCTACAAGGAATTTTGAGATGATTCAAAAACAAAAATTGTAGTCCTTCGTGTATAGTTTCCAGAAAAGTAAAGAAATCACACTTTGGATATCTGTAGAGAAGGTTATGGCCAAAATACTAAGACCTATCACTGCAGAACACAGGAAGCCTGTGCGGCTGCGGTTGATTTTGTGCGGTCCGCACAGGGCATCCGAAGGTAGTATATTTAGACAGAATTTTTAGTTATTTTTCATTTTTTAAGACCCCAAAAACATAAAAGGCAATTTTTCAAACAACCTTTCTTCTCCAAATCAATTGTAAGTCGTTTTTAACTAGTTTTTTTCAATCATTAACACCTTTCAACATGGATTCAACTTAAAATCAAAGATTTTCATGGGGAAATTGGGAGTTTTGTGTAGAACCTAGGTTTTTCAAAAATTGTGGATTTGGACCTCGATTTGAGATCCTATTTCAAAACAAATTACATATTTGAGCTCGTGGGGGAATGGGTAATCGGGTTTTGGTTCGAACCTCGGGTTTTGACCACGTGGGCCCGGGGGCGATTTTGACTTTTTGGGTAAAACTTTGGAAAACCCATTTTCATGCATTCAAATTGATTCATTTAGCATTTATTGATGTAATTAAGTAAATTGTGACTAGATACGAGCGAATTGGCGGTGGAATCAAGGGGTAAAGCTATAATTGAACCTTGAGTTGTGTTCGTGGCATCGAGGTAAGTGTTTAGTCTCACCTTAGCTAGAGGGATTAGGAGTTGAGTCTTATTTGCTATGTGATAATTGTTGAGTACGATGTATAAGCATGGTGACAAGTATCTATACGTTGGTGTCTAGCATGATCGTGAGTCTTTAAATTTTGAAGATCTTGATTTCGTTGTATCTTTCATGCCTTGGTGATGATTTCTAATTGTTGTGGAAAGTTTGTGGAAGGAATTGTAACCTTTGAACATCAAGGAGCATTGGCTCAAGTTATATTATGAATTGTAAAAGTATATGAGATGATTGAACCCTTTGGAGCATTGGCTCAAGTGGTAAAGTGAATTATGAAATAAAAGTGAAAGAAAGAGAAAGAGTTATTAAATTGTCCCCTTGCCGAGATATTGTTGCTTTGTTGATTATCTCCCTTGCCGGGATGTTGAGATTATTGATGTTGTTCTCTTGACGGGATTTAATTGTTTAACTGTTGTTCCCTTACCAGGATCTCTATTACTATTTTGTTTATTCCTTTGCCCCTTTGCTTGTGATTGTTGTTTGGGTGAGGAAGAGTGTTAAAGCACGAAGGGTGATGTCGTGCATTGTTTGCTATTGTGAGAAAAGAGTATAAAGCACGAAGGATGATGTTGTGTCGTACGATGTACCATTCCGTACCGATTTTCATTGATTATATGGTGAGGAAAGAGAGTAAAAGTACGAAGGGTGGTGCCGTGCACATCTTTATTATATGATTGATTTAGTGAGGACGAAAGTAAAAGCACGAAGGGTGATGCTGTGCACACTTTTATTATAAAATTGCTTTGGAGAGGACGAAAGTAAAAGCACGAAGGGTGATGCCGTGCAAATTGTTGATTTTTGATTCTTTGTTGATATTCGAGTTATGTTATTTCTTTCCTTACTTGATGCTTTCTATTCGGAACTGTTATCTCCCCCACAACATGTTTTCCCCTCCCACATTAACTGGTTATTTTCTGTATTTCTTTGTTGCTGTATATATATTTGAACTGCACAGGTTTATTTGGTAGTTTGGTCCTAGCCTCGTCACTACTTCGCCGAGGTTAGGCTAAGACACTTACCAGCACATGGGGTCAGTTGTGATGATACTACACTCTGCACTGTGTGCAGATCCAAGAGTAGCTTTCGGACAGTAGTTGGAGTGCTTCCTTCAGTCCACCCGGAGACCCAAGGTAGACTACAGGCGTCCGCAGGCCCTGGCGTCTCCCTCTATCTCTACTTCCTGTTTCATTTTCTTTTATTCAGAAACAGTGTACTGTTATTTCTTCAGACCTTGTATGTAGAAATCTTAGATAGTCTGTGACACTGTGACACCAGGTTTTGGGTATTTGAGGTTTTAAAAGTTGTAATAGACGTAGACTTAAGATATTTAATTGTTGACTTTCACTTAATTATTTAAAGTTCTGTTGTTATCATGTTATCGCCTTGTGTTTGTTAAAATGAAGCAATATGGAAGCGTAGCAAGTAGTTAAGGTTTGGCTTGCCTAGCTCCCATTAGTAGGCGCCATCACGACTTCCGAGGTTGGAAAATCCGGGTCGTGACATGTTAAGCCATGTATTGTGTCGAGAAAAAACTACTTGATAATTTTAAGAGAATATGTACAATGTTATATAATAACAATCAACTAATTTAACATTTAATGATTCAAAGAAAAAAATTTGTATATATAGGGTATTCAAAATTTAAAATCTGTGGCTAGAGATATCAATAAACTCAAAATAGAGCCATACTAAAATAAAGTTTCGTTGGCTAAAAAATTATTTAAATTTTTAGATAGTCTATTAAAGTGGATTTTAAATTAAGGATGATATCTTCACTTGCATCATTATAAAGTTAATCATTATTGAAAGATAACAACATACCAAAATAAAATTAGAATTTCAAAATAAAATATTTTTCGAAAGATAACAACATACCAAAGAAGAGTTCAAGTCATAGTAAAAGAGTCATGTCGTAAGCAAAAAGTCGTTCATATTGTGTCAACCTTTGTGCTTTGCCATAAATACAAGTTATTATTTCGCTTCGTGACTATTTTTAGGTTCCAATGACTCCAATAAGAATGGTGCAAAAAAAATCACTTCGAGATTTGAAAAAATATTAGTTTTTTTCATGTAGTATTTCTTAATTAATATGTGACAATTATCTATAATTATATAGAAGGTTTAAATTTTAAGGTTATTTATATATAATTCAAATAACTCAGATGTTTAATATGGTTAGTGTCAAATATCAAAATGAAGTCATACTGGAAAAAATAAATTCACTAGCTAAAGAATTATTTAAATTTTTAGATACCCGACTAAACTGAGTTTTTGAATTAAAGGATAATATTTTTACTTCCATTATTATAAACATAATTATTATTGAAAAATAAAATTTTAGAAACTGAAATTTTAAAATAGAAATATTTTTTGAAAGATATCAACACACCAAATAAGAGTTCAAGTAGTAATACAAGAGTCAAGCCATATCCAAAGAATCCCTCATAGCCTCAACCTTTGATTGTTTTGCCATAGATATGAGTTATTATTTTGCTTCCTGACTATTTTCAGGATCCAATGACACCGCTGAGAATGGTACCAAAAAAGAAAATAGAATTATAACGAGGAAATTTGAGAAATGGTTAATCTTTTTCATGTAGTGTTTCTTAATTTATATCCAATAATTATATCAAGAAGGTTTAAATTCTAAGACTATTGACACATAATTCAAATAAATAAATATTTGACATGATTAGTGTCCGCGCATCCGCGCGGGTGCTAATACTAGTTATATATTTTATTAAAAGGAGAGTAGTGAAGCATGTGGTTAAGCCAAGTGGCAATCGAAAATGAAGCCACTTGGCAATTTTAAGACAACATTAATTATTAAAAATTATAAATAGAAATATAATTAATGGAAGTAGTTTAATGAATCTTATACATAATCTAAATAGATCTTTGTCACGACCCGGATTTTCTATCCTCGGGAGTCGTGATGGAGCCTACTAATGAGAGCTAGGCAAGCCAACCCTTAACTACCTTTTTCATTAACAAATCATTTTTTTCAATAACCAGCGATAACATGAAAACAACTGAATTAAATAAATAAGCGGAAGTCAACAATTTTTATAACTCAAGACTATGTCTATTACAACTTTCAAAACCTCAATACCCAAAACCTGGTGTCACAGACTGTCTAAGAGTCACTACAAACAAGGCCTGAAGAAAATACAATAAACTGTTTCTGAACGAAAGAAAATGAAACAGGGACTATTAGAGGGAGACGCCAGGGCCCGCGAACGCCTGCAAGTCTATCTTGGGTCTCCGGGTGGACTGAAGGAAGCCCTCCAACTACAGTCTGTAAGCTGCTCCGGGATCTGCACACAGTGCAGAGTGTAGTATCAGCACAACCGACCTCATGTGCTGGTAAGTGTCTAGCCTAACTTCGGCGAAGTAGTGACGAGGCTAGGACCAGACTACCAAATAAACCTGTGCAATTTAAATATATACAGCGGAAAGGAAAATGCAGAAATAACCAGTAAATGTGGGAAGGGGAAACATGTTGTGGGGAAAATAATGGTTCCGAATAGAAATCGTCAGGTAAGGAAAGTAACAACATAACTAGAATATCATCAAGAATCAGAAATCAACAATTTTTACGGCATCACCCTTCGTGTTTTACTCTCGTCCTTACCAAATCAATCATATAATAACAACGTGCATGGCATCACCCTTCGTGCTTTTACTCTCATCCTCACCAAACAATATTTTATAACAAAAGTGTACACGGCATCACCCTTCGTGCTTTTACTCTCTTTCCTCACCATATAGTCAATGATAATCGGTACAAAATGGTACATCGTACGGCACGACATCGCCTTCGTGCTTTACTCTCTTTCCTCACCATAGCAAACAATGCATGGCATCACCCTTCGTGCTTTAATGCTCTACCTCACCCAAACAACAATCACAAACAAAGGGGCAAGGGAGTAAACAAATAACAATAGAAATCCCGGAAAGGGAACACAATTAAATAGTTAAATCACGGGAAGAGAACAATATCAATAATCTCAGCATCCCGACAAGGGAGATAATCAACAAGGCAACAAACATCCGGCAAGGGGACAATTTAATAACTCTTTCTCTTTCTTTCACTTTTACTTCATAACTCACTTTACCATTTGAGCCAATGCTCCAAAGGGTTCAATCATCTCATATACTTTCACACGTTGTAATATAACTCGAGCCAATTCTCCTCGAAGCCCAAAGGTCATAATTTCTTTCACAGGCTTTTCACAACATAAAGAAATCATCACTAAGGCATGAAAGACACAACAAAATCAGGATATTCACAACATAAAGACTCACGGTCATGCTAGACACCAACGTATAGATACTCGTCACCATGCCTATATGTCGTACTCAACAATTATCACATAGCAAATAGGACTTAACTCCTAATTCCTCAAGCTAAGGTTAGACCAAACACTTACCTCAAACTTTCACGGCTAATTCAATCCTCAATTACCGCTTTCCTCTCGAATTCGGCTCCAAATCGATTGTATCTATACACAAATGACTTCATAACATCAATAAATGCTAAACAATTCGAATTCAATGCCTAATTATAGCTTCCCAAGTATTCTTCCCAAAATCCCAAAAATCGACCCCAGGCCCGCTTAGTCAAAACACTAGGTTCGAACCAAAATCCGATAACTCATTCATCCACGAGCCCGAATATATAATTATTTCCAGAATTCGACCCAAAAACGAGGTCTAAATCACAATTAATTGAAAAAAGCCCTAACTCTACCCAATTCCCTAATTTCTACCTTTAATTACATGTTTTAGGCCTAGAAATTCAATAGATGTTGATGAAAATGGAAGAAAATAAGTTAAAGATTACTAACCCAAGAGTTTATGGTGAAAGGATGCTTTAAAAGTCGCCCTAGAACTTTGGAGAAGAAAGAGTTTGTGAAATTTTGGTGAAATCCCGTAATGGGTTCTGTTTTGGGACTTTAAAATAACTGGGCAAAAGCCTTCTTCGAGTTCGCAATAAGCTCAACGCGTTCGTGATGAGTCAGGTCTGAAGACCTTGGTGTTCGCGACACTGGGCTCGCGTTCGCGATGCTTTAGCACCTAAAGCCCTCGCGTTCGCGGGCCAGTGGCTGCGTTCGCGTAGAACAAACTGGTGGCCCCTCCCCCTGAACCCTACGCATTCGCGAAGGGTTTCCCCCCTGAGCTTCGCGTTTGCGTCTCAACCCCGCGTTCGCGAAGAAGAAACTGGGCACCTGGGATCTTTGCCTTACGCGTTCGCGTGTGAGACCACGCGAACGCGAAGAACAAAATCCCTGGGCACAACAGCAGAAAATTTGCAACACTTCTAAAGCCAAAAACCATTATGAAACACTCCCGAGCCCTCGGGGCTCCTAACCAAACACAGGATCTAACTCAACAACATCATACGAACTTATCCGTGCGATCAAATCGCCTAAATAACCTCAAAATCAATGAATCAAACCTCAAAATCAAGAATTTTTACTCAAACTTCATCAAGTTTCCAATTTAGAAATTTAAGTCCGAAACACGTCAAACGACGTCCGATTTCAACCAAATTTTACAGGAAGAACTTAAAACATATATAAGACCTGTATCGGGAACCGGAACCAAAATACGGGCCCGATACCATTGCTTTTTAATCAGATTTTATTTCTAATTTCCTTAAACATTTTCAGAAAACAATTTTACTTAGAAATTCATTTCTCGGGCTTGGGACCTCGAAATTCGATTCCGGACATATGCCCACGTCCCATATTTTCCTACGGACCCTCCGGGACCGTCAAATCACGGGTCCGGGTCCGTTTGCCCAAAATATTGACCAAAGTCAAACTTATTCATTTTAACATCAAAACTTAGCATTTTTCACAAAATTTCATATTTAAGATTTCCCGCTATGTGCCCAGACTGCGCACGCAAATCGAGGCAACTCTAAATGAGGTTTTCAAGGCCTCGGAAGCATAGAATGGATAGGAAACCAGGTGATGGCCCCTTTGGGTCATCACATTCTCCACCTCTAAAACAACCGTTCGTCCTCGAACAAACAGAAGAAGGAAGTACCTGAGTGGGGGAATAGATAAGGATAACGGCTCTGCATATCGGACTCGGACTCCCAGGTTGATGCCTCAGGAGGATGACCTCTCCACTGAACACGAACAGAAGGGAAACTCTTGGATCTCAACTGACGAACCTGCCAGTCTAGAATAGCTACCGGCTCCTCCTCATAGGACAAGTCCTTGTCCAACTGGACAGTGCTGAAATCTAACACGTGGGATGGATCGCCGTGATACTTCCAAAGCATGGACACATGGAACACTGGATGCACGACTGATAAGCTCGGCGGCAATGCAAGTCTATAAGCCACCTCTCCCACTCGATCAAGAATCTCAAACGGACCAATGAACTAGGGCTAAGCTTGCCCTTCTTCCCAAATCTCATCACGCCCTTCATAGGCGACACTCGGAGCAATACCCACTCACCAACCATAAAAGCCACATCTCGAATCTTACGATCTGCATAGCTCTTTTTCCTGGACTAAGTTGTACGAAGCCTATCCTGAATGATCTTGACCTTGTCCAAGGCCTCCTGAACCAAATCCGTACCCAACAACCGAGTCTCTCCCGACTCAAACCATCCAATCGGAGATCGACACCGCCTACCATATAAAGCCTCATAAGGAGCCATCTGGATACTCGACTGGTAGTTGTTATTGTAGGCAAACTCTGCTAAAGGCAAGAACTGATCCCACGAACCTCCAAAGTCAATAACACAAGCTCGGAGCATATCCTCCAATATCTGAATAGTCCGCTTAGACTGCCCGTCCGTCTGAGGATGAAATATTGTACTCAACTCAACCTGGGTGCCCAACTCTCGCTGAACTACTCTCCAGAAATGCGATGTAAACTGCGTACCTCGGTCCGAAATGATAGATACCGGCACACCATGAAGGCGAACAATCTCCCGTATATAGATCTCAGCTAACCTCTTGGATGAATAGGAGACTGCCACAGGAATGAAATGCGCTGACTTGGTCAGCCTATCAACAATGACCTAAACTGCGTCGAACTTCTTTCGAGTCAGCGGAAGTCCAGTAATGAAGTCCATAGTGATCCGCTCCCACTTCCACTCGGGAAGCTCAATCCTCTGAAACAATCCACCAGGCCTCTGATGCTCATACTTAACCTGCTGACAATTCAAACACTGAGCCGCATGTGCAACAATATCCTTCTTCATTCTACGCCACCAATAATGTTGTCGCAAATCCTGATACATCTTTGCGGCACCCGGATGGATAGAGTACCGGGAACTATGGACCTCCTCTAAAATCAACTCCCGAAGCCCATCCACATTAGGCACACAAACTCGACCCTACAATCTCAAAACTCCATCAATATCTAAGGTAACCTGCTTGGCACCTCCACGTTGTACCGTGTCTCTAAGGACACACAAATGGGGATCATCAAACTGCCGATCACGGATACACTCCAATAACGAAGAACGAGCGACCATGCAAGCTAATACTCGACTAGGCTCAGAAATATCCAACCTCACAAATCGATTGGCCAAAGCCTGAACATCTAGAGCAAGCGGCCTCTCACCGACTGGAATATAAGCAGGATTGTCCATACTGGTTGACTTCCTACTCAAAACATCGACCACCACATTGGCCTTTATCGAGTGATATAAGAAAGTGATATCATAATCCTTCAACAACTCCAACCACCTCCTCTGCCTCAAATTCAACTCCTTCTGCTTGAACAAATACGGAAGACTCTTGTGATCAGTGAACACCTCGCATGCCACGACATACAAATAATGCCTCCAAATCTTTAATGCATGAAAAATGGCTGCCAACTCTAAATCATGCACCGGATAGTTCTTCTCATGAATCTTCAACTGCGCGAAGCATAGGCAATGATCTTGCCATCCTGCATCAACACTACACCAAGCCCAATGTGAGATGCATCACAATAAACGGTATAAGGCCCTGAACCTGTGGGCAAAACTAACACCGGTGTCGTAGTCAGAGCTATCTTGAGCCTCTGAAAGCTCGCCTCACACTCATCCGACCATCTGAACCGGGCACCCTTCTGGGTCAACCTGGTCATTAGGGCTGCGATAGATGAGACCCCCTCCACGAACCGACGATAGTAGCCTGCCAATCCCAAGAAACTCTGAATCTCTGTAGTTGATGCTAGTCTAAGCCAGTTCTTAATCGCCTCAATCTTCTTCAGGTCAACCTGAATACCCTCTGTTGAACATGACCTAGGAATGCAACTGAACTTAACCAGAACTCACACTTTGAGAACTTCGCATATAGCTGACTATCCTTCAGAGTCTGAAGAACCACTCTGAGATGCTGCTCATGCTCTTCCTGGTTGCGGGAATATATCAGAATATCATCAATGAAGACTATAATGAATGAGTCCAAATAAGGCCTGAACACTCGGTTCATCAAATCCATAAAAGTTGTTGGAGCATTTGTCAACCCGAATGACATAACCAAGAACTCATAATGCCCGTACCGAGTGCGGAATGTTGTCTTAGGGACATCGGATGCCCTAATCCTCAACTGATGGTAGCCAGATCTCAACTCAATCTTTGAAAATACCTTGGCACCCTGAATCTGATCGAACAAATCATCAATCCTCGGCAGTGGATACTTATTCTTTATTGTAACCTTGTTCAACTGCCGGTAATCAATGCACATTCTCATCGAACCATCCTTTTTTTTAACGAACAACACTGGCGCACCCCAAGGCGAAACACTGGGTCTAATGAAACATTTCTCAAGTAAGTCTTGCAACTGCTCCTTCAACTCTTTCAACTCTGGCGGGGCCATGCGATATGGCGGAATAGAAATGGGCTGAGTGCCCGGAGCCAAATTGATGCAGAAATCAATATCCTTGTCGGGTGGCACCCCCGGTAGGTCTGAAGGAAAAACCTCAGGAAACTCACAAACCACAGGCATAGAATCAATAGAGGGAACCTCAGCACTGGAATCACGAACATATGCCAAATAGGCCAAACACCCCTTCTCGACCATACGCCGAGCCTTCACATACGAAATAACACTACGGGTAGAATGACCAGGAGTCCCTCTCCACTCTAAACGGGGCAAATCCGGTAAGGCTAAGGTCACAGTCTTGGCATGGCAATCCAAGATAGCGTGGTACGGGGATAACTAGTCCATCCCCAATATAACATCGAAGTCGACCATGTCTAGAAGCAACAAATCCACGCGAGTATCAATACCCCCAATCACCACAATACAAGAACGATAGACTCGATTGACCACAATAGAATCACGGTATAGACACATAAATAGAAATACTCAATGAATCACTAGGCATGACCAGGTACGGTGCAAAATAAGATGACACATACGAATACGTAGACCCAAGATCAAATAGCACTGAAGCATCTCTATCACAAACCAGAATGGTACCTGTAATGACTGCATCTGAAGCCTCAGCCTCGGGCCTAGCTGGAAGGGCATAACATCGGGGCTGGGCCCTACCACCCTGAACTACCTCTCTAGAACGGCCTGCTGCTGGCTGGCCTCCACCTCTGGTGGCCTGAGCTCCACCTCTAGCACCTTTACCCCCACCTCTAACTGGTTGGGCGGGCTGTGGAACACCTAGTGCCTATAGCATAGCACGAGAACCCTGATACTGAGAGCTACCCGGTGCTCGAGGGCAAAACCTAGCAATGTGACCTGGATCACCACAAGTGTAACAAGCCCTCGGCTGCTAAGACTGTTGACCCTGTCGACCTGAATGACCACCTCGGAAACTCTAAAGTGGCGGTGCACTGATAGGAGCTGGTGGTGCACTATAAGGCTATTGATCAGAATAATGTGTCTAAGAACCACGACCACCTGAAGTACCATGTAAGACCTGGAGAGCTGACTGAAAGGGCCTAGGAGGATGGCCTCTACCATATGAATCTCTACCTCCAGACGAGGTACCACTGAATCTGCTTGAATGATGGAACCTCTTATCCGACCCATGGCCACCTCCCTGTGACAGAACCATCTCAAACTCTGCGGGCCACATTGGGTGCCGCCTATAAGGTGATCTCACTCCCGGCCTCCTTGGCCATCTGAAGAAGAATCGGCTGAATAAGACCATCAATAAACCTCTTCACCATCTCTCTCTCTCTCTCTCGGTGGGAAGTATTACAAGAGCATGGCGAGCTAGATCGATGAACCTGGTCTCATATTGGGTGACCGTCATGGAACCCTGCTGGAGGCGCTCAAGCTGTCTCCGATAGGCCTCTCTCTGAGTAACGGGGAGAACCTTCTCCAGAAACAACACTGTAAACTGCTCCCATGTCAAAGATGGTGACCCGGCTGGCCTGGATAAGTAATAATCCCCCACCAAGTCTTGGCGGATCCCGACAGACGAAAGGTAGCAAAATCAACTCCATTGGTCTCAACGATCCCCATGTTCCGAAGAACCTCGTGACAACTATCCAGATAATCCTGGGGATCCTCAGTAGATGCACCGCTAAATATAGAAGTGCAGAGCTTGGTGAACCTATCCAGCCTCCACAAAGCATCGGCGGACATAGCCACTCCATCGCCGGTCTGAGCTACTACACCCGGCTGAACTGCTCCAGCTGGTTGGATCACTGGAATTTGAATCTGGGGAGCCACCTGCTCCGGAGTGCGAGTAGCAGGAGTCTGAGCCCCTCCTCCAGCCTGAGAAGTGGCTGGTGCTACAGGAAGCAAACCTACTCGGGTGACACTCTCCATGAGGCCCACCAATCGGACCAGAGCGTCCTGAAGAACTGGGGTGACAATGAACCCCTTTGGGACCTGAGCTAGGCCCACCAGAACTGTTGGGGCCGGAACCTCCTCCTCAAAATCAACCTGAGGCTCCGCCACTAGTGCTCCTTCTCAAGGCTGAGCTCTACCCCTACCTCGGCCTCGCCCTCTGCCCTTAGTGGAAGCTGCTGCTGGGGGCTCGGGCTGCTGAGATAAGGAAGCATGTGTTCTCACCATCTGCGAAAGAATAGAGTAGAAATCCAATTAGCATTGAGAAACAAATCCGCATAACAAGAAAGAACAAATGTGAAATTTTTCCTAACACTGTAGCCTCTAGGGGATAAATACAGACGTCTCTGTACCAATCCCTCAGACTCTACTAAGCTTGTCTATGAACTGTAAGACCTATGTAACTTAGAGCTCTGATACCAACTTGTCACGACCCGGATTTCGCACCCTCGGGAGTCGTGATGGCGCCTACTAATGAGAGCTAGGCAAGCCAACCCTTAACTACCTTTTTCATTAACAAATTATTTTTTTATCAATTACCAGCGATAACATGAAAACAGCAGAATTAAATAAATAAGCGGAAGTCAACAATTTTATAACTCAAGACTCCGTCTATTACAACTTTCAAAACCTCAATACCCAAAACCTGGTGTCACAGTGTCACAGACTGTCTAAGAGTCAATACAAACAAGGCCTGAAGAAAATACAATAAACTGTTTTGGAACGAAAGAAAATGAAACAGGGACTATTAGAGGGAGACGCCAGGGCCCGCGAACGCCTGCAGGTCTACCTTGGGTCTCCGGGTAGACTGAAGGAAGCCCTCCAACTACTGTCCATAAGCTGCTCCGGGATCTGCACACAGTGCAGAGAGTAGTATCAGCACAACCGACTCCATGTGTTGGTAAGTGTCTAGCCTAACCTCGGCGAAGTAGTGACAAGGCTAGGACCAGACTACCAAATAAACCTGTGCAATTTAAATATATACAGCGGAAAGGAAAATGCAAAAATAACCAGTAAATGTGGGAAGAGGAAACATGTTGTGAGGGAAATAACGGTTCCGAATAGAAAGCATCAGGTAAGGAAAGTAACAACATAACTAGAATATCATCAAGAATCAGAAATCAACAATTTGCACGGCATCACCCTTCGTGTTTTACTCTCGTCCTCACCAAATCAATTATATAATAACAACGTGCACGGTATCACCCTTCGTGCTTTTACTCTCGTCCTCACCAAACAATATTTTATAACAAAAGTGTACACGGCATCACCCTTCATGATTTTACTCTCTTTCCTCACCATATAGTCAATGATAATCGGTACAGAATGGTACATCGTACTGCACGACATCACCCTTCGTGCTTTACACTCTTTCCTTACCATAGCAAACAATGCATGACATCACCCTTCGTGCTTTAACGCTCTTCCTCACCCAAACAACAATCACAAACAAAGGGGCAAGAGAGTAAACAAATAACAATAGAAATCCCGGAAAGGGAACACAATTAAACAGTTAAATCCCGGCAAGGGAATAATATCAATAATCTCAGCATCCCGGCAAGGGAGATAATCAACAAGGCAACAAACATCCCGGCAAGGGGACAATTTAATAACTCTTTCTCTTTCTTTCACTTTTACTTCATAACTCACTTTACCATTTGAGTCAATGCTCCAAAGGGCTCAATCATCTCATATACTTTCACACTTTGTAATATAACTCGAGCCAATGCTCCTCGAAGTCCAAAGGTCATAATTTTTTTTACAAGCTTTTCACAAAATAAAGAAATCATCACTAAGGCATGAAAGACACAACAAAATCAGGATATTCACAACATAAAGACTCACGGTCATGCTAGACACCAACGTATAGATACTCGTCACCATGCCTATACGTCGTACTCAACAATTATCACATAGCAAATAGGACTCAACTCCTAATCCCTCAAGCTAAGGTTAGACCAAATATTTACCTCAAACTTCCACAGCTAATTCAATCCTCAATTACCGCTTTTCCTCTCGAATTTGGCTCCAAATCGATTGTTACACCCCGCAATATTACGTCAATATTACGTTCTGCAATATTAAGTTACGACAGTGTTCTACCCAGCAGTATTACATTATGGAGATGTTACGCTTCGCAGTAATAAAGTACGACAGTATTGAACCCGTATTACATTACGACGATGTTGCACTTTGCAGTAATAAGTTACGACGGTGTTGCACCTGCAGTATTTTACGTTGAGTTTGTCGTAAGGTAATTGACATCAGTCCAAGGAAAAGATTATTTGGGGATTATAAGGATTTTACAATTTCATAAGTTATTAGTAAATTCATGAAGGTGAAAAGGGGAGCAAGTCAAAGAAAGTGAATTTTGTCCAAGTTTGACATTTTGGGGTAAAATACGGCCCGAGCTAAAATAACCCGGTATTTATGGACTAGTACCATACAAGGTACCACATGATAATAGTAAGGGGTATAAGGTATGTAAAAAGTAAGTAATATTTCAAGTAAGTGGGAATAATTCTTAATTTTGCGGGTAATTGATTAATTATCGGGTAACAGGACATTACCCAGTTAACTAATAAGTGGATAAAACTTAATTAATTATACTCTAAAGACATGTGTCAACACATGAAGTGACTAAGCAACTAAAATAAGCTATGTGGCAACCTAGGAGATAATACTTATCCCAAAGTAAAATACTTGTATAATGTCTTAGAATTCCATGGACTAAAAAGGACGTTACCCACTTTAGAAAGCAAAACAAGAAAGGCTCATTTCTTAATTTGAAATGTATTCTTCCAAAATTTCAAGAAAACAAGGACGTTACTCTTCTCAAATTCTTAAGGAATTCAAAACCATTTCTTTCAAGACTTAACAAGAACCAGAAACATTTTTGCTCATAAAATTTCAAACCAAAGACGTTAGACATAGAATCATTTCGTCCAAATATTCAAAGTTTCGTTCAAATTCGGAAGTAGAAGCTTCACTTCGATCAAATAATTCAAGAAACAAGTATGTTAAGGCTATACCTTCTTTCTTTTGGCATGATCCATATGATATGAACGAAACGTGCAAATGCACAAATTCCATAAGTGACTCTACTCATAGATGTAATAGAAATATCTATGTTCTTTAATTTTCATGTGTCATAATATTTTATCATCTGTTCATGGGTCTCAGAAAATTACGAAAGTTGAGAAGTGTTTACTTTATGATATTACTTAGAGGCAAAATGGTCTTATGACATTCCGAATAATTTTATTGACGTACTTTTTATGCACTAACCCATGACCAGATGGCGTTATATACGCGTATATATGTAAATATATGTATATGGGATATGGGAAAAGGTTACGGAGTTATATACGCATCACCACCTGATCAGCTGGTATATGATGATGATGTTGCCCACAGTGGCTGAAATATGATTCAAATGGCGTTATATACGCATATATATATGTACTCAAACGGCGTTATATACGCGTATATATGTAAATATATGTATATGGGATATGGGAAAGGCTATGGCGTTATATACGCACCACCACCTGATCAGCTGGTATACGATGATGATTTTGCCCACAGTGGCCGGTATGATATAATGGAATGCCCTCAGAGGCTGATGATGTTATGAAACATGTACCTATGCACGACATGACATTCACACGCACATGCATGACGCTAAAAGTAATCTATGATTTACAAAGTTATTCATACTTACAGGCTGAGTCATGTACTCTATATGTCTTTCATGTCTCTTATGTATTTATTTATGTGCCTTACATACTCGGTACATTATTCGTACTGACGTCCCTTTTGCCTGGGGACGCTGCGTTTCATGCCCGCAGGTCCCGATAGACAGGTCGAGAGCCCTCCAAGTAGGCTATCAGCTCAGCAGAAGATGATGGTGCGCTCCATTTGCTTCGGAGCTGCTCGTTTGGTTAGTATGATTTAGATGTGTATTGTTTGGTATGGCGGGACTCTGTCCCGACCTATATGATATTTATGTATTCTTAGAGGCTTGTAGACATATGTCTTGTACGTGAAAGATTGTACGGCCTTATCGGCCTATGTTTTGAGTTTATAAATGATTATGTTGGCCTATTAGGCCCATATGTCACGTGTATATGATGATGTAATAAGAAAGATACGTTACATTGGTACTCGGTTGAGTAAGGTACCGGGTGCCCATCGCGGCCCATCGGTTTGGGTTGTGACATCTATTGTATCTATACACAAATGACTTCATAACATCAATAAATGCTAAACAATTCGAATCCAATGCTTAATTATAGCTTCCCAAGTATTCTTCCCAAAATCCCAAAAATCGACCCCAGACCCGCTTGGTCAAAACACTAGGTTCGAACTAAAATCTGATAACCCATTCATCCACAAGCCCGAATATATAATTATTTCCAGAATTCGACCCCAAAACGAGGTCTAAATCACAATTAATTAAAAAAAACCTAACTCTACCCAATTCCCTAATTTCTACCTTTAATTACATGTTTTAGGCCTAGAAATTCAATAGATGTTGATGAAAATGGAAGGAAATAAGTTAAAGATTACTAACCCAAGAGTTTATGGTGAAAGGATGCTTCAAAAGTCGCCCTAGAACTTTGGAGAAGAAAGAGTTTGTGAAATTTTGGTAAAATCTCGTAATGGGTTCTGTTTTGGGACTTTAAAATAACTGGGCAAAATCATTCTTCGCGTTTGCGATAAGCTCAACGCGTTCGCGATGAGTCAGGTCTAAAGACCTTCGCATTCGCGATGCTTTAGCACCTCAAGCCCTCTCGTTCGCGGGCCAGTGGCTGCATTCGCGTAGAACAAACTGGTGGCCCTTCCCCCTGAACCCTACGCGTTCGCGAGTGGAAGGACACGTTCGCAAAGGGTCTCCCCCTTGAGCTTCGCGTTCGCGTCTCAATCTCCGTGTTCGCGAAGAAGAAACTGGGCACCTGGGATCTTTGCCTTACGCGTTCCCAAGTGAGACCACGCGAACGCGAAGAACAAAATCCCTGGGCACAACTGCAGAAAAGTTGCAACACATCTAAAGCCAAAAACCATTCTGAAACACCTCTGAAACACTCTCGAGCCCTCGGGGCTCCTAACCAAACACAGGCACTAACTCAACAACATCATACGAACTTATCTGTGAGATCAAATCGCCTAAATAACCTCAAAATCAATGAATCAAACCTCAAAATCAAGAATTTTCCCTCAAACTTCATCAAGTTTCCAATTTAGAAATTTAAGCCCGAAACACGTCAAACGACGTCCGATTGCAACCAAATTTTACAGGAAGAACTTAAAACATATATAAGACCTGTACCGGGCGCCGGAACCAAATACGGGCCCGATACCATCGCTTTCTAATCAGATTTCATTTCCAATTTCCTTAAAAAAATTCAGAAAATAATTTTACTTAAAAATTTATTTCTCGGGCTTGGGACCTCGGAATTCGATTCCGAACATATGCCCACGTCCCATATTTTCCTACGGACTCTCCGGGATCGTCAAATCACGGGTCCGGGTCTGTTTGTCCAAAATATTGACCAAAGTCAAACTTATTCATTTTAACATCAAAACTTAACATTTTTCACAAAATTTCATATTTACGCTTTCCGGCTACGCACCCGGACTGCGCACGCAAATCGAGGCGACTGTAAATGAGGTTTTCAAGGCTTTGGAAGCACATAATGGATAAGAAAACAGGTGATGACCCCTTTGGGTCGTCAGAATCTTAGACAAATCTAATCTATATATCTATATTTATATGTATATTTGTATCTATATTTATATCTATATATTGATCCACTCATAGATTTTCTTCTATATTAGCTAGAAATATGGAAGTGAAAAATTAATTAAACATTAACAAACTATATAGAAAAAAATAAAAAATACAAAAATATGTAAATTGAGATAATCTATGACTATTTATATTTTTGAATATGTTAAAATATAAAATAAAATTAAAATTTATTTATGATATTAAAAATTTATTGAGTATAAAAATTAAATAAATTCAAGCAGCAAAATAAGATCTTACTCAATCTATCAATATATTATATTAAAAGGAGAGTAATGAAGCATGAGGTTAAGCCAGGTGGCGTATTGAGAAAAAGCCACTTGGCACTTTTATGAAATCTATTTGTTGGATTCTATTTGTATAACATTGAAAAAAAATATTATTTGATATTCTTTTGTATCTAATTATTAATTGGATAAAAAATCTGTTGGAAAAGAAAGATGAAATCGAGCTATCCGTGAACCTATATTACCATATCTATATTATATTATATATAAGTTCATGGTTTCCGTCAAAAAAATATTATTTGATGTTCTTTTGTATCTAATTAATAATTAATTTTTTTTGGTGGGAATGAAATATAAAATAGAGCTGTCCGTGAACATATATAACCATATTTAGAGTAATATTACATATGACAAATATTCTGTTGAAATATGAAATTAATGCTTTGAGTTAATATGGGTAAGAGAAAAAGGTATGAATATTCTGCTGACATAAAAATAGAAAGAAAAAATTCTTTCCAAGAACGTGTTATGGACCAAAGTCCAAAAATAAGTAAAAGAAAAAGATCATTGTGACATGACAATATATGATTATTCGCACTTGCCATACAAAATTACAGGATCATCGATTTGTAATACTATTAAGGATTTCTTTTATGGTAGACATCCTTTTTCGAGAAAGAATCAATTAAAATTTTATTTTGTATCTTACACATTAATTTTAAGTTGAAATAATAACTCTATATTTAATACAAGCTTTGCATATGACCTTATTTGCAAACAATATATATTAATATAGGTATCATATACATTACTATAAGTATCTTTAATTAAATTTTGTGTATAATTCAGTTATGGTACGTATTCATTTTTAAGAAAGAATTAATAAATAAATGTTTTGTCTTACATCTATATTATACTAAAGAAAATAGACTGAAAATTTTAAGAAAGAATTAATTAAACTAAAATGTTCTTTTTTTAATGACCAAAGTAGATTTTTTTGGTCGTACACAAAAAAAAAAGACGCAATTTTCATTAACTAGACCAATATGCTATAATTATAGGTATCTTTAATGAAATTTTGTGTATAATTCAGTTATGGTAGGTATCCTTTTTTTTTAGAAAGAATCAATTACAATTTCGTTTTGTATCTTACACATTAATTTTAAGTTGAAATAATAATTCTATATTTAGTACAAGCTTTGTATCTGATCTTATTTATGAACAATATACATTATTATTATCTTTAATTAAATTTTTTGTATAATTCAGTTATTGTAGGTATTCTTTTTTTTAAAAAAAATAATTAAATAAACGTTTTGTATCTTACATCTATATTATATTAAAGGAAATAGTATTGAAAAATGAACAAGAGGACAAAGGAAAAAGACAAGAAAAATTAAGGCTTGGTGGTTAACAAATTTTAATTAACCACAAAAAAAACGTTGAAAATTAAAATAAGCCAAAAGCTAAAAAATGAAGATCCGTATCATTTTTTGCGCACTCACTCATACAAATTGATTTACACATACCTTTTTAAATATTAGGATTTCATATACTTAAAAATTGATTTACTAGATTGTCTTTCCTTAGAAATCTTTATTTAAACAACTTTTGCTTAGGTTTGGCTTCTCTACATTACTTAGGGTTTAGCTTCCACACAAACTTCTGCAACCAAACTATAACTATATCGGCGAAATATTAATGTCCGAAATGAGTTGGAATTTGAAGGGTCGTGTTGTTAGATTATGGCACATTCCAGACAGCGAGAAACCAGAAAATTCTAATTTAATTGAATTAATTATTCAAGATGAAAAGGTGCATACTCTTTTACATGTTATTTTTTTCGAGTTGTGTTATATTTTCTTCAACTTATGCGTCTTACTAACTTAAATTTCTTTTCAAATTTTTTATTTTAGGGAGATCGAATTCATGCAACTATTGGAATTTTCGTACTTTCAATATAAGCATTAGGAAATGTAAGGTGTCTTACGCATAATTAGGTTTTCAATTTTCCAAAATGTTAGTGACAAGAGTTCACCAGAAATTCTTGAGTTTTTACCCATGTTATTTTGTAATGATAAACTTCAATACGGAGAACAACTTCTGGAAAATGCACTGCAATATGTCATGAGCATTTGCTACAAAAATGTTCTCTTAGGCACGTGCTACATATCAAGCAAGTTGTATAGCATCATTATTTTTTGTAAAATATTCATATCAAACAAATTGTATAGTATCATTATTTTTTATGGAACATTTATTAGGAGATAGAATGAAAGTTTTATTGGAGTCTTAAAATGTTTTTAATGTTTGGTTGTAAAGATGGTATTAACACTAACATATTAAACTTTATGGTATAGATCGTTCTTTTTAATTATCCACGCATCGCGCGGGTACTAATACTAGTTCAGTTTAATTTAAGATAGGTTTTGACCTCCGTTTCAATTACCAGATGTTCTCATTATTAACCTACTCAAGTTGACAACAACTCCCTGTCACTATTCGGAGAGTTAATTTTTTTTAGCTTGACAACCGTGATTCTTTTTATATTGTTTTTAAACAAAATTTATTTCTCAATTACTGTAACTTATAATTTTATTTTATTTTTAAAAAAAACTTAGTCCAAGTCCACGCATTGTACGTTTCTTTTTCGAGAAAAAGATTCAAAAAGACAAAATGTTACAGTAATAAAAAACAGAGATTGTGCAAGCCCGATGATTCTCCTAGTGTTCACACTCCCTCTTTCTTTTTGTTTTTTCAAAGCCAAAGCCACGGTTCACGCTTTAACAATCCTCCAAATAATTTATCAAAGACTTGTTGAGTTAGTTAGCGTTTTTGGACCTTTAAATTAGAAATTTTAGGCTCGAGAGCAGTAGAATACGTTTTAGCAAGACTTGGTATACTGTGAAAATTATGGATGCTGAGAATTAGGAATTTTCTTATCAATAATCATACAAGCGAATTCATTATACATAAATCACTATTCTAATTTATGTCACTTAAAAAATCATTTAACTAACAATAAAAAAAAGGAGGATGGTGCACAAAATATTCCGTGTTCACGCAACATCTGCAATCCAAGGGCTGCTTCAAACTAAAAAACATATTAACTCAAAAATAAAATAAGCCGGAGTTTATAAATTTTGCACCGAGGAACTGATGTGGCATGCCACATCAGATTCCACTTAACACCCCAAATTCTTCCTCCAACTTTAAAACAATAAACATTATCCACCATATATCCTCGTCATCGTCTATTTGTACCTTAACATTTTCAGTTTTTATACTCTTTTGATAATCAAGAAATTTTTGAGAGTATGTACTTTATCTTTCTCCACTAAAATAATCGGCTTTTCTCTAGGATAACATTCGAACGGATACATCATTTATTGTGCTTTTAGCACTAATCAAAACTCTATGGCCTAACCTTATTATATGACATTTTTTCACCTAGGTGATTGGCCTACAGTTTAAGTTCTATAATATCTTAACTTAAATTTTAATTTGAGTCCATTTAAAGTATAACTGTAGTAATAAAAAAATAATTTGATTACTATTTTAATATAACACACATAAAATATTATATTTGAATTTTACTGTCTCTTTTGTTCTTTATTGCACCCATAAATTTGATTTGATTGTCATATGTGAAATGCTTTTTAACTTAAAAGTCATTTAAATGTAAGCGATTCATCTTTCAGGACTTTTTTAAATATTACCTCTATGCTTAACAATATTTTTCTGTATTATTAAACATTAAGTATATATTAAATCATCGCACTTTTTATTATCAATTGCATAAATATATTTTTCAGTTTTGATTGCTATTAGTCAAAATTCTATATGAGCAAATTATTTTTAACCAAAATTTTCGTTTTGATCGTTCTTTTTATTCTTTAATCTTAACTTAAAACTAGATTTAGGGTATACGCTTTGTGCATGTATCCTTTATCAATAAATACACAATTTAAGAAACTACATAAATATTTATTAAACAATGTGTTTGACTAATAAAATAAAAATCAACAAAAAGCTTTAAGTTATTGAAAACGACAAATGTTGATCTCACTCATAAAAAAAGAATCTTGCCTATAAAAATATCATATTATAATTTTTAAGGACATTTATAGGAATATCTTATGAAAATCGGTGTTATTTCTATGAAAATAACATTAATCATAAAAATACTTTTATCTACAAAGATTTGTGGAATAAATAAATTTAAATTTGAATTTTTCTGTCTTTTTGAAAATGAAGAGGTTGCGCTCATGAAAAAAAAATAGAAAGTAATAATGTAAAGTCTAAATTGAATAATATGAACTTAATAACAAATAACTTAGTATATAAAACATTGGGAGGTGTCATATGTTGACAACTCGTTTAGAATATAATTTGTCTAATACTATTTTATTGCTTCAAGTTTGTAATTTTACTAATTTAACTTATAATACTTACTATAAATAATTTTGCCATATTTTTATTTCTTTCCCCGCTAATGCTATCCTTATCAAATAATTTATATATCCTACGACATTTGTCAACTTAAAAATAATTTTACTTATGTGATGGATTTAAAAAATAATTAAATTAATTTTTTTGTTAATTAGTTAACTAAAAGATTTAGTTATTTATTTTTATCATTAAAAGAAATAGTTTATATATCGTTGATTCAAATTTTTTATATTAGCTCATCCATAACTTAAAACATTTACTGTGATTATAATTTTATTCAATTAGTATTGTTTATCAAAAGTAAAAAATTGATGTGATATTTCATATTTGAATCTTTATATTTGTAGAATCATTAGTGTTAATGACTCTTGTCAATCACTTTTGTCCTCTCTCGCTCTCTCACTGTATTCTTAAGTATTTTATTGGTAATTTATTCTAATTATTGGCCAGTATACTTTTTAAATATAATAGTTATTTTTATTGCTATTATTATGCTTATTAAGAGAAAAATTAGGAAGAAATAACGAATATACACGCAACTTAACGTCTGTATGCTCAAATGTTTTCATGGCTGCAAGTTTTGGTTTGCTTATGTGCCTTATTGTAGTTTCTATCCCAAAAATCAATCGAATAATAAGTCTTAAATATTGTCTATTTAGGATAAAAAAAATTAAATATTAGAGATTTTACACCATTCAAATAAGAAAAGATTTAATAATTAAAACTTAAGTTGATTTGAAAGTCATATATTTTAGGAAATTAACTTATAATTATAATTTTATCTAATGTGAAACTTATTTTTAAAGGGTAAAAAAGGCGAATGATATTTCGACAGGGGCCGTGCTTTTAGTATAATATAGATAATAAAATTAAGTTTTTCCTAAAAAATAAGTCTTTAACATAGATTTAATTAAAAATAAAGACAAAGATTTGAAGATCTATAGGGTGATATAGATATTTAGAAAAGTTAATTAAGAAAGGAGGAAGAGTATATGTTATTTTTAAAGTTAGAGAGAGAAATTAATTGTAAAGTAAAATGAGATGAAAAAAAATATTTTTCCCCAATATTAGATGACAAAAAAAAAGTACAATTCTTCCCACGTCACACGTAAGCACAACAGAGCCAACAAATCATTGATTTCGTCATATCCTTTGAACCAAATATCAGCATTACGCCTAACGAGGCAATTACCTTCCCGTTTCAGTCCCCCATGTTCCCACTTGCCTTTACTTTTTTTTTTTTTTTTCATATTTATCAAAAAACTTAAAACAAGATTTTAATTAAATTTGTCATGAATATATTATATTATGGATATTAATTTAGTACTCTGTTGTAAATAAGCTTCCTGGAGAAGCTTATCCATATAGGAATCCGTCGTAAATATATTTATTTATTTAGTACTCTATTGAAAATAAGCCTCCTAAAGAAGCTTATCACTTCGGTACCCGGTTATGGATAAACATTACCTCCGGTAAAAGATTATCCATACCGAGTATAATAAGCTTATTCTTTCAGTACTCCGTTATGGATAAACATTACTCTCAGTAGAAAATTATTCATATCTGGTATAGTAGCAGCTTGCATTAGCAGCTTGCACAACAGCTTCCTTTCTTCTATAAATAGAAGAGATTTCAGTTCATTATGTATATCAGTTTGAATTCAAATAATATATCAGTTTCTCTCTATATTTATCTTTACTTTACAGTCTTTATTTTATAACACATCATCAACACGAGACTCTGTTATTTTGAGCATTTACTTTGAATTTAATTTCTATTTCAGTCGACGCTCTTGAGGTGAGTATCGTTTCTGGCAGATGTTACATAATTCATAACCAAGGAATAAGCACTCACTTCGTTGAATCCACGGAAAGTTGTTAAAGGGTTATGCGATGGATATGAAAAGGGTATCATGGGTTGGAAACATATACCACAAATTTGAAGCTGTGTGTTTGAAGATGGAAGAGGCTATGTTACAAGTAAACTTTAATTATCATCGCGTAGCTCGGTTACAAGTAAACGTATACAATATCTATTTTGGTATTTGTTTTCATCTTAATTATTTTAATAAAGGATTACAAAGTGGATAATGTTGTTGGATCCACTTAAACTTCAGCAAAGTTTGCAAGAAATATACAACCACCAGAAGTGGTTATATTTTGTATATCTCATTGTAACTAAATTTTGTTAACCACCAGAAGTGGTATATGTCTATGATCACCGGAAGTGATAATTTAGGTTTTCTATGATTATAGTTAAAGATATGCTACATAAATATTTTTTATATTAAATGCACGCCTCGATTTGCTCCTGAAGTAGTAAATATTTTAAAAGAGATTGAAGCATCACAATTTGATGTGATTAATGCACGTTCAGATAATTATGTTCGATTTCCCGAAGGATGAGAATTTTTCATAACATTAATTCATTCCCTGAAGTGTATGTGACAATATTAATAAAGTCATAAATATGAACGCGCTCTTAATGTAAATATATTACAATTCACCTCCAGAAGAGGTAATATGATTGAGAGAATATATACTCAATATTTTGTATTTTAAATTTGCTCCTGAAGTAGTAAAATAATTGAAATTTTCTCCTGAAGCAGGGAAATATTATGAAACTATGTCTTTCTGTGCTTAAACAAAATAATGAGTTATTCAAAGTTATTTTTTATGCACATTTTCATTTCCTGGAGTGAATGAAGAAATACCACAACTCACCTCCTGACGAGGTAGAATAACAAAGAATATAAATATCATTTTTGTGGCATAAAGATCATTGTCGCACGTACCTGTTGTACGTAAAACATCTTGGATAATTTTATTAAGTATCATTCTAAGGCAAAAGCATTCTTGTAGAATATTTTCTACTACAACCACATTAATATATTATGGTTAGTTATCTAGTTCCCCGAAGAAAATAACAATTCATGTATCTTTCCCCGAAGGATGTAATGACTATGTGGTTGCGAATTTGATATAAAATATTCTGATTTTAATGGTGCTTCTCCCTGAAGGAGATATTTATCACAAAGTTGGTGGTAGAAATACTGAAATTCTTAATCTTTTACATTTATAAATTTAGTATTATCTTTCTATTGTTCATTTGTTTATAATTTTCTCTCATGAGACCAGAAGTGTCTGAGCAATATTTGGTAGTACAAAATTTATCAAAAGCTCCTGAAGAGCTAACTGTTTGTCTAGAAGACACATGACAACGGTAGTGTCCGATAAATATTAGATTGTGGATAATAAATGAAGGCTCTCGAAGAGCTTGTATACAAATATGTCATTCATATTATATGATTGTGGTAAAAAATATATTGTAGTAAACCTGAAGTTTACTAATACAAATGGCTATCATATTGAGACTACAAATGATTGGAAGATTGATAATCTTCATGTTTCCACAATCATAGGGGGTAAAATAATATGTATGTGAGAAGTTACACGCCTTATTCTTTAATTTGTACTATATCATGTAGTCACAGTAAATCAGAAGTTTACTAAAGTAAAAGTTTATGTCATAGTAAACCAAAAGTTTATTAAGAGATAGCACATGTCATGATAAACTTGAAGTTTTCATTTGCCATTTTAAAATGAGCTATTTCAGAATTCAGATAAGCAAATACTGAAGAACTAGAAGATTCTTCAGGAATTCTCATGTGTTGCTTGTTCTCATAATAAATTGATTATACCAGCTAAAGTTGTGACTAAGACCCCTGATTCTGAAATATATAAAAGGTGAATATGGGCTCGTTCACCTATCATGTGAACCACTTATAGATGCATATATGAGATGGTTACATGTGCAATTATTGTCAACCTGCAATTTGGTATTTGGAATTACTTTTCTCAATTAAGAGCATAATTCTCAGATTATGAAATCAAGACAATTTATCTTGATAATACTAGTTTATATCCAAGCTGGTTTAGCATTGCGTACCTCCTATTAATGGCTAAACCATTGCTTGTGAGAACAAAGCTTCGTGTGTTGGTCTAAGATTTTCTAAATTGCATATAACAACACTTGTATGCATCAGACCAACAATATATGATAAGTCCTCCCTTCACAATTGGTTTAAGATCAGAAACCAAATATTTTTACTATCTTTTGTTGTGTGGTATATGATTAATTTCTCTATCATAATACACAAAGATATGTTTCCCAAAGATGATTGGGGATATATGTTAGTTTTTCTAATATTTGGGGGATTGAATAAACAACTGAAAAATATGCTATATGAATCGAGTTATCATTAATATGATCCTCACTTAGAAGATAATTCAAGTCGAATGCTAGAAGCATTTGATGATCCAAAATTAAATATCATATTTCAGCTGCAAATGCTCCTATTAAAATTAAAGTCCTTGAAAGATAAAGTTTACTACACGCATGAAGCGTAGTAAATCGATCGGTTCCAAAGGTAACAATCCTTGAAAAATGATAGGAGCAAATGATCAAAAATGATCATAATGAGGAGGAAATGAGCTCTAGAAGAGCCCATGACATAACATTTCATGAAACTCCAGAAGAAGTTCAAGTACCTGAAAATAAAGAAAGTAATGAGATCTCAACAAGTTATGTCACTTGCTAACCGATATGAAATGATCGTCGACGATATATTTGATACAATATAGTGCACAATATTGTAAAAGATTGTGAGGATCAGACCTATAGTCCAGGCACTTGGAGATGCCATGCCATTTAAATGCAAGGCACAACCTATATGACTCATTTGATTAAGTCTATATGAAGATCCCTGAAGGATTAAAATGCCTGAAGCATATAATTCAAAATCTCGAAAATGTACTCGATCAAATTACAAAGATTTTTGTGCGGTTTAAAGCAATCTGGGCGCATGTGGTATAATCGCCTCAGCGAAAATTTGCTGAAAGAAGGTTAGATAAATGATATTATTTGTACATATATTTTTATAAAGAAAATGTCATCAGAATTTGTTATACTTATTATTTATGTTGATAGCATAAATCTTATTGGAACTCCAGAAGAGCTCCAAAAGGATCTTAAAAATACTTTTACATGGACAAGCGTACCCATTAAGTACACCAATGGATATTTAATCACTTGAAGTGAATAAGGATCCGTTCCAACCTCTAGAAGAGGATGAGTAACTCCTTGATCCTGAAATACTCTATCTCGGTGTAGATGGTGCACTTATTTATCTTGCTAATTCTAACAAAAGTAGTGCAAATTGTATTGGTTATGCAGATGCAGGTTATTTATCCGATCTCCATAAAGCTCGATCTCAAACTAGCAAGCAGGGAATGCATATGATTGAGATCAGTGATTCATTCGAAAAACATATGGGTTGAAATGTGATAAAAGTCCCACAATATTATACGGAGACAATGTTGCATGCATAACCCAATTAAAGGGAGAATTTATAAAAGGAGATAAAACGAAGAACATTTTTACCAGAATTATTCTACACACATGATCTTCAGAAAAATTGTGACATTGATGTGCATCATATTAGTTCAAGTAACAATCCAGCAGATTGTCTTTACCAACTTCAACTTTTGAGAATATGGTATACAAAATTGGAATGTGAAGACTCAAATATTTGAAATAAGGTTTTCTTAAGGGGGAGTAAAATGCGCATTGTACTCTTTTTCCCTTACTAAGGTTTTTCCCACTGGATTTTCCTTATAAGGTTTTTAATGAGGCAGCCAGCAAATGTATTACTAAATATGTGTACTCTTTTTCCTTCGCTGGATTTTTTCCCACGGGGTTTTTTCTAGTAAGGTTTTAATGAGGCACATTATCTTTTAATGAACATTCAAGGGGGAGTGTTATGAATATACTATATTATGGAAGTTTATTTAGTACTCCATTGTAAATAAGCTTCCTGAAGAAGCTTATCCATATGGGACTCCGCTGTAAATATATTTATCTATTTAGTACTATATTGAAAATAAGCTTCCTGAATGTGTTGCAAGTGAATTCAATGTTCTGAGACTTAAAAACCTCCCTTAGCACCACCTCGATTTGCGTGCGCAGTCCGGGTGCATAGTCGAAAAGCTTAAATGTGAAAATCTGTGAAAAATAATAAGTTTTGACAGTAAAATGAATAAATTTGACTTCGGTCAACGTTTGGGTAAACAGACTCGGGCCGTAATTTGACGGTCCTGAAGGGTCCGTAGGAAAATATGAAACTTGGGCATATGCCCGAAATCATATTCCGAGGTCCCAAGCCCGAGAAACAATTTTTTTAAAAGAAAATTGTTTTCTAAAATTGTTTAAAGAAATTTGAAATGAAATTTGCTTAGAACATGGTGGTATCGGGCCCGTATTTTGGTTCAGGTGCCCGGTATAGGTCTTATATATGATTTAAGACATTTATGTGGAATTTAGTGAAAAACGGATGTCATATGACGTGATTCGGACTTAAATCGCAAAATTGATGTTTAAAGAAGTTTTGAGAAAATTTCATTGATCTCGAGATTTAATTTGATGTTCATGATGTTATTTTGATGATATGATTACACGAATAAGTCCGTATGATGTTTTTGAGGTTTTGTGTGTGCTTGGTTTGGAGTTCCGAGGACTCGGGTGAGTTTCGGGTAGGTTCCGGGGTGTCTTAGGCTTAAAACCTGAACTGTTGCAGGCTCAGAGAGGTGGAGGACCTCTGAACAGGCCATTGCGGTCCGCACGATATGGACTGCTGCCGCGGAGAGGCCTGTGCGGCCGCACTAGTTTTGGTGCGGTCTGCGGTGAAGAACAATTCACTAGTCCGACTTTGGAAGCCTATATCTTTTGATTTACAAGGAATGTTGAGATGATTCAAAAATGAAAGTTGTATCTCTTTGTGTCTTGTTTTCAGAAAGGTAAATAAATCATAATTTGGACATCTGTAGAGAAGGTTATGGCCAAAATACTAAGACCTATCACTACAGAACACAGGAAGCCCGTGCGACCGTAGTTGATTTTGTGCGGTCCGCATAGGGCATATGAGGGCAGTATATTTAGACAGGATTTTCAGTTATTTTTCATTTTTTAAGACCCCAAAAACATATGAGGCAATTTTTTAAACAACCTTTCTTCTCCAAATCAATTGTAAGTCGTTTTTAACTAGTCTTCTTCAATCAATAACATCTTTTAACATGATTTCAACTTCAAATCAATGATTTTCATGAGGAAAATTGGGTGTTTTGGGTAGAACTTAGGTTTTTCATAAATTGGGGATTTGGACCTCGATTTGAGGTCCGATTTCAAAACAAATTTTATATTTGAGTTCGTATGGGAATGGGTAATCGGGTTTTGGTTCGAACCTCGGGTTTTGACCATGTGGGCCCGGCGGCGATTTTGATTTTTTGGGTAAAAACTTTGGAAAATCTATTTTCATGCATTCAAATTGATTCATTTAGTGTTTATTGATGTAATTAAGTAACTTGTGACTAGATACGAGCGAATCGGTGATGTAATCAAAGGGTAAAGCTATAATTGAATCGTGAATTGTGTTCGTGGCATCGAGATAAGTGTTTAGTCTAACCTTAGCTTGAGGGATTAGGAGTTGTGTCCTATTTTCTATTTGCTTCTTGTTGAGTACGACGTATAGGTATGGTGACGAGTATCTATACGTTGGTGTCAAGCATGACCGTGGGTCTTATATTGTGATTTTCATGACTTCGTAGTATTATTCATGCCTTGTGAAGATTTCTATTTGTTGTGTAAAGTTGTGGAAAGAATTGTGACTTATGAACATTGAGGAGTGTTGTCTCCAATTGTATAACGAATTGTGAAAGTACAAGTGATAATTGAAACTCTAGAGTATTGGTTCGAGTTGTGAAGTGAATTGTGAAATAAAAGTGAGAAAGAGAAGAGATCATTATGTTGCACCCTTGCCGGGCTATTGTTGAGTTGTGGTTCCCTTGCATTGTGTTTTTAATTGATATTACAGATGTTTAGGTTGATGATTCTTTGTGTTAGATGTTGTAACAAGCTTAGTTATAGATGAGGTAGCTAGGTGTTGTAACAAGTTTGGTTATAGCTAAGGTAGTTAGATGTTGTAACAGGTTTGGTTATAGCTGAGTTTGGTTATAGCTGAGGTAGTTAGGCGTTGTAACGAGTTTGGTTATAGCTGAGGTAGTTAGATGTTGTAACAAGTTTGGTTATAGCTGTTTCTCCCTTGTCGGGATATTGTTTGTTGATATTATTGTTCCCTTGCCGGGATTCCTTATGATTATTGTTGGCTTGTACATGAGAGCGGGTGGTACGCCTACCACAAGATATAATAAAATGGGAGCGGGTGGTACGCCTACCACAAGATATAATGAAATGAGAGTGGGGTGGTACGCCTACCACAAGATATAATGAAATGAGTGCGGATGGTACGCCTATCAACAGATATAATGAAATGGGAGCGGGTGGTACGTCCACCACAAAATATAATAAAATGGGAGCAGATGGTACGCCTACCACAAGATATAATAAAATGGGAGCGGGTGGTACGCCTACCACAAGATATAATGAAATGGGAGCGGGTGGTACGCCTACCACTAGACATAATGAAATGGGAGAGGGTGGTACGCCTACCACGATATATAATGAAATGGGAGCGGGTGGCACGCCTGCCACGAGATAAGAGAATGGGATCGGGTTGCACGCCTGCAACAAGATGTGAAAAGAAAGTGAAATCTGCCTTTGTTTCCCTTATTCTTGTTAGTGGTTGAATTTTGATTCTTTTATAGTTCTCTTGATATTCAGTTTTTACCTGTTATTCCCCTAAGCATGTTTCCCCCTCCCATCTTTACTTGTTTATTTCCGTATTTCTTTTTCGCTATATATATATATATATTTCTTTTCCGCTATATATATTTGAAATGCACAGGTTTATTTGGTAGTCTGGTCCTAGCCTCGTCACTACTTCGCCGAGGTTAGGCTAGGCACTTACCAGCACATGAGGTCGGTTGTGCTAATACTACACTCTGCACTCTTTTGTGTAGACCCCAGTGTTGTGGACTTCGGACCGCAGTGAGATTGCTGATTCTTGATCATCAGGCGACCCGAGGTAGTCCTGCAGGCGTCCGCAGGCCTTGGCGTCTCCTTCTATCTACTGTTCATGTTTCTTTCTTGCATTTCTAGAGACGTTGTTGTATTTATTCCTTTCAGACTCTTTATTTGTAGTATTCTTAGACCGTCTGTGAAACTGTGACACCAATTCTGGGTAGTCGAGACTCAAACAGTTGTATTAGATATTCATGTTCAGATAGCTTATTGTTTCTTTCTTCCGCTTGTGTTAAATTCCGTTGTTTAAATGATATTATTTCGAAATTGTTAATGAATATAAAATGGGTAAAAATGTAAGTTGTGCAATTAATTGGCTTGCTTAGCTCGTACTAGTAGGCGCCATCATGACTCCCGAGAGTGGGAATCCGGGTCGTGACACTGAAGAAACTTATCACTTCGGTACCCGGTTATGGATAAACATTACCCCCGGTAGAAGATTATCCATAATGAGTATAATGAGCTTATCCTTTCAGTACTCCATTATGGATAAACATTACTCTCAGTAAAAGATTATCCATATCTGGTATAGTAGCAGCTTGCAGTAGCAACTTACACAGCAGCTTGCAGTAGCAGCTTACACAAGAGCTTCTTTTCTTCTATAAATAGAAGAGATTTCAGTTCATTATGTACATCTGAATTCGAATAATATATCAGTTTCTCTCCATACTTGTCTTTACTTTACGGTCTTTATTTTATAACAAAATTTAGTATTTTATAAGAGTTTGTATTTTTGCTGAAAATTGAGATACCATAACAAATTTACACTTCAGTCGTCAATGAAAGAGTCGAGTTGTTACCAAGTCAAAATAGTGTGGCTCCTATTGAAGTTTGTGTTCTTGTCATTTTATATATTGATCTTGTTTATTATTTTTGCATAAAAAAATGTTTATTTATATCAAGTAGTACTATATATTTTGGAATTCTTTCTACCATTTAACAAAAAATTACATTTTATTTTCAAATGCCAATAACTTAACCCTTGTCGTGTGTCGAGGGTCTATTGGAAACATCTTTATCTTCACGAGGTAGGAGTAAAGTCTGCATACACACTATCAGGGGAGCGGAAAGGTGTTCACCCGAATCTCTTTCGCCGAAAAATTACACTGTATATATAAGGCAAAATCTATTTTTTACCTCTATATATTATGTTTTGAATCCCCTTGACACAGCCCAAAAGCAAAAACTTTGAAAGGTCACCGGTTCTAATCCTGCCTCCGCCATTAAAAAAAGTAATTTCATCTCCCATTTTGTCAAAAACAATAAATTTATGTAACAACAATAAGAAAATATTTTGATGGCTAAAAAAAAAGTTTCTAATGTTACCCTCTTTGTGAGAAAATTCAACTCCCAATTGACGAAGCAACATAAAAGAGATCATGGATATTCCTCTGATGTAATTTTGTTTTAACTTAATTGTTAATTGTTAAATGGATATTTGTTACCTTACAAAAAAACTTTAATTTACTAGCCTATAACCTCCCCCCCCCCTCAATGTTAGATTAAGATGACTATAACAATAGTTATAAAATATTTAACAAAATCAATTTGGTAATTCAAAAATTATAACATTGTAATCTATAAAAAAAAGTAATTGATCTATTATATCTCTTAAAATAATTTTTTTAACCTATACATACACACCTAATTAAAAAAATAAATATTCCATAAAACGGACACTAATGTTATAAATATATTATATTATGGATGTTCATTTAGTACTCCGTTGTAAATAAGCTTCCTGAAGAAGCTTATCCATATGGGACTCCACCGTAAATATGTTTATCTATTTAAGTACTCTATTGGAAATAAGCTTCCTGAAGAAGCTTATCACTTCGATACCCGGTTATGGATAAACATTACCCCCGGTAGAAGATTATTCATACCGGGTATAATAAGCTTATACTTTCAGTATCCAGTTATGGATAAATATTATCCCCGGTAGAAGATTATCCATACCGGGTATAATATGTTTATCCTTTCAGTACCCAGTTATGGATAAACATTACCTCCGGTAGAAGATTATCCATACCGGGTATAATAAGCTTATCCTTTCAGTACTTAGTTATGGATAAATATTATCCCCGGTAGAAGATTATTCATACCGGGTATAATAAGCTTATCCTTTCAGTACCCAGTTATGGATAAACATTACCCCTGGTAGAAGATTATCCATATCAGGTATAATAAGCTTATCCTTTCAGTACTCCATTATGGATAAACATTGCTCTCAGTAGAAGATTATCCATATCTGGTATAGTAGCAGCTTACACAGCAGCTTCCTTTCTTCTATAAATAGAAGAGATTTCAGTTCATTATGTACATCAGTTTGAATTCGAATAATATATCAGTTTCTCTCTATACTTGTCTTTACTTTATAGTCTTTATTTTATAACACGTTATCAGCACGAGACTCTGCCATCTCGAGCAAATATTTTGAAAGTATCTGAGGTAAGAACTTTCTTTTCCTAAATAATGTCAAATCTTTCTAAACTTGAATTTGTAGCCCTGGATATATCGGGCAAAAGCTACATGTCTTGGGTGCTTGATGCTGAAATTCATCTTGATGCGATGGGTCTGGCAGACACCATCAAAGACAAAAATCAGGCATCAAACCAAGACCGTGCCAAAGCAATGATATTCCTACGCCATCACCTTGATGAGGGCCTGAAAATGGAATATCTTACTGTTAAAGATCCAGTCATACTGTGGAATAATTTGAAAGATAGATATGACCACCTGAAGATGGTCGTTCTTCCACAGGCACGATATGATTGGACTCATCTAAGGCTACAAGATTTTAAATCTATCAGTGAGTATAATTCTGCTATGTTCAGAATTATTTCCCAATTAAAATTATGTGGTGATAATATTACTGATCATGATATGTTGGAGAAAACTTTCACCACTTTTCATGCCTCGAATATGCTCCTGCAGCAGCAATATCGAGAGATGAGATTTAAAAAGTATTCTGAACTTATCTCACATCTTCTTATAGCAGAGCAACATAATGGGCTATTAATGAAAAATCATGAAAGCCGACCTACTGGTTCTTGTCCATTCCCTGAAGTGAATGAGACGAACTTCCACCAGGCTAAACGTGGAAAAGGTCGTGGCCCCAGTCGTGGTCATGGTCGTGGTCGAGAAAGAAACTCTAATCATGGTAATAATAATGCACCAAAGAACACTCCTCACCACCAGCAGTGGAAAAGGAAGGAACAAAAGCATGAAGCGGTGCAAGCACCAAATGCAGAAAATGCATGCTATAGATGTGGAGAAAAAGGGCACTGGTCACGTACCTGTCGTACGCCAAAGCACCTGGTTGAGCTTTATCAAGCCTCCCTAAAGAAGACAGAGAAAATGCTGAAGCAAATTTTATTTCTGAAGATAATTTAGACTTCATGCATTTGGATGTAACTGATTACCTTGCACTCCCAGAAGGAGAAACAAGTCATGTAATCGGTGGTGAATCTGTAGAAATGTAAATATTTTAATTTTTGTTATTTGTAATAGATAGTATGGTTATGTAATTGTTGTACATAAAGAAAAATTATGATTTGATAATGATGTTTACTATAATATATCTTGTTTATGTCATTTTGAAGAATATGGATAACATTATTAGATCAACTTAAACTCTAGCAGAGTTTGCAAGAAATATACAACCACAAGAAGTGGTTATATTTCGTATATCTCATTGTAATTATATTTTGTTAACTACCAGAAGTGGTATATGCCTATGATCACCAGAAGTGATAATTTAGGCTTTCTATGGTTACAATTGAAGATAAGCTACATAAATATTCTCTATATTAAATGCACGCCTCGATTTGCTCCTGAAGTAGTAAATATTTTAAAAGAGGTTGAGGCATCACAATTTGATGTGATTAATGCGCATTCAGATAATTATGTTCGATTTCCTGAAGGATGAGAACTTTTGATAATATTAATCCATTCCCTGAAGTGAATGTGACAATACTAATAAGTCGGGTAAATATGAACGCGCTCTTGATGTGAATACATTACAATTCACCTCCAGAAGAGTTAATATAATTGAGAGAATATATACTCAATATTTCGTATTTTAAATTTGCTCCTGAAGAAGTAACACAATTGAAATTGCCTCCTGAAGTGGAAAAATATTATGAAGAGGAGTTTTCGTGTGCTTAAACAATTGTTTTACATTGTTTATTTGATTGTGATTTTCTCTCATGACACCAGCAGTGTCTGAGCAATATTTGATAGTACAAAATGTATCAACAACTCCTGAAGAGCTAAATGTTTGCCTAAAGAATACATGACACCAGTAGTGCCAGATAAATATTAGATTGTGGATAATAAATGAAGGCTCTCGAAGAGCTTATATACAAATATGTCATTCATATTATATGATTATGGTCAAAACATATGTTGTAGTAAACCTGAAGTTTACTAATACAAATGGTTATCATATTGAGACTACAAATGATTGGAAGATTGATAATCTTCATGTTTCCACAATCATAGGGGGTAAAATAATATGTATGTGAGAAGTTACCCGCCTTATTCTTTAATTTGTACTATATCATGTATCACAGTAAACCAGAAGTTTACTAAAGCAAAAGTTTATGCCATAGTAAACCAGAAGTTTACTAAGAGATAGCACATGACATGATAAACTTGAAGTTTTCATTTGCCATTTTTAAATGAGCTATTTGAGAATTCAGATAAGCATATACTAAAGAACTAGAAGATTCTTCAGGAATTCTCATGTGTTGCTTGTTCTCATAATGAATTGATTATACCAGCTAAAGTTGGGACTAAGACCCCTGATTCTGAAATATATAAAAGGTGAATATGGGCCCGTTCACCTATCATGTGAACCACTTATAGGTGCATATATGAGATGGTTACATGTGTAATTATTGTCAACCTGCAGTTTGGCATTTGGAATTGCTTTTCTCGATTAAGAGCATAATTTTCAGATTATGAAATCAAGACAGTTCATCTTGATAATGCTGGTTTATATCCAAGCTGGTTTAGCATTGAATACCTCCTATTAATGGCTAAACCATTGCTTATGAGAACAAAGCTTCATGTGTTGGTCTAAGATTTTCTAAATTGCATATAGCAGCACTTGTATGCATCAGATCAACAATATATGATAAGTCCTCCCTTCACAATTGGTTTAGGATCAGAAACCAAATATTTTTACTATCTTTTGTTGCGTGGTATATGATTAATTTCTCTACCATAATACACAAAGATATGTTTCCCAAAGGATGATTGGGGATATATGTTAGTTTTTCTAACATTTGGGGGATGGAATAAATAGTTGAAAAATATGCTATATGAATCGAATTATCATGATCCTCACTTAGAAGATAATTCAAGTCGAATGCCAGAAGCATTTGCTGATCCAAAATTAAATATCATATTTCAGCTGCAAATGCTCCTATTAAAATTAAAGTCCCTGAAGGATAGAGTTTACTGTACGCATGAAGCGTGGTAGACCAATCGGTTCCAAAGGTAACAATCCTTGAAAAATAGTAGGAGCTAATGATCAAAATGAGGAGGAAATAAGCTCTAGAAGAGCCCACGACATAACATTTCATGAAACTCCCGAAAAAGTTCAGGTACCTGAAAATAAAGAAAGTGATGAGATCTCCACAAGTTATGTCGCTTCGGAACTGACACAAAATGATCGTCGACGATATATTTAATACAATATAGTGCACAATATTGTAAAAGATTGTGAGGATCGGACTAGCAGTCCAGACACTTGAAGATGTCATACCATTTAGATACAAGTCTTAACCTATATGACTTATTTGGCTAAATCTATATGAAGATCCTTGAAGGATTGAAAATGCTCGAAGCATATAATTCAAAGTCTTGAGAAATGTACTCGATCAAATTATAAAGATCTTTGTCCGGTTTAAAGCAATCTGTGCGCGTGTGGTATAATCGCCTCAGTAAATATTTGTTGAAAGAAAGTTACATAAATTATGTTATTTGTCCATGTATTTTTATAAAGAAAATATCATCAAAATTTGTTACACTTGATGTTTATGTTGGTGACATAAATCTTATTGGAACTCCGGAAGAGCTCCAAGAGGGTCTTAAAAATACTTTTACATGGACAAAGTGTACCTATTAAGTACACCAATGAATATTCAATCACTTCAAGTGAATAGGGATATGTTCCAACCTCTAGAAGAGGATGATGAGATCCTTGGTCCTGAAATACTCTATCTCGGTGTAGATAGTGCACTTATTTATCTTGCTAATGCTAACAAAAGTGGTGCAGATCGTATTGGTAATGCAGATGCAGGTTATTTATCCGATACCCATAAAGCTCGATTTCAAACCGGCAAGCAGGAGTGCATATGATTGAGATCAGTGATTCATTCGAGAAACATGTGGGTTGGAATGTGATAAAAGACCCACAATATTATACGGAGACAATGTTTCATGCATAGCACTATTAAAAGAGGATTGATAAAAGGAGATAGAACGAAGAACATTTCACCAGAATTATTCTACATACATGATCTTCAGGAAAATTGTGACATTGATGTGCATCAAATTAGTTCAAAGTGACAATCCAGCAGATTGTCTTTATCAACATCAATTTTTGAGAATATGGTATACAAGATTGCAATGCGGAGACTCAAATATTTGAAATAAGGTTTTCTTCAGGGGGAGTAAAATGCGCTCTGTACTCTTTTTCCCTTACTAAGTTTTTTCCCACAGGGTTTTCCTTATAAGGTTTTTAATGAGGCAGCCAGCAATGCGTATTACTAAATATGTGTACTCTTTTTCCTTCACTAAGATTTTTTCCCACGTGATTTTTCCTAGTAAGGTTTTAATGAGGCACATTATCTTTTAATGAACATCCAAGGGGGAGTGTTATAAATATATTATATTATGGATGTTCATTTAGTACTCCGTTGTAAATAAGCTTCCTGAAGAAGCTTATCCATATGGGACTCCACCGTAAATATGTTTATCTATTTAAGTACTCTATTGGAAATAAGCTTCCTGAAGAAGCTTATCACTTCGATACCCGGTTATGGATAAACATTACCCCCGGTAGAAGATTATCCATACCGGGTATAATAAGCTTATCCTTTCAGTACCCAGTTATGGATAAATATTATCCCCGGTAGAAGATTATCCATACCGGGTATAATATGTTTATCCTTTCAGTACCCAGTTATGGATAAACATTACCTCCGGTAGAAGATTATTCATACCGGGTATAATAAGCTTATCCTTTCAGTACCCAGTTATGGATAAACATTACCCCCGGTAGAAGATTATCCATACCGGGTATAATAAGCTTATCCTTTCAGTACCCAGTTATGGATAAACATTACCCCCGGTAGAAGATTATCCATATCGGGTATAATAAGCTTATCCTTTCAGTACTCCGTTATGGATAAACATTGCTCTCAGTAGAAGATTATCCATATCTGGTATAGTAGCAGCTTACACAACAGCTTCCTTTCTTCTATAAATAGAAGAGATTTCAGTTCATTATGTACATCAGTTTGAATTCGAATAATATATCAGTTTCTCTCTATACTTGTCTTTACTTTATAGTTTTTATTTTATAACAACTAACAATTACATGTAACAACGGGCCGAAACCCCCCCCCCCCCAAAAAAAAAAAACTAGTAACACTAGTACCCTGAGAAATCAGAAAAGCCACCTCACTCTTTTTTTTTTTTCTCTAATCATCATTCTTCTTCTTATACGGCTTGTCCAATCTAGGAGTAGTATTTATTACTTACAGAACTCTGATTCTCCCTTTTCTCTCACTCCCAACGTTTGAGGAAGTTTGTTACTTCTCGGTTGTTGCAACTTCTCTATATTTTTCTTTTTCATTTATTTTTTCCTGGATGTTATTTATTAGAAAAAGACTAGATTTTTGTTTTTGTATAATAAAAGACTCTAGGGCTTGACCAGTTGATTCTAGAATCGTGGGTTTTTAGTGGTTTTGCCAATCGTCAATTGGATAGCTCTTGTCTGCTGAGGTTTGCTTGCTTCAAGATTTCAGGTTATTTTATTTATTTGCTGCTGTTTTTTTTTATTGATTCTGTATATTGGATTCAATAAAGTGAAAACAATTAGATGTGGGTTTATCTTTTCTTGGAGTATATGTTTAGCTTGTGTGAGTGTTTTTGAAATCTTTGATTAACTATCAAGAAACAGTTCAAGAATGGGAAATTTGATACATGAGAATAAAAAAGGAAGAAGTTGGTTGCTTTGATTCTGTTTAATTTTAAAAGAATTACATATAGGTTGTTGCTGTTGTTTTTAATAATTTTGATTTAAAGTGACCCTTTTCAAGATTGAGAACTCTTTTATATATAATTGTATACTGAGGGCAGGATATTTCTGATGTATGCTAGAGGTGTATAAATGAAGTTCTTCTCCTTTGTTGGTTTCCTTTGTTATAATTCCAGTTGCCGACTATCCTGTTTTGGAATTCAATCTTTTTGTGGAGGTTGATAGCGAATATACAATATGGGTAATATGATCCTCATTGAAATTTAAAGGTGGAATGTTGTACGAGGATCTTTGTTTGCCGAATTGTGTCAAAACTTTAACGAATGTGATGCCTTGTTAATAAGTTTTGTTTGTTTCCTCGACATTAATAAGTAATCTGTCATCAGGTGAAAGTTTGGCCTTAGTATTAATTAGTGCTTTCTCATAGGAACAAAGTTGTCATTAAATGTGTAAAACTGCCCGCCCAACTTTTCAGTTTCAATATTATATTGATGGTGTCAGCAATGACGGGGGTTGAGCTGGTGGTGAAAGCTTAAAACATGTAAACTCTGGATTATTTACGTCTTACATGGCAAAATTACTCCAAAGAGTTATGTACTTGTTGGCGTTAAGCAAAATTTCATCAGATATAGGAATTGAGAGTATAAAGTTGAGACAGCATCAATGAAGGAGTAAACGAGAAGATTTTGAAACCATGTACTGTTGATTCACAACATTCTCTTTTTAGAATGGTAGACTGGGACTTGAGTTAAGCAGCTGTGTTGTCCTGTTCAGTCAGTTGAATTAAGTGGCATTTTCTTTGGATCTAACAAGTCTCACCAATTCAAATTTGATACCAGCTTCTTGTTTTTTGATAACCGTGGTGTTCGTGATAACTTGCGCGCACCTCAACTAATTCCACGGGATACCTGATACCTCCCACCAGCAATAGGTATCAAATAACTCTATCCATCAAGGCTTGGACAGATGGGAAGAAATCACTTAGTGTTTAATCACCCATTTAGTCTCATCATTATTGTAAATATAATCTCAAAGTTACGTAGGGCTTGCTTTATAACTGCATTTGGTTTCATTGTCAACTCAAAATGTAGGCTATGATATTGTTGGGTCATTCTTGGGTGAAGGAGGTTTCTAAGACCCATCCTACATGATGATGCCAAGTGTGAGGGGCGAATTACTGAGGAATATAGTGCAGGGGTTGGGGAATGATGTTGACCATCTAATGAGGAGCTGGTCTACGCTCAGGAATTGGATCAAGTATTTCTTCCTCCTAAGGAGTCAAGGCATGCGTGAGACAAACAATTTGCTTATATTATTTTGTCAATATATGTGTGATCCGAAAACAATGAATTGTGATTTTGTAATGGATCAAGTTCATATGATTATTAGCTGTTACTCGTTTTAGGCCATACTTGGTGTTAGTTGATCTACTACTTCCGCGCTGTGTTGCAACCATCAATGTTCCATGTCTTGACTTCAATGTGCTCAATGTGTTATTGTATGTGAATCAATTCATTTGACTAGACCTAGTTTTTAATTTACAGTTAAGCTGTCCAATTGCTTTGAGACTGTGATCTCTGCTGGAGACAAGTTGCACAATATTATGTATGGTAGTTTGTCCAATGATCTGAAGTAGATCCTTCAAAATCCCCTTTCAAGAAGTATGTTCGTATACCGGTTTCTTTATTTGACGGGGCTTGGTTAGCTTTTTCGCCACTTCTGAAAGGTAGCTTTCTATCACCATCTTTAAGTGATTTCTTTATTCCTGCAGTGCATTTACATGTATACTGGTCTAATTTGATAGACCTTCATCTGTTGGAATTTTGAATAAAGTCCCATATAGATTTCATGAGTTACATGATCAGGACTTTGATTCCTTTGGTGTACATGCATATCGTCATGCTTTTATTTGCCTGTTAGTGATCCATATGAGGTCACGGTTGACACAGTTCAATGCTAGGAAGATTGAGAAGAACAAACCGAAAAGCTATAGAAAATCGAATGAGTCCTAGTGAAGTAGCCCATTAATTTGATAAATTACCTGCACATATATGTATGATAAATTATCTGTGCATATGCTATCTATGCTAAAAAGAACCTGGTCCTAGGTATCTAAAGGGAGTAGCAAAGGTGAACATCATTAGGAAACAAGACGAAACCATTGGACTAGCTGCTGGGAATCCGAGATCCAGCAGATTACATAACAGAGAGTAAAGATAAGAGAGATAGAATAGAATCAAGACAAAACTGAACCAATCTCTAGGTCCTATTGAGCTAGCAAAGAAATGGAAAAGAATAGAGTGAAAGTAGGATGAACGGTATCAGGTACTTGGTGGAATAGTCAAGGTGCAAGCTAAGCTGGGCTGGACATCACGTTTTGTTAAAAAAAAAAAGATAAAGAAAATTCTTTATTATGTTTATCTCAAAATTTTGCTGTCAAAGGGAACTTTTCTAATTTAAATAATCCAAAGCCATATCCCCTATCTATAAGCTTGCTGTATCAACCACATTCGCACTGTAAAATACTCATGAATGTCAAAATGCAAATAACTGCAACATGGCACACTAGTAACTAGTCAGTAATAGGATGCTGGAAATCAAAACATGCATGTTTCTGTATTTGCTGATATTTGGATTCTCTTTTGCATTTCTTTTCTTCTTCCCCCACACCCTTTTAGAAATTTTTGAGAGGGATGGGGAAGCTTTCGGAAGGTTGATATAGGTGTTTAAACTTCTTCTGCCCCTTGATATGCTATCATTTTCATGCGGCGGTAGTTTCATATCTAGTTTTGGTGTATAAATACAGTAATATCCTCTACTTTTCATTCTTTTGTTCTTCTGATTTCCTTGAGTTTATATTTCTTCGTCTCCCACATTACTAACATAAACACACTATTCATGCAGGTATCAGGAATTTTTAGCGGCTATAGTCTGTTGGTCTTGAAGGTTTATATTCAGAAATGCCTTCTCTTCAACTTCTGCAGTTGACTGAACATGGGCGAGGCCTTCTGGCTTCTAAGAGGTATAGATCCTTTCTCCATTTTGTGCTGCTAGTTCGTATCTCATTTCATGTGTCAATGCATGTCTAGTTTTGAAATATCAAAAAGAATAGCCAAAAAGAAACAGAAAACACAGAAGATGCTGAGGTTAGTGCATTGTTCTATCTCTTTTCTTTTGATAAGTAACATAACTTTACTTTTGAAAAGCAGGTGTACATAATAGAAATTTACAAGTAAAAGTTCCTTCCAACAAAATTCATCCAGTGATCCGACAAATGAAGAGCTTAGTATGAGAGTTTTAACAAAACGGATATATGGTCAGGCTTAATAGGACGTAGAATGTGAAAAGCTGACTAACGATTACCTTCTGTTTTTAGGAAACATACATCTGATTGATTATGATAGAAAATTACTATTCCAGAAATTTCTGAAGCCGGATTTCCTAGGCATGCTGTCGTTGGGGAGTTCTGGCAGGGTTCATGAACAGAAGTCTTGATTTTCCTAGATATTTCCGGAAAATCTTCAATAGAATGAACCAATATTTTAAAAGGCAAAAGTGCAAGTCCAGGCGAAGGCCTTTTGGTGTTTATAGTAACCTGTGGATTAAAGAAATAAAAATGAGGTTCGATTCTTTTTTTTAAAAAAAGAAATAAATAAAAATGAGGATAGAGGAAAAGTTCAGGAAAACATAGAACATTCACTAAATGGAGTCAGTTATGCAAATTTTTTTTATCAGATGAAATGAGAGATGCTATAAAAATTGAAGTTAAGACACTCAGGAAGCGGGGGAAAGGGAAAAAGGAGCAAACTACAAGAGTTAGAGGATCTACAAGAGATATCAAACATAAAAAATAATGAAAAAAAAAATGAACAAAAGATTCAATAGTATACCTGGGAAGGATTAATGTGTAAATATGTCACTGCACGAAAAGGGTGAGAATTTATATTAGCTGCGTGTAGTTTAATTTGATATTTTTAACTGTACCTATTTCTGGTTTTTCCATACTTACTGAAGTTCAAGTAACCTGTGATCCAACTTCATGTTCATATGTTCTTACATGCATTACTATCTTCCAACAGTGTTTTGAAAACTGAGCATCAATAGATTTGCTCCTACATGCACTAGTATTCTTAAATCTTTACTCTAATTTACAGGAAAGTTCTGCTGCTTGCAACGGGTGTAATTGTTGCTGGTGGAACAGCGGCTGCATACATGCAGTCACGGAGAACATACAAGGAGCATGATTCTACTCAATGCAATGGACTGAATGATAGTAAAATAGAGCCAAATAAGATGACCGGGAAGGGCAATAATGTGAAGAAAAGCAGGCAAAAGAAAGGAGGTTTGAAGTCCGTAAAAGTTTTAGCTGCCATTCTGCTATCTAGAATGGGCAAAATGGGAACACGAGATCTGTTGGCTCTGATAGCTACAGTGGTAAGATTTTTTACTTAAGCATATACTTCATGTCTAATTAAAAACATACATTTTACTATTCAACCGCATCTTGGATTTGATAAAAATATGGAGTATCTAGTAATGTGTAGGAGGTATGCTGTAGTTTCCAAAAGAGATACATAAGATTAGGACTTCTTAAAAAAATATAAGAAAAAGCTCGAGCATTATAAAGACTTCACAAGTTAATCACATATGCAGATACTACTGCTGGATTTTGGTATTTTTGCTTTAGATGTTTGGCTTTACAATAAAGAGGGGTCTTGGTATCATGATCACCTTACTCCAGGCCGCTTTTTCTTGCCTATAAATTGCATTTTGGTCGAAGAGGTGAAAGTTGGGACAAAAGTTGCCTTAGTGGTTTTGCAAATGTGCTTGGTGTATCTCTATTCAAGCTGCTTTGGTTATAGGACATTTGATGTTCAGAAAATTGAAGTTCAGTGAGCTGAGTTGTAAGTCTGGGTTGGATCAAGCAAAATACTTACTGAATAATGGCTCTGTTACTTTCTTGATCATGTGAAATCAGAAATCAAGTTCAGACCAAAAGTAGATGCAAATACTCTAGAACTAGCATATTCTCATGATTGGAGTTACTTCTGAAGAGCGCATGAGCTTTACCGCTTTCTGTTTAGTGTTTACTTCTTCTTTATTTTCTCATTGTGGGCATGTTTGCATTTTTTTCTAAGTTCATTTTCTTATGCTTGGCTGGCATGCTCTTATCTGATATTTTCCACTTACCCTCTTAATCTTTGATTCTTTTATAGACATAACTGACCTTTCAACAACTGCAGGTGTTACGAACTGCTGTAAGCAACAGATTGGCAAAAGTACAGGGGTTTCTTTTTCGTGCTGCCTTCCTCCGGCGTGTGCCAGTGTTTTTCCGTCTCATACTTGAAAATATTTTGTTGTGTTTCCTCCAATCAACATTGCATTCGACCTCGAAATATATAACTGGGACCTTGAGTTTACGCTTCCGGAATATTTTAACAAGGCTTATTCATGCACAATATTTTCAGGTAAAGATTTACCCATGACATCTTCCGACAGTATGTTTTGTGTTTCATGTTTGGTCTTTGGGGCTATTTATAATTTGAAATGAGAGTGTGCAAGAGCATCTTTGACCAAAACCCTCACGTTGATGGCTTCCTAACGGCAATTGGCACATATGTATAATTGTACAATGGTCTTACAAATTGTGCTGGAATTTGTTTGCCAAAATACTTGTTGTGGTGTGTGTCCAGATAGGAAGGAAACAGTGGAAGTTTGTTCATTATCATTGTTTTTTTTTTGTTCATTATCATTGTTTAACAAATCTTTATGATGTTAGGATATGGTGTACTATAAACTGTCCCATGTTGATGGTCGGATAACAAATCCAGAACAGAGAATTGCAAGTGATGTACCCAGGTTCTCTTCGGAGCTGAGTGATCTTATACAAGAGGATCTTGTAGCTGTCACAGATGGGCTTCTCTATACTTGGCGTCTGTGTTCTTATGCGAGTCCGAAGTATCTTTTCTGGATTTTGGTAACTATTTTGTTAAATTATTCCAACTCTTCAATCTTTAACATATGATTGTTGATTCCTTCAAATGCCTATTTATGGTTAGTTCCTATTTTCTGCTCTGAAATTTCAATTGGGAACTCGTCTGTCTAGTGGGTTTTCTCATGTGATGTTATTTTCCAGGCCTATGTTTTGGGGGCAGGGGTTATTGTTAGAAACTTCTCACCTCCATTTGGGAAACTAATGTCAAAAGAACAGCAGCTGGAAGGGGAATACAGGCAGCTTCACTCACGATTAAGGACCCATGCAGAAAGCATAGCATTTTATGGCGGTGAAACCAGAGAAGATTTCCACATTCAGCACAAGTTTAAGAGTCTGGTTCGTCATATGAAGGTCGTTCTTCATGATCACTGGTGGTTTGGGATGATTCAGGATTTCTTGCACAAGTATCTTGGTGCTACAGTTGCTGTTGTCCTGATTATTGAGCCCTTCTTCTCTGGCCATTTGAGACCTGAGGCATCCACATTGGGACGAGCAGAGATGTTGAGTAACTTGAGATATCACACCAGTGTCATAATATCCTTATTCCAGGCATTGGGAACCCTTGCCATTAGTTCAAGACGACTTAATCGTCTAAGGTATTTTTATTGCCTTTGATCACATACACCTTTCAAGTTCTCTATCAAATTAAACTTGCTAAGTGATTTAGATAAATGCTTTTTGCACCTCTTGCTACTTTGTTAACTGCATCTGTATTGCTGCAGCCACAATGAAGTCCCCTATCTCCATAACAAGATTATCTAATTCAGGCCTATGGTTCTGCATCTTTCTTGAACTTAACTCTGGTTACCGAACCAGGCATTGCAGATAACCCGGAACTAAAGGAAAATAAAAAGATACAGACAAGGGATATGACAAGATAAACTTTACAGCTCTTTTATTACTCATCTATGATAGATTGATAGCAAGGAAACCATTTATAAGATGTGTAACTCTTATCAGCAATAAAATGAACGATTGATGAATGAAAGACTCTGCTAGATTTGTTTCCGTTGATTCAATGGAGATTATTAGTTTATCAATTTGTGAATACTATTTCTTAGCTGCAAATCTTTATTGTAGTCACTGGAAGACACTATTTTTGCTTCTCCTTTTTTGTTAAGAACATTGGCCTTGTGTGGACTCAACCAAACATCTAGTTCAAGTAGTGAAGATTGTCCAAGGCCAAATAAGAGAACAATAGCCTATAAATTCTCTCCCTTGCACGCCAGTGCATGATGTAACATAACAAGGGTGGCACGATATTGGTAGCCTAACATCAGGGTTCTGGCTCTAGCTCTAATAACATGTAAAGTAGAGATTGAGCACTAAAGTTGTACTACACGTTTTCGTTTGCATTTCTACTGTATACTTGAGATAATCCTGTTTCCTTTTCTGAATTGATTTTGGCATTTGCAGTGGCTATGCAGATCGTATTCATGAGCTCATGATTATTTCTAGAGAATTAGGTGGACGTAATGCCTCTTCCATGCACTCTAACGGGAGTAGCAATTACGTTACTGAGGCAAATTACATTGAGTTCGATAGGGTTAAGGTGATAGATCATCTCTTTGTTTTGATTTTATTACCGTCCGTATTTGGGTTGTGATCCTAGATCTTTGGTGCTTTCAGGTAGTTACTCCAACTGGTAATGTTTTGGTAGAGGACTTGACCCTAAGGGTTGAATCAGGGTCTAATCTTTTGATAACAGGTATGTTAACGTTTTTATATATTTTCTTTTGATTGGCTGCTCACTTTGTGCTCAGAGCACGATGCCTTTGGCTCAGTTATGTCAGAGAAGAACTAAAGGTTCTCATGTAGTCATTAGGCTGAGTTGTGAAATATCCTCAATTGTAGATGGAGGCCAAGCGCCAATTACCTGAAAGGAAGTAGAAGTGCATGGGTGTGCACTCCACTACATTTTTTCAACTACTTTGAAATTGGATAGGAAAGAGGGAATTGATATCTATTGCATCCTTCATATTCTAACTAACAACTGAGGGAGGCTAGACCCTCCTAGGAGCAAAAAAATCATATTATCTCCTTTCTCCCTTGCCTTCATTGGATCAAAATGTGGTGTTATGGAGATGAATTGTCCTTGTGTTGATTGTCGAACTCTCGAATTTTCAGAGATCAACAACTACTATGAATCAATCCCAAGCTAGTTGGGGTCTGTTATATAAACTCTCAATATCTTTATCGCTCCATTTAGGCTCATCTCAATCTAATATTAAAATTTTTAGGTTCTCTAACACTATAAATTATTTATATTGTCTATTGGCATACAAATCTTTAACAAGATCAACAGATTCTTGGAGAACATTTGACCTAAAGTAAGCGTACTAACATGATTCCTTAATCCTTGGTCCTAACTAATCGATATCACTTATGGATCTTTCTCAACCATTGTGCTTTATTTCTTGCTAAGTCTGCATGGATCCCACAAGATAAGTCTTTCGAGGCGACTTTCTTCTATGTGATTTTAGGTCCGCCTCATTCCCTTTGTTAACCTTCAATCACCATGGTTTCAAGTTATGCATTGGAGGTTGACGTAGGACATGATCAAACCATCTCAAGCGATTTTCTCTTAATTTATTCCCTATATGTGCTATCTGCACTTTCTGTCGAATATTGTCATTTCTAATCTTGTCTAATTTTGTACGACCGCACATCCATGTTAACATTTGCATTTCTCTGCAACTGTCATGTTGTGGATATGTTGGACATTATTGGTGCGCTCTGTGCGTTCTTTTTTTAGGCAAATAAGCATTTTTTGATCTGTCGTAATGGCGGGAGCATTTTTCCTGTGGGTTTGCCACAAATGTAATTTTTCCTCTGAGATGTCTTTGTTTTGTTATTTGGAAAGGAAATACTTTTAGCTATTCTGCGGTGCTATTAAAGAAAAGAAAAAAAATTATTTTTTGGGAAATTTTCACTTGATTATGCCCTCATGCTCTGGAAATTAATTACAGTTTATAAATATCCAAAATAGGAAAACGACATAATTACAAGCTTATAATCCTAATTAGCGTGACTAATTCTTCCCAATCTAAGGCATAATTAAAAGGATAGAGATTCTCAATTGTTATGTTGGAACATGGTGAAATAGGACTAATGCGGACAGTATGGAAGGGAGACAATGAAGGAGCAGATAACGATTTTGTACACTTGAGGTGGAGGAGTTGCCGTTCCTATTTATATAGAAGAGTGGGTGGCTTTTGTAGAAATCATATCTTTTTGTAAGGTTTTCTACTTTTTGGCATACTACCTGTGCACAGTTGTTTTGCGCTTTTCATTAATAAAATTTTATTACTTTATCAAGAAAGAATGTTGGAAAATGGTGAACAAACTTTTACCTATTTAAATTTTATGTTGGAGCATGGTGAACAAAAGTTTTGGCGACAGGTTCTTCAGAATAGTTATTTTGGACATAGGGGTACATAGAATTTGATTCTCAGAGTTTGCTGGGTTCATTTTGAAGGTCCAAATGGTAGCGGCAAAAGCTCACTTTTTCGAGTCCTGGGTGGCCTTTGGCCACTTGTGTCTGGCCATATTGTAAAGCCTGGAGTTGGTTCTGATCTGAATAAGGAGATCTTTTATGTGCCCCAACGTCCATATACAGCTATCGGAACACTACGTGACCAGATTATATATCCTTTGACTGCTGATCAAGAGGTTGAACCGCTGACGCGAAGTGGTATGGTTGAACTTCTTAAAAATGTAAGTTCCCATAATTCATCTCTGCAACCTACACATTCACTTACCTATTACTAATCTATCATGTATTCAAGGATTGGAACTGCTAATGTCATTCATTTTGGTATAATGCGGTAAATACTTCATTGACATGCTAGGTTGATCTTGAGTATCTTCTGGATCGCTATCCTCCTGAAAAGGAGGTTAACTGGGGTGATGAATTATCTCTGGGAGAGCAGCAAAGATTGGGAATGGCTAGACTTTTCTACCATAAACCAAAATTTGCCATTCTGGATGAATGTACCAGTGCTGTGACAACTGATATGGAGGAACGCTTTTGTTCAAAAGTAAGAGCGATGGGAACATCATGTATCACTATTTCTCATCGACCTGCTCTGGTTGCATTTCATGATGTCGTCTTGTCTTTGGATGGTGAAGGAGGCTGGAGAGTTCACTATAAGAGGTACGAAGCTGAAGTAATAAATCTTTTAACTAACATTCTGAGCGAAAGCAGATACTTATTACTTGTTTGTTCTGCAAAATCTCCAGGGCAGATGCTCCTAGTCTCACTGACTTTGAGTTCAATAAAAACCAGGATTCTGAGACAGATCGCCAAAGTGATGCAATGACTGTACAACGTGCATTTGCAAATGCAAAAAAGGTTTGGAATACTCATATGCTGCTCAAGCTTGTTTCCAGAGACTTTTTCTGCTTCAACTAACTCTTCTATTTTGGCATCACCTACAGGGCACAAAATTCTCCAAGTCAGAGGCCGAATTGTATTTTTCGGAGTTAATATCGGCATCTCCATCTGAAGCTGATGATTCCCCTTTACCAGTCTTTCCACAGCTTAAGAGTGTTCCAAGGATACTTCCACTTAGAATTGCAGCCATGTCTAAAATTTTGGTGAGTGTTGTGCTACTATGACAGCCAGCTTGGTCCTTTTTAGTTGGTCAGTTTCCAATTTGCTCTCACGATACTTTGCTTTTCATTTGTTGTCAAATCAAAACAAAATAAATCCTATAAGCTTTTTACATAAGGACAAGTTATCCTATTGTGATTTACATGTAACATTTACTGAGTTTGGCTTAAAAGGCATTGCGGAAAAGTAATTGTATGATTAGAAAGTGGTAAGGCGGGTTTGAGTGGATGCGACTAGTAAGTCGTGAATTATGATTTTACTAAATTTATATTTAACTGGGTCCAAAGTCAAGAAAAATTACTCTCTAATATATCTGATCACCACTTTTTTTTTTTTTGTAAAGAGCTGATCGCCATTTTTTAGATAAGGAGCTGGCCACTATATCTGCATGGAGGGAGTTAATGTTATTGAGAACCATCTTCTTCACTTGCTTCTTATAGCTCTGGTGCTTGTTTTAGGTACCCACACTGCTAGATAAACAGGGGGCACAATTCCTTGCGGTCGCTTTACTCGTGGTGTCCAGAACGTGGGTTTCTGATCGCATTGCCTCTTTAAATGGTACTTCTCTATTTTCTCTTTTAATTGTTATTCTTCTTCATCTGGAGTGAGAGATTTCACTGGACTCTTTATAATACATCTGTTTACATAGGAACAACTGTAAAATTTGTGCTGGAGCAGGATAAGGTGGCCTTCCTACGTTTGATTGGTGTTAGTGTCCTTCAGAGTGCTGCATCCTCTTTTATTGCGCCGTCTCTGAGGTGAATTTTAAATCTGGAAAAACTACACACCTTTCCTTGCTTGAAACATGCTTGCATCAACTAGTTTTAAAATTTATACCTGGAAGGTTCGACAGAAAATATGAAACTTAGGTTACTAGGTTTCTTTTCCCCGATCAACAAATCCATGATTCAGTTATTATAAAGAGCTATTAGGAGTCCAACCTTTGAAGCGATGCACAAAAGGAAAATATTCTCGGATACATTGTTAGCGGAAACGTAAAAGAAAGAACACAAGATTTAACGTGGTTCGGATCAAAATAATCCTACGTCCACCAGAGAACAATTGCCCTTTTAATATTAACAAAGGAAGGGGAGATTTCCCAATTACACTTAAGAGAATTTCTCTCTTAACTCTCTACTCACTACAATGTATTGTATTATTTTGGGATGATTTCTACAAGTGAAGGAGTGCATCTATTTATAGAGGTAAAGACCTCCTCTTGATGTCATTGCTGACATCAAACTACCTCCTCTTGATGTCATGGGTGACATCAAAGGAGGAAGCTTCCTCCTAGCATCCACACCAACTCTTTCCACCAACTCTTCCAATTGGCATGCCATTGTTGACTAAACATAAACCAACATTTTCAGCATGCCATTGTTAACTAAACATAAACCAACATTTTCAATCTCCACCTTGGTTTGCGTTTCGAGCGTGTGAACAACTCTGGCCAAAACTTCTAAGCTTACTGGGCAACCCCGTTGTAAGAAACAAGAAGAATCAAACCATTGTTGAACATACCACCTCCACCTAGCAACTGTTCTCTTCGGAGTTGCATCAGTTGATGCACACCCCCGCCAAGTCCTTGCAGTGTGCAAACTTAGCGAGCGGGACTATCTTGGTCAACATGTCTGCAGCATTATCGTCTGTGATAACCTTCACGACCTTGATAGTTCCCTCATCAATAACATCTCGAATAAAATGAAATCTGACATCAATGTGTTTAGTGCGCTCATGAAATCTCTGATTTTTCATTAGATGAATAGCACTCTGACTATCACATCTAAGAGTTGATTCCAGCTGAACCAAACTCAATTCCGCTACTAAACTTTTCAACCAGATAGCTTCCTTTACCGCCTCCGCTGCTGCCATGTATTCTGCTTCTGTCGTAGACAAAGCGACAATCGACTGCAAAGTCGACTTCCAACTGACGGCACTGCCAACGAGGGTAAAGATGTATCCAGTTATGGACCTTCTTCTGTCAAGATCTCCTGCATAGTCAGAATCCACATAACCGAGAATTGAAATACCTGTACCACTTTTTCGAAAGGTAAGACCAACACTAGAAGCTCCTTTGAGATATCTCAATATCCACTTGACAGCTTCCCAATGCCTCTTTCCTGGGTTGGACATGTATCTACTTACCACACTTACAGATTGAGCAATATCTGGACGTGTGCATACCATAGCATACATAATACTACCAACTGCACTGGCATAAGGAATCTTTGACATATGCTCCACCTCATCCTCGGACTGAGGCATTTGTGACTCTGAAAGTTTAAAATGAGGAGCTAATGGTGTACTTACAGGCTTGCACGTTTGCATATTGAATCTTTCGAGAACCCTTTCAATATACCTCTTCTGAGAAAGATGTACAACATCGTCTTCTCTTGAAATCTCCATACCAAGGATTTTCTTTGCAGCTCCTAAATCCTTCATGTCAAATTCCTTACTCAATAGTTTCTTCAAAGCATTTATCTCTGTAATGTTGTTAGCAGCAATAAGCATATCATCAACATACAACAGTAAATAAATCATTGAGTTACCAGACATCTTCTTGTGATACACACAACTATCAAATGCACTCCTTGAGAATTCATGTGTAGTCATGAATGCATCAAACCTCTTGTACCACTGTCTAGGGGATTGCTTCAAACCATACAAAGACTTCTTTAGTTGGCATACGTGATCTTCTTTTCCCTCAGCTAGGAAACCTTCAGGTTGATCCATATAGATTGTCTCTTCTAGATCACCGTGTAAGAAAGCAGTTTTGACATCAAGCTGTTGAAGCTCCAAGTCAAATTGTGCAACCAATGCTAGTAGCACGCGAATTGAGCTATGCTTCACGACCGGAGAGAAAATCTCATTGTAGTCAATTCCCTCCTTTTGGCTGAAACCTTTTGCAACCAATCTCGCCTTGAACCTAGCATCTTCCACTTCAGGAATTCCCTCTTTCTTTCGGTAGACCCACTTGCATCCAACTGTCCTCTTCCCCTTTTGTCTTTTCACTAAGACCCATGTCTGATTCTTGTGAAGAGACTCCATCTCTTCAGTCATGGCTAACCGCCATTGTGCGGCATCCTTGCAAGAAGTTGCTTCAATATACGAGGAGGGCTCCAGATCTTTAATCTCTTCTTGTGCAGCTACGAACGCATATGCAATCAAGTTTGCTTGATTTATAAGGCGTTCCGGTTCTCGTGTCTGCCTCTTCTCCCTCCCCTTCGCAATTGTGTATGGTTCATTGACAGCAAGTTCTTCAACGCCTACATCTTCTGACTCATCTTTAACCTGAGTCTCTTGATCCTTTTCCTTGGCAAGCTCCACCGGAAGCTCCACCTGCTCGTTGTTCTTGTTTCCTGAAAACTCCACGGAAACTTTACGGGGATCAAGTATAGAGGATTCATCGAAGGTGACATCTCTACTAACTATAAATTTGAGTAAAGACAAACACCAAAGTTTGTACCCTTTTACTCCATCCACATACCCTACGAATATGGCCTTCTTAGCCCTTGGTTCAAGCTTTCCTTCATTAACGTGATAATAAGCTGGACACCCAAATACTCGTAAGTATGAATAGTTAGAGGGTTCACCTGACCATACCTCATTCGGAGTCTTAAAGTCAATTGCCGATGCTGGAGATCGATTGACAATATGAGCAGCAGTGTGAACTGCTTCAGCCCAAAATACTTTGGACATTTTGGCTTGTAGGAGCATACAACGAGCCTTTTCAAGAAGAGTTCTGTTCATTCTCTCGGCAACTCCATTCTGCTGTGGGGTATGCCTGACAGTCCTATGTCTTGAGATCCCATGAACCTTGCAGAATTCATTAAACTCTTCATTGCAAAACTCCAAGCCATTGTCTGTGCGAAGATACTTGATTTTCCGCTCCATTTGATTTTCAACCAAAATCTTCCACTCTTTAAATGCTTCAAAAGCATCACTTTTTGCCTTCAAAAAATACACCCAAACCTTTCGTGAGAAATCATCAATAAAAATGAGAAGATACCTCTTTCCGCCCTTCGATGGAAGTTTAGAAGGACCCCATAAATCTGAATGGATGTAGTCTAGCACTCCTCTTGTCTTGTGTTTGCCAGTGCTGAAGCTGACCTTCTTCTGCTTCCCTAGAACGCAGTGCTCACAGAAGTCAAGCGTGCTGATCTTCTCACCTTCCAAAAGTTTACGATTGCTCAACATCTCCAGTCCACGTGCGCTCATATGACCCAGTCTCATGTGCCATAGTCTTGCCTTGTCATCATTAGATAACTGCACTGTAGATGCATTTGCAGAGCCAACAATGGTGCTTCCGGCCAATGTGTAAAGGCCGTTCTCCAGCTTGCCTTTCAGCATGACTAAAGAACCTTTAGTCACCTTCATAGTTCCTGCTTCGCTCATGTACCTGTAGCCTTGTTCATCCAGAGTACCCAAGGAGATCAAATTCTTCTTCAGATCAGGAACATGACGGACTTGTGTAATAGTCCTCACGATTCCATCATGGCAGCGAACCCGAACTGAGCCAATGCCAACTATTGCACAAGTTGCATTATTGCCCATTACTACGGTTCCTCCACTTTTCTCGTAGCTGCTAAACCAGTCTTTTCGGAACGTCATATGCAGAGTACAAGCAGAGTCTAACACCCATTTGTTTTCATAACTACTATTATTATTACACGATGTTGTTAGTACATAATCATTATCAAAATTATGTACCTGTTCAACTGTAGATGCACTCGCCTTTTCCTTGGACTTTGACATTGGGCAATCTCGTTCAAAGTGCCCCTTCTTGCCACAACCCCAACACTCTGTATTCTTCTTGTTCACACGAGACTTTGATCTGTGCTTTGATTTGGTCTTTCCCTGTTGGCTAGTCCGGCTTCTAACAAAGAGGCCACTTGCCTGGTCATCTCTATCTCCTTCAATGTGCCTCCGCACATCACTAGAGTTAAGTGCCTGCCGCACTTTCTCAAGCTTGATAGGCTCCTTGCTATACATCATTGAATTCTCAATATCACGATATCCTGAAGTCAATGAAAATAGCAAAGCACATGCAAGCGTCTCCTCCTCCTTTTTAATTCCTGCAATCTGTAAGTCCATGACAAGTTTATTGAACGCATCTAAATGATCTTGTAACGAAGTACCTGACCCCATCTTAAATGTGTGAAGACGCCGTTGTAACAACATCCTTGTTGTCACTGATCGGTCTTGGTATAGCCCTTCTAGCTTTTCCCATAACTGTTTGGCCGTCTCTTCGGTACCCGTACTCACTTCACAAAGCACGTTAGGTGCAAGGGATAGTTGGATTGCACTCAATGCATCCCCTTCAATCTTCTCCTTGTCGGGAGCTGATATATCCGTAGGATACTTTCCGTCAATAGCATGGATTGAACCTTCCCTCCGCAGTAACGCCATCATCTGGATCTTCCAGATATTGAAGTTGTTGCGTCCATTGAATCTATCAATTTCAAACTTCATGGAACTCATATTTGCTTGTTCTTTCTCCTTGGATCGTTAAAGAATCCTGTCGCTCTGATACCAATTGTTAGCGGAAACGTAAAAGAAAGAACACAAGATTTAACGTGGTTCGGATCAAAATAATCCTACGTCCACCAGAGAACAATTGCCCTTTTAATATTAACAAAGGAAGGGGAGATTTCCCAATTACACTTAAGAGAATTTCTCTCTTAACTCTCTACTCACTACAATGTATTGTATTATTTTGGGATGATTTCTACAAGTGAAGGAGTGCATCTATTTATAGAGGTAAAGACCTCCTCTTGATGTCATTGCTGACATCAAACTACCTCCTCTTGATGTCATGGGTGACATCAAAGGAGGAAGCTTCCTCCTAGCATCCACACCAACTCTTTCCACCAACTCTTCCAATTGGCATGCCATTGTTGACTAAACATAAACCAACATTTTCAATCTCCACCTTGGTTTGCGTTTCGAGCGTGTGAACAACTCTGGCCAAAACTTCTAAGCTTACTGGGCAACCCCGTTGATCAAAAATGTCTTCTTTTTCAATGAAATAAGATTAATTTCCTGTGTGCTATTTGATGAATATTCGCACATAAATAACATACAGACACTAATTCTTTTTCCAGGAAGTAAGATTAGTTTCCGGTGTTCTATTTGGTGAATAATGCACATAAATAACATACAGACACTAATTCTGAGGTTCAAACAGACTACATCTTAGTCTAACTGCACTCCTTGGTTCAAATGCTATAGTTGACCTATATCCGTTTTTTGTTTTTATGTATGTAGTGATATTATCTTTGACAAGGTTGTATGTTTATTAATTTTATTTTTTAAAGAAAACAAGAATTGAAGAGCAAATTCAGCCAGGTGATTTTTCCCAACATTATCCTGGAACATTTTTTCTCGACTTTGGGTTAATAGTGTGGACAACTAGATACCATTATAGCCAAGCAGCGTAAGATCTCTCTTTGTATGCTGATTCAGGATCCTAGAAAGGTTGGACTTGATGTAGTTTATGTACTCTAGCTCCTCTAAATGAAAATTTCTGTTGGGTAGGTTTTAATTATCACTAGATTGCTGCTTTGGTTGCATATTGTATGGGCAAACTGTGTTCTATCATTTCATTTAGTGCCATTTATTGTTTGCTATTATCTGCCTCTGAATCTTGCAGTGTTTTAGACTATGTTTAATTTCATATTGCCATTTTTGTTGTGTATGTTCTTTGTTGATCTTTGTCCTTTTTTCGTTGAGATCAAACTTTTCTTTCTGCTCTCATACAGGAACTTGACAGCGACATTGGCACTTGGATGGAGGATCCGTTTGACCAAGCATTTGTTGAAGAACTACTTAAGAAAGAATGCTTACTATAAGGTACTAAATTGTTCGGCAAGATATTAATACTCTTTAGTTCCGTCACATTACACTGTTGCTTCATTATCATTCACTCTGTCTTACTCATAAAGGTATCTTGGATGTGCTGTTCAGTAAACCCTATGCTTTCCTATGCCTTCGTGAAAGTTCAACACTTGAATATCTTTCACAGGGAATAAGGGAATCTTAAATGGATTATTTTTTATGCTACTCCATTCGTTCTAAAGTTGTTGGATAAGTTTCACTTTTAGAGGTCAACCGGGGCTTTGGTCAGCATCTTTATCACTATATTTCTCAACTTCTACGAAAATGAAAAAAAACATATTCAACTACATGAAAAAACTACCATGTGGAAGGTTTAGGATCTCCTTGACGTTTATGAATTTATCTAAAATGCTGGAAGTCGAATTTGACATTGAAAAGCCAACATGGACAACTCTTTAACAGCTTGTCTATTTTGGTCCTGTTGCATGCCTTTTTTTCATTTGTTTGAATAGTAGGACAACTTCTTGTATAACAGTTGCAACTTCTTTGATCATAATATTTTTTCGTCATCCTTGATCAAAGGATAACTAATGTTGAAGTACTATCCTTCACTTCTCAAGCAGAACTCTGATTTAATATTCAAATATCTTGGAGAAATAATTTTGAAGGATGGATTGTAGGTATTTAACATGGCGGGTGTCAACATGGATGCGGATCAGAGATTAACTCAGGATCTGGAGAGGCTTACCGCTGACTTGTCTAGTCTGGTTACTGGAATGGTGAAGCCAACAGTTGACATTCTATGGTAAGTTCACTGGTTGGTGCTAACCTGGTGTTTTAACACTGTTTTCAAGGCTTTAGAGAAGTACTTATGAAATGCAGGTTCACTTGGAGAATGAAACTGCTAACTGGCCAGAGAGGAGTTGCTATATTATATGCTTACATGTTATTAGGTCTGGGTTTCTTGAGATGTGTTACTCCTGACTTTGGTGACCTGGCGAGTCGAGAACAACAGCTTGAAGGAACTTTCAGGTTACATGATGTTTTAATTACTTGCTTGCATTATTGTGTTTGGATAGGCTACTGTTACACCTGAATATCTATTATCAGGTTCATGCATGAAAGGTTGCGGACACATGCTGAATCTGTTGCTTTCTTTGGAGGTGGTACTCGTGAGAAAGAGGTAACGTTATTTAGCAGCATTATTTTTATCAGCAGCGCAACCTTACAGAAATATGATATAGATTTGCATTTGTCTGTTTATTTGTATACATGCATATACATTCTGGCGATTATTTTGTGTGACATGCTAGAAATTTTGCTGCTACGGTAAATTTCTTCCAATTTTCGTCAATCCTATTTGGAAATCAGAAGGGGTAAATCAACTGTCAAGTTTTAAGAAGTTGTCATCTCTTTGTATCAAGTGCTACAGATTACATCAAGACCTCCACTGTTCTTGTAAAAAATAAATATTGGCCCAAAATTTGGCTAAGATATTACGTGTAAGGACTACCTTCCTCATGTCTGGATTTATCGGTAATACGGGTAAAACTTAAAAGTCCAGGAAGTGGATTGAGGCACTGAAGTATAGAAGACATGTATTAGTGTGGTGTCTACCCAGTACAAATCCTTGGGGTTTGGAGTAGTTCTTTGCTACTTTTTTTATCTAGACCTGCAAAGTCTGCAACAACAAAATAAGTTAGAACTAATGACTAGCTCGAACTGGGTTCAGAGAGCATTTAAGGAATGATTAGCTCGAACTAGGGTCCATCATGATCGGGAATAGCTTAAAACTAATCTATGTGATCCTTATAAAAATTTGGGAAAGTTTTGAATTCCAGAAATTCCTGATCTTCTGTTGAACAGGTACATGATGCACTGACTTGAAAGATCTTCACCTTTGACTGATATTAGTAATTTGTAAAACTATCCGGTCATATGGAGGGCATGGATAAAATTCAGGTCAAGAGCATCCATACGAAATTGAACTATATGCCCTGACTTCTTAATATATATACACTTAAGTACAAGGGGAGGTATGTGATGCACTGACTGAAAAGAGGAAGGATACTTTCATCATATCTTCTGGTGAAATCAACAAACTACGCCATTGATGTATCTTCTGACGACAGAGCAATGCATTGAGAAGAAACCTGCTTCAGTGGCGTAGTGTTGATGGAATGCGCTGTTGTCTCCTTATATGCTCTTGAGAAGTCTTCACCTCATGAGTTTTTAGGGTTGAGTTAGGCCCAATGTCCATTTTCTTTACACTAATTATGAACCTTAGTTGCAAGGCTTTTTTTATTTTCCAATAATCAGCCTATGATTCATAATGGGAAAATAAAGAACAACCGGAGAAGTGAACAGACAAGAAAAGAAGAAAGTAGAATTGCTGCAAGAGAGAAAACAGTAGTTGAATAGGTTTCGCATACTAGAAGAAAAAAAGGAAAGAATGTGAAAACAGGTTGCGCAAACAAGAGGGGTTGCTCTGATGGTAAGCAACCTCCACTTCCAACCAAGAGGTTGTGAGTTCGAGTCTCCCCAAGAGCAAGGTGGGAAGTTCTTGGAGGGAAGGATGCCGGGGGTCTATTTGGAAACAACCTCTCTACCCCAGGGTAGGGGTAAGGTCTGCGTACACACTACCCTCCCCAGACCCCACTAAGTGGGATTATACTGGGTTGTTGTTGTTGTTGTAATGTGAAAAAGCAAAAGAAGAATAAGAAGCAAATCAAGAGATGCATAAAAGTAAGAATAATCGAAGAATCATTTGAAGAATATGATGGACCTCAAATAGCAGAAGGCCATATTTTTACTCTTTTTCTTTTAACATTCTTCTAAGGTCAACACCAAATCCTAGCCCCGCTTCTCACTTGGATTGCTTTGCATCCACTGCTTGATACACTCGCTTCTCTGAAGTCACATTGCGTCGCCCTTGAGAAGCAACAACCCCTTGCCTTTGTGTCCCTCCGTTGCTTTAAGCAATGAAGTAATTGTTTTTAGTAACACTGGCTTGCTTTTGTTATGTCCTTTGCTGTCTTCTTGTTGATCCGTTTATCTCTAATGCAATACTGATGCACGTTATGCATGGCAGATGGTTGAAGCAAGGTTTAAAGAACTTCTTCATCACTCTTCTTTGCTTCTCAAGAAGAAATGGTTGTTTGGCATAATAGATGAGTTTATCACGAAGCAGCTTCCTCACAATGTTACTTGGGGATTGAGCCTGTTGTATGCTATGGAGCACAAGGGCGACCGGGCTTTGACTTCAACTCAAGGTGATACCCAGACAAATTATGAATTTGTGTATTCTTGTACTGTTGTGATTTTGTGTTCAAATTATCACTTGTTATTTCTTTGTCCCATTTCTTAGGTGAACTGGCTCATGCACTGCGCTTTTTAGCATCTGTTGTGTCTCAGAGCTTTTTAGCTTTTGGTGACATCCTGGAGCTCCACAAAAAATTTGTCGAGCTTTCTGGTGGTATCAATAGAATTTTTGAGCTGGAAGAGTTTCTCGATGCTGCTCAATATGGTGGGTGTGATTTTTGACATTTTCATTTCTCTTGTTTCTGTTTCTTGCAAATTTCAAATGCTCCACTCTGGTTGTAAAGCTTCAATGACATTTATATAGCAGTTAACAGTTCAGGTCAAGCTTTATGTTATGAAACCTTTGAGTTAACCTTATTCAGAAGGCAAGAGATGTGGTCCAGTACGTATGATAGGTCTGTTTGAGTCCATTGCAATAGTGCTGTAGATGTCACAATTTGTGTGTAATGGAGAGGCTATCATAGTATCATGAACATGGTAATGAAACTGAGGATTGATAGATGTAATATTAGGTTGTTTGTGATAGTAGATATGCAGAAAACACTTGGTAGCGGCGCTGATTGCTTGAGATGATAGTATTCATGTTGAAGATGCTGCAACTAGGTTATGCTAATGAATTTTAGCTATAAGATTGAAATAGCAAAATCAAATATCTGACGCTAAAGCTAATTTTTGCTTCTGTTAAAAATTATCCACCACTGCTGACTGCTCAGGACTGTCTAAATCATTCAAATGTTAACATTGCAAGATAGTGATATTTCCTTTTCAAATTGCTTTTTGTTAGAAACTGCTTGACCAGTCTGCTGGTGTTAGTATAGTTATATGGTAGTGATGTTTCTAGTACGCATGCAGAAGTACCTGTGGGCGTTTCTTCATCACCTTCCTCCAAGGATGTAATATCTTTCTCTGAAGTGGACATCATTACACCCGGACAAAAAACCTTGGCAAGGAAGCTGACATGTGATATAGTGCAGGGAAAAAGCCTTCTTGTTACTGGTTAGTGGCCCAATGACCTCTATTTATATACTTTAAGATACAGTGATGCTTATTTGCTCATTACTTCCTCTCTGAAGGCCCTAATGGAAGTGGAAAGAGTTCAATCTTCCGAGTGCTTCGTGGTTTATGGCCAGTTGTTAGTGGAAGACTAGTCAAACCATGTCAAACGCTTAACTCAGAATTGGGAAGTGACATCTTCTATGTACCGCAACGACCATATACCTGCTTAGGAACCCTACGGGATCAAATCATATATCCTCTCTCACGTGAAGTGGCAGAGAAAAGGGTACTGGCTTCTTTCCGAGAAGGTAATTTTCTGGGTATATTGTATTCCCCAGTTCTTTTTATGAATTGACTTGCTATTAATCTGTTACAATCTGTGCTTGAGGTAAACTCGTTGAAAATCATACAGCTAACATAGGGAAGCGGATTTCTAATTGACGGGTTTATGTGAGTTCCATATTAACTTCTCCCGATGTATATAGGTGGTACAATAATTTACTTTGATATGGAGTTCTATTAATGTCGCTTGTTTTATTTAAAAAAAGGATCCCAATGTGGACTGTGAGAAGGGTATGCATACAAGTTTGTTGTGGTTTTCCAAAGGGGTAAAAAAGTTCTTGTGATTTCATACTTGGTTTTCCTTAAGCAGTTGCAAAAACTCTGTTTGTAGCTGTTAACTAATAGGAGTAGGAGTTATTATTATGTAAAAGGCATTCAGAAATGGAGATGACATTGGTTTTGAACCATCCAAGTTTGTACTTGTGTTTCTCCTCTTTCATGACATTGCTCAGAAAACCCGCGGGTATAGAGTAAGTGGGTTGAGCAACAAAGTAGCAACTCTTAAGAAAAGAGAGCAAGATGTAATTGAAAATTAAGAAAATTACTGATCATCTCACATTGGTCCCGAATCTGTAATTTTCAACTCGTATTTAACAAAGGGTCATAATTTTGTTGATGTAAGCCTCCGGTATCAGGCCATAAATCCGGTGTCTGTGCTTTATAGATTATTGAACAACAAAAAGTTGGATTAATAGGAATAGGTGGGAGATAGAAAAGCACAAATTTTTTGCGAAAATATACATATACCAGTACGAATTTCGGCATTTGGCACAAAATTCAATTTTTACTTTTAAGCACGGGTGGCTTTTGTTTGTGTTCCAGTTCTCATTGTTTTAGCAGTCACCGGTTTTGATGCCAACATAATTGCCTTCTCTTGTGAATACAGGTCAGAAACCTCTAGGGTCTACTAACATTTTGGATTCACATCTGCAAACAATTCTCGAGAATGTGAAATTAGTTTACCTTTTAGAAAGAGAAGGTGGCTGGGATGCCAACCAGAACTGGGAAGACATTTTATCTCTTGGAGAACAACAGCGATTAGGAATGGTGAGCTCAATATGACCCAACAACTTTACTGAGAAATATAGTTTTCATTTTTTATTGCGTTTATGCTAACTGATTGGCAATTCTACTTATGACAAGGCACGCTTATTTTTTCACAAGCCACGGTTTGGAATCCTTGATGAATGTACGAAGTAAGTAAACAGGAGCTTAGCGTCTTCCAATTTTACGAAAAGCTTTTCTATACCTGACCGGACGTTTCCCCTTCCATTCGCAGTGCTACTAGTGTTGATGTTGAAGAACACCTTTATAGGCTTGCTACAGATGCTGGCATTACTGTTGTTACATCCTCACAGGTTTGCATCTGGTCCTCTTATTCTCATTGTTTTTTCTTATAGGCGCTACCACTCCAAAACTTATCCAACTCTTTTCTGGCGATGTATTTCTTCAGCGCCCTGCTTTAATTCCATTCCATTCTGTGGAATTACGGTTGATTGATGGTGAAGGCAAGTGGGAGCTGCGTTCAATTAAGACGGATGAACAAGAAGGCGAACCAAATGACATTCCTTTTAAGCGGTAGTTGGCAAAAGGTCTATTAAACCGCACAACAATTGTGACTACGATTATGTATTCCAATGTTGTGAAAACGTTCCTGGACGGGTATAGAGGCAATAATGAATTAATTATGCATGTATTACATTGCAGGTAGATTGAAGCTAGGAAACTATACAGTTTAGGGTATACAAATATTAAATTGTTTCTTGTAATATTTCATATAGGAAAACGAGTTTCTGTATAGGCAGTCCGTCGTTGTAAAAGGTTTATACCTGATCTTCCCGATCAGCCCCATGAATAAAAATGGCAGGTAGAGTTGAGGCTGATGGTTTTTATTCTACATTTAACGTTATATATAATATTTATGGCAAAAGGTGTATCCATATCTTTCTGTTCTGGAATTTATGATGTTTATTCGTAGAAATCACTTGTTGCAAATATCGGGATTTTAGTAGGGCAAATTACACATTTGATCGGTCAGCCTAAAATAATTATTGCATCCATTAGCTAGTGTATAAAAAATATAGATTGATTATGTATAAAATATGTATATTTTGTGTATGTTATTAATTTTTTATATTATATTAATATAAAAAATATATATAATTTTGTCGGTCATTATTTTTAGAGCGGTTATATTGTGTAGTTTTTCCATTTTATTTGTGGAAGGCTCTTTCTTAGTTCTGAATAGGCGGAACTATTCTGTTTTGGTTCCTTAGGGGGTGCTCAAGTTAATTTCCTATTTTGTTTATGCTTTGCACTTTCTTTTTTTGGTGCAAGTATGAAAGTTGGATATTTGCTGTGTTCATACTTGGTCTAGAACCATGGTTTTGATATTTGGATATGTAGCCAATCTATATGCATGCATTGCGGTTAAGGGTAAAAATAGCACGGGCTAGTCAGTTTTCGGACTAGTTGTTTGACTCAAAAGATGTTAAGATCTTTTTGAACAAATCAATCGAAGATGAAGGGGTAAATCGCAACTGAAGATAATAATCTCTAGAATAATAATAGGCAAAAGGAAGAGAATTACAGAGTTTTTTTTCAGTCTCCCTTTTACGAGGTCTTTTGTTCCCCTTATATACTAGAGAGGAAACCTTCCCAATTGTAAGAAACAAAAAATACAAGAAATATTCTTAATGTCCCCTAATGGGTTTACACTTCTACAAGGGTCGTACGGTTTCTCTTTTAGCCTTGGGGTCGTCTTCCTTGGGACACCGGTTCGGAGTTACTCGGTCGTTTGTCGTACTCGTTATAGGTCGTGGTCGGTCAAATCTGGACCCATGCAGTTAGTCCCTCCGCTTGTCTAGGTCGCGACCGGATACGTCCTCGATGAGCGGACTTCATGCATTCTCCTGGAGAAATTTGACTAGTGGGAACGTTATGACGTGGCCAATGGGAGATGGTCGTCATGCTCAACAAAATGTCGTGTGGTACACTTCTCCGGGAAGTGATGTCAGCCTTACGTGCGTCATCATCACTCAGGTTTTCGAGGCAGGGACTGACGGCTTGGTGCTTCGATTCTTGTGCTGTTTCGAAGCCTGTCGCCTCGATTCTGGCGCCTCCCAATCCTATAAATAGGTAGGGAATTTGATTTTTTGAAAAACTTTAGCCACTCCTCTCTTGAAGACCTCTCTCACTCTTTCTCTCTTGCTCTCATATCCTTCTGTTCTTCTTTCGTTCCTCACCTGAAGCTTCTTCTTCCTTCCTCCTTTTGTGTTGATACTCATTTAAACGATATTATGCCGAGGTCTCGTCATTCTCGCGAAGAGGTTCCTGAAGCCACCCCGTCATCCACGGTGCCTCCTTCTGAGAGCGGAGATGTGGTGGTAGAAGAGAGTGACAACCCTCCTACGGTGGAGGAGCTACTACCGAGGCACCCCTCATCCCGGAGTGACTTCCTCAAAGATCCACCTTCTACCCCGAACCCCGTATTTTCTGAGATGGAGCAGGTCCATATTGACGCCCTTTGTATAAAGTATAGCATTCCTGCTCATATAGAAATGATTCCAGTAGGGAGAGATTACGTGGACGTCCACAGACCTGGATACTGTGCTTTCTATGAGTATCCTTTTATGATCGGCTATACCCTTCCTCTCTTGCCTTTAGCGGAAGAATTCTTCAGATTTTACCAAGTTTGCCCAACACAACTTTCGCCATACACGCTCAAGGTGCTTCTGCTATTGACTAAGTATGCAGAGTTGGCGGAGTGTAGCATTTCTGTCCACCACCTTTTGCACATGTTCACGCCTGGCTTCCTCAGGGGTACCCATGGTGCATTTGAGGCTTCATGGTACGAAATGGCTGGTGGTTGGAACGGACGACCGGGCGAGCCGCAAATTCTGGCACAAGTACTTCTTTGTCAAGACCGAGCACGTCGTTTCTGGCTCCGCCAGATTTCCGGAGTGGTGAAACGAAACTCGTAAGTGCCGTCATTCGTTATGTTCCTCTCCCTTCTATATTTACTGTAAAGCTTATTCGCTTGCCGTTTTGCAGCTATGGGCCATCCACCTCGCCGCATTGTGGGTATCAAAGATTGGGTAGCCCGCCTGTTGCCTCATGCAGCAGAAACTCGAACTTGGCCCGACTTCGTGCAGCATTATGGCCCTAAAGTTTCCTCAGGTAAACGTCTTGCTTACTACTTCGTTAGCCGTGTGGCCTTACTTAATGGTACGGACTTCTGTGATGACAAGTCGAGGTGCTTCCAGGCGGAGGGCTCCAGTCCCCGCTTTTCGACAAGCCGTTACCACTGCAGATACGCAGTTTGTCTTGATTGAGTCTGTTTGAAAAGGTCGTCCTCAACCTATCCAATTGGGAGATCCATCTCCAGTCGTGACCGCGAGGGAAGAGGTTTTTTCGGTACCGGCCTCACATCCTTTGGATGAATCCTCTAACGGGGACGAGTCATTGTCGAGGAAAAGGAGGAGGCTTGAGCTGGGGAAAGGCGTGGCTACGGACGCTGATGGCAGCGGGGCGTCCCAGACAGCCCCTGTTCCTGTGTTCATGGCCAATGCCATTTTGTCGGGGAGATCTCCCCAAGTGGAGGGCGTTGGCCTAGGAGTTGGTTCAGTGCGCTTTGTTGAGGGTGGTGCGTCGTCCAACGTTGGGGGGGCATCGTGTTGAGGGTGGCGACTCAGGTTCGGATATCGACCTAGAGGATGTTAATGAATTTGTGGGTCGCCATACCCATGTAGAGGTTAGGATGGACAGATCCGACCGTCATGTGGTCGTTCCGGGGAACTACAACTTGTTGCTGAACAGCGAGCAAGTGGCATCGGCCCTATCTCCTCTATGTGCCTCTTCTGAAAGCGATATGCTTAGGATGATGAACGACGTGGAGTTATCTCAGAAGGTTGCTGGTATGGCCCTGCAGGTAGGTGCCTTTCCTTCTCTTTTCATCATTGGGTTGGTGCGATAATCGTTGTTTTATACTTTGTTTCTGACCTCTTCCCTTCTTTTTTGTTAGACCCTCATCATGGAGGTAGAGAGAGAGCGTCGAGAGAGGAGAAGAAAGGGCCTTTATGAGAAGATATCGTCCAAATATCATCAGTATCGGGCTAAACACCGGGTGATGGCCAACATTTATCATCAGGACCCTGAGTTTCAAGTTTTTCGTGAGGGGATTAAGCAGCGGAAGGACCAGTTGGAGCGCAAGATTGAGGAGCTGAGGGAGAGGGATGAAGAGCTCATGAAGGTTGTCGCCCGTAACAGTGAGTTGGAGGTCTCCCTTAAGGCGAAGGAGGACAAGCTCGAGTTGAGCAGGGGGTGACGGCTGAGAATGCCGACTTATAGGCGAAGGTGGCCAACTTGACCGCTGGGTTGAGTACTAAGGTAGCGAAGATTGAGGGGCTTAAGGGCGAGCTGAACGTTAGTGCTGATAAGCTGGCGGCAGCTATTTCTGAATCGGTATCTTTGGAAGATGCCCTCCGCATTTCTAGGTCGGAGTTGACTGAGGAGAAGGAAGCCTCTGGTCGTCGGGTGGCAGGGCTTGAAGGGCGTGTCAAAGAACTGGAGGCGGAGCTAACTGCACTAAACGGACAAATGTCCTCGCTGAGGGCGGAGGATGCACGTCGACGTTCTCAGCCTTCTACGTCTCGCGCCTCAGCTGATCCGGTTGTGCCCCGTCATTTATACGAGTTGTGGGTCCATGCGGAGGCTCGACTTGATGTGTATAAGGCTTTTCACGTCGAGGGAAGGGCTACTGAGGCGGAGGTTTAGGCTGTGCACACAGAAGCTCGTGCAGCTCGTGAGTCATACGGGTACGACCCCTTCACACCTGACGGGGATGATATCAACTCTGATGATGCGAATCGCCTTGCTTCAGATTTGTGGTATGAAGACGCTTACCCCGCTGGGGATGATGTGTAATCTTAGTTTGTATTTGCTTTTGTTTAGGGATTTTTGCACGGGTCGTACTTGGGCCCGTTTGTAGGGGCCAGTGTAAATGATGTTTTACCGTAATGTAAAATTTACTTTTGTCGGCTTGTTTTTTTTCTTGCATTCATCGCACACATGATATCGTTGACGCCCTAAGCTATTGGGATGTTGCTTCAAACTTTCATCAAGGCGGGATCCCGTCGTAGTTTGAACGAGGTCGAACTTATGTTTTCGTCGATGGCCTTGGCCAGTGGGGTGTTGCTTCAACCTATCGTTGAAGTAGACTCCCGTCGTAGTTCGAACGAGGTCGAACTTGCATTGTCGTCGATGGCCTTGGCCATTGGGATGTTGCTTCGAACTGTCGTCAAAGTAGAACCCCGTCGTGGTTCGAACGAGGTCTAATTTACATTGTTGTCGATGGCCTTGGCCATTGGGATGTTGCTTCGAACTGTCATCGAAGTAGAATCCCATTGTGGTTCGAACGAGGTCAAACTTACATTCTCGTCGATGACCTTGGCCATTGGGATGTTGCTTCGAACTGTCGTCGAAGAAGAATCCCATCGTGGTTCGAACGAGGTCGAACTTACATTGTTGTCGATGACCTTGATTTGATCCGGGTTGACCTCGATTCCACTTTGTGACACTAGGAAACCGAGGAACTTTCTAGAAGTCACGCTGAAGGTGCACTTTTCGGGATTCAGTTTCATTCTGTACTGCCTTAGTATTTCGAAGGCTTCCTTCAGATGACCAATGTGATCTTCTTTCTTTGCTGACTTCACTAGCATGTCATCGATGTTGTTATACCCCGTTTTAACATTGCCAAATTAGAGTACAACATATTGGTAATTCTAGAGGTTTAATTAATTAAAATGAGTCGCCACCTAATTGGTTTAATGGTGAATTAGGACACCAAATTTAGCTAATTAATGCTTAAAGCTAACTCAGTTTTATGGTCTACTTAGCCTTAGAAATTATAGGTAAGAGTTCTAATTTATCCTAAAGAGAAGGTGTTACGCATTCTTTAAGATCCGTTAATAACGATTACCGGCCAAACTTAGGTTAATTAAGACTAAGGGTTGTAAAAATGTGGTCATTTATAAGTATAGATAAAAGAAAGTTAACACTAAAATGTATGCTATTAATTACCGTAGGTAGCTTAAAGTAGATAGTTACCTAAACTTAGTATAAATTATCAAATATAAAGCATTATTTTGACTTTAAAATCTGACCTATCGTTAAAGATTCAAGAGAACAACTTTAACTTTTAGAAAGAAAAAAAATAGATCATTGTCCAAAGTTCTTTAATCCAGTGAAACCCAAACTCATGGAAGATGTATGGAGCTATCCACTCGCATAGTACTTGAAAGAAATATGTTGTTTGAAGGAAAGCAAAATTTGAACTTGTTCATTTATCATTGTAAAAGAAAAAAAAGATTGGCAGATAATTGTAAAGATAAAGATTTAGCTGATTTCCTTAAACTTTTTTAACACACGATAAACGAAAATGAGGTTCCTTCACAATTTAAAGCTCCAAACACCTTCCAAAATGCTCTTAAATCAGTAGTCAGGTCTATTAGCTTGGACTACTAAATGAAAAGCTATTATTGGTGTTAACGTTTGCACATCGAGATGCCAAGTTCTACGTGATCAAACAAACTAATTTAATTCAAACGAGTTCAAGCAATCAAGCAAGCAAATAGATCGCATAAAATACTTAGCTAATAATAAACACAGGAAAGTAACATTACACAACCAATGTTTGGTCCTCTCTTCTTCTTCTCTCTTTTTCGAGAGCCTAAATATACTTTAAGAATAGAAAAGAAAATGAAGGGGTGTGCATGCTTCGTGTCTAGGCAGCAACGTCGAGTCCCCATACTGGAACTCCTTGCGGATCCGGTGTTTTCATGCAAAACAAAGAAAGAAAGGAAAGGATAATAAAGAGGATTTGAATATATTAAACACGTAAGGAAGATAAAAGAAGAAAAACTAAAGTTACAGAAAGAGTACATAAATCACAAACTTATGCAAAAAAACCAGTACTTATGCATATCATGCTAATAAGGCACATAAACGTTTACCAATTTGAAAGGCTTCTCAAGTGTGTTCTTATATTAAGGTTAAACAATTACATTCTGTATTCAAGTAATCTCCTAAAGTAAGAGATTCAGCCTAACAAACAAAGTGGGATTTACACTTTCTTAAGGCCATTAGCAAAAGTTAAACTTGATTCTTAAAGGTACATAAGAAATAACAACAATAAAAATCATACTTTGTTCAACAAACACATGCTAACAGGTTTCACTTTTACCCTTAATAGTTAAGATATCACATATACATGCTATCATGATTACTGACTTACTATGTAACAATTATATGATCCTTAAAGTGCAGGCAAAATTGATATCAATTCCTGGAGAGGGTGTTTAACACATAGCACTGCACTCATGCTTAACTTTAACTAGTTATTAGGGATGTATGAACCATATTATAATTAAGAAACAATAATCTTTTTTAAGGTATACTAGTAGGTTCCTATTTTTTTTATGAACTTGATTTCATTATAGGAAGGAACACAAATAAATATTTTAAAGAATAACGCAGGTTCTTTGTCATCAACAGATTGTCTCAAACTGATGTATCGCTATGCTAACGGATAATGACCAAGTAACTAAATCATGATTCCTAGTAAACTTTCAATTGCATATTCAACCAAATTCTAAGCAGAGATGATTTCATAACTTTATTACCATACTTTCTATGGAAACATATCCATAAGTCATGACTTCTGGTTAACAACTTACATTTTAGAAAAAATAAAATTTCTATAGCATACAATGCTTCACATAATCTGATAACTTAATCCAGAATAATATTATAAAGAAATCTTAAACCGCGTTTACTAGTTCACAAACAACATGAAACATTGAATGAAAGCATGATAAATCCTTATTTCATTATTCTAATCAAAGATCAGAAAAGAGAACTAACACTTACTTTTACAAAAGAACTCAAATATTACTTGGAGTAGATAAAAAGATAAAGGGAGATCACTGGCCTTTTTGTGGGCAATGAACGGGGCGTCGTCAAGAAGGTTTACGATTTCCGATCTCTACTACGCAACTCCGAACGAGCGTCAAACTTCGAAACAAATACGGTGACACCTCTTTTATGGTTAAGCAAAACCAATAGAGGCTAAAAGAAAGAGCATTTAGAGTGTGGTTCTAAGGAGAGTAACTGGTAAAAGGGTCTAAAGCGACAAGCTAAAAGGTGCTGAAAATCTCCACCAAATCTGGTATTTTTAGGTGTAAAATTAGGGTTCTTGGTTCCTTTTAGCGGGAATTTGAAATTCGGATTTCAAAATAAGTCAAATGCATCCGTTTGAATTTTATCATTGAAGCTTTTTGGATGGATTGGATCTTCACGTGATTCTTCAGTGATATGCTTCAGGTTACACCCGAAATGGTGAGATATGCTCTGTCACATAGGGATTTGTAGGTCACAGCTTAGCTAAAAATGGAAGAAAACGCCAAGAGAAAGTTCTGCCATGACAGATAATAAAAGGGACGATAGAGGGGAAAGGGGAGCATCTGATGAGAATAGAGAGAGGGAATTGGGGTTAGAAAATATCATGATAGAAAGGATGTGGATTGTTGGATCAAAAATAATGGATGGCTAAGATTAGGCTTAGGATAAAACAAGATAATAAAAATAAAGAAAATACATGGAATTCTCTAGAAGATTAATCTTGGCCATTCAAAAGAATGGATCAGATTGGGCCATATGGCAGATGTGGGGTCAGAGTGTGAAGGAATGAGGAAGGCGTGCGCTGGGCGTGTTTTGGTTAGGGGTGTCAGTGGTTTAGTTCGGCTGGTTATTTTATAAAATTTGTACCATACCAATTTTTCAATTGGACTTTTCGAACCGTCCCAATCATTTCGGTTTCTCTTCGGTATCGGTACGGTTAAGTTAATTTTCGGTATTTTTTTAATATCATGTAAAATTCACCAGTAGAAGTAGAATTGCAATAACATACGTTCTTTTATAGGACTTAGAAAAACTCTCTAAACATTTTTATTGTTTAAAGGGTGATGAATTTAAAAAAGAAAGAAAGATGGCTAGAGTATAGATCCATCAACTGTTCTACAACAGCATAAAAGAAATCAAACAAAGACAAATAAAATATTAATCGCACGACTTGAAAGATATACCAAGCTGAGACTCAAGAATAAATTCTATAGAATATTAAATATTCAAAAAGATAAATCTAAATTATATGAAAGTAAACACATTCAATACATTGTAGTTTGCTACTCATAATCGCTAGAATACTTTGTGTCTTGCTAATAAAGATACTTGAAATAACTTAGTTTAAGTAGAAGTAGCATAATAGGTTTTAGGAATTAGTATTTTGAGTTTAATTACTTGTTGGCTTGTAATAGTTTTCATAATTCCAAGGCTCAAAGAAAATTTAATGCATTATTATTTTTAAACTTACTAAATAAATATATTTTCTACATGTAAAATTTATTCGGTATGGTTCGGTATTTTTTTGGTTTATTTTTATAAAATAAAGAACCTACCCTAATTATCAGCGCAATTATAGATTTATATAAAAACCTACGGTTTCTTATAAAGAAACCTAAAAATCGATTCAGTGCGGTACAGTTCGATCGGTTTAGTCGGTTTTTGAATATCCATTGACACCCCTAGTTTTGGTCATGGGTTTTGGACTGTTGGCCCCTATGTGGCGCTGACGTGGGGCTTATGTGGAGATGACATGGAAAAGAGGTAAAGTATGTGGGCTGGTGGGTATGGGCCTCCGATTTGGGCTATATAAAGGGCTGAATCTCTTTCTTCTTTGTTTTTTTATTTGGGCTTCTTAAATCTTATAACAAAGCTATTAATATGAAATAAGTAATTAAATTTTGATATGCCTAGTAAAAAAATATTTATATTAAATAATTCGCTAGTGTTTAAATAATTACAAATTTATGTTGTAAATATCTATTTAGTAGATAACCATTAATTTAAAACGGGCACACAACCAATATGTAAATTACTTGAATAAATATATTACAAATAGGAGTAGGATTAATGCAACACAGTGAAAAATATTTGTAAAGGAAAATATTATTGGTTGATTAACATTGAATGAAATAATTTGAGATATAAAATCATAATAGTAGTAGTAATAGTAGTAGTAGCAGTAGTAGTAGTAATAATAACAACAATGACAATAGTATTATCTAATGATGATAACAACAATAAAATAATAATAAAATAACGATACTAATTAGAAAAATAGTAAAATAAATATTTACACATTATTAATAATATTAGAAGCTCAAGTAAACAATTTGGAAGAAAAGAGGGACAAAATTGGATGTCAACAGTTGCCCCTCTTTGACCAGAGACGATGAAAGAGTTTTCGGGCAAAGAATATTGACTTAGTAGCCAATTTTGTCCCGGCCATCAAGGTTGAAATGTAAAAAAATGATTGCGGCCGAACTCCGGTTTCGAGTTGCCTACATATCTCGGGTTTCACGAGAATCAGGCTATATGTAATTCAAGACTTATGGTACCCTGGAGTAGGACTCACTTATCGATGCAGATCTTAAAATATCGCCCAGTGTCGAATAATAGAGATACTGGGTGCCATGATTGAAAGAAAGTTGTTTGAAATAAGAATTTGACTATGAATTTTGAGAGTCGAGCCGAGCGGAGTTCGAAGTAGATCCTTGACCTTTGTTGGAGAGTTTGGTATTCCTCCCTAACAAACTGCCCCGGTTCACTGCTAAGATATAGTTCCACGTTGCGCTATATTTCCTGCAAAACTTAACAATGCTAAAAATATTCGTTAGGAAATAAGATGCAATATGACATAAAAGTAATCTTATGAAAATGATATTTAGGCATCGATTCATAAGAAAAGAGAATTTAAAACAAAAAATATAATTTTATGGTGACATATTTCATGGTCGGCAATGCAGGAAGGATTAAATATTCTTTTGAGGAAGGATTAACTTCAATATCCTATTTGAGAGCGGATTGACCTGATATATCCTATTTGAGGGCGGATTGACCCGATATATCCTATTTGAGTGCGGATGGACCCGATATATCCTTTTTGAGTGCGGATGGACCCGATATATCCTATTTGAGGGCGGATGGACCCGATATATCCTGTTTGAGGGCGGATGGACCCGATATATCCTATTTGAGGGCGGATAGACCCGATATATCCTATTTGAGGGCGGATAGACCCGATATATCCTATTTGAGGGTGGATGAATCCGATATATCCTATTTGAGGGCGGATGAACCCGAAATATCCTATTTGAGGGCGGATGAACCCGAAATATCCTATTTGAGGGTGGAGTGACCCGATATATCCTGTTTGAGGGCGGATGGACCCGATATATCCTGTTTGAGGGCGGATATATCCTGTTTGTGTGGGTCAAAATAAATTAAATATTCTTTTGAGGAAGGATTAACTTCAATATCCTATTTGAGGGCGGATTGACCTGATATATCCTATTTGAGGGCGGATGGACCCGATATATCCTATTTGAGTGCGGATGGACCCGATATATCCTATTTGAGTGCGGATGGACCCGATATATCCTGTTTGAGGGCGGATGGACCCGATATATCCTGTTTGAGGGAGGATGGACCCGATATATCCTATTTGAGGGCGGATAGACCCGATATATCCTATTTGAGGGCGGATAGACCCGATATATCCTATTTGAGGGTGGATGAATCCGATATATCCTATTTGAGGGCGGATGAACCCGAAATATCCTATTTGAGGGCGGAGTGACCCGATATATCCTGTTTGAGGGCGGATGGACCCGATATATCCTTTTTGAGGGCGGATGGACCCGATATATCTTATTTGAGGGCGGATGGACCCGATATATCCTGTTTGAGGGCGGATGAACCCGATATATCCTATTTGAGGGCGAATGGACCCGATATATCCTGTTTGAGGGCGGATAGGCCTGATATATCCTATTTGAGGGCGGATAGACCCAATATATGATGATTGATTTGTAATTACAAAACTTGATGCAGTGCGAAAAGCTTGATACAGTGCAAAGATCTTGAAATGGTGCCCATTTTTTAGTGGTAATTCATGGTGCGATGTAAAAATCCTGGTGTAGTAACTTTGTAGTAGCGCATATCCATGGTGCAGAGAGCTTGATGCAGTGCCTTTATAGAAGCAAATATTCAGGGAGCGGTGCCAATAATTTGGAATCTGCATGCTGAAGTTTATTATTGGTAAATTCCTGCACTCAATGAAAACTATGAGTTTCAAAATATAATTTGCGATAACTTGGCTTGACCCTTTTATTCCTCTTCCAACTTCTGACTTGATGTTGAACTTCTAAATAGTGTATAATATCATTCAAGAATAGCTAAAGGTTGCCCCTGTATTACTCAAAGAAAGCTGTTAGTATAAAAGAAGATCGTTGCCTTGCATCGAACATCAAAGTTTCGACATTGAATTTGTAATTGTATTGCGATGGCATTTCAAACTTGCTGATACGAAGATGACCAGAATTCAGCTCGAAAATATGACTTCTACCTTGCCGAATATTGAGAATCCTTCTGCAAAATCTGCCCCGGTTCTGACTTTTGGGGAAAATAAAATTTTATTATATTGAGACCGAACCCATAAGGCTGCCTACGTATCCCCTCTTAAACGGGAATCAGGTCAAAAACGTAGTTCATTACAAAAGTCTCAGAAGAATTGCAAAGGCGTAATACTAAGGATGGGCAGGTGGAAAATGGTTGCGATATGACATCATTCTCAGTCTTCTTGATCTGCTATGCGTTTTCTTTTCAAACATCTTGGTGCCAATTTTGATGGATCGCCTTTGACAATAATTGTGCCTGCAGTTGAAATTTCGCAATTATTGCTTGGTAACTCAGATTGTATCTTAATCTTGCCTTGCTCAATCATGCTTTGTATCTTGAATTTGAGTGCTGGACATTCTTCAGTGTCATGTCCCTGAATATTTGAATGAAAGGCACAGTTCTTGGATGGATCAAAGTTATGAGCTGGATGCTCAGAGATAAATCCTTTCCTTGGCTGTAGAAGACCTTTGACTTTCAATCTTTCAAGTATGTCAATCAACGGCTCATCCAAAGGAGTGAAACAACATTGCTTAATTTTCTTTTGTTGTCGAAGGTTGGGTTGTGCTCGGGGAGACTGCTTCTGGAAGTTTTGTTGAAAATTTTGCTGGCAATTAGGCTGGAGGTGACTGTTGTGTAAGTTGGAAGTGGCATAAGATTGCAAAAATTGGTGATTCTCAGGGCATTATGGCTGGTGAATAGTAGCCATGGCAACTGAGCTATCTTTTTTCTTTTTGCTTTGTAGGTTTTCAGATATCTCTTGATGGAAGGTTTGGTTTTCCTGAATGCCACATTCTAGCTTGTTTCCAATTCTAATCAAATCAGAGAAATTGCGTGCACAAGTTGCGAGCAACTTATCAAAATATATGCCTTCTTGAATTTGAATGAAGGTTGAGATCAATTCTCTCTCAGGCAATGGCGGATGTATTTTTGAAGCTTCTAATCTCCATCGTATGACATACTCTTGAAAAGATTCATGCGGTATTTTCTTTACTTTGAGCAAATCAGCCATGTGCAGATCACGTCCAATGTTAAACTCATATTGTTTTACAAAATCGCGAGCCACATCTTCCCATGTACGCCATTTGCTAAAGTCTTGTCTGGTGTACCAAGTTAACGCTAATCCGGACAAACTTTGAATGAATAATCTCATTCGAATGGCCTCATTATGTCCAATATCAATTAATCTGCTGCAGTAATCCTTTAAATAAGCAACGGGATCTCCAATCCCATTAAAAGTATTGAACTTAGGCAGTTTGTACCCTAGCGGAAGCTCAACATGTGGATGCAAACACAAATCTTCATACCTCAAACTTTGATAACTTCTTGATTGCAACTCATTTTCAATGGCTTTCTTTAGATTGTGGAGCTCATTGTCCAAATTCTGTTGGCCACTTGACTGGATTTCTTTACCATGTCTTACATATTGGCACAATGCTATTGGTCTTGCTTGTTTTTCCTAAAAAGAATCGTGACCGCGGAAGGCTGGATATTGGGCATCGTCATAACTTGATTGGGAGTGTAGGTTAATAGTATTTGTGGAAAGATTGTATAAGTAGAATTTGGGCAAGAAGATATGGTTAAACAAATGTTTTGATTTGAGTTGGAAGTAGAGGCTATATTTGGAAGTAGGTCAAAAGTGTTTTCGAAATTAACCAACACGTTTCTTCGTACCACATTCGCCTTGGTACCATCAAACCGTGCTTGCAATAGTCCCTTACCAGTGTTGAATTCTTCAAATTGGTCTGTCATTATAGCCTTGTCCTTTATGCAGATTTGCAGCCAAAACAGTGTTCAATGCTAGACAACCTTTAAAGGAAAAATAAAACTATACAAACAAAAATAAAGTGTTAGCGCATTCAACATAATGAAATAAATACATAAAAATAATAGAGTATATGATTATATAGATTAATCCATGCTATGGTTAAGTAGGAGCCTTAAACTAGAAACGATGGCCTATGTTGCAAAATGGATGGACGAGAATGAATTGTTATCTAGAGGGCTCTAACGCTCGAGACTTGTTGACATGGAAGCGAATTGATTTGAAATTTTGTGAAAAAGTTGACTCATGTCGAACATCAAAGCTTTAGCTCTAGCACACGTTTTTTTTCATTTCATGACTCTGGCGTACTTTAAAACATTGTCCCAATATTTAGGAAGTCTCTGATGACTAATCGATGGCATGATTTCATGTTTAGCATACTCAATCTGCGTGCCAATAATCTGCCCCAGTTTCTTTTATGGATTGAAATGGAAATTTTGCTATAATGAGACTGAGTCTTATATAGACTACCTACGTATCCCACTACGGGAATCAAGTCAAACGTAGTTCCAAAATACATAAAGGATAATTTTACTAAAATGTGACTGAACCCGATATGGATTGCCTACGTATCCCACCAAGGGAATCAGGTCCGAGGTAGTTCAATTACATACAAATAAGGATCAATTTTTTTTAAATAAAAGTGCCGAACTCAATGTCTGACAAGAATCAAGCTTGTCACAGTTCGTTACAAAAAGATGGATACAAGAGATGATCAATTAAGCGTACAAAATAACATAACTTCTAATGATATGCTACTTCAAAAACTAAATCTTAGTTCACGATTCCCAACTATTCTTCTTCTGAGAGGCGCTTCCACATGCTCAATTCTTCTGTATTGCTTGGTTGTAGGGAAGAGCTGAATTAGTACATTACAGATAAGCTACTTGGGTGAAATTCTGTATAGGGATGACATTTGGAGGCTGATACCACATAGATTGAGGCGAAGGCATCGGTCTCTGAATGACCCTACAATTATCCAATAGCTTCTGGATTTTCTCTTTCAAACAATGACACTCATCTGTTGTATGGTCTAGCACGCATAAGTGAAATGTGCAACACTTGGTTGGATTGAAATGTGGTGGAGGGATTTTGGCAGGTTTTGGTTGCATGATACCAAATGATTTCAATCTCTCAAAAATGACAGAAGGTCGTTCACTCGAAGGGGTAAAGTTTCGAGATTTTCTTATCTTGGGTGCTGATGGTGGAGGATTTAATGCTTCATCAATCACTCCTTTCCCTTTATCCTGGAGGTGTATCTTAACCGGCTTGCCAAGTTTGAAAGTTGATTCTACCGCATTTCCTTGAGGTTCGTTTGCTTTCAAACTCTGAGGAGACTCCATGGATTTTCTCTTCAACAAGCTGCATCCGCTAGTAGTATTGTTGGAGGACCCATATTGCTTGACAAAGTCCTTTACTAGGTCATTCCAACTGAACCATTTCCATGTGTTTTGCTTTGCATACCACATTAATGTTGGCCCTGTAAGTATCCTAACAAAGAGCCTCAGCTTAAATTCATTGTCTTGCCCTATGCATGCTAGCCAATAATGATATGCCTTCAAATGGCTTTGAGGACAACCTATCCCATTGTACATTGGAACATCAATGAGATTAGCAATATCCCCATTTTCATTTTCTGCCATAACTAAATTTGACTCAGGTTGTAAGACATGACCGTTTCCCAAAGGAACATGGTTGCTCTCTACATTGAAATATTTTCCATCACTTTCTCTATCCTTACTGGTCTCGGCCAAGCTACTGAATGCCTTTTCTAGCAAGAAAGAGTGCATATGTGGAGCTGTGCGAATTGGAGAGTAGCCTTTTCCGTTGGACGCATTCTTAAGATCGGCTACCATTTTCTTAATACCAACAATTTCTTGCTCCATTTGTGCCACCTTAATTTCAAGCTTAACAATCTTATCCTGGTATGATTCTGCTTTCTCGCCAGCATCTTCGTCTTCAACTAAGTCAATTACTACGATTTGGTCAGCCATATCGTCCTTGAAGTTTTCCTTGCTTTGATGTTCAACTTAAGTCAACCTTTTGAGGAAAGACAGAATATAGATGGTAAGCACTAAAGCTGAGGGTAGAACCTTTAAGAATGCATTCCTAAAAAATCAATGGATCGAGTCTTATAATAGGGTTATGTATAAGAAGAGCAAAAAATGGGTGATTTTTATCTTGAAAATAATTTGTTAGTATTTGTATATAGATGCTCGAGATTTGGATAATTAATAAAGATGGTAGTCACTTGGATATGAAATGGTTAAAAAATATTTTATTAGCATTGGCAACTCATAAAGTTATCGAGGCCTGGGAATACGGTGTCAACCGTTTTGAGAGTTATGGGATAGTACCTCGACTCATGTGCCAAAATTTAGAATTAACGGGTGCGTGAAGATTAATCTTGACAACCCGAAATAAGACGATATCGACACTTGAATTGAATAGGTGAAAATCTTTAGAATAATTTGACGATGCAAATTGACCAAATAGTGGCCTTCTATTGCTCGGTAGATTGCGCAAGTTTGGATATCTACCCACTTGTAAATGAGAATTGGCATGGAGGTTGAAATTCTAAGAGATATGAAGCTATGAGACGAATATTGGAGGTATAATATTACGAAATTAAAAAATTATGTGAGGCACGAGTGGCAATATTTAAAAAAATATCTAACTATATTTTTATAAAAAGGACGCAAATAAAACTAACTCGCGAAATTAGATGGGAAAAATATTTTACCTAATTATGAAAGATTATGCCAATTTTAATGAAATCTTACTATACACCTTGTTGGTTAAAGAAAATCCTTGAGGCTAGTTGAATGCACGAATATCGAGGGATATCACGATGAATCGAGCTTGTTAGAGAGTTGCGGGCAAACCATACTAATTCAAAAATGAAATGATGTCTTAATTGGACTCTAAGAATTGGAATGAACCTAAGAGAAATCTCGGCCTAAGTAAATACCTAAATGGTGCCCTAGAGTCGTTAAAGAGCGCTAAGCACAGAACGATTGGTGATTATTATTATTATTAATTTGAAAAGATGATAAAAATAAGTAACAAAAATATATGTACAAATAAAGTATATATAAAAATATTAGCAAGTTGGATAGTCTATTCTTTTTTCCTTTTGAAAAACAACAAATGATGTTAGTAAAATGATAAAGTCAAGTAAGCAACATAGCAAGTAAGCAAATAAGCAAGCAAGCATGTTATAAATAATTGTGCGTCCTAATATGTAGGGGACCTCTTTGTGCCAGAGTTAGGCCTAACGTGTATTTGAAAGATAAATATGCCATTATGTATCATCCCATTTATGTAAATTAATTAATTAGTTCTATTTTTTGAAAAGCAATAAATAGTTAAGTATAACTGCTTAAGCCTCTTCTTTTTTGGTCAAAAGAAAGTATATTTTCATCAAAAGATTAAAAGAAAGTATAATAAAATATATTTTGTCTTGTCTAAACTTTCGTTGTTTCGTCATGCTCATTTTCTTAGGATTTAATTTAAGTGGTCCTCATAATTGGCATGTTCACTCATTCAAATAATGCACATATACGTGATAAGATGTCACTTTGGAGTTGAAAAACCCACTTGGACATTTAGGTAAGGTTAACTAATGGATTTAATACACCTCGGATATTAAATCACCTAAGGTTAGAATGATGCACGATCTTAAAAGGGTTTTGGTGTAGCTCTATCTTAGGCGGACTAAGAGTGGGTTTTTTTAGACTGGTCCTTTCCCAAGCGGACAACTTGAGAGTGGAAAGCCCGTGACTGTCGACTGCACCGCTGATCGACTTACCCACAAACTTTCCCCTAAAAGGTATTTTTTTGAAAAGTGCATGACCGTAAACCACGTAACCGCTAGGTGTACGCATAGTGTGAGTTTTCCAAAAGTGGAGGAAATAAAACGGGATGACAATTTATATGAAGCAATAAGAATGAACAATTCATATAAGACAGTTTATCACATAAAGGCAATTCAAATAAGCATCATAAACAATCACAAACACACAAATCGATTTTATTATTAACCTAAGCTTGTTATGGCTTAGAACCTAGTATTCCCAGCAGAGTCGCCAAGCTGTTATACCCTGTTTTAACATGGCCAAATTAGAGTACAATATATTAGTAATTGTGACGACCCGACCAGTCGTCTCATGGGTTACCACTCCATTTCCCTATTTTCAGCTTCCTTATGCTTCATTATCCATATCTTGTGTAATCGAGTTGATTTGAAGTGGTTTTAATAAGAAATAAGACACTTAGTCTCTTTTAAAAAGGCTTAAGTTGGAAAAGTCAACCGAATGTTGACTTATGTGTTAGAGGGTTCGGATGTGAGTTCTGATGGTTCGGTTAGCTTCGGGAGGTGATTTGTGACATAGGAGAGTGATCAGAAGTGGTTTTGGAGGTACAGTGTAGAATTAGGCTTGAATTGGCGAAGTTAGTATTTTGGCGAATTCCGGTTGATAGGTGAGATTTTGATCCGAGGGTTAGAATGGAATTCCGAGAGTTTTTGTAACTTTGTTATGCCATTTTGGACTTGTCTGCAAAATTTGAGGTCATTCGGACGTGGTTTGGTTGAGTTTTTGATCAAAAATGGAATTTGGAAGTTCTTGAGATTCATAGGCTTGAATTCGATGTGATTTGATGATTTTGGTGTTAGTCGAGGTGTTTTGATGATTGGAACGAGGTTGAGTAATGTTTAGGATGCGTCGGTGCTTTTGGTTGAGGTCCCGGGGGCCTCGGGTGTGTTTCGGGTGAGTTTTAAGCGAGTACGGACAACCCGGAACTTAGAAAAATGGAGGGAGCAGCAGTTTTGGCGCGGACCGAGCTCCTTTTCGCGCTGGGCGCGCTGGCCTAGTGCTGGCCGCGTCAAAGTGGCCGCGGCCGCGGTCATGAAGACTGCAGATTGCTGGTCCTACTTCGGAAGCTCATATCGTTTGATACACAAGGAATTTGGAGGTGATTCAAAAACGAAAGTTGTAGCCCTTCGTGTCTAGTTTCCAGAAAGGTAAAGATATTGCAATTTGGACATCTGTAGAGAAATATATGGCCAAAATACTAAAGCCTGTCCCTATAGAGCAAGACCTGCGCAACCGCGGTCGTTTTTGCGCGGACCCCGCTGGTTTTGCGCGGACCGCGGTCATTTTTATGCGGTCAGCGGTGTCGGAATCTGAGGGGTACTCTATAAATACGAGGTTTTGGGTTTTATTTGATATTTTCACCTAGAGAGCTCGAATTTTTGCGATTTTTCGAAGGTTTTTCAAGAAATTGGTCGGGGTAAGTGATTCTAACTTAGATTTGGTTAGAGTACATGAAACTATCACTGAATTCATCATTTAATTCGTGATTTGAGATGGAATTTGGGAAGAAAATTATGGAACCTTTCAAAAATATAAAAGGATGATTTGAAGGACCAAATGGTATCGGAATTGGATAATTTTGGTACGGTTAGACTCGTGAGGGTATGAGAATTCTGAAAATGTAAATTTTACCCGATTCTGAGATGTGGGCCCGGGGTTGGGGTTTTGCTAATTTCGATATTTTTGATATTTTTCGAATGTTTTAGCTTGGACTTTGTTCCCTTAGCATATTGTGACGTATTCATTCTGATTTTGGATAGATTCGACGCGCGTGGAGGCCAATTCAAGGGGCAAAGGTGTCGTGAGCTAGAGAATTAGCCAGTTCAAGGTGAGTAATGGTTGTAAATGATGTTCTGAAGGTTTGAAACCCCGGATTGCACATCGTAGTGCTATATTGAGGCAAGATACGCGCTGGATGAAGCGTGGGTTTTTTCACTACTGGGGATTGTGACTTGGTCCATCCCGATTGTTGATTTTACCGGATATTTGACTGAAATTCATTTGTTACCATCATGATTTGGGCTGATTGCCATATTTGGGCTTCGTGCCAACTATTTGAACCCTTCGGGGATTTTTATCACTGTTTCCTTACTACTTGACTTATTATTTGAACTCAGTCCTGTTGATATCTACTGTTTTACAAACTCAGCCACTTTTACTAAGTTTTGAAACTAAAATGATATTTCTACATCATGTTTTGGGCTGAGAACTACTGTTTTACTAATGCCCAAGGGGCTTATGATGATTTCTGGACTGAGTGAGGCCGAGGTCCATATGTGAGAATATGCTGAGTGATATAAGGCCGAGGGCCTGAGATACTATTTATGCCATGCGGTGGCTTGAGTGATGTGAGGATATGCTGAGTGATGATGCCACGAGGTGGCTTGATATAGCGCTTGGGCCGTAAGGGGCCCCTCCGGAGTCTGCACACCCACAGTGAGCGCGGGTACCCATGTGATTTGAAACAGTGGTAACAATGATACTGTTTGACAAAAGTTGGTCAGGTAACAATGGCTAACCATTATGCTCCGTGATTGTGAGGTAGCCCGAGGGGCTGATACTGTACTGAGAGTGAGCCCGAGGGGCTGATACTATGCTGAGCGATTGATACTGTGCCTGAGGGGCAGATTTCTACTTGTTAATTACCTGTTTTAAAAAGGAATATTATTTGATTTCTTCACCGATTTACTACTTTAAATGATTTTACTGCTTGATATGGAATTGCTTTGTGCCTTTACGTGTTTTCATACTTTCAGCCATTATTTGTAATTATTACTCACTGAGTCGGAATACTCACATTACTCCCTGCACCATGTGTGCAGATTCAGGTATAGCAGAGTCCGCACCTGAGCGCTGATTCCTTCTAGGCTAGGCAGTGATTTGGAGTTACGAGGTAGCTGTTGACGTCCGCAGCCCCTTGTCTCTCTTATCCTCTATCATTTATGTTTTCTTTAGACTGTTTTATCGGATTCCATACTTTGTAGACCTATAGCAGATTTTGTAGTAGCTCATGACTTGTGACACCCCGGTTTGGAATGTGTCGGGATGGTTCCTGCTGTTATTATCGTTAAATTCCGCAATTTATGAGTATTGTATTATATGTTATTACTGTTATGATGATTAACTATGTAAAAAAGGTATTCCGTTTTGGTCTGGCTGGCCTTGTCTTCACGAGAGGCGCCATCACGACCGGGTTCGAGGATTGGGTCGTGACAAGTTGGTATCAGAGCCTAGGTTACTTAGGTCTCACGATTCATGAGCAGGTTTAATAGAGTCTCGCGGATCGGTACGGAGACGTCTGTATTTATCCTCGAGAAACTGCAGAACCTTTAGGAAAAACTTCACATTCTTGAATTCTTATCGTGCGTCCTTGATTCAGCTTGAAAAGTAACTCTTGAAATTACTTCCATGTGTTCGTATGCGCATATGAGCGCTCAATATCAGATGTGCATCAACGGCTTGTGATTCCCCGATCGAGGGGCGAGATGTAATCTCTATGAGTTGATGTTGGGCCGGTCTGGAGGACTTGAGGTAGGATCTTTGCCTATGGCTTGAGCACTGAGGTGTTGATTGTGTGAGCAAGTGTTTTGAACTTATGTGTTCGGTATTGCCCCTATTGATTTGAATGACGGCTGGATAGCTACGTGATGAGTATGTTAGTACTGCGAGATGTATCTATATGACTCGAAAGTGGCGAGGAAGGTCTGCTGGATGATAGATGAACCACTAAGTGTTTGATTTCTATTGTAATTGGATGTGTAGCCCCGAGTTATAAGCGCGTGAATAATCTTTTCATGTCTCCTATTTGGAGTGAAGTAAATTTCATGTTACGGTATGAGTTTAGACTCAGGAAGATTAAGTGACTGTGTAATGTGTATGACAGTGGAAGGTATACAAAATGTTAATTGGAGGTGAAACAGGTGGGTTATCTCCTACAGAGTGTTCTAAGGTGGTATGATCCTTATGTTGTCTATTAGAAGATCTCATTTACAAGTGAAGAATATGCGTTGAAATCTAATTGTTTTGCCTAGAGAGTGGGCTTAACTGTTGTGTGAGTGAATGCAAGAATTGCAGAAGAGTTAAAATTCCAGATGATTTGTGTTTCCACAAGCTTATGAAGGAGTGAGTTCAATCTCACTATGGTATTACATCAACAATAGAGTATGTGCATTATGATTTACTGAGTGCGTTTTGTTATATGGCTTTGATCCAAGTTGGGGAGTTTGCTATTAATTAAGTTGATTGCACGGTTAAGAGCTATATTGTTCCAGTCTGCCACAGAGATGCCTCGATATTATTCGATCCCGGTTCCACCTATTCTTATGTGTCCTCATATTTTGCTCATTATTTGGGTACGTCCCGAGAGTTTCTTTCTTTACCTATTCATGTATCTACCCCGGTGGGAGATACTGTTGTGGACCGTGTGTACCAGTCATGTGTTGTGATTATTGGGGGTCTGGAGACCCGAGTTGATTTATTGCTATTGAGCATGGTGGACTTTGATGTTATTCTGGGCATGGATTGGCTATCTCCATGTCGTGCTATTCTAGACTATCATGCTAAGACAGTCACATTGGCTATTCTGGGTGTTCCAAGGATCGAGTGGCGTGGTATGACTGATTATATCCCTAGTAGAGTGATCTGTTTCTTGAAGGCCTAGCGTATGGTTGGGAAGGGTTGCCTTTCATATCTAGCATTTGTGAGGGATGTTGGAGCTGAGACTCCTAGTATTGATTCTGTCCCAGTTGTGAGGGATTTTCCCGATGTTTTTCCTGCAGACCTGCCGGGCATGCCATTGGACAAGGATATTGATTTTGGTATTGACCTGGTGTCGGGCACTCAGCCCATTTCTATTCCGTTATATCGTATGGCACCAGCAGAGTTGAAGGAATTGAAAGAACAACTTCAGGAACTCCTAGATAAGGGGTTCATTCGGCCTAGTGTGTCCCCTTGGGGTGCACCGGTTTTGTTTGTGAAGAAGAAGGATGGCACGATGAGAATGTGCATTGATTATATGCAATTGAACAAAGTAACAATTAGGAACAAATATCCTTTGCCTCGCATTAATGATTTATTTGATCAGCTTCAGGGAGCGAGGGTGTTCTCCAAGATTGATCTCCGTTCGGGTTATCACCAGTTGAAGATCAGGGATTCAAATATTCTTAAGACTGCTTTCAGGACCAGATATGGTCATTATGAGTTTCTTGTTATGTCCTTCGGGCTAACCAATGCCCCAACAACATTCATGCATATGATGAACAGTGTATTTCAACCTTATCTGGATTCGTTTGTTATTGTATTTGTTGATGATATTCTGGTGTACTCGCATAGTCAAGAGGAGCACGCGGAGCATTTGAGAGTTGTGTTGCAGAGACTGAGGGAGGAGAAGCTTTATGCAAAGTTCTCCAAGTGTGAGTTTTGGCTCAGTTCAGTGGCTTTCTTGGGGCACGTGGTGTCCAACGAGGGTATACAGGTTGATCTGAAGAAGATAGAGGCGGTTCAGAGTTGTCCTAGACCGTCCTCAGCCATAGAGATTCGTAGCTTTCTTGGGTTAGCAGGCTATTATTGCCGGTTTGTTCAGGGATTTTCATCCATTACATCACCATTGACCAAGTTGACTCAGAAGGGTGATCCATTCGTATGGTCGGACGAGTGTGAGGAGAGCTTTCAGAAGCTCAAGACAGCCTTGACCACAGCTCCAGTGTTGGTTTTGCCATCAGCTTCAGGTTCATATACTGTGTATTGTGACGCTTCAAGAGTTGGGATTGGTTGTGTGTTGATGCAGGAGGGTAGAGTTACTGCTTATGCTTCTTGGCAGTTGAAGCCCCATGAGAAGAACTACCCCGTTCATGATTTGGAGTTGGCTGCTATAGTTCACGCATTGAAGATTTGGAGGCATTACTTGTATGGCGTATCTTGTGAGGTGTTCACTGATCATCACAGTCTTCAGCATTTGTTCAAGCAAAAAGATCTTTTGAGGCAGCGGAGATGGTTGGAGTTGCTTAAGGATTATGATATCACTATTCTGTACCATCCGGGAAAGGCCAATGTGGTGGCCGATGCTTTGAGCTGAAAGACAGTGAGTATGGGAAGTTTGGCATATATTCCAGTTGGGGAGAGACCTATTGCGGTTGATATTCAGGCCTTGGCCAATCGGATCGTGAGGTTGGATATTTCGGAGCCCAGTCGGGTGTTGTCTTGTGTGGTTTCTCGGTCTTCTTTATAAGATCGCATCAGAGAGCGCCAGTATGATGATCCGCATTTGCTTGTCCTTAGGGACAGAGTCCAGCATGATGATGCCAGGGATGTGACCTTCGGTGATGATGGTGTGTTGAGGATGCAGGGCCGAATTTATGTGCCCAATGTGGATGGGCTTAGAGAGATGATTCTGGAGAAGGCTCATAGCTCGCGGTATTCCATTCATCCGGGTGCCGCGAAGATGTATCAGGATTTGAGGCAGCACTATTGGTAGAGAAGAATTAAGAAAGATATTGTGGGATTTGTAGCTCGGTGTCTCAACTGTCAGCAAGTGAAGTATGAGCATCAGAGACCGGGTGGCTTATTTCAGCAGATGGTTATTCCCGAGTGGAAGTGGGAGAGAATCACAATGGACTTTGTGGTTGGACTTCCTCGGACTTTGAAGAAGTTCGATGTTATTTGGGTGATTGTGGATCGGCTGACCGAGTCTGCGCACTTCATTCCTATGTGTACTACCTATTCTTCAGAGCGGTTGGCAGGGATTTATATCCGGGAGATTGTTCGGTTGCATGGCGTTCCTGTTTCCATCATCTCAGATAGAGGTACTCAGTTTACTTCGCAGTTTTGGAGAGCCGTGCATAGAGAGTTGGGTACTCAGGTAGAGTTGAGCACAACGTTTCACCCTCAGACGAACGGACAGTCCGAGCGTACTATTCAAATATTGGAGGACATGTTGCATGCTTGTGTTATTGACTTTGGAGGTTCATGGGATAAGTTTCTACCACTTGCAGAGTTTGCTTACAACAATAGTACCGGTCGAGTATTCAGATGGCTCCATATGAGGCTTTGTACGGGAAGCGGTGTAGATCTCCGGTTGGTTGGTTCGAGCCCAGCGAGGCTAGACTACTGGGGACAGATTTGGTTTAGGATGCCTTAGAGAAGGTGAAGGTGATTTAGGAGAGGCTTCGTACAGCACAGTCACGTCAGAAGAGTTATGCGAACCGGAAGGTTCGAGATGTGTCCTACATGGTCGGTGAGAAGGTCTTGCTGAAGGTTTCGCCCATGAAGGGTGTTATGAGATTTGGGAAGAAAGGCAAGTTAAGTCCTCGGTTTATTGGGCCTTTTGAGGTGCTTCGGAGGATTGGGGAGGTGGCTTATGAGCTTGCTTTGCCACCCAGCCTGTCGAGTGTGCATCCGGTATTTCATGTTTCTATGCTCCGGAAGTATATTGGAGATCCGTCTCATGTTTTGGACTTCAGCATAGTTCAGTTGGATGACGATTTGACCTTTGAGGTGGAGCCAGTAGCTATTTTGGGTCGCTAGGTTCGGAAGTTGAGATCAAAGGATATAGCTTCAGTGAAGGTGCAATGGAGAGGTCGGCCCGTGGAGGAGGCTACCTGGGAGACCGAGCGGGAGATACAGAACAGATATCCTCATCTGTTTGAGGCTTCAGGTATGTCTCTTGACTCGTTCGAGGACGAACGTTTGTTTAAGTTGGGGAGGATATGACGACCCGGCCAGTCGTCTCATGGGTTACCGCTCCATTTCCCCATTTTCAGCTTCCTTATGCTTCATTATCCATATCTTGTGTAATCGAGTTGATTTGAAGTGGTTTTAATAAGAAATAAGACACTTAGTCTCTTTTAAGAAGGCTTAAGTTGGAAAAGTCAACCGGATGTTGACTTATGTGTTAGAGGGTTCGGATGTGAGTTCTGATGGTTCGGTTAGCTTCGAGAGGTGATTTGTGACTTAGGAGAGTGATCGGAAGTGGTTTTGGAGGTACGGTGTAGAATTAGGATTGAATTGGCGAAGTTAGTATTTTGGCGAATTCCGGTTGATAGGTGAGATTTCGATTCGAGGGTCGGAATGGAATTCTGAGAGTTTCTATAGCTTCGTTATGTCATTTTGGACTTGTCTGCAAAATTTAAGGTCATTCCGACGTGGTTTGGTTGGGTTATTGATCTAAAATGGAATTTGGAAGTTCTTGAGATTTATAGGCTTGAATTCGATGTGATTTTATGATTTTGGTGTTAGTCGAGGTGTTTTGATGATTGGAACGAGGTTGAGTAATGTTTAGGATGCGTTGGTGCTTTTGGTTGAGGTCCTGGGGGTCTCGGGTGTGTTTCAGCTGAGTTTTGAGCGAGTACGGACACCCCAGAACTTAGAAAAATGGAGGGAGCAACAGTTTTGGCGCGGACCATGCTCCTTTTCGCGCTGGGCGCGCTGGCCTAGTGCTGGCCGCGTCAAAGTGGCCGCGGTCGCGGTCGTGAAGACTGCAGGTTGCTGGTCCTACTTCGGAAGCTCATATCTTTTGATCCACAAGGAAATTTGAGGTGATTCAAAAACGAATGTTGTAGCCGTTCGTCTAGTTTCCAGAAAGATATAGATATCGCAATTTGGACATCTGTAACGAAATGTATGGCCAAAATACTAAAGCCTGTCCCTGCAGAGCAAGACCTGCGCGGCCGCGGTCGTTTTTGTGCGGACCCCGCTGGTTTTGCGCGGACCGCGGTTATTTTTGTTCGGTCAGCGGTGTCGGAATCCGAGGGGTACTCTATAAATACGAGGTTTTGGGTTTTATTTGATATTTTCACCTAGAGAGCTCGGATTTTGGCGATTTTTCGAAAGTTTTTCAAGAAATTGGTCGGGGTAAGTGATTCTAACTCAGATTTGGTTAGAGTACATGAAACTATCATTGAATTCATCATTTAATTCGTGATTTGAGATGGAATTTGGGAAGAAAATTGTGGAACCTTTCAAAAATGTAAAATGATGATTTGAAGGACCAAATGGTATCGGAATTGGATAATTTTGGTATGGTTAGACTCGTGAGGGTATGAGGATTCTGAAAATGTAAATTTTACCCAATTCCGAGATGTGGGCCCGGGGCTCGGGTTTTGCTAATTTCGAGATTTTTGATATTTTTCGAATGTTTTCGCTTGGGCTTTGTTCCCTTAGCATATTGTGACGTATTCGTTCTGATTTTGGATAGATTCGACGCGCGTGGAGGCTAATTCAAGGGGCAAAGGCATCGTGAGCTAGAGAATTAGCCAGTTCGAGGTGAGTAATGGTTGTAAATGATGTTCTGAAGGTTTGAAACCCCGGATTGAACATCGTAGTGCTATATTGAGGCAAGATACGCGCTGGATGATGAGCGTGTGGTTTTTCACTACTGGGGATTGTGACTTGGTCCATCCCGATTGATGATTTTACCGAATATTTGACTGAAATTCATTTGTTACCATCATGATTTGGGCTGATTGCCATATTTGGGCTTCGTGCCAACTATTTGAACCCTTCGGGGATTTTTATTCACTGTTTCCTTACTGCTTGACTTATTATTTGAACTCAGTCCTGTTGATATCTACTGTTTTACAAACTCAGCCACTTTTACTCAGTTTTGAAACTAAAATGATATTTCTACATCATGTTTTGGGCTAAGAACTACTGTTTTACTAATGCCCAAGGGGCTTATGATGATTTCTGGACTGAGTAAGGCCGAGGGCCATATGTGAGGATATGCTGAGTGATATGAGGCCGAGGGCCTGAGATACTATTTATGCCATGCGGTGGCTTGAGTGATGTGAGGATATGCTGAGTGATGATGCCACGAGGTGGCTTGATATAGCGCTTGGGCCGTAAGGGGCCCCTCCGGAGTCTGCACACCCACAGTGAGCGCGGGTACCCATGTGATTTGAAACAGTGGTAACAATGACACTGTTTGACGAAAGTTGGTCAGGTAACAATGGCTGACCATTATGCTGAGTGATTGTGAGGTAGCCCGAGGGGCTGATACTATATTGAGAGTAAGCCCGAGGGGCTAATACTATGCTGAGCGATTGATACTGTGCCCGAGGGGCGGATTTCTACTTGTTAATTACCTGTTTTACTTGTTTTAAAAAGGAATATCATTTGATTTCTTCACTGATTTACTGCTTTAAATGATTTTACTGCTTGATATGGAATTGCTTTGTGCCTTTACGTGTTTTCATACTTTCAGCCATTATTTGTAATTATCACTCACTGAGTCGGAGTACTCATATTACTCCCTGCACCATGTGTGCAGATTCAGGTATAGCAGAGTCCGCACCTGAGCGCTGATTCCTTCCAAGCTAGGCGGTGATTTGGAGTTACGAGGTAGCTGTTGACGTCCGCAGCCCATTGTCTCTCTTATCCTCTATCATTTATGTTTTCTTCAGACTGTTGTATCGGATTCCGTACTTTGTAGACCTATAGCAGATTCTGTAGTAGCTCATGGCTTGTGACACCCCAGTTTGGGATGTGTCGGGATGGTTCCTGCTGTTATTATCATTAAATTCTGCAATTTATGAGTATTATATTATATGTCATTACTGTTATGATGATTAACTATTTAAAAGAGGTATTCCGTTTTGGTCTGGTTGGCCTTGTCTTCACGAGAGGTGCCATCACGACCAGGTTCGGGGATTGGGTCGTGACAAGTTGGTATCAGAGCCTAGGTTACTTAGGTCTCACGAGTCATGAGCAGGTTTAGTAGAGTCTCGCGGATCGATACGGAGACGTCTGTATTTATCCTCGAGAGACTGCAGAACCTTTAGGAAAAACTTCACATTCTTGAATTCTTATCGTGCGTCCTTGATTCAGCTTGAAAAGTAACTCTTGAAATACCTTCCACGTGTTCGTATGCGCGTATGAGCGCTCAATATCAGATGTGCATCAACGGCTTGTGATTCCCCAATCGAGGGGCGAGATGTGATCTCTATGAGTTGATGTTGGGCCGGTCTGGAGGACTTGAGGTCGGATCTTTGCCTATGGCTTGAGCACCGAGGTGTTGATTGTGTGAGCAAGTGTTTTGAACTTATGTGTTCGGTATTGCCCCTATTAGTTTGAATGACAGCTGGATAGCTACGTGATGAGTATGTTAGTACTGCGAGATGTATCTATATGACTTGGAAGTGGCGAGGAAGGTCTGCTGGATGATAGATGAACCATTAAGTGTTTGATTTCCATTGTAATTGGATGTGTAGCCCCGAGTTATGAGCGCGTGAATAATCTTTTCATGTCTCCTATTTGGAGTGAAGTAAATTTCATGTTACGGTATGAGTTTAGACTCAGGAAGATTAAGTGACTGTGTAATGTGTATGACAGTGGAAGGTATACAAAATGTTAATTGGAGGCGAAACAGGTGGGATATCTCCTGCAGAGTGTTCTAAGGTGGTATGATCCTTATGTTGTCTATTAGAAGATCTCATTTACAAGTGAAGAATATGCGTTGAAATCTAAATTGTTCTGCCTAGAGAGTGGGCTTAACTGTTGTGTGAGTGAATGCAAGAATTGCAGAAGAGTTAAAATTCCAGATGATTTGTGTTTCCACAAGCTTATGAAGGAGTGAGTTCAATCTCACTATGGTATTACAGCAACAATAGAGTATGTGCGTTATGATTTACTGAGTGCGTTTTGTTATATGGCTTTGATCCAAGTTGGGGAGTTTGCTATTAATTAAGTTGATTGCACGGTTAAGAGCTATATTGTTCCAGTCTGCCACAGAGATGCCTCGATATTATTCGATCCCGGTTCCACCTATTCTTATGTGTCCTCATATTTAGCTCATTATTTGGGTACGCCCCGAGAGTTTCTTTCTTTACCTATTCATGTATCTACCTCGGTGGGAGATACTGTTGTTGTGGACCATGTGTACCAGTCATGTGTTGTGATTATTGGGGGTCTAGAGACCCGAGTTGATTTATTGCTATTGAGCATGGTGGACTTTGATGTTATTCTGGGCATGGATTGTCTATCTCCATGTTGTGTTATTCTAGACTGTCATGCTAAGACAGTCACATTGGCTATTCTGGGTGTTCCAAGGATCGAGTGGCGTGGTATGACTGATTATATCCCTAGTAGAGTGATCTGTTTCTTGAAGGCCTAGCGTATGGTTGGGAAGGGTTGCCTTTCATATCTAGAATTTGTGAGGGATGTTGGAGCTGAGACTCCTAGTATTGATTATGTCCCAGTTGTGAGGGATTTTCCCGATGTTTTTCCTGTAGACCTGCCGGGCATGCAACCGGACAAGGATATTGATTTTGGTATTGACCTGGTGCCGGGCACTCAGCCCATTTCTATTCTGCCATATCGTATGGCACCAGCAGAGTTGAAGGAATTGAAAGAACAGCTTCAGGAACTCCTAGATAAGGGGTTCATTCGGCCTAGTGTGTCCCCTTGGGGTGCACCGGTTTTGTTTGTGATGAAGAAGGATAGCACGATGAGAATGTGCATTGATTATAGACAATTGAACAAAGTAACAATTAGGAACAAGTATCCTTTTCCTCACATTGATGATTTATTTGATCAGCTTCAGGGAGCGAGGGTGTTCTCCAAGATTGATCTCCGTTCGGGTTATCACTAGTTGAAGATCAGGGATTCAGATATTCTTAAGACTGCTTTTAGGACCAGATATGGTCATTATAAGTTTCTTGTTATGTCCTTCGGGATAACCAATGCCCCAGCAGCATTCATGCATTTGATGAACAGTGTATTTCAGCCTTATCTGGATTCGTTTGTTATTGTATTCATTGATGATATTCTGGTGTACTCGCGTAGTCAGGAGGAGCACGCGAAGCATTTGAGAGTTGTGTTGCAGAGACTGAGGGAGGAGAAGCTTTATGCAAAATTCTCCAAGTGTGAGTTTTGGCTTAGTTCAGTGACTTTCTTGGGGCATGTGGTGTCCAGCGAGGGTATACAGGTTGATCTGAAGAAGATAGAGGCGGTTCAGAGTTGTCCTAGACCGTCCTCAGCCATAGAGATTCGTAGCTTTCTTGGGTTAGCAGGCTATTATTGCCGGTTTGTTCAGGGATTTTCATCCATTACATCACCATTGACCAAGTTGACTCAGAAGGGTGATCCATTCGTATGGTCGGACGAGTGTGAGGAGAGCTTTCAGAAGCTCAAAACAGCCTTGACCATAACTCCAGTGTTGGTTTTGCCATCAACTTCAGGTTCATATACTGTGTATTGTGATGCTTCAAGAGTTGGGATTGGTTGTGTGTTGATGCAGGAGGGTAGAGTTATTGTTTATGCTTCTCGGCAGTTGAAGCCCCATGAGAAGAACTACCCCGTTCATGATTTGGAGTTGGCTGCCATAGTTCACACATTGAAGATTTGGAGGCATTACTTGTATGGCGTATCTTGTGAGGTGTTCACTGATCATCACAGTCTTCAGCATTTGTTCAAGCAAAAAGATCTTAATTTGAGGTAGCGGAGATGGTTGGAGTTGCTTAAGGATTATGATATCACTATTCTGTACCATCCGGGAAAGGCCAATGTGGTGGCCGATGCTTTGAGCCAAAAGACAGTGAGTTTGGGATGTTTGGCATATATTCCAGTTGGGGAGAGACCTCTTGCGGTTGATGTTCAGGCCTTGGCCAATCGGTTTGTGAGGTTGGATATTTCGGAGCCCAGTCGGGTGTTGGATTGTGTGGTTTCTCGGTCTTCTTTATATGATTGCATCAGAGAGCGCCAGTATGATGATCCGCATTTGCTTGTCCTTAGGGACAGAGTCCAGCATGATGATGCCAGGGATGTGACCGTCGGTGATGATGGTGTGTTGAGGATGCAGGGCCGGATTTATGTGCCCAATGTGGATGGGCTTAGAGAGCTGATTCTGGAGGAGGCCCATAGCTCACGGTATTCCATTCATCCGGGTGCCGCGAAGATGTATCAGGATTTGAGGCAGCACTATTGGTGGAGAAGAATGAAGAAAGATATTGTGGGATTTGTAGCTCGGTGTCTCAACTGTCAGCAGGTGAAGTATGAGCATCAGAGACCGGGTGGCTTATTTCAGCAGATGGTTATTCCCGAGTGGAAGTGGGAGAGAATCACGATGGACTTTGTGGTTGGACTTCCTCGGACTTTGAAGAAGTTCGATGCTATTTGGGTGATTGTGGATCGGCTGACCAAGTCTGCGCACTTCATTCCTATGTGTACTACCTATTTTTCAGAGCGGTTGGCAGGGATTTATATCCGGGAGATTGTTCGGTTGCATGGCGTTCCTGTTTCCATCATCTCAGATAGAGGTACTCAGTTTACTTCGCAGTTTTGGAGAGCCGTGCAGAGAGAGTTGGGTACTCAGGTAGAGTTGAACACAACGTTTCACCCTCAGATGGACGAACAGTCCGAGCGTACTATTCAAATATTGGAGGACATGTTGCGTGCTTGTGTTATTGACTTTGGAGGTTCATGGGATAAGTTTCTACCACTTGCAGAGTTTGCTTACAACAATAGCTACCAGTCGAGTATTCAGATGGCTCCATATGAGGCTTTGTACGAGAGGCGGTGTAGATCTCCGGTTGGTTGGTTCGAGCCCGGCGAGGCTAGACTATTGGGGACATATTTGGTTCAGGATGCCTTAGAGAAGGTGAAGGTGATTCAGGAGAGGCTTCATACAGCACAGTCACGTCAAAAGTGTTATGCGGACCGGAAGGTTCGAGATGTGTCCTACATGGTCGGTGAGAAGGTCTTGCTGAAGGTTTCGCCCATGAAGGGTGTTATGAGATTTGGGAAGAAAGGCAAGTTGAGTCCTCAGTTCATTGGGCCTTTTGAGGTGCTTCGGAGGATTGGGGAGGTGGTTTATGAGCTTGCTTTGCTACCCAGCCTGTTGAATGTGCATCCGGTATTTCATGTTTCTATGCTCTGAAAGTATATTGAGGATCCGTCTCATGTTTTGGACTTCAGCATGGTTCAGTTGGATGACGATTTGACCTTTGAGGTGGATCCAGTAGCTATTTTGGGTCGCCAGGTTCGGAAGTTGAGATCAAAGGATATAGCTTCAGTGAAGGTGTAGTGGAGAGGTCGGCCCGTGGAGGAGGCTACCTGGGAGACCGAGCGGGAGATACAGAACAAATATCCTCATCTCTTTGAGGCTTCAGGTATGTCTCTTGACTCGTTCGAGGACGAACGTTTGTTTAAGTTGGGGAGGATGTGACGACCCGGACAGTCGTCTCATGGGTTACCACTCCATTTCCCCATTTTCAGCTTCCTTATGCTTCATTATCCATATCTTGTGTAATCGAGTTGATTTGAAGTGGTTTTAATAAGAAATAAGACACTTAGTCTCTTTTAAGAAGGCTTAAGTTGGAAAAGTCAACCGGATGTTAACTTATATGTTAGAGGATTCGGATGTGAGTTCTGATAGTTCGGTTAGCTTCGGGAGGTGATTTGTGACTTAGGAGAGTGATCGGAAGTGGTTTTGGAGGTACGATGTAGAATTAGGCTTGAATTGGCGAAGTTAGTATTTTGGCGAATTCCGGTTGATAGGTGAGATTTTGATCCGAGGGTCGGAATGGAATTCCAAGAGTTTCTGTAGCTTCGTTATGTCATTTTGGACTTGTCTGCAAAATTTGAGGTCATTCTGATGTGGTTTGGTTGGGTTTTTGATCAAAAATGGAATTTGGAAGTTCTTAAGATTCATAGGCTTGAATTCTATGTGATTTGATGATTTTGGTGTTAGTCGAGGTGTTTTGATGATTGGAACAAGGTTGAGTAATGTTTAGGATGCGTTGGTGCTTTTGGTTGAGGTTCCGGGGGCCTCGGGTGTGTTTCGGGTGAGTTTTGAGCGAGTACGGACACCCCAGAACTTAGAAAATTGGAGGGAGCAGCTGTTTTGGCGCGGACCGCGCTCCTTTTCGTGCTGGGCGCGCTGGCCTAGTGCTGGCCACGTCAAAGTGGCCACGGCCGCGGTCGTGAAGACTGCAGGTTGCTGGTCCTACTTCGGAAGCTCATATCTTTTGTTCCACAAGGAACTTTGAGGTGATTCAAAAACAAAAGTTGTAGCCTTTCGTGTCTACATTCCAGAAAGGTAAAGATATTGCAATTTGGACATCTGTAGCGAAATGTATAGCCAAAATACTAAAGCCTATCCCTGCAGAGCAAGACCTGCGCGGCCGCGGTCGTTTTTGCGCGGACCCCGCTGGTTTTGCGCGGACTGCGGTCATTTTTGTGCGGTCAGCGGTGTCGGAATCCGAGGGGTACTCTATAAATACGAGGTTTTGGGTTTTATTTGATATTTTCACCTAGAGAGCTCGGATTTTGGCAATTTTTCGAAGGGTTTTCAAGAAATTGGTCGGGGTAAGTGATTCTAACTCAGATTTGGTTAGAGTACATGAATCTATCACTGAATTCATCATTTAATTCGTGATTTGATATGGAATTTGGGAAGAAAATTCTGGAACCTTTCAAAAATGTAAAATGATGATTTGAAGGACCAAATGGTATCGGAATTGGATAATTTTGGTATGGTTAGACTCGTAAGGGTATGAGGATTCTGAAAATGTAAATTTTACCTGATTCTGAGATGTGGGCCCGGGGCTCGGGTTATGCTAATTTCGAGATTTTTGATATTTTTCGAATGTTTTCGCTTGGGCTTTGTTCCCTTAGCATATTGTGACGTATTCGTTCTGATTTTGGATAGATTCGACGCGCGTGGAGGCCAATTCAAGGGGCAAAAGCGTCGTGAGCTAGAGAATTAGCCAGTTCGAGGTGAGTAATGGTTGTAAATGATGTTCTGAGGGTTTGAAACCCCGATTGAACATCGTAGTGCTATATTGAGGCAAGATACGCGCTGGATGATGAGCGTGGGGTTTTTCACTACTGGGGATTGTGACTTGGTCCATCCTGATTGATGATTTTACCGGATATTTGACTGAAATTCATTTGTTACCATCATGATTTGGGCTGATTGCCATATTTTGGCTTCGTGCCAACTATTTGAACCCTTCGGGGATTTTTATCACTGTTTCCTTACTGCTTGACTTATTGTTTGAACTCAGTCCTATTGATATCTACTGTTTTACAAACTCAGCCACTTTTACTCAGTTTTGAAACTAAAATGATATTTCTACATCATGTTTTGGGATGAGAACTACTGTTTTACTAATGCCCAAGGGGCTTATGATGATTTCTGGACTGAGTGAGGCCGAGGGCCATATGTGAGGATATGCTGAGTGATATGAGGTCGAGGGCCTGAGATACTATTTATGCCATGCGGTGGCTTGAGTGATGTGAGGATATGCTGAGTGATGATGCCACGAGGTGGCTTGAGATAGCGCTTGGGCCGTAAGGGGCCCCTCCAGAGTCTGCACACCCACAGTGAGCGCGGGTACTCATGTGATTTGAAACAGTGGTAACAATGACACTGTTTGACAAAAGTTGGTCAGGTAACAATGGCTGACAATTATGCTGAGTGATTGTGAAGTAGCCCGAGGGGCTGATACTGTACTGAGAGTGAGCCCGAGGGGCTGATACTATGCTGAGCGATTGATACTGTGCCCGAGGGGCGGATTTCTACCTGTTAAATTACCTGTTTTACTTGTTTTAAAAAGGAATATCATTTGATTTCTTCACTGATTTACTGCTTTAAGTGATTTTACTGCTTGATATGGAATTGCTTTGTGCCTTTACGTGTTTTCATACTTTCAGCCATTATTTGTAATTATTACTCACTGAGTCGGAGTACTCACATTACTCCCTGCACCATGTGTGCAGATTCAGGTATAGCAGAGTCCGCACCTGAGCGCTGATTCCTTCCAGGCTAGGCGGTGATTTGGAGTTACGAGGTAGCTGTTGACGTCCGCAGCCCCTTGTCTCTCTTATCCTCTATCATTTATGTTTTCTTCAGACTGTTGTATCGGATTCCGTACTTTGTAGACCTATAGCAGATTCTGTAGTAGCTTATGACTTGTGACACCCCGGTTTGGGATGTGTCGAGATGGTTCCTGCTGTTATTATCGTTAAATTCCGCAATTTATGAGTATTATATTATATGTTATTACTATTATAATGATTAACTATTTAAAAGAGGTATTCTGTTTTGGTCTAGCTGGCCTTGTCTTCACGAGAGGCGCCATCACGACCGGGTTCGGGGATTGGGTCATGACAGTAATTCTAGAGGTTTAATTAACTAAAGCGAGTCGCCACCTAATTGGTTTAATGGTGAATTAGGACACAAAATTTAGCTAAGTAATGCTTAAAGCTAACTCTATTTTATGGTTTACTTAACCTTAGAAATTATAGACAAGGGTTCTAATTATCCTAAAGAGAAGGTGTCAAGCATTCTTTAAGATCTGTTAATAACGATTACCGGCAAAACTTAGGTTAATTAAGACTAAGGGTTGTAAAAATGTGGTCATTTATAAGTATAGATAAAAGAAAGTTAACACTAAAATGTATGCTATTAATTGCCGTAGGCAGCTTAAAGTAGATAGTTACCTAAACTTAGTATAAATTATCAAATAGAAAGCATTATTTTGACTTTAAAAATCTGACCTCTCGTTAAAGATTCAAGAGAACAACTTTAACTTTTAGAAATAAAAAAAATAGATCATTGTCCAAAGTTCTTTAATCCAGTGAAACCCAAATTCAAGGAAGATGTATGGATCTATCCACTCGCCTAGTACTTGAAAGAAATATGTTGTTTGAAGGAAAACAAAATTTGAACTTGTTCTTTTATCATTGTAAAAGAAAAAAAAGATTGGCAGATAATTATAAAGATAAGAATTTAGCTAATTTCCTTAAACTTTTTTAACACACGATAAATAAAAACGAGGTTCCTTCACAATTTAAAGCTCCAAACACCTTCCAAAATGATCTTAAATCAGTAGTCAGGTCTATTAGCTTGGACTACTAAATGCAAAGCTATTATTAGTGTTAAAGTTTGCACATCGAGATGCCAAATTCTATGTGATCAAACAAACTAATTTACTTCAAACGAGTTCAAGCAATGAAGCAAGCAAATAGATCGAATAAAACAATTAGCTAATAATAAACACAGGAAAGTAACATTAGACAGCCAATGTTTGGTCCTCTCTTCTTCTTCTCTCTTTTTCGAGAGCCTAAATATACTTTAGGAATAGAAAAGAAAATGAAAGGGTGTGCGTGCTTCGTGTCTAGGCAGCAGCGTCGAGTCCCCATACTGGAACTCCTTGCGACTCCGATGTTTACATGTAAAACAAAGAAAGAAAGGAAAGGATTAGAAAGAGGATCTGAATATATTAAACACGTAAGGAAGATAAAAGAAGAAAAACTAAAGTTACAGAAAGAGTACATAAATCACAAACTTATGCAAAAAAACCAGTACTTATGTATATCAAGCTATTAAGGCACATAAACTTTTACCAATTTGAAAGGCTTCTCAAGTGTGTTCTTATATTAAGGTTAAACAATTACATTCTGTATTCAAGTAATCTCCTAAAGTAAGAGATTCAGCCTAACAAACAAAGTGGGATTTACACTTCCTTAAGGCCATTAGCAAAAGTTAAACTTGATTCTTAAAGGTACATAAGAAATAACAACAACAAAAACCATACTTTGTTCGACAAACACATGCTAACAAGTTTCACTTTTACCCTTAATAAGTAAGATATCACATATACATGCTATCATGATTACTGACTTACTATGCAACAATTATATGATCCTTAAAGTGCAGGCAAAATTGATATCAATTCCTGGAAAGGGTGTTTAACACATAGCCCTGCACTCATACTTAACTTTAACTAGTTATTAGGGATGTATGAACCATATTATAATGAAGAAACACTAATCTTTCTTAAGTTATACTAGTAGGTTCCTATTTTCTTTATGAACTTGATTTCATTACAGGAAGGAACACAAATAGATCTTTTAAAGAATAATGCAGGTTCTTTGTCATCAACAGATTGTATCAAACTGATGTATCGCTATGCTAACGGATAATGACCAAGTAACGAAATCATGATTCCTAGTAAACTTTCAATTGCAGATTCAACCAAATTCTAAGCAGAGATAATTTCATAACTTTATTACCATACTTTCTATGGAAACATATCCATAAGTCATGACTTCTGGTTAACAACTTACATTTTAGAAAAAATAAAATTTCTATAGCATACAATGCTTCACATAATCTGATAACTTAATCCAGAATAATATTATAAAGAAATCTTAAACCGCGTTCACTAGTTCACAAACAATATGAAACATTGAATGAAAGCATGATAAATCCTTATTTCATAATTTCTAATCAAAGATCAGAAAAGAGAACTAACACTTATTTTTACAAAAGAACTCAAATATTACTTAGAGTAGATAAAAAGATAAAGGGAGATCACTGACCTTTTTGTGGGCAGTGAACGGGGCATCGTTAAGAAGGTTTATGATTTTCGATCTCTACTACGCAACTCCAAACGAGCGTCAAACTTCGAAACAAATACGATGACACCTCTTTTATGGTTAAGTAAAACCAATAGAGGCTAAAAGAAAGAGCTTTTAGAGTGTGGTTTTAAGGAGAGTAACTGGTACAAGGTTCTAAAGCGGCAAGCTAAAAGGTGCTGAAAATCTCTACCAAATCTGGTATTTATAGGTGTAAAATTAGGGTTCCTTGTTCCTTTTAGCGGGAATTTGAAATTCGAATTTCAAACTAAGTCAAATGCATCCGTTTGAGTTTTATCGTTGAAGCTTTTTGGATGGATTCGATCTTCACGTGATTCTTCAGTGATATGCTTCAGGTTACACCCGAAATGGTGAGATATGCTCTGTCACGTAGGGATTTGAAGGTCAAAGCTTGGCTAAAAATGGAAGAAAATGCCAAGAGAAAGTTCTGCCATGGCAGATAATGAAAGGGACGATAGAGGGGAAAGGGGAGCGTCTGATGAGAATAGAGAGAGGGAATTAGGGTTAGAAAATATCATGATTGAAAGGATGTGGACTGTTGGATCAAAAATAATGGATGGCTAAGATTAGGCTTAGGATAAAACAAGATAATAATAATAAAAAAAATACATAGAATTCTCTAGAAGATTAATTTTGGCCATTCAAAAGAATGGATCAGATTGGGCCATGTGGCGGATGTGGGGTCAGAGTGTGAAGGGATGAGGAAGGTGTGTGCTGAGCGTGTTTTGGTTATGGGTTTTGGACCGTTGGCCCCTATGTGGCGCTGACGTGGGGCTTATGTGGAGATGACATGGAAAAGAGGTAGAGTATGTGGGCTGGTGGGTATGGGCCTTCGATTTGGGCTATGGAAAGGACTGAATCTCTTTCTTCTTTGTTTTTTTTATTTGGGCTTCTTAAATCTTATAAAAAAGTTATTAATATGAAATAAGTAATTAAATTTTGATATGCCTAGTAATAAAATATTTATATTAAATAATTCGCTAGTGTTTAAATAATTACGAATTTATGTTGTAAATATCTATTTAGTAGATAACCATTAATTTAAAATGGGCACTCAACCAATATGTAATTTACTTGAATAAATATATTACAAATAGGAGTAGGATTAAGGCAACGCAGCGAAAAATATTTGTAAAGGAAAATATTATTGGTTGATTAACATTGAATGGAATAGTTTGAGATATAAAATCGTAGTAGTAGTAGTAATATCATCAATGACAATAGTATTATCTAATGATGATAACAATAATAAAATAATAATAAATAACGATTCTAATTAGAAAAAATAGTAAAATAATTATTTACACATTATTAATAATATTAGAAGCTCAAGTAAATAATTTGGAAGAAAAGAGGGACAAAATTGGATGTCAACAGATATAAACCTCCATTGTTTTACCGAGTTGTTCCTTGAATATTTTGGTGACCAATATTTGATATGTGGCCCCTGCGTTCTTAAGCCCGAACGGCATCACCTTATAGAAGTACGTACCATGATGGGTGATGAAAGTGGTCTTTTCTTGATCTTCTTTAGCCATTAGAATTTTGTTTTAACCGGAGTACGCGTCCAAGAAGCTTAACAGTTCGTGCCCCGCTATTGCATCGATAAGTTGGTCGATGTGGGGTAGCGGGAAAGAGTCCTTCGGGCATGCTTTGTTCAAATCGGTGAAGTCGACACACATTCGCCACTTCCTGTTCTTCTTTTTGACCATGACCACATTGGCGACCCATTGGGGGTATTTCGATTCTCTGATGGAACCGTTGGCAAGTAATTTATCAACTTCGTTGTTGACCGCCTCATTGATTGCGGCATTGAACTTTCTCCTCATTTGTCGTACCGGTGGATAAAGTGGATCGACATTTAACTTGTGTATGGAGATCCCCCTTGGGATCCTGGCATATCTGAGTGGGAAAAAGCAAACAAATCGGCGTTGTTAGTTAAAAACTCACGATATTCACCTGGCTCCGAGAGGTTGTGTCCAACATAAGCCTTTTTGGTGCAGTCGGTGTTATCTAAATGGACGGGATCAAGATCTTCTACGGTTGCTTTGCAAGCTTCTACAATGTCCAGATCTTTGATGGCCTCTACTTGTATGTCGGGTTTGGTGCCCGACATGGCTGATTGCTATGCTTCCGCGCTTGCCCCTTTTAGCTGTTTGGTATGTGTGCAATCTTGGGTGATCCGGTAGCATTCTTCGGCGGTACATGGCTCACCTCGGATGCTGAATATCCCCCATGGGTTGGGAAATTTGATCACTTGATAGAAGCTTGAGGGGATGACTCGCATGGCATGTATCCATGGTCGCCCTATGATGGCGTTGTAGGCCGTTTCCTGGTTTATGACGTGGAATGTTGTTTCCAAGGTGACCTCTCCTACTAGGTCAGGTAGTACTATTTCTCCGGATGTCCGCTCTACTGCATTATTAAAACCCGTTAGTGTTATAAAACGCGGTATTATTTTATCCTCGAGCCTCATTTGCACGAGAACTCGTGGGTGAACAATACACGCGCCACTTCCGTCATCTACCATGATTCTTTTTACATCAGTGTCAGTGATGCGTAAAGTTATAACCAAAGCATCATAGTGAGGGAAAGAAAAACCGTCGATATCTGACTTATCGAAGATGATACTATCTTCGAGGTCATCATACTGATCGTGGGCGACTGTCCGTTTGAGTTTGTCCGTGGTGGTGAACTTCACATGGTTGATTGCCGTATCATCGCCACCGCCAGTGATCATTTGTATAGTACACGCTGGTAATGGTGGCTCTGGTGTCTTTGGAGGTCCTTGAGATGAGTCGCGCCCTCGAGTGAAGTTGGCCCTTCCTTTATCGCTTAGCAGTTCTTTTAGGTACCCCTGGTTCAACATCCTAACTACTTCTTGCCGCAGACCTATGCAATCTTCGGTCTTGTGTCCCCTTTCTTGGTGGAATTCACAGAGGACGTTCGACCTCCTGGTGCTTGGATCCGATTTCATCTTTTGCGGCCCCTGTACCTTTGTGCCGAGTTTCTCCAGTGCGTACACTATTTTTGAAGGGGAAACACAAAATTATGAGCAGATAGTAGTGAAGGCATACCTCTTTGGTTTCGGAGGGGTGCCGTATGTCATGGCACGACGTCCGCGTGTCGCGGAGGGGGCGGGTTGGATGTGCGGATATAGGGCTGATGCCTTTCTCGATTGAAACGTGGTGGTTGATCTCTTCGCCCATCGTTACATCGATCTCTCCTTGTCTTGTTCTGGACTGATGTTAATCGCTGAAGTAGCCCATTCAGGTCATCCTCGTCTGCCCTTACCTCGGCATAATAGGCGTTGTGGATTTCTTCCCATGTGGTAGAGGGGTACTTTATGAGTCTACTGAGCAGTTTTTTGGTCTCCTTTGATCTGTTCCTGTTTAACCCATTTTGAAAGGCTGCTACTGCTATCCCTTCTGACACATTCGGTAAACTCATCCTTACTCTGTTGAATTGGGCCAGGAAATCCCAAAGTCTCTCGCCCGTCGTTTGCCGAACGACGAAGCTATCATTGACCCTAGCCTCCGCCTTCTTTGCTCCTACATGGGCGGTGGCGAATTTATCCACCATCTCTTCGAACGTCGATATCGATCGTGCTGGTAGCTGGGAGTACCATGTCAATGCTCCCCCTGTCAAAGTCTCGCCGAACTTTTTTAACAGCATAGACGATACCTATTTTATTGATAGATCATTGCCCTTTACTGCAGTAACATAATGGATTAGGTGATCCTCCGGGTCCGTGGTCCCGTCATATATTTTCAAGCATGGCGACATCTTGAAGGTCTTTGGAATATGATGAGGAGCAGCCCCTTTGTTGTATGGCTGTTCGACGAATCGGCCCACATCGCGTTTTGGTAATAGCTTCGGAGCGCCCGGTGTATTGTTAACCCCCTCTTGATGTTCCTTCATTTGGATGCGAAGTGTTTTGTTCTCATTTTTCATCTCTTTCATTTTCTTTAAGATGTCCATGAGTGCACCGTCACCCGCATTAGTGACAGTGCGGGTGTTACTTGTTCGTGTAGCACTTGGCTCATCGACGACATCCGTGATGTCTATAGGTGGCACGTCTTCGACGTCTCCTTGAGTGGGTTTCTCGAGCATGTTTTTCAAAGCACTCATTAACCATTCTTCTAGTAGCCTTTTGACTGCTGGCGGAGCTTCCTCCGCCGTGGATGTTGAGGTTCCCCTTTCGCATAAGATCGTTAGATCCCCGTGCGGAAGAGGTGAGATCTCTCCTTCCGGTGTAGCGCTTGGTGTTGTATTTTCATTGTCTTCTCTGCCGGTTTCGTTGAGGGAGTTCAGGAGATTATTCGAGACATCTGCTACCGCTTTTAGCCTCGCTTCCTTTCCCACCATTGTTGGTGTTTATGAGGTTTGAATAAAAGTAATTATCACTTTCGGGAATCTAGATGAGAACTATGATTTCAGCTATAGAAATCCCCATAGACGGTGCCAAATTGTTTGACTCAAAAGATGTTAAGACCTTTTTGAACAAATCAATCGAAGATGAAGGGGTAAATCATAGCTGAAGATAATAATCTCTAGAATAATAATAGGTAAAAGGAAGAGAATTGGAGAGTTTCTTTTCATTAAAGATTGGTAAGTTTTTTTCAGCCTCCCTTTTACGAGGTTTTTTTTTGTTCCCCTTATATACTAGAGAGGAAACCTTCCCAATTGTAAGAAACAAAAAATACAAGGAATAATCTTAATGTCCCCTAATGGGTTTACACTTCTACAAGGGTCGTACGGTTTCTCTTTTCGCCTTGGGGTCGTCTTCCTTGGGACACCGGTTCGGAGTTACCCGGTCGTTTGTCGTACTCATTATAGGTCGTGGTCGGTCAAATTTGAACCCATACACTAGTCATTCAAAAATAGTCAGCGTTTGCAAAGTCATTAAAAATAACCACTATTTTGCTGCAACACAGAAAGTTCCAGCATAATATACTGGAGATCGGTGCACCTGTGTATGAATTTCCAGCATATTATGTTGGAATTCCAACACGCGGAAAGTTCCAGTATAATATACTGGAGATTGGAGCATCGATGCTCCAATCTCCGGTATATTATGCTGGACCAGTATATTATACTGAAATATTTTTCGGATTTTGAACAGTATTTTTGTTTAAATTTATCTTTACATAAAAAGTGGCTAAATTTCGATTACCTTTAAAACTGTGACTATTTTTGAATGACCACTTGTAAATTTGGTTATTTTTAAATTTCTTCCTATTAAAGGTGGCTGGTGTCATGGATTTGGCCATATAGTTAGAAGCATGAAATTTAAGTATAAATGTATAATGGATTTGTGTCTATTTTTAAGATATATGGAATGTCTCTGGCTATTTCACAACTATATCTATATATGCATATGAATCAAATATGCCCATTGTTTTGGAGAAGAATATAGGGTCCAATACTCGGGTTTTGTGACAAACAAACCTTCAGGGCATGTTTGGAAAGCTATCTGGTAGTTGGAATTGGTGTAATAACATAGTAACTATATAATTTATTTGTTTTTCATAACGTAATTACAGTGTAATAAAAATATATTATTTGATTGTACAAATATAATTATACAGTTAAATTAAATTTTAAATGATGTAGTTATCAAAACTTAAAATTTTGATATAATAAATATATGCCTATAAATGATTTTTAATAAGTATAATTGAAATTAGATTTGGTATTTAAGAAGCATATTTTTTCTTGAATATACATTAATTAGTAATCATATATTTATAACTGATATTGCAAAAATAATTGGTATATATTTTTTAAATTAATAATATTAATTTAATTAATTATAAAAACTAAAACCATATGTTTTGTAAGAACGTCATGGAATGCATGTTTGATATATTAAATTAATATTTAGTGACAAGAGGGATTGCTCTGATGGTAAGCAACTTCCTCCAACCAAGAGGTTGTGAGTTCGAGTTACCCCAAGAGCAAGGTGGGGAGTTCTTGGAGGGAAGGATGCCGATGGTCTATTTGGAAACAACCTCTCTATCCCAAGGTAGGGGTAAGGTCTGCGTACACACTACCCTCCCCAGACCCTACTAATGGGATTATACTGGGTTGTTGTTGTTGTTGTAAATATAGTGCCATAAATTATTCAAATGTTTGACAAAACTAATCTATCAACTCTAACAAAAATATGAACAACATGCAATGCAATGTGAAATAACAAGTCAATACTACTAAAACAAGTAAATTGGAACCATAAATATAACACAATTTCAAAATCCAAAAAAAAAAGGTTTAACATATTCAAATTCCAATATAATAAAATAAGTTCCAATATATATAACTTAAGATTAGGAAACATAATAAGTTTATAACTTCATTCAACAACGAAATTCTACTTTAATGACAACAGTCATTATATGCCAAGTTTGTAAATGACTCATTATTTCTAATATTAGGTGGTGTAGTTTAAAAAATTAGAATAATAATGCAGTTACGCTAAATGAAGAAAATAAAACAAATAAGAAATAAAATGTACGAGCAATTACATGAAATCGCAAGAAGTAAAAGTAGAGAAATAAATGATAAATAATATGCAAAAAAAAATATATTTTAAAATTAAAAAGTAAAAATAAAAAATAAAAATAAAAAGAAATTAAAAGTTATAAAGAAAATAATTTAAATAAAAACAAATATGGAAGAAATTTAAAATTGACCTTGTAAATTGTAATTACAAGTGTAATTACCATCAATTTTCACCTCACCTTGAGAATTGGAGAGTGAAATTATACCTCTCCAATTACACCCAACTCCATGATGACCAAGTAATTACTTGGCTAGGCAAATATGTCAAACTGTGTAATTACACCCTAATGCGCACAATCAGATATAGACATTATATATAGAGTTAAGGAAGATCGACTAGTTGGCAACTAGATATCCATTATCTTAAATCTAAGAAACTAAAATAAATAACATAAGAAAAGAGAGATGTATGATAGATCGATAATTGAAAAAATAGACTTCAAAGTCGTTAAAGAAATAGTATAAAATTAACAATGCTTGAACTTAAATTTCTGGATTCCTGCTTAATTTAATTGGATTACTGCTTCCACCCATATATAGAAATCTAGTCTAGAATGGAAAGTGTCTTATCACATAACAAGAAGGAAAGAGAAAGAGACCAGGCTACGGTGTGGAAGAATTTTGAAACAAGGAGGGCCAAGCCAAGTTATTATTATTATTATTATTATTATTATTATTATTATTATTATTATTATTATTATTATTATTATTATTATTATTATTATTATTTGTTTAACACATTTTATTAGAGACGAGAGTATTATGAATTGACAAAAAAAAAACTAATAATTGATCCCTATTATTATCATAAAGTTAAATATCATCAAAGAGCGTGATCAGATGATTTGGATTTCTTCACCCTTGAATCAAAAGTATCATGCCCGAGAAATGACAAATTTTTTGATAGAAAATACTTGACCCATTGTGGACCTACCAATACTCTGTGTGAATCCGATTTAGTCGGGCCAATCGAGTCGAATACTAAATAAATAGGAAGTGTAGCAATGTAGACCTTCTGCACTCAACGAGGAAAGTTTATGACAATTCAGCCATAAAATAAAGTAGAAAGTGAAAAAAAAAAAGATACATTTATTTACACTAAATGAATCTAAGGTTAGTGCATATCAACTTAATTTCCAAAATAGCATACTCTTATGTTCTTCTGATGTAAAATACTAGTAGTAGCAAGTTTATTAAGCCACAGCCAAGTAGCAGTATAAACAACACATAAATTGTAAGCACCGCAACAATCTTTTAATTACACTTTTGACTATTGCCTTCAATATCCCCTCGAAGAAACACACTATTTTTCTGTTGAGTTGGCTCCCAGAACCAACAGGAACAAATTATTAGTTTCTCCAACTAGAGGTCTAACGATATTTGGATTGTTTTTCCAATCAGACTATTATGCTTTGACCCTTGAGGTCTTTTGTTCGATTATCCTGAAAAACAGCATTTTATTGATTCTTGAAAATTTTAATTTGCTTAAAGATTTTGCTTTCGTGAACAATTAAGGTTTAGATATTGATCTATATAATTAATTAATTAATTGTAATATGGTATGCTAATTATCATTTCATTAATGTATTGTTGATACTGAAAAGAAAGGAGTCAAGATTCACTTTAAGGGAACTGAAGTAAAAAACAAGAAAGAACAATTTCTATGAAAAGATAAAAAGCCTTGTATTTATTCTATCAAAGCAATGAGATTCTTAACATTACTAAACGTACAATGATGTAGTTAATGTAAGAATTAGTCTAAGTCACAAAAAAAAAAATCAATCTAATTCAGTAGCACCTTAATTAATTAGAGCTTCGCCCATTTCTGGCCTTAATCTAAAGCAGCTCCAAGTGCAAATATTTCATAATCTTCAGCACTGAAAATATTACAACCATTGCACCCACAGTAACCTTTACAAGCACATGACTCATCCCATGATCTATTATTTTTCTTGACTTTTGTTGTCTCTTTTATATTAACCTTCATTGCTATTTTTACTGCTGGAGGTTTCACATCTTCATTATGCACACCCTTATTATTATTCTTAGAATTAGTAGCAATGAATATTGCCCATTCCTCAATCTCCATTTCTGTTGACTCAAATACTCTTTTCCATGGAATTTCAGCTCTCCCCAACACTTGCGATCCGCCAATATTTTTCCCAAAAACTGGGAGATATTTTCTTGACCGGAGCTCGAAAATGACTGTTCCTTGCTTGAGCATGTTAATGGATTCTTGAGTTCCCATGCAATCCAATGAGAAAGATTCATCCCAAAACAAGTTACTATCACATTTTGATGATGAGATTATTTCTTGGCTGTTTAGTTGAACTCTTTGGTTGTTTCCTGCTGGAAGATAGCATCTAACAAACAAGCTGTTTTTTCCTAAAGAACTTTGTTCTATGTTTCTTGCCCTTATGATTTGTATTTCACAACTAATTATAGTTGAACAATTTTGAGTAGTCTCCATTGAAAAAAATACTAGTGGTTTTTCTTTGATAGGGTTGTCTTGTTTTCTTGAGAGATGGTTTGTTTTGGTGATGGGACGCAATTAGTTAGTGGGGGTATTTATAGTTGGAAAATACTTCACTTTGGGCAGTGGAAGGGAATTAAAGTGGTGTAACTTTATTTATGGAGGAGCAACTAGCTAGCTAGAATATAATTATCCTTATACTATAAAATAAAATAACAAAAATTAAACCACACACGCAATATAATGAGAATTAGTACTAATCTAGTGAAGGATTTTATATGGAGCTGAAGTGAAAGATATTGTGTTTATGAAGAATTTCGAGACAAAGCTCTTCAGAATCTTCAAAGGTTAAAAAATTTGTGAAACGACTCTTAGTACAATTAATTATTGAGGTAGAATGCTTGTGGATGTGGCAAATAGGGGTTTAGTGGGTTTATCTGGAATGTCCAATCAGCTGTTAAAATATGGCGTGCACTGCAATTTAGACATATGACTGACTATATTCATAAATTTTTCTTTGTGAGGGTTAACTGGAATTGAAGGACCCAAAATCTTAGATTATTTAAAATCTTGGTCCGAAAGTTGTTCAATATAAACACATAATTGTTCATGTGTGTGAGATACAAAGTAATATTTTAGTTTTTTTCTAAATTAAGTGAATAAAAGCCAGTTTACATAATTAGGGAGCACAAGTGCATCTCTTCTTTGGCTTCATGTTCAAGTAGTGATCTTTTCATGCAACTAAACTTGAAGAAATTAATTTTGAATTTCTCTAAGTAATATTTGGAAGAAAATTACCTGCGAAATTCGCTAAATAATATTCATTGGAAGAAAATTAAGTTCGAATCCCAACTTAAATTCATAACCGTGAATTCAAAAAGATAAATGTGTGATGTAATTCGTTTTGTTCGTTAACTTTAAAGTTTATTATGTGAGTACGTAGACATAGAATATAAAATTTTAATGTATAATGAGATATCTCCGTAGGCCTCGTTTGACCATAGATTTTGCCAATTTTTTTTTTTTTTTTGATGTTTCTTTATAGATTTTATTCATGTTTTGACAGATTTTGAAAACAAATTTTTTAAATCCCAAAACTAGCTCTAGACATGTTTTTGACCCAAAATATTACTGTTGGATTTTTTAACAATTTCAAAAATTATCCCAAACTTTTGTATTGTATGAAAAAGCAGGGCATTTGCAACTATACCCGTTTTTTGTGTCACATTTTAACTTGTGCCCGCTTTGCAAAAAAAATTGCAAGCGTACCCGCTTTTTCGCATAACTTCAGCACAGGGGGCTGAAGTAGCAAAGTCAATCACGCAAAACTTCAGCATTCTAGTAGCCGGGCCTGAAGTTCAGCTCTAGAGCTGAAGTTTTTGTGTTGTAACTGCGAAACTTCAGCTCTAGAGCTGAAGTTTTTGTGTTATAACTGGAAACTTCAGCTCTAGAGCTGAAGCTTTTGTGTTGTAATTGGGAAACTTCAGCTCTAGAACTTAAGTTTTTGTGTTGTAACTGAGAGATCTTGTTCCCTACTAAATGAAGTAATAGATCTTCGTCACTGACATCCAGAGATGGTTTTCTACCAATCATTGTATAGTACATATTACTTAAAAAAAACGAAGACGCTGGAAAGATAACTGCAGTTCCTCTGTTGATGTTCTCCCAAGTTCTAAGCAAGGAAAAAGTCTTTCCTTCTTTTCAAATTAAGCATTGAATATAAGAAATCAATTCTTTCTTTTCTTGTAAATCAATGGGATAAATGAAGCTTTCTCTTGAACAGATGGGTATAAATACCAACTCTGAAAATGTAAAATCATCTCCTGTTAATCTTTCTTTGCCTTTTCACTGTAGCTTCCAAGAATGAATTTTGTGATATATTAGTTAGATAATATAGCACTTCCTCTTGTCTCATTTTGCTCGACCTGGCTTGGGTTTCACAAAGTTTGTGCAGAAATGTTTGAATAGAAGTAATTGCCTTACAAAAATGCTTTCCAATAGTGAGCAATCCAAAACAAACCCTACTGGTAACTTAAACTTTTTTCTAAGACTAATTTGCTGTAAATTTGGGGCAGAAGTATAACTAACGAACTGTTCAATTAAAAAAATTGACCTTATAACTAAAGCAACGTTGCTTCTAGAGATAAATACCAATTTGTTTTGTGACTTGAAAAAGAAAACAAAGGAGGAGAAGGAGGAGGAGAAAGAGGGCTGGAGTTATTTAAAAAGTGGGTACAAGTTAAAAGTTTTTAAAAAAATGGGTATAGGTTAAATGGAGGCAACCAAATAGGGCGCCCCGTATAATTTTTACAAAAAAGCCCACCATCTATTATGCCCAAACTAATCTACAAGCTAATTACTATCGTTTTCATTTGTACAGTGTATTATGTAGTTCGTTATAAAAATGATAATTTTGTACCAAACCTATCTATGTTCAGGACTATGGTTTGTGATAATGATAATGATTGGCATCGATGAAGGTTCTGCATATATAGGATTAGCAAGTTTGTTTGTTTGGTATTGTTGGGTATTATTATAGTTTTTAGAACTTATGAGTATAAGTCACATTTTATTTTTTTCAAAAAAAAAAAGAAAGTGAAATATGTTTTAAAAAATTATGTCCAAACATATTTTCATCTTCAAACCGAACTTCACCGAAATCAAATTTTTTAAAATAAATTTAGAAATTTATGGCCAAATACTAGCTACGTATAATAGGTGATCACGCCCAATTATGCCTTATAAAAAGGACAAAGCGGTCGTTGCAAATATAATCCGGTTTACAAGTTCGGAGTCGAATTCCACAGATAACTAAGGCTTAGCTACAGTTGTTCACTATCACCAAGAATACAAGCTTGAACAATTCCTAACTTATAGATATTAAGATTCTTGTGTTTAACTAACTAACTAACAAATTAAAATAATACATTAACACTAAAGATACTACAGGTTGGAGAAAAGATTAAGGAGATCTAGAGTTATGATTTCCCCAATTGTCCGAATCCTTCCCGCTATGTCTTCTATAATTTTGCCTAAGTATTCTCTACCGATCATGAGCGCTCTACGTGTTGTAATTCTCTTCCGAGTAATTACGATAATTTACTAGACATACTCTCCCGAGTTACGCTAGCTGGCTTTAATTACAGCTCACTTAGATTACACCCAAGGTTTCGTTATCCCTAATCCCACCTTTAAACCCTTGGTTATTGATTCTTCACATACGTCCGGAGTGATGTTGTTCAACAACTACCTAAATAATACATACTAAATAGGCACAGCTAATTGAGGGCCCTTCAATCAACCAAAAGAATAATATAGTTGAACAAATAGAGAAAATACTACGGCTCAATTATATAAAAATATAACAAGAATTTATCCCACAAAAGGTTCTATCAAAACCCTAGATAACAAATTAGCTATTCATAATAGTATGCAAAATTAAATACAATACTAAAAGTCATAACCAATAATGGAAATGGGAAGAAGGAAGTGAGAAACTTGTAGAAGAATTCTCCGCCTTGCTCCTAATGTGTTATTGCCTTCTTAGGTCGAATCCTCAGTCTCCTTAGCCTCCTTAGGTCTAAATTATGTCAAAAGTATGTCAAAGGTCCTCAAAATATCATTTTTCCATGTATATATACCAAGTAGGGTTGGGCCCAAACAATTACACATTCTCCTACGCGAAAAAGGACATATTTTCCGGATAGGACGTGCACGGCCGCGCTTGGACCGCACATATCCACTTTGATTCTGCCTGACGAGCGCGGCCGCGCACTTGACACACACATTTTACCCTGTACTATTGGAAATTTCGAAAAACGTAAAACATGAAAGTTGTAACCCTTTGAGTTAGCTTTCCAACCATATATTGTGGAGCCAAATGGAGTTCTGAGCAAAAAGTTATGTGCATTTTACTAGACAGTGCATAATATACCTACTCGATTCCTCGTTCGCTCTTAATTATCATCCGTTGTTCCCCGAACATGATCCCGGCTTAATTCCTTGGGCTTTTACTCAGACTTCAAAGCTCCAAATCACTTGAATTCATTCCATAACATCTACATAGCTCGGAATCCCTCCTACAAGGCATAAAACACACAATTAGTGCAAAACACTAGCGATTAAAGCTCAAACTCAATTAAAGTTCAGTAAATTAGAGTGTAATAAGCGACTAAAATACGTAATTATAGCCTATCATCAATAGGGCTTTCAACTTTTTTCCATCTTATAGAAATAATATTATGACAATGATATAAAAGATTGAAAATTATTGTAACTAAGTCGAAAATTCTAATTAAACTTAATTAGAACTAATTCATACAACATTGTATGAATTTATGTGCTTGGACGTCATAACCACAGAAATTAAATCCCACTCCATGCAGCTGAATTGCTAGTGGAAAGGTAGTCAACTTTTGGGTGGGGCCCATGTTTCTCTTGGCATAATAAAGTACCACCCATAAATCAAACCCTTAAAATCTATTTTTAAATACAGCAGTCTACCATAAACATGTGTACTTATGAATGGGATATTCATTAAAATACACAAACAAGATTGGGATTCTAAACACTAATCTTTGATAAGATTCTGGCTCTTTTAGTTCCAACTCAAAAGCCCTTTTACTTATATGCGCATAATCACACAGATAAATATCCACTGGGAAGATCAATTAGTTGGCAAGTAGATCTATGATCTTAAATTTAGAATTAAAACAAATAACACAAAAAAGAAATATATGATAGATTAACAAAAAGCAGATGATAAAGTCATAAAATAAAAGTAATATAAATTTAATAATACTTGGACTTAAATTTCTGGCCGGGATTCTTGCTTATCAATTTGGTTCACTACCTTCCACTATAGAAATCTAGTATAGTATATGGAAAGTGTCCTAAGAGACAAGGACAACCTTATCTCTTAAGAAAGAAAAAGAAAGAGAGACCAGGCCACTGTCTTGAAGTACTTTAAAAGTGAGGGACAAGCCAAATTGTAATTTAACTTATAGTGACGCTCTACCTTATAAAGTTGTAAAATCAAAAATTAAAAATGTGGTCTTAATTATGGGATATTGAATAGTCGGCTTTGTAATTATATTTATCTTTCTTATTAAGTAATTATTTGTTTAACTTTCATTTATTGCATGAGGGTACTATGATTTCCATTGTTTTCCAAAAATAACATTTTAATATATTTGGACTATTTGCCACTTTTTAAAGTTAGATTTTGTTATAGCAAAAGGAAAGAATTAAATAAAGATTTTGGCTTTACAACTCAGAGCCCTTTGGTTGTGGTTACCCTAAAAATCGAAATCGAGTAACAATTAAACTTGTAATGTAATTTTAAGGACACGTGATTTCACTTAATACCAATTGATTAATTTAGAGATAAGTGATGGAATTGACAAGAATATAAAACAAACCGATATTTGGACAGTGTTCTCGAGCTAATGAACCCTTGAGAGTAGTAAAGCAAGAACAGTTAAAGACAATAAATTGATGAACAATAGAGAAATATTATATTGTTATGATCTGTATGAATGTAAGGTGTTTACAAATGATGAGGACCCCTCTTTATATACTAGATGAATTCTAATAGTGGTACAATTCTAATTACGGAAGTAAATCCCATAATTGATACAAATAACCGCCCTTGATTTGATCCGTTCTGAGATTTCCGCCGTGATCTCCGACCAGTTACGGATATTTTACCTTTCCGTTATTGCGTTCCGCTCGAAGCTGATCATATCTGGTCTCGATCGTCGGGGACCTCGATCTCGATGGCGCCTCGATCTCCGAATTCGGTACCTTGTCTTCGTGCTCAGGCCTGATCTATTACGAGGCTGACCCTCGATGTAGTTCTCTGATCTCGAAATAACTTCTTTCTCTTTGACTTTCTCAAAATCCTGTGCTTCAACCCATTTAGAGAAATAGTCAGTCATAAACCTTTTAACCGGTTTTATGAACATGTTTGAAGGCCTGTTTAATTACGAAATTTGGACGTCTCTGAACCGTGATAGTTTGGCAGTATCCTTTAACTTGATATTTTCCCATTGGGCTTGTTTCTCGATTATACTTCAAACTTGTTCGAAGTATCAGTCCCCTAGTGGGGTGGCCGTGGCCTATAAAATCGAGGATTGCCTTTTTAAGGTCTTAAGATTTGGAGAGTTTAACAATTCGAGTATGTCGATTTTCGGACGTTAGTGCCCGAGTACGGGGTTAATTGCTCAAGCTTTAGTTGCGATTGGCTCTTGCGTTGGCTTCCGTAAAATATCGTAAGTACGAAATTGTAAAGTAGAAATTTCACTAAGGCATGGAACATCTGATAAGGAAAAGACACTTCTTTCAATAGATCATGCATGTGTACATGTTTTGTTATTAAGGCTCGGGCAATCTACATGGGCACGATTCATTTGACCGTTTGACCCTTTACAAAAAATTTCTATCTAGACCCTGTTGACACAAAGCATCTTCTTTGAAAACATAACATCCGAGGGTGATGCCCCTCAGTATTCGAGGTTGATTGTAAAGAAGCCTCGGATACTGTTGAATTGTCCCCAGGTAGCACATATAATTATTTCCTCGTTAAAAACCTCACCGTAAAAATCCATTTGGGACAAAAACCGATCTAAGGAAAAAAAAGTGCAACGCGTGCTTTGAAACCTGAAGTCTTTGTGTTGAAGAATTTCCCGATGTCTTCGATCGAACACCTGTAATAGGTTAGTGTCAAATATAAATGAAAAGGGAGAGAGTCATACCTTAGCAATAGTATCGTTTGAGGAGTGATATGTTCCAATTATTTGGTAGTTGCTCGCCGTTCATCGTGCCAAGCTTGTAAGATCCCTTTCCAATGATACCAAGGACCTGATATGGTCCTTCCCAATTTGGGCCAAGCTTCCGCTCGTTTGGATCTCGGGTGTTGAGGGTGACTTTTCTCAGAACTAAGTCCCCGATTTTGAAGTGTCGAAGATTGGCTCTTCAATTATAATATCTTTCGATTCGTTGTTTCTGGGCGGCCGTTCGAATGAGGGCGGCTTCCCATTTTTCGTCTAACAATTCGAGGCTTGTGCTCATAGCCTCATGATTTGATTCTTTCGTTGTGTATCGAAACCTGACGCTTGGTTCCCCGACTTCGATCGAGATCAGAGCTTCGGCGCCATATACTAAGGAGAACATCGTTGCCCCCGTACTAGATTTTGTCATTGTCCGATATACCCAAAGGACTTCGGGCAAAATTTTTCTCCATTTCCCCTTAGTGTCGTTCAACCTTTTCTTTAGGTTTTGAATGATGGTTTTGTTCGTTGATTCGGCCTATCCATTCCCACTAGGATTATACGGTATCGATAATATTAGGGCTGCTTATCGGGCAGATTGGGCGGTTATTTTCTCTTAACGGTTTGGCTTATCGGTTATTGGCTTTTAAATGTATTAATCTGCTAGCCAGCCGATAAGATATCGGGCGAATTGGTATCGGTTTAGCTCTTATCAGACAGTTTATCGGCCTAATTCAATCTTGCGTGTTCAATCTTGCGTGCATTAATTGTTTGGTGATAGCCTAGCATGCAAATTCAGAATAGGAAATTACACATTGAGTCCAGACATACATGTCTGTTAATACCATGTAGTGTGTTAAGTGTTGTAGAGTGAAAAAAGCAGAACACATTGCAAAGAGAGTGGCAACCACGATAAGGTTACTGTAAGATGTTGGACAAGGACAAAGATAGGTACAATTATACCCTTTAAGGAGGTCTGATGGTGTATGACTTCTTATGAAGTAGTAATTACGAAAAGTTTCCTTCTATTTAGTGGAATAAGTGTGTTACAGAGAATGCTTGAATAGTTCAAGCAAGGTGACACGATTGTTCTAAGGTTAAAATGTACATCTGTCAACTGTCATGAGAGGCGCTAAACTTAGTATCACATGAGCTTATAAGAAGATGAACTGAGTGTCAAAGATATGACAGAATGACCGAGTGAGAATAAGTTACCATAAAGCTCTAAGACTATGTCTTTTTGGCTTTAATCCAAGTGGGGAACTCTATCATTGATAACTAGATCACATGAGCATTTGTTGTTACGGTCCCTAGATTAGGGTTGGAGATAGAGTACTGGAAGTTGAAAGGTTTTTGATATTTAATATATATATATGGATAAAAATAAATTATATATATATATATATATTCTTAACGGGTTAACGGATTATCCGTTAAGAAAATTGAATAATCCGCCCCCAAACCGATAAGCCGTTAATAAAAAAATTTCAATTTGTTCCCCATCCGTTCAACCGTTAACCCGATACCAATAAGCCATTAAGCTTCGATTTTGAACACCCCTAGATAATATCCTTTTTATTTTGTGATCTTTGAGGAACTTTGTTACTTTGCTGCCGATAAATTATTTTCCAATGTGATCCAGATGAAGTCTATAACTTCTTTCTCTTTGACTTTCTTGAAAGCCTGTGCTTCAACCCATTTAGAGAAATAGTTAGTCATAAATAAAATGAACTTAGCTTTACCTGGGGCCGATGGCATAGGATCAATGATGTCCATCTCCCATTTCATGAATGGCCACGGGGATAGGACTGGCTGAAGTTGCTCTCCGGGTTGGTGGATCATCGGCGCATGCCTTTGGCATTGGTCACATTTTCGAACGAACTGCTTAGTATCTTTTTCCATACTATCCCAATAATATCATGCTATAATTACTTTGTGAACCAATAATTCGGCACCAGAATGGTTCCCGCAAATGCCCTCGTGAATTTCTCGTAGGACGTAGTCGGTGTCTCCCGGACCCAAGCATATTGCGAACGGCGTATCGAACATCCTTATATACAATGTTCCATCTTCGGCCAATGTAAATCGTGCAACTTTCGTTCGAAGTGTCCTCAATTCCTTAGAGTCCGATGGAAGTTTTCCGTTCTTCAAATAATCGATATATTTGTTCCTCCAATCCCAGGTTAGGCTTGTGGAGTTTATGTCGGCGTGACCTTCTTCGACCATCGATTTTGAAAGTTGTACGATAGTCCCTGAGCTAATTTCATCATCTTCGACTGATGACCCTTAGTTTGCAAGGGCATCGGCCTCACCATTCTGTTCTCGAGGTATATGCTGTAGGGTACATTCTTTGAACCGGTGTAACGTTACCTGCAATTTATCCAAGTACCTTTGCATTCAATCTTCTCGGACTTCGAAGTTTTTGTTGACCTGGTTAACCACGAGGTGGGAATCACACTTGGCCTCGATGACCTCAACTCCCAAACTTTTAGCTAGCTCGAGACCTACAATCATGGCCTCATACTCGGCTTTATTGTTAGTCAACTTAGGGGTTTTGATAGATTGTCTAATCGTATTGCCTATGGGTGGCTTCAAAACGATGCCTAGTCCGGACCCCTTCACATTTGAAGCACCGTCTATGAAAAGGGTCCACATCCCCGAGGATGTGCTCAATTTTAGCAATAGCTCCTTTTCGACCTCGGGCATGAGGGCTGGTGTGAAGTCAACCACGAAGTCTACTAAGATTTGAGACTTGATGGCCATTCGAGATTGATACTCGATATCGTACCCACTGATTTCGACGGCCCATTTGGCCAGTCGGCCCGAGAGCTCGGGCTTGTGCAAAATATTGCGAAGGGGATAAGTGGTTACAACACAAATTGGGTGACATTGAAAATATAGTTTTAATTTCCTAGAGGCGCTTATTAGAGCAAGCGATAATTTTTTTAAGTGTGGGTACCGGGTCTCTGCTTCACCTAAAGTCTGTCTAACATAGTAAACAGGAAATTGCGCACCTTTTTATTCTCGAAATAAGACATAACTTACCGCGACCTCTGAGACTTCCAAATATAAGTAGAGTTGCTCGTCTGATTTCAGAGTATGAAGTAATGGTGGGCTCGAAAGGTACCGCTTTAATTCTTCCAATGCATGTTGGCATTCCGGGATCCAAGTAAAATTGTTCTTCTTGTTGAGAAGTGAGAAGAACATGTGGCTTCGATAAGAAGATCTTGAGATGAACCGGCCTAATGCAGCTATCCATCCCGTTAGCTTTTGTACAGCCTTAACGCTGTCCACGACTGTGATGTCTTCGATTGCCTTGATTTTATCGGGGTTGATCTCGATTCCCCGATTTGATACCATAAAGCCGAGGAATTTACCTAAACCGACCCCGAATGCACATTTCTCGGGGTTGAGCTTCATGTTGTACTATCTCAATATGTCGAAGGTTTCCTAAAAATGTGTCAAATGGTCCTTTGCGCGTAGGGACTTAACTAGCATGTCATCAATATAAACCTCCATTGATTTACTTATGTGTTCTTCAAACATACGGTTCACTAGGTGTTGATAAGTAGCACCAGCATTTTTTAGCCCAAACGACATTACATTATAGCAATAAGTACCGTACTTAGTGATAAATGAGGTCTTTTCCTAATCCTTCGGGTTTATTTGTATTTGGTTGTACCAGAGTAGGCATCGAGAAAGCTGAGGACCTCGTGGCTGGCTGTGGCATCGATCATGCAGTCGATATTAGTCAGCGGAAAAGAGTCCTTAGGGCATGCTTTGTTTAAGTCTTTGTAGTCTACACACATTCTAAGTTTATTCCCCTTCTTAGAGACTACAACTATGTTTGCTAACCACTCAGGATATTTTACTTTCTGGATGGACCCTATTTTGAGAAGTTTGGTTACCTCGTCCTTGATGAATGTGCTTTACCTCGGACTGTGGCCTTCTCTTTTACTTTACCGGTCTGAACTTCGGGTCCAAACACAATCGATGAGTGGTGATCTCCGGTGGGATCCTTGTCATGTCAAGGTGAGACCAAGAAAAACAATCCATATTTTTAATAAGGAATTTAATGAGTTTTTTCCTGAGCTCGAAAGTTAAACCCGTGCCCAGGTATACCTTTCAATCGGGCAGATACTCAATCAGTATGACTTGCTCCAGCTCTTCGACCGTCGACTTTGTGGTGTCAGAATCATCCGAGATTACAAAGGTTCGAGGTTCATCCTCGATAATTTCCTACTGTTCTGATCTGGTCGAGGCCGACGACTGTGGTTGCTATTTGACATCTTATTCTTCCTTTGATTCCGGTCCCTTTGCCGATGTTAGTGCCGATACTGGTATTACTTCATCAATTGCGAATATCTCTTTGGTTGTTGGTTGCTCGCCGTACACTGTTTTGACTCCTTCTGGTGTTGGGAATTTCAAGACTTGATGAAGCGTTGAAGGCACTGCCCTCATATTATGTATCCAAGGTCTTCCGAGCAGCACATTGTATCTCATATCTCCTTCGATCACGTGGAACTTCTTTTCCTGGATAGTTCTGGCCACGTTTACTGGCAACATGATATCCCCTTTGGTGGTTTCACTCGCCATGTTGAAACCGTTGAGCACTCGAGCTGCAGGCATGATCTGATCCTGAAGGCCGAGTTGCTCCACGACCCTCGGTCGAATAATATTCGCCGAGCTAGCTGGATCAACTAACACACGTTTAACTTGAGTTTTATTCATAAGGATAGATATTACCAGTGCGTCGTTATGAGGTTGTTCGATTCCTTTTGCATCTTCATCGTTGAAGGATAAGGTATCTTCGGGTAAGCAGTCCCAGGTACGCTTCTCCCTTGTGATTGTGACTTTGGTGTGTTTGAATGTCGGACCCTGAGGGATATCGACCCCACCGACGATCATATGAATCACGTGCTGCAGTTCCTTCTATTTGTTTTTCCTGTTTGCATCGCTGTCTCTAAAGTGACTTTTTGCTCGATCACTCAAGAACTCTCGAAGATGACCTTTGTTGAATAAATGAGCTACCTCATCCCTTTATTGTCTGCAATCCTCGGTTCTGTGACCATGAGTCCCATGGTACTTGCACATTTGATTCAGATTCCTTTGAGCTGGATCAGTTTGCAGGGGTCAGGGCCGTCTAGTATCCTTGATTCGTCCAATGGTTGACACAATACCTGAAGCATCGATGCTGAAGTTGTATTCCGATAACCGTGGTGCTTCCTTAGGATCGACGTGTTTATCGAAGCCATTCTTACTCATGAGCCCTCGAGAATTTTGACCTCAATCATTTCGAACGGGATTACGTCCCAGTCTGTTGTTCCTTCGATCTGCGCTATATGGTTGGTATCGATCTCTGTTCGATCGGGGCTCTCTGCCGATAGCCCTTTGAATCCTACCTTCAAACCTGTTTGGGTAAACGGAACCGGATGAAGCTCCCAACTGATCATCCTCGACCCTGATTTTTGATTGGTATCGATTATGAACATCGGCCCAGGTCACTGCTGGATATCAATCAAATTTTACTTCAGTTGACGTGATGCTATCGAACTTCACTCGTTCAAAGCCTAAGTAAAGGCTTGGATAGCCCAATCATCGGTAACCGGGGGTAGGTCCATGCATCCCATCTGAAATCGAGATACGAACTCCGTTAGCATTTCATTGTCCTTCTATCTCACTTTGAAGAGGTCCGATCACGACCTTTATTGCTCTGGCGTGTGCCTTTACGAACGAATCAGCGAGCATGGCGAAAGAATCGATGGAATTGGGCGGCAAATTGTGGTACCATATCATTGCCCCCTTTGATAAAGTTTCTCCATTTTTTTTAACAAAACAGATTCAATCTCATCATCTTCTATGTCATTTCCCTTTATTCAGCATGTGTACGCAGTGATGTGTTATTAGGATCGGTGGTCCCGTTGTACTTGGGGTTGTCTGGCATACGGAGCTTCTTAGAATTGGGCTTCGGAGCCGTACTTTGAGGAAAAGGCTTATACACGAACTTCTTTGAATCCAAACCCTTTAGGATCGAGGGTGCACCCGGTATTTGGTCAACTCGTGAATTGTACGTTTTTATCTTTTTATCATTAGCCTCGATTTTCTTTTCACCCGATTCTATCCGTTTAGTGAGCTCCTCGAGTATTTTCATGATGGCGGAATCAGTTCCCGATCCATTACCGTTCAAGTTTTCCTGCTGGGGTTCGACCCTATGAGCAACTTCCTGTAATGTATCGAGTTCGATTTTGCTTGGGGCTCGATTCTGATTTTGGAGATGCACTATCGCGGCCTGCTAAATTTGTAGCATGTCGAATATCATTCGAAGGCTAATTCCGCCTCCTTCACCATTTTGTGTGTTCCAATCGGCTGCTCGGGCGTCTCTGCAGACGCTATTTCAGGGTCGGAGCTTAAATCTCCATGAATGGCGACATGAGAATTGACATCAACCGGATCCACGGCCTGTGGTGCGTCGGGATTGATTGGAGGTACTCTGTTTCCCGGGGCGACTACGTGCTCGTTTTTGCCATGAAGACCCAGGCCGGTGTCAGTGTAAGTGGGTACTGCTTGAGAGTTTGACATGTTGATTCCTGAAATCAACAATACTCACGAGAACAAGTGTAAAAGCAGTGTGTGTTATAAAGGTTAATATTAAGCAATCACTATTATCCTTAGCCCCATAGTGGGCGCCAAATTGTTTACCCTAAAAATCAAGTAACAGTTAAACTTGTAATGTCATTTTAAGAATACGTGATTTCACTTAATACCAATTGATTAATTTAGAGATAAGTGATGGAATTGATAAGAATATAAAACAAACTGATGTTTGGACAGTGTCCTCGAGCTGATGAACCCTAGAGTAGTAAAGCAAGAACAGTTAAAGAATAATAAATTGATGAACAATAGAGAAATGTTACATTGCTTTGATCTGTATGAATGTAAGGTGTTTACAAATGATGTGGACCCCTCTTTATATACTAGAGGAATCCTAATAGCGGTACAATTCTAATTACGGAAGTAAATCCCATAATTGATACAAATAACCGCCCTTGATTTGATCCGTTCCGAGATTTCCGCCGTGATCTCCGACCAGTTACGGATATTTTGTCTTTCCGTTATTGCGTTCCGCTCGAAGCTGATTATATCTGGTCTCGATCGTCGGGGACCTCGATCTCGATGGCGCCTCGATCTTCGAGTTCGGTACCTTGTCTTCGTGCTCAGGCTTGATCTATTACGAGGCTGACTGTCGATGTAGTTCTCTGATCTCGAAATAATGGTAAAATCGGGCTTATACAGGTTGTAAAACTCGGGCACAAATTAACACATGTTTAGGCGAAAAGATAATCCCTGCTATTATCTTAAAGCTGATTAATGAATAGGAAGTGTAGCAATCCAAACCTTCTACGCTCAACAAAGAAAGATTATGACAATTGACAGCCGTAACAATAAAGTATAAAGTGAAAAAGCTACATTAATTAACACTACATGAACCTAAAAGCATATCATGTCTGTCAATCAAATCTCCAAAATAAAGTTACCCGTACGTTCTTTTGGTATAAATTACTGGCTAGTTAGGCCACAGTCAAGTAGCAGTATAAACCACACATATATATAAAGTGTAGACACCGGAACTCTTTTAAATTCACTTATTTACTCTAATAAGTAATTAATTAGTGGTTTGTTTTCCTTTTGTTTGTTTAAGCAGTAGTTGCGAATTTAATTTCTATTTATAAGATTTTGCAGATTTCCTCTCCATAATTTAAAGGAAAACAAAGTGAAACTAGCACCACCAAATTTTAATTAAGAAATTTGAGTGTTCATCCATTGCAAATTCTATTTTATTAATCTAATTATGTCCTCATTCTCCATTTAATATTTGTTATCCCGTCTCATATATGCTTCTATCCACACTATGACTCCATGAGTTCCAACTTTCCTTCTTAATATTGTAAAATACCTCGTTCCCTGCTCAAAATATTTGTACTTTTTTCTCCTCTTTTTTTTTTTTTTTTGTGAGACATTGTTTTAATTTATAATTTTCATTCCAGAAAAATTTTCACGTTATATATTCAATTCGTCGTCGCAAAAAAAAAAAAAAAGGGTGTCAAGAATACAAAATCAGATTTGTGCAAGAAATTGCACAGCAAGGATTCGTGGCGCAATGGTAGCGCGTCTGACTCCAGATCAGAAGGTTGCGTGTTCGATTCACGTCGGGTTCAATCTTCCCGAACTGTACGGGTCCCTCAATTTTTGTTTTTGGTTTTACTCTTTTATGTCTTCTTCATTTTCAGTTTTAAATAAAACTCTGTTATTTTCCATCCTCATAATCATGGACCCCATGCCCTCTTGTTAATAATTTAATCGGGTTTGCCTTTTTTAGAATAAAAATATGAATACAATATCGGTTTACCAAAATAACCTTATAATATTAAGCATAATAACTCATAAGAAAAGGACAATCAAAATTTTAGATATTAGCCTTATAATCCTATTAGTTTTAGGACATAATACTATACGTTAGGAATCCTACATGATTACCTTTAGGAATCCTATTAGTATAATTATTTTCGGGCTGTCTAATTCATATAAAATTGAACAAGTAAATATCTTTAGTCATGTAATCCTATTACTTTTAGGATATACTTCTTAAAAATTCCTATTACTAATTTAATTTGAAAATGTATTATAATGTCCTATTACTGACTAATATTATCCAAATTTATTTAGAAAAATGAGAGCCTATATTATTATAAAAATATAAATACAATATTAATATGTCAAAATAGCCCTAAAATATTAAACGAAAGAAATCATAGGAAAATGATATAATTGCAATAACCTATTTATTGGACTACAATACGTTCTATGCTAATTTTTAATATTTAAGATTTTAAAATTAATAAAATTTTGTCTATTAAAAAAATATATAGGAAAGTTTAATAAAATCAATTTCATAAGAATCCTCCGTATTGGCAATACATTACTACTACATAATGTCCAATACGAAGAAAAAATAAAAGTAATATAAAATGGACTTCATAAAGAGTTGAATTTGAGAAAATAAATACCCCCACGATAATATATTTGAACTATTTTCCTACTCAAATAATATTTTTTTAAATTAATTTTTGGTGTAATATTGAAGAATACCCAATTGTTAAACAACAACTAAGAAATAATCTAAGAATATAAATGTGTGAGAAAGAAAAAAAAAGATGGTTGGTAAGAGTGACATAAAGATCTAAAAGTGAAATGTCGTATCAATCTTTTACTCTTTAAAAATAAATTTATGATGAATAAATATAATTAAGATTAAATATTCAAGACAAGAGATGAACTTATATTAAGATCTGAATCAAGATAGAATAAATTATTTTTTATGTTAAAACTAAATAATTAAATATTTTAATCAATTAATTAGCAAGAGAATCTAATTTAATTAGTTTTAAATTCATCATATCAGTAAAATTCTTATTCAAGTTAAAAAACTATCAGGGTATATAAATTTATTCCATAAAAAGAGCGTTAGAACACAAAGTAAAAGGTTAGTATATTATTAAGAATCAAAATTTTATACAAGTGTCTTAGGAAGCACAGTTAAAGCTAAATCCTAAACAAGAATAAGCTTTCAAGACTATATTATAAAGAGTCGACTCTGGTATAACAGAATTATTCTTTGTAGATGTCTTCGGTGGAATCAAAATAATATTACTATATCATGCATTACCTGCAAATATCATATCAAGAGATATGACAATGTTAGCAATAATAGCAAGTGGTGTACCAATAACGATTTTATTCTGAGACTACCCACTTTAGATTTGATATACCTCTTCAAACAACTTAAATAACCATCACAATCAAAGCAGAGCAATGATGCTAAATTTATAAGAAAAACAAAAATTGATAATATGGGATGGAGCATTTATGGTTAAGTGTCAAACGATTGAAAAAATTGCCTGGAGTCTAGAGATATATTGGATATTAATGAACCGTTTGGTGAAAAATTAATAGTTTGGGAGGTGATTTCTGTCAAGTACTACCAGTAGTTCCAAAATCGACAAAAGCAGAGACTGTAAAAGCTCACTTTCCAAAGTTATACTTCTAGCCTCAAATGAAAAAGATTTAAATGACAAGAAATATAAAGTAAGAACATATTCAGTATTCAGTGTCTTCTTGCTTTAGGTCGAAAACGAAGAAGAGCATCCAATAAAAGATATTTTGGTTCTTCATGAACACTTGATTATCAATCCCAATGGTAATTGTAATGTATTTAATAAGAGAAATATTTCTATCATTAGATTAAAATACAATTTGTGCAAATCACATGATAGAATTAAAAGATATCTTAGCTAACAAAAATGAATATGTTGATCAACTAAATAAAAGGTTGATTGCAAAATTTTATAGTAAAAACAAAACGTTTTTCAGTTTTTGACTCAGCAGAAAATGATACCAATAATTACTACCAAGAAGAATACTTAAAATACTTTAATACCAAATGGCCTTCTACCGTACATATTTGTTGTCAATTTTCTTATTTCTTACTTATGTTAGTGTCACCGTATATATAATAGACTAAGTTAAAATTGATCTTCCATTGTATATAGGTTAATTTTGAAGAAAAATATGCCTGTCATGCTACTGAAAAACTTAGAAACGCGTTATAGCTTATGTAATAGCACACAAATGGTATATAGAAGTTTTGACAATAACGGCATACATGCAAAAGTTATGCTACTGGTTAATGTGCTTCTAAGTATATTCTTATCCCTGAATTCAACTTTCGTCTTCCGAAACTAAGGAATATCCTTTTAAATTTATGTGAAAATAATTTTTAGTATGTTTATGTTGTAAAAATATAATAAATAAAGAATAAGACAAAAATCCTAAATATTGGTCTATATTTACCGCAATATGTTTTCTTACACAAACAATTATATGTTGCACTTTCAAGAGGGATATCAAGATTGACAACAAGAGTTCTGGTTAAGGCAGAGCACCCAACGCATTAGGAGGAAACATAAACAAAAAAATATTATCCACAAAGAAGTGTTCGTTAAGATACCATTACATTAAATAATTTTAAACTATAATAAATAATTATCTAACTAACATGACAAAATTGATTATTTGTGTAAATTTTGACGATTTTCTTTTATTTTAAACTCATGTATTATGCTAATGTAATAAAAAAAATTCGGAATAAAAATGATTGTTGTATTATGATATATAAAATTTCCTTCATATAAATAAATGCTCAAATTATTACGTACCATTATTAACGTGCAATACACGTTCATATATATATTTTCCTTTTTTAAAAACTTTGGGAATCGTAACCCCCTCTTCAGAAGTACATCGAGACAGTGGCCTGGTCTCTCTTTCTTTTTCTTTCTAATGTGATAAGGTTGTCTCTTAGGACACTTCAATTTCCCATATACTATGCTAGATTTCTATAGTGGAAGGTAGTGATCCAAATGGACAAGCAAGAATCCAGAAATTTAAGTTCAAGTATTATTAAATTTATACTTCTTTTATGACTTTATCATCTACTTTTTCTTAATCTATCATATATGTCTTTTTGTGTCATTTACTTTAATTCTAAACTTAAGATCATAGATCTGCTTGCCAACTAGTTGATCTTCTTAACCCAATGGATATTTATCTATGTAATTGTGCGCATATAAATGTAAGAGCTTCATAGTTGTAATTAAAAGAGTCAGAATCTTATCAAAGATAGTGTTCAGAATTGTGACGACCCAAAGGGTCATCACTTGCTTCCAGTTGATTTCTGTGTCTCCGAGGCCTTGAAAAAATCATTAGAGTCGCCTCGATTTGCGTGCGCAGTCCGGGTGCGTAGCCGGAAAGCTTAAATACGAAACTCTGTGAAAATGCTAAGTTTTGATGTTAAAATGAATAAATTTGACTTCGGTCAATATTTTGGGTAACCGGACCCGGATCCGTGATTCGACGATCCCGGAGGATCCGTAGAAAAATATGGGACTTGGGTTTATGCCAGAAATCGAATTCCGAGGTCCCAAGCCCGAGAAATGATTTTTTTTAAGTGAAATTATTTTCAGAAATTGTTTAAGGAAATTTGAAATAAAAACTGATTAGAAAGCAATGGTATCGGGCCCGTATTTTGGTTCCGGCGCCTGGTACGGTCTTATATATGACTTGAGTCATTCCTGTGAAATTTGGTTAAAACGGACGTTGTTTGACGCGATCCGGACATTAATTGAAAAATTTGATGTTTAAAAGAGTTTTGAGAAATTTCATTGATCTCGAGGTTTAATTCGATGCTCGTGATGTTATTTTGGTAATTTGATTACACGAATATGTTCGTAGGATGTTTTTGAGGTTGTGTGTATACTTGGGTTGGAGTTTCGAGGGTTCGGGTGAGTTTCGAGTAGGTTCCGGGATGCCTTAGGCTTAGAAAGTCAAATGTTGCAGGTTCAGGAAGTTGCAGGTCTCTGAATCCTTTAGTGCGGTCGGCGAGAAATCACGTGCGACCGCGGAGGGGCCAGCACGGCCGCGGTCGCCTTTGTGCGGAGCGCGGTGGAGGCTGTGCGGCTGTAGGACCGCACAAGGTGCTGAACTGCAGGTCTTCAGGGAGGCATGTGCGGCCGCGGTCCATTTGATGCGGTCCGCACAGGGGGTCTGAGAGGGGTATAAATAAACGGGAATTTCAGCTATTTTTCACTTTTCAAAACCCCAAAAACATAAGAGGCGATTTTTCAAATAACCTTTCTTCTCCAAAACGCTGGTAAGTGATTTCTAACTCATTTTCTTCACTCCTTAACATCTTTTAACATGATTTCAACTTCAAACCAAAGATTTTCATGGAGGAAATTGGGTGTTTTGGGTAGAACCTAGGTTTTTTCTAAAATTGGGGATTTGGACCTCAATTTGAGGTCCCATTTCAAAACAAATTATATATTTGGATTCGTGGGAGAATGGGTAACGGGTTTTCGTCCGAACCTCGGGTTTCGATCACGTGGGTCCGGGGGTGATTTTGACTTTTTGGGTAAAACTTTGGGGAAGACTCATTTTCATGCATTGGGGTTGATTCATTTAGCACTTATTGATGTAATTAAGTAACTTGTGACTAGATTCGAGTGGATTGGTGGTGGAATCAAGGGGTAAAGCTATAATTGAGGCTTGAGTGGTGTTTCAAAGCTTCGAGGTAAGTGTTTGGTCTAACCCTAGCTTGAGGGATTAGGAGTTGAGTCATACTTGCTACTTTCTTCTTGTTGAGTACGACGTATAGTCATGGTGACGAGTATCTATACGTTTGTGTCAAGCATGACCGTGGGTCTTAAATTGAAAGTTGTTGTGTTCTTGAATGACACTGTGTATGCTTTAATTAATGATCTTTTATGATTGAGCATTTTCATTAATTGAACTGAGTACCAGCTAAGTGAGATTGGTTATAGCTGATTCTCCCTTGCCGGGATGACTATTTCGATATTGTTGTTCCCTTGCCGGGAAATTTTTATATTATTTTTGTTCCCTTGTCGGGAAGTTATTATATCACTTATGTTCCCTTGCCGGGATTTCTTGTGATTGTGTGATGAACTGTAAAAGGGAGCGGGTGGTACGCCTACCACAAGATAATGAAATAGGAGCGGGTGGTAAGCCTACCACAAGATAATGAAATTGGAGCGGGTGGTACGCCTACCGCAAGATATTATGAAATGGGAGCGGGTGATATGCCTACCACAAGATATGATGAAATGGGAGCGGGTGGTACGCCTACCACAAGATATGAGAAACGAGATCGGATTGGACGCCTGCAACAAAATGGAAACTGAAAGTGAAAGCTGACTTTACTTCTCTTTATTTATGTTAGAAGTTATATTATTAGCTTCCTTGTTATTTCTTGTTATTTTGTTTTGTCAGCTACCCCCGAAGCATGTTCCCCTTTCCCAGCTCTAATTGCTTATTACTTGTTACTTTTCCGCCGTATGTTATATAACTGCACAGGTTTATCTGAAGTCTGGTCCTAGCCTTGTCACTACCTCGCCGGGGTTAGGCCAGGTATTTACCAGCACATGGGGTCGATTGTGCTGATACTACACTCTACACTGTGTGCAAATCCCGGAGCAGCTTTCGGACAGTAGTTGGAGGGCTTCCTTCAGTCCACTCGGAAACCCAAGGTAGACCTGTAGGCGTCCGCAGGCCCTGGCGTTTCGCTCTATCTCTATTTCCTGTTTCATTTCCTTTGTTCAGAAACAGTGTATTGCATTTCTTCAGACCTTGTATGTAGAAACTCTTAGACAGTCTGTGACATTGTGACGCCAGGTTTTGGGGTATTTGAGGTTTTAAAAGTTGTAATAGACGTAGCCTTCAGATATTTCATGGTTATCTTCCGCTTAATTATTTAAAGTTTTGCTGTTTTTATGTTATTGCTCGTAATTGTTAAAAGGAAGTAACTTGGTAAGGAATTAGATAGTTAAGGGTTGGCTTGCCTAGCTCTCATTAGTAGGCGCTATCACGACTCCTGAGGGTGGGAAATCCGGGTTGTGACAAGAATCCCAATGTTGTTTGTGTATTTTAATGAACATCCCATTTATAAGTACCAGGAAATGCTAAGCAGGGCGGCTCAATCCTAACCCACTAAAGCAGTAGTTTTAGGCCCACAAAAATTACGACCCCAAAATTAATCATATATAATATTTTAATAAATATATATTATTTTTAGTGAAAAATAATTTTTTGCAATCATATGTTGTCAACTTTTATTAATTACTACGTCCATGTTTTTAAAGTTTATACTATGTAATATTTTAAAGCATGTAATGTTATTACGGTAGAAAATAGTAGGCAATTAAATTTGTAGCTACTTTTTATCTTAATGTTGTCTAATGCATTTGAGCTAGAATCATTCTTATTATAACTTCAGTGTTGTAAGATTTTTTCAATTCTTTGAATATCTTTTTAAATATTTTCAAGCTAAAGCTAACTAGATTATTAAACAATTAAATTAGAAAATATCTTGTCTTATAGCCTGTTTCCTCCTAAAAGTTTGGCCAAACACCTCAACTTCTTAAAAAGAATATTTTTTTGGGGGGGGGGGGAATATTTTTGCCTTTGAAGAAGTTTGGCCAAATAAGCTATTGAACTTGAATCTTTTAAAGTATAATGATCTACAAAATTAATGATTTTACCAATTTTTATAATTAAAAAAGATATAAAAATTATACAAGTAAAGATGATACTCTAATTTGCATATGTGAAGTCTTAATTATATTTTTTAAATTTTTTATTGCTTTTCGAATAATTTTAATATTTTTTCTAACAGTTCTGTCACGACCTCGGTTCGCCCTCCGTGAACCATCGCGACGACACCTAGTCTCTACAACTAGGTAAGCCTAAATTGCGGAAGATAACCAAAACTTGCGGAAGTAAATAATTTAAATATAGAAAATAAGGCAATAACAGTGTTTAAATGTGCCGCTCGACATACACCATATATTAATATCAAAACCAATATCCAAATCCAAGACCGGGAAACTCACGAATCACAAGCTAAGAAAAAGAAATACTACATAGCTCTAACTCCGGAATTTTGTCTAATAAGAACGGAAGTGCAGAAGGGCTAAATACTAAAAGCAGGAATAGAAAGGGACTTCTCGTTCCGCGGATGCGGCAGATATACCTCGAAGTCTCTAAGCAGTTGCCTCCCTCAAGGATGGTAGGCCTGAATAGAAGTACCTGGATCTACACATGAAAAACATGCGCAGAAGAGGCATGAGTACACCAAAGTGGTACTCAATAAGTGCCAAGCCTAAACTCGGTTGGGAAGTGACGAGGAAGGTCAGGGCCGTACTGAGATTAAATAAATATAGAGATGACAGGATAATATAAGCAGTACAATTGAGAATCTATAGTAAGAATCTATACAGGATAATAAACGTACAATAACGGAAACAGAGATGAAGGCAAACCACAAGGAAGTAACTGGGGATCTCACAGTATCCTGAGGATCTCTTAGTACCCTCAACATATGCCAGGGATCTCTTGGTATCCTGAGGATCTCTCGGTATCCTCAATATATGCTAGAGATCTCTTGGTATCCCGAGGATATCTCGGTATCCTCAATATATGCTAGGGATCTCTTGGTATCTCGAGGATCTCTTGGTATCCCGAGGATCTCTTGGTATCCTCAATATATGCTAGGGATCTCTTGGGATCCTATATATATACATGCCATGGATCTCTTGGAATCCCGCACCTCAGTCCAGATCATAAATACGTACAGGGGATCTCCCGGGATGTCGTCCCGTAGTCACAAATTAAAAACACATAGAAGCAACACAAGAATACTCAATTAAATGCAAAATTTCGCACCAAGTAAACAGTTAATTCTAGCCTAACATGCTTCACTTAATGCAATTAAGGCAGTTTAAGTAAATAGGAAATTAAATCCACTAAACATGCTTTCCTAAACTACAACAGGCTAAATTCGTAAGTAGAATAAAGCAGGAAAAAGGAACTCAATTGAAATACTTAAAGTAAAACCGATTTTTCAACAATTATCTCAAGTACACACTCGTCACCTCACGTACAAGGTATTTCAATTACCAAATATATCATATCCTAAGGGGAAGGTCCCCCACACAAGGTTAGACAAGCCACTTACCTCGAATCAGCTCAAAGTCAACCCGAAACCACGCTTTTGCCACGAGTACTCGACTCCAAATGGCCCAAATCTATTCAATTCAGTTGCATAATGTAAATAACACTTCAACTAACTGATTCTACAATTAAAGTCTAAGTTAATACGCGAAATTATGTAAAATGACCAAAATACCCCTCGGTCCCACGTCTCGGAATCGGGTGAAATTCACATTTTCAGAAAGCTCGTACTCTCACGAGTCTATACATAATAAGAACACTGAAATTGGAGTCCAAATGACCCCTCAAATCCCTATTTAAAGGCCTCTTAAACTCAAGCCCTAATTAACCATTTTTCCCAAATTTCTCACCACTAATAAGGTCTTTAATCACATAAAAACGAGTTATAAAGTCAAGGATATTACCTCCAAGTGATTCCCCTTTGTTTTCTTCAAAAATCTCTTACAAAAGTTTCAAACCCAGATGAAAATGGTGAAAGAATCCTTCAAATTCGCGAAGGCAACTATTATATGTTCTGCCGAGCGATTTCCGCATTTGCGACCCTGGGACTGCATCTGCGGTCCTGCTTCTACGAAAACTTTGTCGCATTTGCGACTTTCATTTAGACACTAGAAAGTGCAACTGTGATTACATTTTTGCAGATGCGACACCGCTTCTACGGTGTCCCTTCCGCATCTGCGGAACCTGAAGGAAAGGCCAAAATCCGCTTCTGCGGTCCCTTAGCCGCTTTTGCGGTGCCGCATCTGCGGTCCCCAAACCGATATGCGAAAATACCAGAAGCAGCAAAAATACAGCAGCTGCAACATTTTCTAAATTTTATCGTTAACCATCCGAAATCACCCCGAGGCCCCCGGGACCTCAACCAAAGGCATCAACATATCCTAAAACGTTATTCAAACTTATTCCAATCCTCAAAACACCTCAAATAATATCAAAACGACCAAAACACATCGGATTCAAGCCTAAGTTTCTAAAATCTTCTGAATTCCGCTTTTGATCAAAAACCCAACCAAACCACATCCGAATGACCTGAAATTTTGCACACACATCCTAAATGACACAATGAAACTACTGCAACTCTCAGAATTCCATTCCAACCATCGGATAAAAATCTCGCTATCGAACCGGAAACTTCAAAAATTCAACCTTTGGCATTTCAAGCCTAAATTAGCTACGGACCTCCCAAATATAATCCGAACACGCTCCTAACCCCAAAATACCCAACGGAGCTGACGAAACCATCAGATTTCCATTTCGAGGCCGTTTTCACACTGATCCGACTACGGTCAATTTTCCAACACTTAAGCTCTCATTTAGGGACTAAGTGCCCCAAAATTGCCCGAAACTCAAAACCGAACATCCCAGCAAATCACATTAGCAGAAATAAACTTGGGAAAAGTAGTTAATAGGGGATCGGGTCGTTAATTCTTAAGACGACCAGCCGGGTCATCACATCCTCCTACACTTAAACATTCGTTCGTCCTTGAACAAGCATAGAGACATACCTGTAGTAGTGAAAAGATGAGGGTAACGGCTACGCATATCCTGCTCGGTCTCCCAGGTCGCCTCCTCGACTGGCTGACCCCACCACTGAACCTTCACTGATGCAATGTTCTTTGACCTCAGCTTTCTGAACCTGCCTGTCCAATATTGCCACTGGCTCCTCAACATAAGATAGATCCTTGTCCAACTGGACTGAACTGGAATCCAACACGTGCAACGGGTCACCGTGATACCTCCGGAGCATCGAAACATGAAATACCGGATGAACTCCTGCCAAGCTGGGAGGTAAGGCAAGCTCATAAGCAACCTCCCTAACACGCCTCAATATCTCAAAAGGGCCAATAAACCTCGGACTCAACTTCCCTTTCTTCTTGAATCTCATAACGCCCTTCATAGGTGAAACCCGAAGCAGAACCCGCTCTCCAACCATATAGGAAACATCACGAACCTTCAGGTCCGCGTACTCTTCTGTCTGGACTGGGCTGTATGAAGTCTATCTTGAATCACCTTAACCTTCTCTAAAGCATCATGTGCCAAGTCTGTGCCCAATAGTCTAGCCTCACCCGGCTCAAACCAACCCACTGGGGATCTACACCGCCTACCATATAAAGCCTCATACGGTGCCATCTGAATGCTGGACTAATAGTTATTATTATAAGCAAACTTCGCCAATGGAAAGAATTGATCCCAAGACCCTCCAAACTCGATTACACACGCATAGAGCATATCCTCAAGAATCTGAATAGTTCGCTTGGACTGTCCGTCTGTCTGAGGGTGAAATGCTGTACTCAACTCTACCCGAGTACCCAACTCATGCTGAACGGCTCTCCAGGACTATGATGTGAACTGAGTACCTCTATCTGAAATGATGGACACTAGAATACTATGCAGATGAGCAATCTCCCGGATATAAATCTCCGCCAGCCGCTCCGAAGAATAAGTAGTACACACATGAATGAAATGAGCGGACTTAGTCAGTCGATCCACAATCACCCAAATAGCATCAAACTTCCTCAAAGTTCGTGGGGGCCCAACTACAAAATCCATGGTGATCCGCTCCCACTTCCACTCTGGAATCTCTATCTGCTGAAGCAACCCACCCGGTCTCTGGTGCTCATACTTAACCTGTTGACAGTGGAGACACCGAGCTACGAATCCAACTATATCTTTCTTCATCCGCCTCCACCAATAGTGCTACCTCAAATCTTGATACATCTTTGCGGCACCCGGATGGATGGAATACTGCAAACTATGGGCCTCCTCTAGAATCAACTATCACAGCCCATCAACATTGGGTACGCAAATCCGACCGTGCATCCTCAATACCCCATCATCACCAATAGTCATGTCTCTGACATTACCGTGCTGAACCTTGTCCTTGAGGACAAGAAAATGAGGGTCATTATACTGCCGCTCCCTGATACGATCAAATAAGGAAGACCGAGAAACCATGCAAGCTAAAACCCGATTGGGCTCTGAAAGATCCAATCTCACAAACTGGTTGGCTAAGGCCTGAACATCCATCGCCATAGGCCTCTCTGATGCTGGTAAAAAAGCCAGAATCCCCAAACTCTCTGTCCGATGACTCAAAGCATTGGCCACCACATTTTCCTTGCCCGGGTGATACAAAATAGTGATATCATAGTCCTTTAGCAACTCTAACCACCTCCTCTGGCGCAAATTTAGATCCTTTTGCTTGAACAGGTGCTGCAAGCTCCGATGGTCAGTATAAATCTCATACGGAACCCTATATAAATAATGGCGCCAAATATTCAAGGCGTGAACAATGGCAGCTAACTCAAGGTCGTGAACAGGGTAGTTCTTCTCATGTATCTTCAACTGTTTGGACACGTAGGCAATCACCCAACCGTCCTGCATCAACACCGCTCCGAGGCTAACCCTCGAGGCATCACAATAGACCGTATAAGACCCCGAACCTATAGGCAGTATCAAAATTGGGGCTATGGTCAAAGCTGTCTTGAGCTTCTGAAAGCTCACCTCACACTCCTCCGTCCACTAAAACGGAGCACCCTTCTAGGTCAACCCGGTCATGGGGGCTATAATCGATAAAAAACCCTCCACAAAACGATGGTAGTAACCCACCAAACCAAGGAAACTGCGAATTTCTGTAGCTGAGGATGGTCTGGTCCAACTCTGCATGGCCTCTATCTTCTTCGGATCTACCTGAATACCCTCACTCGATACCACGTGGCCTAAGAATGCCACTGAATCCAACCAAAACTCACATTTCGAGAATTTAGCATATAACTTCTTCTCTCTCAAAGTCTGAAGCATAGTCCTCAGGTGCTGCTCATGATCTTCCCGACTCCCGGAATACACCAGGATATCATCAATAAAGACAATGAAGAACGAGTCAAGATACGGTCAGAACACACTATGCATCAAATGCATATAGGCTGCTAGGGCATTGGTCAGCCCAAATGACATGACAAGGAACTTGTAATGACCATACCGAGTCCTAAAAGAAGTCTTCGGGATGTCTAGCTCCCGAATCTTCAACTGATGGTAACCTGAGTGCAAATTAATCTTAGAAAATACCCGTACGCCCTGAAGCTGGTCAAACAGATCATCAATATGAGGCAAAGGATAACGATTCTTCACTGTAACCCTGTTCAACTAGCGGTAATCAATACACATACGTATAGAACCATCCTTTTTCTTCACAAACAAGATAGGAGCACCCCAAGGTGATACACTGGGCCAAATAAAACCCTTATCAAACAATTCCTGTAACTGATCCTTCAACTCAGGAGGAGCCATACGATACGAAGGAATAGAAATGGGTTGAGTGCCCGGCAACAGATCAATGCCAAAACCAATATATCTCTATTAGGTGGCATGCCTGGAAGATCAGCTAGAAACACATCGGGAAAATCCCGTACTACTGGGACTGAATCAACTGAAGGGGTATCAATATTGACATCTCTCACATAAGCTAAGTACGTGTCACACCCCTTCTCAACCATACGCCGAGCTTTAAGAAAAGAAATAACTCTACTGGGAGTGTGATCTAAAGTACCTCTCCACTCAACACGCGGTACACCTAGCATAGCCAGCGTCACGGTTTTGGCGTGACAATCAAGAATAGAATAATGGGGCGACAACCAGTCCATGCCCAAGATAATATCGAAGTCAACCATACTGTGTAATAATAAATTAGTTCTGGTCTCAAAACCACTAAGAACAACTAAACACGACCGATAAAAGTGGTCCACAATGAGAGAATCTTCCACAGGAGTAGAAACATAAACAGGGGAGCTCAAAGAATCCCGAGGTACACCTAAATGTGGAGCAAAATAAGAAGACACATAAGAGTAAGTAGAGCATGGATCGAATAGAACCGATGCATCTATGTGGCAAACCAATATAATACCTGTGATGATAGAATCGGAGGCAACATCCTCGGTACGGGCATGAAGGGCATAATATCTGGCTTGGCCTCCCCCTCGAGGGCGACCTCTACCTCCCTGACTCCACCTTTAGCTGGCTGAGCAGGTGGGGTAGCTACTGGAGCTCTAATCATAGCTTGAGAACTCTGCGGGGCACGATGTGGCTGAGAAGTCTGTGGAGGTGCATCCTCCCAAGTCTAGGGCAATCCTTCACCACATGGCGTGTGTCACAACACTCAAAAACAAGCTTTGGGAGGACGTGGTGGCTGCGACTAGCTAGGGCCAGGTCTGCTGGACTGACCTCTGAAAGCACCCTGCGCAGGAGGTGCACTAGAAATTGGAGGTGCATAATAAGGCTCTTGAGGCCTAGGAGGAGCTGGAGCACTACTGGCTATTGGAAGAGCTAAATGAACAGGGCGACTCATATAACCCCTACCATGGTGACCTGTAGCTGGGGTACGGGCACCAGAATAATGTCCCGACTCTCGAGACCTCTTGGCCTCCCTCTCCTCTCTCTCCCTAGCATGCATACCCTCAATCCTCCTAGCAATGCTCACCACCTGCTGATAAGAAATATCCATCTCCAACTCACGAGCCATGCTAGATCTGATGCTGGGAATAAGCCCCTCAATAAACCGGTGAACCCTCTCGCGAACAGTAGAAACCAAGGCTAGTGCATGCCTAGCCAAACTGGTGTAACGGACAGTATACTCTGAAACAGTCATAGCACCCTGGCGCAAATGCTCAAACTTTGTGCGCCATGCGTCCTTGAGGCTTTGAGGGACATACTCCCTTAGGAATAGATCTAAAATCTGAGTCCAAGTCAGTGAAGCAGCCTCATCTGGACTGTCTAACTCATAGGTGCGCCATCACTCATAGGCGGCTCCTCGAAGCTGGAAGGTAGTGAAAGAAACCCCGCTCGATCCCGAGATACCCATGGTACGGAGAATGTGGTAACACTCATCAAGAAATCCCAGAGCATCCTCCGATGCTAGACCACTAAATACAGGGGGCTTGTACTTCTTGAACCTCTCAAGCCTCAACTGCTCATCCTCGGAAGCCGCTGCCCTGTCCTCGGGCTGAACTGGCACTGCAGGCGGCACAGGAATAATCTCAGGGACCTACTCAACATGAACTCGCTACTCAGGAGTGCGGGCAGTGGAAGTCTATGCTCCTCCCCCGACCTGGGATGTAGCTGTAGCAAGGGGAAGCAATCCTGCCTGAGCCAAAGTGGTGTACATGCTCATGAACTGTGCCAAAGTCTCTTGAAGAGTTGGAGTAGTAGTAGCAGTAGGCGTGTCAGGTGACTGGACTCTGGTTGGATCCACTGGTGGTACCTTGGCGGTAGCTCGCGCAGGTGCCCTGGCTGCACTACGTGCGCATCTTCAGCCTCTACCCCAGCCCCGGCCTCTAACGGCTGCAGTAGGGTGGCGTACCTCACTGAGCTATCGATCGCGAAGCTATCGCCCGGTTCAACCAACCGTCCATCCTGGTGCCTTTGCTACTGATTTGACCGCTTCTCATCGTTAATCCGGGTTCACCTTGGCCCTCGCCCCAGAGTTCTTATGAAGACTTTGGTGGTGCATGTGGGAGCGCAGATGCCTGATCATTTCGGGTAGCACATGTCCTCACCATCTGTGAGAGAATAGAAGACAGAAGTTTAGAAATGTGATGTCAAAACACCGCACGACAAGGAAATCAAATGAAGTGAAAGTTTTCCTAACAGTTACATAGCCTATCGTAGATAAGTACAGACGTCTCCGTACCGATCAGTGAGACTCTAATAAACCGGCTTGTGATCCATGACTTCTATAAACCTAGAGCTCTAATACCAACTTGTCACGACCCCGATTCGCCCTCCGTGAACCATCGCGACGACACCTAGTCTCTACGACTAGGTAAGCCTAAATTGCGGAAGATAACCAAAACTTGCGGAAGTAAACAATTTAAAAACAGAAATAAGGCAATAACAATGTTTAAATCTTACTGTACACCATATATAAATCTCAAAATCAATATCCAAATACAAGACCCGAAAACCCACGAATCACAAGCTAAGAAAAAGAAATACTACATAGCTCTAACTCCAGAATTTTGTCAAATAAGAACGGAAGTACAGAAGGGCTAAATACTAAAAGCAGGAATAGAAAGGGACTTCTCGTTTTGCGGACGTGGCAGATGTACCTCGAAGTCTCTAAGCAGTCGCCTCCCTCAAGGATGGTAGGCCTGAGTAGAAGTACCTAGATCTGCACATGAAAAACATGCGCAGAAGAGGCATGAGTACACCATAACGGTACTCAGTAAGTGCCAAGCCTAACCTCGATTGGTTAGTGACGAAGAAGGTTAGGGCCCTACTGAGATTAAATAAATATAGAGATGACAGGATAAGATAAGCAGTACAATTGAGAATCTACAGTAAGAATCTACACATGATAATAAGAGTACAATAACGGAAACATAGATGAAGGCAAACCACAAGGAAGTAACCAGGGATCTCACAGTATCCCGAGGATCTCTTAGTACCCTCAACATATGCCAGGGATCTCTTGGTATCTCAAGGATCTCTCGGTATCCTCAATATATGCTAGGGATCTTTTGGTATCCCGAGGATCTCTCGGTATCCTCAATATATGCTAGGGATCTCTTGGTATCCCGGAGATCTCTTGGTATCCTCAATATATGCTAGGGATCTCTTGGTATCCTCAATATATGCTAGGGATCTTTTGGTATCTCGAGGATCTCTTGGTATCCTCAATATACATGCCAGAGATCTCTTGGTATCCCACACCTCAGTCCAGATCATAAATACATATAGAGGATCTCCCAGGATGCCATCGTGTAGTCCCAAATTAAAAACACATAGAAGCAACACAAGAATACTCAGTTAAATGCAAAATTTCGTACTAAGTAAACAGTTAATTCTAGCCTAACATGCTTCACGTAATGCAATTAAGGCAGTTTAAGCAAATATGCAATTAAATCCACTAAACATGCTTTCTTAAACTACAACAGGCTAAATTCGCAAGTAGAATAAAGCAGGAAAAAAGAAATCAATTGAAATACTTAAAGTAAAATGGATTTTAAATAATTAGCTCAAGTACGCACTAGTCACCTCACGTACAAGGCATTTCAGTTACCAAATATATCATATCCTAAGGGGAAGGTCCCCCACACAAGGTTAGACAAGCAATTTACCTCGAACCGGCTCAAAGTCAACCTGAAACCATGCTTTTGCCACGAGTACTCGACTCTAAATTGCCCAAATCTATTCAATTCAGTTGCATAATGTAAATAACACTTCAAGTAACTGATTCTACAATTAAAGTCTAAGCTAATACGCGAAATTATGTAAAATAACCAAAATGCCCCTCGGACCCACTTCTCGGAATCGGGTGAAATTCACATTTTTAGAAACCTCGTACTCTCACGTGTCTATACATAACAAGAACACTGAAATCAAAGTCCAAATGACCCCTCAAACCCGGATGAAAATAGTGAAAGAATCCGTCAAATTTGCGGAGGCAACTATTTATATGTTCTGCCCAGCGATTTCCGCATTTGCGACCCTGAGACTGCATCTGCGGTCCTGCTTCTGCGGAAACTTTGCCGCATCTGCGACTTTCATTTAGACACTAGAAAGCGCATCTGTGATTACATTTTTGCAGATGCGACACCGCTTCTACGGTGTCCCTTCCGCATCTGCGGAACCTGAAGGAAAGGCCAAAATCCGCTTCTGCGGTCCCTTAGCCGCTTTTACGGCGCCGCATCTGCGGTCCCCAAACCGATATGCGAAAATACCAGAAGCAGCAAAAATACAGCAGCTACAATATTTTCTAAATTTTCTCGTTAACCATCCGAAATCACCCCGAGGCCCCCAAGACCTCAACCAAAGGCATCAACATATCCTAAAATGTTATTCAAACTTATACCAATTCAAAACACCTCAAACAACATCAAAATGACTAAAACACATCGGATTTAAGCCTAAAGTTTCTAAAATCTTCCGAATTCCGCTTTTGATAAAAACCCCATCCAAACCACGCCCGAATGACCTGAAATTTTGCACACACATCCCAAATGACACAACATAACTACTACAACTCTCGGAATTCCATTCCGACCCTCGGATAAAAATTTCGCTAACGAACCAGAAACTTCAAAAATTCAACCTTCGGCATTTCAAGCCTAAATTAGGTACGGACCTCCAAAACACAATCCAAACACGCTCCTAACCCCAAAATCACCCAACGGAGCTGATAGAACCTTTAGATTTCCATTCCGAGGCCGTCTTCACACTGTTCCGACTACGGTCAACTTTCCAACACTTAAGCTCTCATTTAGGGACTAAGTGTTCCAAAACTCCCCGAAACTCAAAATCGAACATCCCGACAAATCACATTAGCAGAAATAAACTTGAAAAAAATAGTTAATAGGGGATCATGTCGTTAATGATTAAGATGACTGGCCGGGTCATCACAAGTTCCCTTTATTAAAAAAATGTTTATAAACTAAAATTAATAAGATCTAATTTAATATCAACAATGTCTTATGAGAATTATGCATAATGATCATATTGTTAAGTAATAAAAATTGATTATCCAAATATAATTAAGGCAAAATACATGAAGGCCCCATTAAACTTGTCCAGAAAATATGTTTGAACACTCAAACTAAACGGGTGATTTTTTACCCCTTAAATGTATTTGGAGTGAATTATTATCCCCCTGAAACACTAAAACTAGTCTCACAAAATGATGTGTTTTACACATGTGCGCCACGTCAAAACCATGCGAGCGCCACGCCAGAAATCTTTTTTCTTTGGTAAACTTTTTTTTTCTTTTTTCTTACTCATAGTTTTACACTAATAATCCCAATTAACCATTAAAATACTTCAATAATAATACCAAGTTCAATGCTTGATTTAACCATCTCTTTTCAATCAAATGAGTAAGAATTAAGATATAACAAAATCTTAATCTATTCCTATTTCTTCAACAAATTAATCACAATGCCTACAAATGCCTACAGGTGGATTTGTATACCAAACTCCACAATATTTCATGAAGGGAAAGTGCTGCCAATTAGGCAGGTACCATTGCGGTCGAAGGAGACTGAAGGCTTAAAACTTTATTTTGGGGTAAATTGACAATCTTGGTGAGTTGAGTGTAATAATGTCAAATGACAAGTAATATGCTACTTTTATGAAAATCTTGTTGAAATAATTTGAAATTGTGATGACCCGAAAGTTCATCACTTGTTTCAGAAATAAATTCTATGTTCCGAGGCCTTAAAACCTCCTTTTTACCTCACCTTAATTTGCATGCACAGTCCGGGCGCGTAGCCAGAAAGCCATTATGTGAAAATCTTTGAAAAATAATAAAATTTGCCTTTAAAATGAATTTAAGTTGACTTCGGTCAATATTTTGGGTAAACGAACCCGGACCCGTAATTTAACGGTCCCGGAGGGTCCGTAGGAAAATATGGGACTTGGGCGTATGCCCGGAATTGAATTCCGAGGTCCCAAGCCCGAGAAATGAATTTTTAAACAAAATTATTTTCTGGAATATATGTGGGTTTTTGGAAATGGAATATGTTTGGAATTTGATGGTATCGGGTCCGTATTTTAGTTCCGGAGCCCGGTACATGTCTTATATGTGGTTTAAGTTGAGCCTGTAAAATTTGGTAAGAAACGGCGGTCATATGACGTGATTCGGAACCTTAGTTGTAAAATTTGAAACTTTGAAAGTTCTGGAGATTTTCTTTGGTTTTGATGCTAAATTCATAGTTGTTGATGTTATTTTGGTGATTTGATCGCACGAGCAAGCCCGTATGATATATTAGGTTAGTGTGCATGTTTGGTTTGGAGCCCCGAGGGTTCGGGTGAGTTTTGGATAAGCCACAGAATGAAATTTGCACTTAGGAAATTGCTGGTATATTGCAGGTCTGCAGGCTTCACAAATGCGAAGCCTAGCTCGCAAATGCGAATATTGATCGCAAATGCGAAGATGGCCGGGGCAGGCCTTGCTCGCAAATGCGACCACTTGATCGCAAATGGCGAATGGGGCTAGAGTCGCAAATGCGAAGCTTAGTGAATTTTCCCCGTGTCGCAATTGCGACATGTTCTTTGCAATTGCGAAGATAGCAGGTCTTGAAGGGGTTTGCAATTGCGACATCTGCGACCTGCAAATTCACAACTTAGCCGAAAATCTTCCATTTTTCAAACTCTTTCAAAACATGGGCGATTTTCCAAAGACAGCTTCTCTTCCAAATCGATTGTAAGTCATTTCTAACTCGTTTTCTTTAATCTATAACATCTTTTCACATGATTTCAACTCAAAATCAATGATTTTCATGGGGAAAATTGGGTGTTTTGGGTAGAACCTAGATTTTTCAAATTTTGGGGATTTGGACCTCGATTTGAGGTCCGATTTCAAAATAAATTATATATATTTGGGTTCGTGGGGGAATGGGTAATCGGGTTTTGGTTCAAACCTCGGATTTTGACCATGTGGGCCCAGGGGCGATTTTTGACTTTTTGGGAAAAACTTTAGAAAAGCTATTTTCATGCATTGGAGTTGATTCATTTAGCATTTATTGATATAGTTCAGTAACTTGTGGTTAGATACGAGCGAATTGGTAGTGGAATCAAGAGGTAAAGCAATAGCTGAGACTTGAATTGGGTTCGTAGCATCGAGGTAAGTGTTTGGTCTAACCTTAGCTTGAGGGATTAAGAGTTGTGTCCTATTTGCTATGTGATATTCATTGAGTACGACGTATAGGCATGGTGACGAGTATCTATACGTTGGTGTCAAGCATGCCCTTGAGTCTTATTCTATGACTAACGTGACTCTGTTTGTATTGTCCATGCCTTAAGTGATGACTTCTATTGTTGGATAAATCCTGTGGAAGTAATAGTGATATTTGAACATTGAGGAGCGTTGACTCAAATTGTATAATGAGTTGTGGAAGCATAATCGGCAATTGAATCTTATAGAGCATTGGCTCAAGTTGTGAAGTTAGTTGTGAAGTAAAAGTGAAAAAGAGAAGAGAATTATTATATTGTCTCCCTTGCCAGGATGTTGTTGCTTTTAATGCTGTCTCCCTTGCTGGGATGTTGTTGCTTTTAATGCTATCTTCCTTGCCGGGATGTTGATGCTTTTGATATTGTTCCCTTGTCGGGATTTGATTGTTGAACTATTGTTCCCTTGCCGGGATTTATTTGTAATTTTATTTATTTCCTTGCCCTTATTGTTTGTGATTGTTGTTTGGGTGATGAAGAGTGTTAAAGCACGAAGGGTGATGCCGTGCATTGTTTTGGTGAGAGAGTATTAAAGCACGAAGGGTGATGCCGTGTATAATTTTTTGAGGAAGAGTGTAAAAGCACGAAGGGCCTTGCCGTGCCGCACGATGTACAATTCTGTGCCGATTATATTAATTTTTGTGAGGATGAGAGTAAAATCACGAAGGGTGATGCCGTGTAGTTTATATTGTTTATTATGGTGAGGACGAGAGTAAAAGCACGAAGGGTGATGCCGTGCACTTGTTTGATTTCTAATCCTTGTTGATACTTGAGTTATGGTGTTCCTTGTATTTACCTGCTGTCTTTCTATTATCATTTAATGTTTTCCCTCCCATTCTTAACTGTACATTATTGTGTTTCTTTTCCGCTACATATGTTTTACTACACAGGTTTAATTGGTAGTCTGGTCCTAGCCTTGTCACTACTTCGTCGAGGTTAGGCTAGGCACTTACCAGCACATGAGGTCGGTTGTGTTGATATTACACTCTGCACTGTGTGCAGATCCCGGCATAACAGCTTTGGGACTATAGCTTTGGGTGGCTGCCTTCAGTCCAGTTGGAGATTCCGAGGTAGTCCTGCAGGCGCCCGCAGGCCTTGCCGTCTTCTCCTATCCTTTTAGTCTGTTTCTTTCACATAATTCAGAGACAGTGTTGTAATAAATCTTTCAGACTTTTATTTGTAGCATTCCTAGATAGTATGTGGAATTGTGACACCAGTCTTGGGTAGTTTGTTTTTGTATGGATTGGTATTGGCATCTTTCTTAATAATTACATTTTAGTCTTCCGCTTGTTAGATTTCTGTTGTTTATCACTTGTTGGTTATTAATTGTAAAAGGGCTAAAATGGGAAAAAGGTAAATAATTCGAATGGTTGGCTTGCCTAGCTCTCACTAGTAGGCGCCGTCACGACTCCCGATGGTGGAAAATTCGGGTCATGACAGAAATCATATGTTGCTGCAACCAAATCAATCCAATCATCTTATCAATAGCTTTCAGAACTATGTTAATTCATTTTATTTTTTCCTCAATTTGCTTTCATTTTATTTTTTCCTCAATTTGCTTGATAATTTGATAAATCAAATTCTGAATTCCTGTAGATTAGTTCCCATATTTGTCTTACAAATTAGTAGATCTACATATTAATTCAAAAACTTTTGTTAAACTTATTAAAGAAAAGAAGAAAAAAGTAAACGAACACAAATATAAAGAAAAAGGAGGGGGGGAGAGGGGAAAGAAGGGGGTGGTTGAAGAGATCTGAAGAATAGAAAAGAAAGTGTGATGAACCAAAAGGTCATCTTACGTTTTAGAACTCGATTCCGTGTTCCGAGGCCTTAAAAACTATATTTATCTCTCCTCGATTTGCGTGCACAGTCTGGGTATAATTCCGGAAAGCTTTTATGAAAATTTATAAAATAACAAATTTTGGCCTAAAAAGTTGATTTTAGTTGGCTTCGGTCAATATTTTAGGTAAACAGATCCGGAATCGTATTTTGATGGTCCCGGTAGGTCCGTAGTAATATATGGGACCTGACCGTGTATCCGGAATCGAATTCCGAGGTCCCAAGGCCGAGAAATAAATTTTTGATGAAAATTGTAAGACTGCATATCTAATGATTTAAAGAAGTTGATTAATGTTTGATCTCGTTGGTATCAGGCCTGTATTTTGGTTTAGAGCCCGATACAGATTTAATATAATATTTATATCGTATCTATGAAATTTGGGGAGAAACATGATTGATTTGACGTGATTCAGACCTTTAGTTGAGAAAATAGAAGTTTTGAAACTTTCTTGAAAATTTCATGCAATTTGGTGCTAAATTCGTAGTTATAGTTGTTATTTTGGCGATTTGATCGCGCGAGTAAGTCCGTATAATATTTTAAGACTTGTGTGCATGTTTGGTTTGAAGCCCCGAGGGCTCGGGTGAGTTTCGGATAGGCTACAGAATATTTTAGACTTGAAAAATCTGGTGTAATTGCTGTTTCTAGTGTACATGTATTTTGTGCTTCGCGATCGCGAAGTGCAAGCTGACTGGGGAGGGATTTCTTCTACACGAATGTGAGGCTTCGATTGCAAACGCGGAGAACTTGGGGGTTAGCTCTTCGCGAACGCGACCGGCCTTACGCGAACGCGTAGTGTATTGGAGGTGGGCTGGGAATGTCATGAGTTGTTCTTCGCGAACGCGGTCCTAGGACCACGAACATGATGGTCGGGAGGGGGGGGGCAAACCATCACGAAGGCGAGCAACTCTTCATGAACGCGAAGGCCTTTGTGGCCGCTGTGCATCGTGATCGCGACAGCTCTATCGCGAACGCGATGAAGATCTGTCTAGTGTTTTTAAAAATAGACTTAAAAATGGGAATGATTCAAAATTTCTTATCTCCTCCATTAAAACTCAACCTAGGGCGATTCTTGAAGAGTGATTTCAACACCAAATCATAGGTTTGTGTTCTTAAACTCATTTCCTTCAAATTCCATCAACACCCATTAGATTTCTAGTCCTAAATCTTGTTTTTAAGGGTAGAAAATTAGGGATTTTGGGAGAATTAGGGATTTTGCAAATTTGGGAATTTAGACCTCGATTTGGGGTTAGATTTCAGAACTAATTACTTATTTGGTCTCGTGGATGAATTGGTGAATGAGTTTTGGTCCGAACCTCGGGTTTTGACCAAGCGAACTCGGGGTCGGGTTTTACTATTTTGGGAAAATTTTGGGAAACTTATAATTATGCATTGGAATTGATTTCTTTAGAGATAATTGATTTTATAAAGTTAATTATGACTAGATACGGGTGGTTCAGAGGTGGAAACTAGAGAAAAACGGTGATTGAGCCTTGAGTTTGGCCGTGGAAGCGAGGTAAGTGTCATGGCTAACCTTAGCTTGAGGGATTAGGTATTACTTGCTTATTTGTTACGTGTTTGGATGTTGAGTACAACGTATAGGTGAGGTGACGAATATCTATATGTTGTTGTCGAGTCGTAGCATATGAGTAAGTCTTATTCTTGTAAATGTTGTATTTTTTTAATCATATTATTCATGTTTAGATTATCTATTCGATGTGCTGAGCAATTTCCTATTATGTTCTACTGAATTTAGTTTTGATAGAGTATTGACTCAAAGTTGAGATTGGTATTGTGGGACTAAGTGTTGAAGTAAGACTTGATGTTGTCATTTCTATCCCTCTATCATTGTTGTCTATTGTTTGGGTGAGGTTGAGTGATAAAGCACGAAGAGTGATGCCGTGCATGTTCTTATTATTTATATGGCAAGGATGAGTGATAAAGCACGAAGGGTGATGCCGTACATGCTTCTAATATTTATTTGGTGAGGTCGAGTGATAAAACACGAAGGGTGATGCCGTGCACGTTCCTATTATTGATTATATGGTGAGGTTGAGAGTAAAAGCACGAAGGGTGATGCCGTACACTTTTTGTTTGCTGTGTTTACTTATTATTATCGGTTCAAGGTGTACTAGCTGTTAAGTTCCTCTATTCTTTATCTTGCAACCCCCTTAGCATGCTTCCCCTCCTGTAATTCCCTGTTTAGTTTCTTTTAGTTGTTATTGTGTTCGTATATTGTTTAATTGCACATGTTATGTAGGTGTCCTGTCCTAGTCTCGTCACTACTTCACCGAGGTTAGGCTTGACACTTACTAGTACATGGGATCGGTTGTACTGATACTGCACTCACAATTTCTGTGCAGATTTCGGTACTGGATTGTGTTGACCTGAGTTGAGTTGCTGCCTTCAGTCCAATAGGAGACCCAAGGCAGTGTGATGACCCAAATGGTCATCTTGTATTTTAGAATTTAAATTCGGGTTTCGAGGCATTGAAAATCTCATTTCCTTTCTCCTCGATTTGCGTGTGCGGTCCGGGTGCATTTCCCGAAAGCTTTTATTTGAAATTTAAGAAAAAGGTTGATTTTGGCATGTAAAATTGATTAAAGTTGACTTCGGTCAATATTTTTGATAAACGAACCCGAACTTGTGATTTGACAGTCCCGTAGGGTCCGTAGTAAAATATGGGACTTAGGCGTATGCCCGTAATCGAATTACGAGGTCCCTAACCCGAGAAAAGAATTTTTAAAGAAAATTATTTGCTAGAAAATATAAGGACTTTTGGAAGTGAAATGGTGTGCGATCTTGATGGTATTGGGCCCGTATTTTGGTTCTGGAGCCCAGTACAAGTTTAAAATAATAATTAAGTCGAATCTGTGAAATTTGGTAAGAATCGGACCCTTAGTATAAATCGGACCCTTAGTTGAGAAAATGGAAATTTCAATGTTCTTAAGAATTTCATGAATTTTGGAGTTAAATTCGTTGTTTAAGATGTTATTTTGGCGATTTGTTTTTTAGACTAGTGTGCATATTTGGTTTGGAGCCCCGAGGGCTTGGGTGAGTTTTGGATAGGCCACAGAATGAGTTTGGACTTAGAAATTTTCTAATTTGCATATGGTATTTGTTGCAGGCTCTGATCTTGCAATTGCGAGGGGCTTTATCGCAATTGCAAAGAAGCCCTGGCTAGCACTAGTTTGCAATTGCGAACTTCTCTTTTGCATTTGCGAAATCAACATGAGTCAAGCTTCGCAATTGCGACTAATTGTTCGCAATTGCGACAACAACAGACATTGTAGCAGGTTCGCATTTGCGAAGCCTATCTCGCAATTGCGAGCTTTGCAATTGTGAAGCTCCTGTCGCAAATGCGATATCTGCAGCTGAGTAAAAAGGGTCTTGGACGGGATTTTCACTTCATTAGCGATTTTTCTAGAGTAAGCTCTTCCCAAAATCATAGGTAAATGGATCTTAACTCTTTTTCTTCAATCTATTTCATCTTTTTACATGATTTTACTTCAAAATCTAGGGGTTTTCATGAGAAATTGGGTGTTCTTGGGTAGAAATTAAGAATTTCAAAATTTGGGGATTTGGATCTCAAATTGACGTCGGATTTCAAAACCAATTGCATATTTGGTTTCGTGGGTGAATGGGTAGTCGGGTTTTGGTTCGAACTTCGAGTTTTGACCAAGCGGGCTCGGGGTCGACTGTTGACTTTTTGGGAAAAATATTGGAAATCTATATTCATGCATTAGAATTGGTTTATTTAGCATTTATTGATGTTATTAAGTAAATTATGACTAGATACAAGCGGATTAGAAGTGGAACCGAGAGGTAAAGCGGTAATTGAGGCTTGATTTTGTCCATAGAATTGAGGTAAGTATTTGGTCTAACCTTAGCTTGAGGGAATATGTGTTGTGGTCTTATTTGCTATGTGTTAGTGTTGAGTACGACGTATAGGTGTGGTGACGAGTAACTATACGTTGGCATCAAGCATGCTCGTGAGTCTTATACCATGATTGTTGTGACTCTTATTATGTACTGTTTTGTCACGACCCCAAATGCCCCGGTCGTGATGGCCCCTATCACAGTACTAGGCAAGCCAACGCAACAAGTAACCACAGTGGATTATTTTTATAAAACTATTTTTCGAAACCGATTAAGTCTCAAATTCTCATATGAAATATATAAATCAATAGGAATATGCGGAAATTAATACAAAATATACCAACACAGCCCAACAATCCGGTGTCACTAGTCATGAGCCTCTAAATACAACCAAGACACTGTCTAAATAATACAAATAAAGTCAGAAACAACAAAATACTAAAATAGGAAGGAGGAAGGGAGGGCTGCGAATGTTGTGCAACTACCTTGCGATCTCCGATAAAGCTCTGAGAGTACTGGAAGCTCTCACTCTAATGCTCGGGCACCTGGATCTGCACACAAGGTGCAGGGATTAACGTGAGTACGCCAACTCAGTAAGTAACTAAAGTAAATAAGATCTGAGTGCAGTGACGAGCAATTTAAAACCATATAAGAGTTTTCAACAGAAATATCAAGTCAAAACCAACAGTGCCATAGTTAGTTATCTCGTAAAACTTCAGTTTCAATTAAAATACTTTGAAATCATTTATTCAACATTTTTCAACAGAGGCTCAGTATAAAAAGAAGAGTGAAAGCATCAAAATATCATAAACGGGCCCCTCGGGCAAGGTATCACTCATAAGTATAGCCTCTCGGGCAAGCCTCTCAGTCACTCGTGACTCAGCTCTCGTCAAACAGTTCTCACACTCGGCACTCCGGCTCAATAATATCTCATAATAATAATAATAATAATAATAATAATAATCATAATAACCGCTGCGGCATGCAGCCCGATCCATATTTTATAGTCAACTACGCTCACTGGGGGTGTACAGACTCCGGAGGGGCTTCTACAGCCCCAACGTCATATCGCTGCGGCGCGCAGCCTGATCCAATATATATATATATATATATATATTGTTTCGGCGTGCATCCCGATCCATATAAGTATCACTGCGGCGTGCAACCTTTATATATATATATATATATATATATATATATATATATATATATATATATAATCCTCACCATTAGGTCCTCAACCTCTCTCAGTCATTAACCTCACAACCACTCTGGCATATAAGTGGAAATCAGGGAACTCAGCCAAACAGTTTTCATATATTAAGAAGTAGAGTGATGAAACCGGATTTAAACAATAAACAGGTAAAACATAACTGAGGATATGCTTTCAAAACAAATAGAGTGAGGAAAGTAGTAAAAATACCCCTAAGGGTCTAAACAGGTCGGCACAAGGCCTCAAACATGGCATACAACCCAAAATATAGTATCAATCTCTAAAATACAGGATATCATAAGATTTCAAATCAAATACGCGTCTTAATAGTCGCTACGGGATGGACCAAGTCACAAATCCCTACCGGTGTACACCCACACGCTCATCACCTAGCATGTGAGCCACCTCATTTATCAAAACAATACGAAATACCGGGGTTATATACCCTCAGGTCCAGATTTACAATGGTTACTTACCTCAAACTGGATGAATTACTACTCCGCGATGCCCTTGCCTCTCGCCTCGGCCTCAACTCTTATCGAATCTATCCAAAATCAGAATTACAACATCAATATATGCTAAGGGAACGAAGTCCATGCGAAAAAAATTAAATTGTACCGAAAATCCCGAAATTGGTCCAACCTGACCCCCGGGCCCACGTCTCGAAATTTGATAAAAGTCACATCAATGGAATCCTTATCCTCCCATGAGTTCATACATATAAAGAATACCAAAATCCGACCACAAATGACCCTCAAATCCCTAGATTAAGATCTCCAATTTCCAAGCCCTAACTCCTTAATTTTAAGCTTCAAATCCCCCAAATTTCATGTTTAATTTGGTAGAAATCACAATAGGATCGAGTATTACGTCCATAAATCTTACCTCCAAGTGTTTTGTCTTTGATTCCCTCTTCAATATCCCTCAAGAAGCTCCAAAACCGACTAAAAAATGGTGAACTATGGCCAAAAATCGCAAAAATGGCCTTTTAAACATTCTGCCCAGTGATTTAAAATTACTTAATCGCGATCAAGGGAAGACTATCGCGAAGCACAAACTTCGCTGACTCAAAATTAACCCTATGCAATCGCATAACACTCCACACGATCGCGTAGCACCTCCTTGGCTACATTACGTGATCGCGGCCTTGCCCACGCGATCGCATAGAACAAACCTCATAACTCACACTAGCTCCTTCTCTCCTATGCAAACGCGACGTTGACCATGCATTCGCAAAGAACAAACTCTCAACCAAACGCGATCGCATACTGACCTTTGCGATCGCACTGAACAAATTCCACCTCTTCCCCACAAAGCCTACGCGATTGCGGACCCTTCTACGTGATCGCAATGAACAACTGTCTGCAACAAACCTAAAGGAAAATCTGCAACTTTTCAAACATGAATTTGATCTGTTTAACCACCCGAAACTCACTCGAGGCCCTCGGGACCTCAATCAAACATGCCAACATATCCCATAACATCATTCAAACACTTTCTAATCTTCGGAACACTCAAAACAACATCAAAACACCAAATTAACATCGGAGCCTCAGAATTCCAAACACTTCCAAATTCCGCTTTCGATCAAAAATTCTATCGAACCTCGTCCGAATGAACTAAAATTTTGCACACACGTCACAAAGGACACAACGGACCTACTCCAACTTTCGGAATTCCATTCCGACCCTTATATCAAAATCTCCCCTATCAACCGGAAAACGCCAAAATTCTAATTTCACCAATTCAAGCCTAAATCTACTCATGACCTCCAAAACACATTTAGATCACGCTCTTAAGTCCCAAATCACCTCCTGATGCTATCCGAACCATCGGAATTCACATCCGAGCCCTTTTTCAGATAAGTCAACATTCGATTGACGTTTTCAACCTAACCTTACTCAAAAGAGACTAAGTGTCTCATTCTTTTCCAAAACCTCTCCGAATCCAAACCAACCAACCCAATATCACATAATACAACTGAACAAGACAATAAGAAGCAGAAATGGGGAAAATGGAGCGGTAACTCATGAAATGAGCGGCCGGGTTGTTACATCCTCCCCCTCTTAAACAAACGTTCGTCCTCGAACGAGTCAAGAAACATACCTGAAGCCTCGAACAGGTGAGGATATCTGCTCTGCATCTCTCGCTCCATCTCCCAGGTGTCCTCCTCCACGGATGACCTCTCCATTGCACTTTCACTAAAGCTATATCCTTTGACCTCAACTTTCGAACCTCACGCTCCAAAATAGCCACTATCTCCACATCATAAGTCAAATCTCCCTCTAACTGAACCGTGCTGAAATCCAGAACATGAGACAGATCACCAATATACTTTTGAAGCATAGAAACATGAAATATCAGATGCACACTCAACAAGCTCATAAGCCACCTCCCCAATCCTCCGAAGCACCTCAAAAGGCCCAATGAACCGAGGACTCAATTTACCCTTCTTCCCAAATCTCATAACACCCTTCATGGGTGAAACTTTCAGTAGCACCTTCTCCCCATGTAAGATACATCACTTACCTTCCTACCAGTATAACTCTTTTGTCTCGACTGCGCTGTACGAAGCCGCTCATGGATCACCTTCACCTTGTCTAAAGCATCATAAACCAAGTCTGTACCTAATATCCTAGCCTCACCCGGCTCAAACAAACCAACAGGAGATCTACACCATCTGCCATACAAAGCCTCATATGAAGCCATTTGAATACTCGACTAATAACTGTTGTTGTAAGCAAACTCCGTGAGCAGTAGAAACTGATCACATGACCCTCCAAAATCAATGACACAAGCGTGTAATATGTCCTCCAATATCTGAATGGTGCGCTCGGACTGCCCATCCGTTTGAGGGTAAAAAGTTGTGCTCAACTCAACCTGAGTACCCAACTCTCTCTGCACGGCTCTCAGAAATTGCGAAGTAAACTGAGTACCTCTATATAAAATGATGGAAACTGGGATGCCATGCAAACGAACAATCTCTCGGATATAGATCTCTGCCAACCGCTCTGAAGAATAGGTAGTATACACAGGAATGAAGTGCGCGGACTTGGTCAGCCAATCCATGATTACCCAAATAGCAACGAACTTCTTCAAAGTCCGTGGGAGCCCAACTACAAAGTCCATGGTGATCCGCTCCCACTTCCACTCTGGAATTTCCATTTGCTGAAGCAAGCCACCCAGTCTCTGATTCTCATATTTCACCTGCTAACAATTGAGACTCCGAGCTACAAATCCCACAATATCCTTCTTCATTCTCCTCCACCAATAATGTTGTCTCAGATCCTGATACATCTTTGCGGCACCCGGATGGATGGAATACCGCGAGCTATGAGCCTCCTCCAGAATCAACTCCCGAAGCCCATCCACATTGGGCACACATATCCGACCCTGCATCCTCAGCACCCTATCATCACCAATAGTCACATCTCTGGCATTGTCGTGCTGAACTCTGTCCTTAAGGACAAGCAAATGAGGATCATCATACTGGTGCTCTCTGATGCGATCAAATAAGGAAAATCGAGAAACCACACAAGCCAATACCCTACTGGGCTCCAAAATATCCAACCTCACGAACTAATTGACCAAGGTCTGAACATCAACTGCAAGAGGTCTCTCCCCAACAGGAATATATGCCATACTCCCTATACTCACCGCCTTCCTACTCAAGGCATCAGCCACCACATTGGCCTTTTCCGGATGGTACAAGTTAGTAATATCATAATCCTTTTGCAGCTCCAACCATCTCTGCTGCCTCAAATTGAGATCCTTCTGTTTGAACAAGTGCTGGAGGTTACAATGATCAGTAAACACCTCACAAGACACACCATACAAATAATGCCTCCAAATATTCAACACGTGAACAATGGCAGCCAACTCTAGATCATGAACATGGTAGTTCTTCTCATGGGCTTCAACTGATGAGAACCATACACAATAACTCTACCCTCCTGCATCATAACTCACACCAGCTCCTTCTCTCCTATGAGAACGCGACATTGACCATGCGTTCGCGAAAAACAAACTCTCAACCAAATGCGATTGCATACTGACCTTCGCGATCGCACTAAACAAATTCCACGTCTTCCCCACAAAGCCTACACGATCGCGGACCCCTCTACGCGATCGCAATGAACAACTGTCTGTAACAGACTTGAAGGAAAATATACAACTTTTCAAATATGAATTTAATCTGTTTAACCATCTGAAGCTCACCCGAGGCCTCAGGACCTCAACTAAACATGCCAACATATCCCATAATGTCATTCAAACTTGTTCCAATCTTCGAAACACTCAAAACAACATCAAAACACCAAATTAACATCAGATTCAAGCCTAAGAATTCCAAAAACTTCCAAATTCCGCTTTCGATCAAAAGGTCTATCAAACCTCGTCCGAATGACCTAGAATTTTGCACACACATCATAAATGACATAGCGAACCTACTCCAACTTCCAGAATTCCATTCCGTCCCCTACATCAAAATCTCCCCTATCAACCGGAAAATGCCAAAATTCCAATTTCGTCAATTCAAGCTTTAATCTACTCCGGACCTCCAAAATACATTCCGATCACGCTCCTAAGTCCCAAGTCACCTCCCGAAGCTATTCGAACCATTAGAATTCACATCCGATCCCTTTTTCACATAAGTCAACATCCGGTTGACTTTTTCAACCTAAGCTTACTCAAAAGAGACTAAGTGTCTCATTCCTTTCCTAAACCTCTCGAGTCCAAACCAACCAACCCGATATCATATAATACAGCTAAACAAGACAATAAGAAGTAGAAATGGGGAAAATGGAGCGGTAACTCATGAAACGATCGGCCGGGTCATTACATGTTCATGCTCAAGTTGATGATTATCACTGTTGAACAAGGCTTATGATAATTTCTTGGTAATTGACCATTGTTGAGTATTGGTTCAAGTTGAGATTTATTTTGTGAAGTAACTGTTGGAACGAAATTGGTTATAGCTGAATCCTTTGCCGAGATGTATTTCTTTCTATTGTTGATTCCCTTGCCGAAATGTATTGTTTTTATTGTTTGGGTGAGGAAGAGAGTAAAGCATGAAGGGTGATGCCATGCCGATATTGTGAGTGTTAATGCATGAAAGGTGATGCCGTGCCATGATTTGAGAGTTAATGCACGAAGGGTGATGCCGTTCCATGATTTGAGAGTTAATGCACGAAGGGTGATGCCGTGCCGACATTATGAGAGTTAATGCACGAACGGTGATGCCGTGCCATGATTATGAGAGTTAATGCACGAATAGTGATACCGTGCCATTTTTGTTATTTTTTATGATCAGAATGAGAGTAAAAGCACGATGGGTGATGTCGTGCACGTGTTACTGTTTCATTATTCTTGTTGATACAAATATGGTGCTCATTATGCTTCTCTATTGAGTTATTGTTAGAACTTGATATTCCCCGCAGCATGTTCCCCTTCCCATCTTTATCTGTTATTTCCTGTTATTATTGTTCTGTTTATATGATTTAACTGCACATGTTTATATGGTTGTCGTGTCCTAGCCTCGTCACTACTTCGCCGAGGTTAGGCTCGACACTTACCAGTACATGGGGTCAGTTGTACTGATACTACGCTCTGTACTTCTGTGCAGATCTCGATGTCGTATCCTGTGAGTAGATTCAAGGTTGCTGCCTTCAGTCCAGGAGACCCGAGGTAGATCTGCCGGCATTTGCAGACTCTGGAGTTCCCTTCCTTATGTTTTAGATATATTGTCTCTTTTCATTTCGAGAAGTGTTGTATTTATTTTAACCAATGTTTGTAGAAATTGTGACATTGTGACACCAGATCGTGACATTGTGACACCAGATCGTAGGATAGCCTTGTTTAGAACTTAAGTTGTTATGGAACTTTCACATTTATACCTGCTTAGCTTTATTTGCAATTTACTACTGTTTGGGTTAATAATCAATGTGTTAGAATGTATCAGTTGGCTTTCCTAGATTTCACGAGTAGGCGCCATCATGATCCCGACGGTGGGAAATCCGGGTCGTGACAGGTAGATCTGCCGACGTTCGCAGACCCTGGAGTCCCTTTCCAGTTATTCTAGTTTACTGTTTTCTTTTAATTTAAAGACAGTTGTATTTTCTTTCAGCTAGTATTTGTAGTGACTCTTAGAAGTTTCGTGAATTGTGACACCAGTTTCTGGGTAGTCATGTATAAGTACTTGGGTTATTATGAGATTTTGTACTATTTTAATCTTTTTTGGTTTAATTGCTGTTATTTATTGAATTGGTTAGCGGTTAGCGTATTAAATCTCTATCTGTTGGCTTGCTTAGCATCTGAAAGGTTAGGCGCCATCACGATCCTGACGGTGGGAAATCCGGTTCGTGATAGAAAGGGGCCCACCTTTTACGTATTTTTCCTATAATTAACTTCCTTATATTTTAGGAAGCTATACGAATAAACATCAAATACAATATATGAAAAAAATTACGAAAGAAATTTAGGGCCATTTTTAAGTTTTGGCTTTAGGCCACATATTAAATTTTTGGCGAAGAAAAAACTTTATTGATTCATCACCACGGGCCAATTACATGCTTTCGTTCTCAGTACTTCTTTCGATCCCTATCTATCTCTTTTTTCACATATATTTTATCAGTACACTTTTTCATTATTATATCAATCAACTCTAACTATCCAGTATTCTATCTATGCAGCAGATTTTCAATCTAATGTTTAACCTTAGCACTCATCTTTCTATTCAGGTACGTAATCTTCCTCATTCTGCATTCTTACATAATCTGGTGTGGCATTTGTGCTGTAGTGGGGATTTTGAGATCCCATACTGTAACGACCTGATCGGTCGTTTTGAGCATTTACACTTTGCTCGGTAGTTTGGGGGCACGACTAGCTCGATATGATGTATTAGGACTTGTGTGCAATATTTGAGTTCATTACGAGTTGATTTGATATGTTTCGGTGCAGGTTTTGGAAGTCGAAAGTTCGAAAGTTCATTAAGTTTGATTTGAGGTGTGTTTTGTCGTTTCGATGATATTATGTGTGATTTGAGGCCTCGAGTAGGTACATATTATGTTATGGGACTTGTTGGTATGTTCAGGGTCCTAAGGGGTTCGGGTGAGTTTCAGATAGGTTTGGGCTGTGTTGCTCTCATTTTTTTTATGTTTCTACGTCATTTCTTCAAGCATAAATGGCACCACATTAAACAAATGAGCTCCGATTTCTGTTTTGATTGAAGAATTAGATCCGTATCGTAATTACGGAGCTATATTAAAAAGAATCTTCAAATTTAGACATCGTATGAGGATTTTATGGTCATTTTACTAAGAGTTAGGTTGTTAGATTTTTCAGATTAATTACGAAATTGCCACTTACTTCGTATTTAAAAATCTGCACTATTTCCAAATATTGAAACCAACATATCTCCTTCATTATAAGGTTAAATGGAGTGATTCAAAAACCTAACTTGACTGAAATTTCACAAGGAATACATTAGAGGCATCAAAAGCAAGTTTCAGGATTATTTGTTCTGCAAAACGAGGCAGAACAACAGAGCAAAAATACTTAATATCGAAGGTTTGTTCATTTGGTCATATTTTAAGTTGGGGAGCTCAGATTTGGACAATTTTTGGAGGCAATTTTCAACATATGGATTGGGGTAAGTATTCTATACTCGATTTTGGTTATATTTTAAGAATCCATCTTCGTTTTTGGCTTTAGATTGATGATTTCAAAGTGAAGTTTGGGGGTTTTGTCTAAAATTTTATAAAGTAAATTTTTGAGTTTTGAACATCGATTCGTAGTCGAATTTGAGTGAAACTAGTATGGTTGAACTCGTAATTATGGGTATGTTGAAGGATCTTTCATGTTGTTTAGTTATGGAGTGAAGTATATTTTCCATGTCGTGATATGAGTTCAGACTCAAGAAGATTAAGTGAATGCATAATAGTTATGACTATGGAAGGGTATAGAGAGATGTCAGTTTGAGGTAAAGCAGGTGGGTTTTATCCTATGGGGTGTCCTGAGGTTTGTGTGATCCCTATGTTATTTTGTAGCAAGTTCTCTTTTACCAGTGAATTATATGTGTTGCAATTTAAGTTTGGATCGCTTATGAGAGTTGGCTTGACTATTACAAGGGTGAATGTGAGATTTGTAGATGATTTGAGATATTAGATGGTTTGTGTTACATGTGCTTATGAAGGATTTAGTTGAGTCTCACTACGACATTATGGAAGTAATAGAGTATGGGCATTGTGAGTTATTGTGTGTTTTGATCTATGGCTTTGAGCCAAGTAGGGGAGTTTGCTATTGATAAGTTGATTGCACGGTTATGTGTTGTATTGCTTTTGGTTTGAGGTATAATTGTGAATAAGTTATGATTTGCAGAGGTTGAGATCGAGGATGACTCGAGTAAAGGGATTTCTGTAAACGGGTTGTATTATGCTTTATGAGTATTTGGGAAACATTAAATGATTGAGTTGTTATTCATAAAGGATGTAGTGTGCATGGAGTAGGGATTCACTCGGTTTCTTAGAAGTGTTAATTACTACTTAGGGTATTGGTGTGCAAATAGGGCACATGTCATTCGGTCCGTTTGATCGGTTTAATTGAGATTTGAGTCGAGTGGATGATTCTCGAGAAGGTTGTTATAGATTCAAGATTTATATGTAGCAATTTAGGATTTTTGCAGATTTGTATATGGCTAGAATCTGAGATTTAAGTTAGATGGTGTCGAGACTTGTGGCATTTCTATATCATTATGGATTATACATTTCAGCATCAAAAGGGTGAAGGAAACGGTTTTGGATTCACAGAAGGTATCCTCAGAATGGATGTCTCGGTTGTGGAACTTTTGGGGTGCTTAAGAAGGGATACAATGGTTTATGGGCCTTAAGGCAACGTGGTTTCATGCTATGGTCTTGTGTGGTGAGTTTTGGTTAAGGATCGTGATATTATGGCGAGGAGGAATATCAATTTGGAGGTAATTCGGAAGGAACTCGGAGAAGTAGGACAGCTTAATAGTAGGTTGGATCAGCGTACTAATGGATATGATCGGTTTTTTGGGTACTTATGATGTGGCGAGTCTCTCCAGGTGTTTCACGGTAATTGTCTTGAGTTTTGTGCAAATGCATTCCAAAGAGTCCTCAGTGGTTTCTACCACAATTTGAGGTGTATATTTCCTACTGGTATGTGGAACATGTTGCGTGTTGTGATTTCCTCCTGGATGAGATCAAATGGAAGGTTCCGGGCTAATTGAGTATGTAGTTTGCTTGTGACTTGGAGTTGATTATGAGATTCTCGTACTTTTCATATGATGGCGTAATAAGATTGGTGTGTTGTGTAGGATTGAGATTTGCATGTGCAAGGTCATGATTCAGTCATGAAAGGAAGATCCTGAATTCTTAGGCATCATAGATGGTTTCAAATGACTAGGTGAATGATATTACTTTTTGGTATTGCTTAATGAGAGTGTACATTTCAGAAGATGCACTATATTTTGATTTATAGATACTTCATTGGTGTTGCGGCACTCTCTTGGTTGACCGACTACTGATTTTCAGATATTGCTATGTGACACGGAAGAATTATAGAAGTATTCCTTATGGGATGATCATATGTGAGAGATGTGTTAGACATTCGGGCGGTGAAGTTGGGATCATATATGGTGATTCGTGTGTTCAATGGATTTGGAACCTGGGATTTCTCAGGAGCAGATGGTTTCATGGTTGTGGACTATAAAGTCGTGGCCGAAGCTAGCCAGATGATAGTATGTGTTATGATCCAGTCATTGTGGACTTTCGAAGGGTTATTTATCTATTTGTGGGTGACCATAGTTGATTTGGGGGTCCCTTAGTAGGCCCAATTAGGATGTATATTCTACACCGAGTCGGATTGGTTGGCTCCATACTACTATTGCTGAGGGATGTGCCATTCGGTTGTTATCGAGTTTATTCATGTTCTGAAATGATCTGTGAGTTACCCTTCTATGCCACGAGGAGTTGTGATTCGTTAGTTATATACACACATGGTGCGGTTCTATTGGGGTCTTATAGCGGAATTTGAGCGAGATAAGTAATTGGGTATTGCATGATGGCGTATTGGTTATGTTCTTTCGGATTTTGGGTGGCATTTTGTTATTTGCTTCTCTGTGGTTATGGTAATGCACTTTGGGTACTTGATGTCGAATTTCGCGCGGTTACTAATTTTGAGCAGGGTGGCTCGAGGTAGATAATATGGACAAGCATTTGGATGGGGTCATGCATTGCAGCGGAGTTATGTTGAGGTACGAACCTTTGTGTTATAATCGTGTGATGGTTCTAAGCATTGGAGTATCCACATTGAAGCAAGGGGTGTCAAGCAACACCCCTTCGCTGGAAAATTACACTATTTTGCTAAATATTTTTATTTTATTTTATGTATATTTACAATTCATTGACTCCCCTTGATTTTTCGATGTATCTAATTATTCATATTTTGATACCCCTTGATGAAAATTCTGGATCCGCCACTGGACTTCTACTATGTGTGATGGATTTTCAGCATTTTGTTGTGACGGTACTTGTTAATCTTGCAGGGCAGTTCACTCGTTTGAGTCATTTTTCATGATTGAGTGCATTGGAATGTTGTTTATTGGTGCATGGATTGCACGGGTCATGGCTTTAGATTTTATTGATGTGACATGTCACTAGAGGGGTCGCGTTGGATGAGATGAGGTCATCGGTCCTAGAATGGATACTATTGGATTTGATTACAGCATGGTTGGAAGGATAATATCGAAAGTCATCTTAGAAACCGGCTATAGTTCTTGTCGAAGGAGAGGGAGCTCCATGACTTGTTGATCTGATGAATGGTTATGAGTTCTGCATGTTTATTTCATTATTGGCAGTGTACAAAGGTTGCAAAATGAGGTTTTGTTTGATATGAGGTTTATTACCGGTATTGAGTTGTTTGGAGCAGCTACTGTGATTAGAAATTATCGCTATGAGTATTTGAGTTATGCGGTATATCATGTGATTACATCTTGGGTTATGGTGAAGGATTGATACAACTTGTTCAGACTTATATAGTGTGTAGATGTGAGATTCTGATCTTATAGAAATTCCGGATGTTGGAAATTGGATTTTAAGGCTAATAGGCTAAGGTTTAAGTAATGATCTTCAATTATGTTGTGTTATTAGGCCTATATAGAATAGGGTGCTATGGGATCACCCCCTGGTATGTGCATGGTAAGGTTACACGATGGTTTGATGGCTTAGGAACAACTCTTGGCACGTTCGAGTACGAACATATGTTTAAGTGGGGGAGAATGCAACTTCTCGACCGGTCATTTTGAGCATTTGCACTTCGCTTGGTAGTTTGGGGGCACGAGTAGTTCCATGTGATGTATTAGGACTTTTGTGAAAAAATTGAGTTCATTCCGAGTTGATTTGATATGTTTCGGTGCGAGTTTTAGGAAGTTGAAAGTTCGAAAGTTCATTAAGTTTGATTTGAGGTGCGTCTCGTCGTTTCGATGATGTTATGCGTGATTTGAGGCCTCGAGTAGGTCTATGTTATGATATAGGACTTGTTGGTATGTTTGTGCGGGGTCCCGAGGGCTCGGATGAGTTTCGAATAAGGTTTTAGCTGTGTTGCGCTCGTTTTTCTTATGTTTCGATGTCGATTCTTCAAGCATAAATGGTACCACATTAAACAAATGAGCTTTGATTTCTGTTTTGATTGAAGAATTAGATCTGTATCGTAATTACGGAGCCATATAAAAAAATTGTCAAATTTGGATATCATATGGGTATTTATGGTCATTTTACTAAGAATTGGGTTGCCATGTTTTTCAAATTAATTACGAAATTGCCACTGACTTCGTATTTAAAAATCTGCACCATTTTCAAATATTGAAACCAACATATATCCTTCATTATAAGGTTAAATGGAGTGATTAAAAAGCCTAACTTGATTGCAATTTCACAAGGAATGCATTGGAGACATCAAAAGTAAGTTTCAGGATCATTTGGCAAGCAAAATGAGGCAGAACAATAGGAAAAAAATACTTAATATCGAAGGTTTGTTCATTTGGTCATATTTTGAGTTGGGGAGCTCGGATTTGGACAATTTTTGGAGATAATTTTCACCATATGGATTGGGGTAAGTTTTCTATACTTAATTTTGGTTATATTTTATAATCCATCTTCGGTTTTGGCATTAGATTGATGATTTCAAAGTGAAATTTGGGGGTTGTCTAAAATTTCATAAAGTAAATTTTTGAGCTTTGAACATCGATTTAGAGTTGGATTTGAGTGAAACAGTATGGTTGGACTCGTAATTGAATGGATTGGCGAATTTTGTGAGTTTTGCCGGGTTTTGAGGTGCGGGCCCGAGTTTGACTTTTTGGTCGATTTTGGAAATTTTATTAAATATTCGACCTTTATTGATTGAGTTTGTTTCCTTTGGCATTATTTGATGTATTTGAGTTGCTTTTGGTTAGTTTCGAGTCGTTCAGAGATCGGTACGCGCAAGATGGCATTTTTGAGGCATCGTTTGGCTTGCTAGGTATTAGATTTGGCTTGTTCCAGGTATGTAACACTTCTAAACTTGGTGTTGAGGGTATGAAACCCTGAATTATGTGTTATGTGTTGAGGTGACGCACATGCTAGGTGACAGGCATGTGGGCGTGCATCGTGTGAATTGTGACTCTGTTATTCCCGTGGTACCGTATAGTTACCTGATCTTATCTGTAACCTTGAAATCTTTACGCACTAGAGCTATTGAGCTGTGATCCATATTAGAAATCATGTCTAAACGACATGTTTATTCTATTGGGACCCACCGAGGTCATATTGTTGTTGAATTATTTGTTTAAATTGAAATTTCATACTCAGTCATGTTCATTCTTTTTATATCATATCTCAGTCTCTGTTGCTATTTATTGACACATTATATCATCATTTTGGGCTAGTTTCATGGCATTATGAGCCCGAGAGTCTGGAGATAGTGATGACTGAGTGAGGCCGAGGGCCTAATTATGAGTGACAGTTATGGGATCAAGCTGCACGCCGCAGCGGGTTTTACTAATTTATGATAGCGTTTGGGATGAAAGAGACCCTCCGGAGTTTGAACACCCCCCCCCCAGTGAGCGCGTATGATTTATAATGAGGGACAAGGCATGAATCTTGCCCAAAGCATTTCTATTTTGGGATGGATCTTCCCCGGGCTTTTGGCCTTATATAGTACTGAGTGACTTACTGGCAGTTTCTATGTATATTTTTGGGATGGATCTTTCCAGGGCTGGATTGGCCATATACAGTACTGAGTGATTGAGCATGATAAGTGGAAAGTGTGAGACAGTGAGATTAAGTACTCTGAGAATGTGAGTACATCAGTTCATCTCTGAGATACATTACATGAACATGCATAGAGATGCATTTTTCTCATATTGTACGGTATCACGTCATTCCTGACTTCTTACACATGTTGACATATATGCATAGAGATGTATTTTCCTCATGCCATTTGAAAATGAAACATTTACCTGTTGAAAGCTTTTTGGGAAAAATTACGGATTTCAAACTTACTCATATTTTTGGCGATTTCAGTAAGTGATTTAGAGTTTCACTGATTTCCTTGAAAAGCAGAATTATTTTCTGGAACTGTGAATGAGCTGAGCATTTTATCTCTAAGTTACTTCTTTTATTACTTTCATTCTGTTATTATGAGTTGTTATTGGCTATTAGTGTTGGACTCTGACCTGTGTTCCAGCTCATCACTACTTTCAATCTAAGGTTAGGTTTGTTACTTATTGAGTACATGTGTTCAGTTGCACTCATATATACTTCTTCACCTTGCGTGCAGATGTTGGCTGCTGACGTTGCTGTGATTGACGGGAGCTGGGTTTGAAAATGTACATGCATTCCGGTTATAAGTTCCTCTTGTTCATAGTAGCTCTAGACTTATGAAAAATCTATTTTATGTATTATTCCAATAGATGATGTATTTTTACTTCACACTAGAGTTGTAAATTCTAATTTTAGAAGCTCATGATTTGCACTATCAGTCCTTGAAATAATGTATAAGATTCAGATAATTACTTTTGTTTAATTTGTCTTATTAAATATTATTGGAATTGGATAGTTATTAGTTGGCTTACCTATTGGGTTGAGTTAGGTGCCATCACGACTAGTGGATTTTGGGTCGTGACACATACAACATTATTTCTAGCCTTCTATATCCAGTATATTAGAGCAACAAGTATAGCAATGACAACTTCCCTGCATCTCTTGCCTTTGATGATTCTAGCCATTCTCTTCCATATCCCTGCTATATCAGTTAGCTGTAGTTGTATGCCTATCCAAGAAAGCACTCCTTGTAGGCATTGTTTGGACAATGACCTTTCAAAAAACAGATGTAGTATAGTCTCCACCTGTGTCCCACAAATAGGGCATATATCATCTTGGCTTATACCAATATGACATAGTCTGACTTTTGTCTGCAGTCTTTGGTGCATGGTGAGCCAGTAGATAATGCTATGCTTAGGCACGTTTATCTTATTCCACACCCATCTTCCCCATGGCTAGGCTTCCTTTTCTCCCATTCTCCATAGTTAGCCACCCTTGATCGTGTATTGTCCATTTGCATTCAACCAACCATTCTGAGTAAAACCAGGAGCAAACATCTCCCTGATCATACAAACTTTTTTCCAATACCAGCAAGAACAGTGGGGCATGTGTACTGCCACCAGTTTTTTTCTTTTAAGTAAATAGTACTTATCCATTTCTCCCATAGATTATCAGCTTTTTGTGCAATATTCCAGATATATTTAGCAATTGCAGCTTCATTTCATTTTATAATGTCAGTGATTCCCAGCCCTCATTCATATTTAATCATTCACACTAAGTCCCATGCCACTAATGGGGGCTTGTGTGTGACTATTTTTCCATCCCAAATAAAGTTCCTACACATAGCTGTTATTTCCTTGAGCACTTGCTTTGGTAGTATGCAGATGGCCGAACAGTAACTGTGTATATGTAGCAATACTGAGTTGACTAGTTGTACTCTCCTAGCATAAGAGAAGTGCCTTGTACACCAGGTTTTGATTCTAGATGCTATCTTGTCCATGAGTACCTCACAATCCATTTTGGATATTCTCTTGGCAGAGATGGACAGTCCAAGATACCTAAATGGTAGGCTCCCTATTTGGTATCCTGTCATCTCTATAAGATCATTCTGGATTTGGACTGACATATTTACACTGAAGATTTTAGACTTGTTGGCATTTGTACACATGTCGAATGTGTTAGAGAAGGTATTCATCCCCCTCAATAACAAAAGTGCAGATTGAAAGTCTCCCTTGCTATCATCTGCAAAGCACAAGTGATTCAGTCTCAAGCTCCTACACTTGGTGTGAAACCCAAGTCCCTCCTGCTGTGCTACCACATTCATTATTGTTGTAAAATACTCCATGCATATGATAAATATCAATGGGAATATTGGGTACCCTTACCTAAGTCCTCTTTCCCCTTTTATGTTTTCATACAATCCTCCATTTATGGCTATTGTGTATTGCACAATAGTTATGCAATTCATAGTCCATAGGATGTACTGTTGTGGAAATTCCAGTGCATGCATCATCTCTTCCACAAACTCCTATTTCACTGTGTCATATGTTTTCCTCAAGTCTATTTTTATCAAGCAACTACTGCTAGTATGTTTTCTATTATAAAGCCTCACCAAATCTTGGCATATTAGGATATTTTGGACTATTGTTTGCCAGCCACAAATTCCCTCTGATTTGGAGATATAATGTCAGGTAGGACCTGTGTCAGCCTGTTAGTTAGCATCTTTGCCACCACCTTATAGATGGTGTTACAACAAGTAATGGGTCTGTAATCAGTGACTGTGTCAGCATGCTCTAATTTTGGTATTAATGTCAGAACTGTACTATTCCAAGCTTTCAATATCTTCCCTATCTGAAGAATTCTATTACCTCTGCCTTTAGATCTTCTTTAATTATCCCCAGCAATCTTTGAAGAATTGGCTACCATAGCCATTTGGCCCAGGTGATTTATCCCCTGTTATTTTCCATAGAGCTTGTTTCATTTCTTCCATTGTAAATTCTGCAACCAGCATCCCTCTTTGTTCAGCTGATACTACAGGACCTTGCTTCACAGTAGCATTGCACACTCTCATTCTATCTCTAGTCTTAGTACAGAGCATAGAAGTATAATAATCCACAAAAGCCTCAGCTATTCCATTCTTGTTATTTCTGGTAATCCCTGCATTATCCCTAATGGTGAATATTTTGTTAGCATTCCTTCTAACTTTCAGCATACTATGAAAGAATTTAATGTTCATGTCCCCTGAATTCAGCCACTGGACTTTGCATTTCTGCTTGAGATACTGATTCCTTGCCAAGTTTCATTTTTGTAGTTCTTGGCTAGTCGTACCTCCTTAGTTATTAGTCTTATATTTGTGGGATCTCTTTGCAATTCACTTTGGCAATCCTCCAGCTCTTTTTTTGCTTGTTCTGCCTTGCCTTCTATATATCCAAACTGAGTTTTATTTATTTCTTTAGAGTCGTCTTGAGTCTATTTAGTTTCCCTACCAATCTGTACATTTGTGTGCTTGTAATCCTCTTGTTCCAATTGTTCTCTACTTGTTGTTGGAAGTCTGTAGCTTGACTTCACATGTTGAAGTATCTAAACTTGTGCTGATTTTTTGTGGTCCATTATCCCAATTTATCACAGCTGGGCAATGATCCATAAGTCCTTAATTACCAAAGTGCACCTCTGATCCTAGCAGTTTAGTCACCCAATCTCCATTAACTAGTACTCTATCAATTCTATTTAAACGACTGGTGTCACCATGTTTAGTATTCTAGGTAAAGAAGGAACATGATGATGTGAGTTCCTTCAAAGAGCATTTCCCCACACATTCTTTGAAATATCTTACCTCTGAAACTGATTGGGTTTCCTATCCTCTCATCTATGCAGTACACAGTTAAAGTCCCCCATAATTGCCCATGGTTCTTTGATGGTACCATGGATTTTCTCCAATTCTTGCCATAATATCCTCCTTAGGACTTGATCATTGAACCCATAGACTAATGTTTAGCTGAAACTTGTATAGAGTCCCCATGTGTTCCTCTTCACAATGTAGCATTTGAGCTAGTACACTAGTTATATTCACATTGAAGATATGTGGTTTCCAAAGCATCCAAATTCTTCCACCCAGATGATGTGCTAAGTTATTACTGAATGACCATCCATTACAAACGTTAAGAGCATCAATAGATGTTTTTTGTCTCTTAGCCAATGTCTCCAGGAGTCCAAACAGGACAACTTTAGAGTTGTGCAAATAAAGATTCATCTCTCTCTGCTTGTCTGATGCCGCCTAAGTTCACACCTCAAATTGGGGTTGTGAAGCAGCTGATGCAATTTTAATAACCCAACTAGGAGTCGGGATCGCTTCCTCATGGACCGTAGATGAGATTAGGTATATACTCGGACTAAGCGTATAATATGTCCAAAATGCACTTCTATACACTTTGTTATTTTTGTCTACTTCTAAATTAAGCTATTATTTGCAAATATAAAACTAGAGAATGATATTTTTGGTGATGTTTTTCAAGTTGAAAAAGATCTAGGGCTATGACTTCCACCTAGGTGGTTGCCTAACGGGTTGTGGGCTTTAGAGCAGGTTTCGTTGGTCGGGGTGTAATATAGCAATCAACACACAATTACCCACTCAATACCTCTCGGTAATAGAGTGGTTTTGCCCAATTTGGCTTTCTCAAGTCCAAATAGGTAATTCACAAAATAGTTGATATATGCTCAAGCCGGGTTTTACTATCTCTAGATTCAACCCTTTAATTGGGACTATCAATCTCTTGAGTTGACCCCAATTTTTTGTTAGCCAAGTTTTCCTAGACAATCTCTTTTTCTCAAGTAGAGACTAAGTCAATTAGGCATGAATCAATATTTGCAACCGTCCTAACCTTAAACAAGCCCTAAATCAAGCACTCATTATGTACCCACACTAGGGTTGGGTCATAACTCTAGATAAAAATTTAGCTACTCATAGACAAAAGTGAAGAAATTAAAGAAGAAAAGAAGATTAAACTCATATTAGATGATAAAGAGATAAAAATCCAAAGTAAATTAGACAAGCTATTGTAAAATTTCCCAAACCAGTAAATAAAAACGGCTCTCTACTTTATGAAATTAAAACTTAACCTAATTTTGACAAAAAGGAATATTTATACAGAACTAAAAATTTAGGACAAAATTGCCCTTTCCGAAGTTCTGCGGCCACATAATTCTGTGTGTAGTCCGCACTTTGAAGCTGCAGGAGGGACTTTTGCGGCCACACTTCTTGATGGACTTCAAGTTCGAACTCTCTGGTCTTCCTCTTCTGCAGCCGCACAATTATTGTGTGGTTCACACATTGCCAAGGAGCATTGTCCAAAGTCCTTCACATTCTGTGGCCGCAGACAAAATTCTGCGGTCCGCACTTTGCCACTTTTTGACCTTTTTAGTCCTTGTCCAAAAATACTCCTTCTTGATTTGAATTTCATCACGTTGGCTCATTTCCCAATGCTCCTTCAATAAAGCATATTTTATCAGTTTTCGAGAATACCTTTAAGTGTTTTTGAGCTAAAACGAAAGTAAAAGGGTACAAATAAGTAGTCAAAATCTCTACTTATCAACTCCCCCAAACTTAAGCTTTTGCTTGTCCTCAAGAAAATAAGGTAATTCCCTCCTCCATAAGAAAAGAGCTATTTCAGCTAACCTAAGGTGAATCAAACACACATCAATTGGAACCAACAATTACCCACAATACTTATGAATTATCAACAAGGAAATAATTTGACTTTTTAAGTACAATAGTTCTAATGTGAAACTAGAGTATCAAGAGTTGACTTTATTCATCAAGGAAGCTCGTTCTTTCATGTAGGTCACTGTGGATCCCAAACTCCTCCTCTTCTACTCTCTGTTAGCATGTTTCACTTAAGAATGTAGCACTCAATTCAAGGATATGTGAAAAGTTTGTTCATCTCTCTCAAAAGAATGTCACAAGTACGGCTCTAAGTACCATTTGCTTGCCCCTCATGTAAATCACCACTAATGTAAGTTCACTCGACTTGAAATCACGTAGGGCTTTTTGGGAATGTAATGAAGGCTTATTGGACAAGGGTAGGGAATGTTGGAATAGAAATGTGTTCATCTTTCCTTAAGCACTCCATTTTTCTCTTTTTGGCTCATGTTTTGCCGACTCTTTGAGTCATTATCTTTTTTCTTAGGGGAACTAGAGAGACTTAACATCACTTTTTCTCGATCATGATGTTCATTTTCTCCTTCTTTGTTTTCTCCATGCTTTGCATCATTGCTTTTCTTTGAATCCCTTTAACTCTTCAGTTTATTCACTTTCTTTTCACATTTTTCTTTTGTTCATTCTTTCTTTTTCTTTACCTTTCCTTTTCTTAATTTATTCTCTTTTTGTGCCTTTATACATCTTTCAAACTCCTCGTCTATCCCCCAACCTTATGTTTTATCCAATTACTTATCAAGAGTATTAAGTAATGTTAGGGTGCCAAGAGAGAGTCACTACAAACAGGTAAAGGCTTGAAATATGACTATCAAATGAGAAAGGTCTTAGGCTCAAATGGGTTGACTACGGATAACAATATTGGTGGGACATGGAACATTTTATGTGGGCCAAGGAGAGCCTACAATCACTTCTTAATCCAAGCAAAACATAGAATTTCGCCTAAAAACAAATTCGGGGCAAGTTCTAGACCATTCGCACGGGTACTTCGACTTGCAACAAAAATCTCACGTCACACACAATTGGATTGTTAAAGAGGATAGAGTCGAGGGCCCACAACAACCATATTCAAGATTGAAAATCACTAATGGTTCAACTAAACCACTCGATGATTGCTCAAGTCAACACAAGAGTCTAAAGGTCACTAATTAGAGCTATTTCTTGCCAAGAACTTATTTTTAGCCATAAGGCCGTAGTTAAATGTGTTGGTACCAAATGAAGCATGCTTGACCCTTTTTTATTCATTAATACTACTATTTTTACCTAAACATAAAAAGTGGACTCAATCTCTTAAGAAGGTTGTCACGCCATCCATCGTTAGAAAGAGCCACTCGGTTCACACAAAACCCACCTTTGGAAAGAACCATGTCATTAAGAAAACCAAATGTTATTGCTCACTTAAACATAAAAAGAAGCTACCAAATCAAAAAGAAGTTATTAAGGTAAATAAGAAGTTATACTACAAGAAAAACAAACTAAAGAAGCTATGAAATAAACTACTGAAAATAAGATAAATGAATATACAAACCGAGGAGAATAGAATATATACATCAAAAGAGGGGAGGAATATATACATAATTAAAGAGAGAATAAAGATAAAAGAAAACGAGTATTAAAGTTATTATCGGCCAATGTCATATCAAACCAACAAAAATAGACCACCCCTTGAATAAGAATAAGTATTGTCCTCAATGCTTAACAAAACTTAGAATAAGGAAGGGTAGAGAGTGAAGAGAACTCCCTATGTGGTCTCAGTGTGCATGGTATCATCAACACCCTCGAGCTTCTCTAACTGGATCTCATCATCCTCCGGTCGGGAATAACAGGGTTGGTGAACATCTGAAGCACCTTTTCGGCAATGTGGGTAGCGAGGTCTGGCTCCTCTGACTGGCCAGCTGCTGCTTCTGCTGATGGTGTTGCTGGGTCTACTGGTACTGATGGAACTGTATCCATCAGTAAGTCAAGTGGTATATCCCCAACGAATGATATCTTGGCCACTTCTTTTCTTAATCTATCCATTAATTTCTTTGAATCCTGAGATTTCTGTATCTTCTTCAACTGTTTTCCCAACTCCTCAATAGCTCCCCCATGTGCCACCATTGTATCCATGATGGTATTCTAATTTTTCAGGATCTTCTTCAATATTTCCTCCACTGATGGAGGTACCTATGGTGCTGCCGGGGTAAAAGATTGTGCTGCAACAACACTGGATATGTCAGACAGCTTTGAAGTATCTGTCTGCATCCAGTTGTTGAGACTCGCCAATATCTGGGAGACTCGCAACGTAGTGAGTGGATATGTGGATGAGGCAGGCAGTGGTACTGATGTAGATGGTCTAGAAGATGGATGTAGTGGCATGTCAGCTGTCTCGGTGGGAGGACCAATTGTTGTGGAAGGCATGGTAGCTGCAGAAGGCATATGAGTTGTAGAAGGCTCAGCAACTGAATCTGTAACCACCACCGTTGGCTCATTAGACTGGTAACCGGTGGCAATTTCCTTACCCTTGAACTTTGGGCTTCCCGGACCTTGTAAAGAGTACCGTGAGAAGGGCTTTTTGGCCCGCACCTTTGTATCAAAGCTCCTTGGCTCCACCTTTGCATCCGTAAGGTATTCAATGAGGGTGTTAGGATATGGAAAAGAGCTTTCACCTTTTTGGACAACCACTGACATGTTGGCCGACATGATGGCACCCACATTGATCGGGTACCTGGCCATGATAGATGCCACCAAAACTGCTAGGGGGAGTGGAAGATTGTTCTCATTTGGTTGATGCTTTCTTCTGTACTCCCAAAGGTTGAGTACCCTTGCCTTGGCCTCATGAGGGTTCACCCCTCCCTTTAGATATATCACCTCTATCTCGTGATCGAACTATTGTTTGCAATACAAAGCATATATGTCAGTTAAAGTCCAGAAGCAGTTAATAGATGCAGAAAAACAAATAGTTCACAGAAGTGACAGCGCGGACCGCACAATATTGAGTGTAGCCGCACAAAACCAGGTTCAGACTACTGGTTCTCTAAAGTTTCAAAGTGCGATCGCACACATTTTTCTGCGGACCGCACAATTTTGAGTACGGTCCGCACATTGCATGCTCAGTATTGTGCTCTAACTCAGAATCTGCGGACCACACAATTTTGTGTGTGGTCGCACAATTTAAAATCATATGGCACTGACTTAGGTTTTTCAAAATTTTGCACAATGTAGACATGGTATTGGAAAATTACTCATGATACATGATTTACCCAGCCCTCAATGAGTGCATATGATATTACCCACACAATTTTAAGCACACATGAAGAACATTTGACATTTTAGGCCTAAAAATAACTATACTACTGAAGAAGAAGAAGAAGAACTAATAAAAATTGAAAAATCTAAACATGAATCGAACATACTAGTGATGAAGGATGCAAGAAAGAATCTAGCCGGATGAGATGAGTGTGAAGTGTGAAACAATTTGAGTGCACTATGCTTGCTTAGGTCTCAAGAGCTCAGAGTGTGTAAAGTCGTGAATAGCGTTATGAGGACCTATTTTAGGTTTACCCAATTAGGTAAAAAATGCAGCTGAGTGCGGCCGCACAATTTTGAGTGTGGTACGCACTCTTTACCTGAGCCTAACTGAAGCTCTGTGGTCCACACAAAAGTGAGTGCATCCGTAGTATGACTATTTCTCTACTATTCCAAACTTCAGAGAGTTGCATTTTTGGGTGTCCAATTGTGCTGCCGCACAATTCATTGTGCAGCCATAGATTCCTCTCTACTGTGGCAATGAAGATTGTGTGGTCCGCGCAATTAATGTGTGGTCTGCACTTTTTCAACACTTAGCCAATTTTTCTGGGTACAGTCCTTGCAAAGCACACTCATTCCTGTATACACTTCAATACTAGTTATCACAAAACTAAACTTATCTAAAAAAGAAGAAAAAGAACAAGAAAAAGACACATGGGTTGCCTCCCAAGAAGCTCCTGATTTAACATCGTGGCACGACGCAGATTACCAATCATTTGAAATGAAGAACCGCCACCACGCGACAATTATCAAATTTTCCAAGATAGTGCTTCACCCGGTGCCCATTGACTCTAAAAACTTCATCATTCTTATTTTTCAAGTCCAATGCACCTAATGGCGTCACATCAACAACTTCAAACGGGCGACTCCATTTTGACTTCAACTTTCCCGGAAACATCCATATTCGAGAATTGAACAATAACACAAGATCACCTTCTTTAAACTCCTTGTTTCGGATGTACTTGTCATGGAGGTACTTCATCTTCTCCTTGTATATGCATGGTACCATAATTCATCTAGCTCGTTCAATTGTGTCACCCTTAAGTTGGCGGCAACATACCATTCAAGGTTCAACTTCTTTAAAGCCTACTAGGCCTTATGCTCAAGTTCCACCAGAAGATGACAAGCTTTCCCGAACACCAACCGGTATGGAGACATCCCAATAGATGTTTTGTAAGCCGTCCTATAAGCCCATAAAACATCATTAAGTTTTGTTGGCCAATCCGTCCGGTTGGTCATTCACTGTTTTTGAAAAATACTCTTGATCTCCCGGTTGGATACTTCCACTTGTCCACTTTCTTGAGGGTGATAGGGGGTCGAGACTTTGTGATTGACACCATACTTAGTGAGTAAGGTATCAAAAGCCTTGTTGCAAAAATGCGAACCCTCATCACTTATGATAGCTCTTGGAGTACCAAATCTCGTAAAGATGTTCTTCTTCAAAAATGTCACTACACTCTTCGCTTCAATTTTGGGCAAAACAATGGCCTCAACCTATTTAGAGACAATCAACCGCGACTAGAATTTAGGTGTTTCCACAAGAGCTCACAAACGGACCCATGAAATCAATACCCCACACATCAAAAATATCTATTTCCAAAATGGTGGTGAGAGGCATTTAATTTTTCTTTGAGATTCCACCAGCCCTTTGGCATTCATCACAACACTTTACAAGCTCACTAGCTTCCTTGTAGAGAGTAGGCCAATAGAATCCACAACTCAACACTTTTGCCGTTGCTCTAGCTCCACCATGGTGACCACATATTGTGAAGAGTGGCAAGCCTCAAGAATCTCCACTTGTTCCTCCTCTAGCACATATTTTCGAATCACACTGTCGATACAAATCCGGAAGAGGTACGGTTCATCCCAATATAGTCAAGGCAGTCTCGTTTGAGCTTCCTCCTTTGGTTTGAAGAGAACTCATTCGGTACAATGCCACTCACAAGATAATTTGCTAAATTGGCGAACCATGGAATCTCGGTCATTAAAATGGCTAGAAGCTGCTCGTCGGGGAAGGAGTCATTGATCTCAGGGCCGTCATGTGGCCTCCCCTCCTCCTCCAATCGAGACAAGTGGTCTGCCACTTGATTTTCACTACCTTTACGGTCTTGGATCTCTAGATCAATCTCTTGCAATAAAATCACTCATCGCATTAACCTTGACTTTGAATCCTTCTTGCTCATTAAGTACCAAACCGCAACATGATCGGTGTGGACAATCACCTTAGTACCTATCAAGTACGGGCGGAACTTCTCCATAGCAAAGACAATAGCAAGGAGCTCTTTTTCAGTCTCCGTGTAATTGACTTGGGTATCATTCATGGTCTTACTAGCATAGTAGACCGGATGGAAGATTTTATTGATTTTTTGCCCCAAAACTTCTCCAACCGCCACATCACTTGTGTCACACATGGGCTCAAAAGGCAAGCTCCAATCTGGTGCGGTAATAATAGGAGTAGTTGTCAATTTGAACTTGAGTAATTCAAATGCCTTCATGAAATCCTCATTGAAATGGAATTTGGTATCCTTCTCCAAAAGCTTACACAAGGGGTTCACCACTTTAGAAAAATCCTTGATGAAATGGCAATAGAGCCCCGCATGACCAAGAAACTCCTCACTCCCTTCACGGATGTAGGGGGAGGAAGTTTAGAAATCACCTCTATTTTGGCCTTGTCGACCTCAATACCATTCTTTGAAATTTTGTGGCAAAGGACAATGCATTCCTCAACCATGAAGTGACATTTCTCCCAATTCAATACCAAGTTCATCTTTTCACATCTTGCCAAGACCTTATCCAAATTGTTCAAGCAATCATCAAAAGAATTCCCGACCACGAAAAAGTCATCCATGAAGACCTCAAGAAAACCCTCCATCATGTCGGTGAAGATAACCATCATACACCGTTAAAATGTCGTTGGTGCATTACATAACCCAAAAGGCATCCGCAAGAATGTGAAAGTACCATAGGGACATGTGAAAGTAGTCTTCTCTTGATCCTCCAGAGCAATAAGAATTTGATTGTAGCCGAAATACCCATCGAGGAAATAATAGAAAGCACGACCGGCCAACCTATCAAGCATTTGATCAAGGAAGTGAAGTGGGTAGTGATCTTTCCTTTTAACTTTGTTGAGCTTGCGATAGTCCATACACACTCTCCACCCGGTCACCGTTCTTATAGGAATCAACTCGTTCTTGTCATTGGTAACCACAGTCATGCCCCCTTTCTTTGGGACACATTGCACCGGAGAAGTCTATGAACTATCGGAAATGGGGTACAAAACCCCGGCATCCAACCACTTTATGATCTCCTTTTTGACAACCTCTTGTATTGCTTTATTTAGCCTCCTTTGATGTTCAATGGAGGGTTTGGAATCCTCCTCCAAAATAATCTTGTGCATGCAAAAGGTGTGGCTTATGCCCCAAATATTCGCCAATGTCCATCCTATAACTTTCTTCCTCTTTTGTAGCATCGCCAATGTGGAGTCTACCTGCACATTAGTCAAACAAGAGGACATAATAACTGGTAAAGTAGAACAAGGGACAAGGAATTCATACCTGAAATGCAGAGGCACTGTCTTTAACTCCAAAGTGGGAGGCTCCTTGATTAAGGACTTTGTTGGAGGAGTCTTCCGGTTTTCAAGATCCAAGGATAACTTGCGGGATTCATAAGTGTATGACCCTATTCCTTGCAATGCGTTCACACATTCCACACAACCATCTTTCTCCTCATCATCATCAAGGTTGAGCAAAACAACTTCCAAAATATCCTCAATATTCATCATCAATAATTATATCGGTCATCAAGTCCACGAATGAACAAACTTCATTGCTATTCGGTTGCCTCATAGATTTGCACACATGGAAGACCACTTTTTCATCACCCACTCAAAAGGTGAGCTCACGGGCTTCCATATCAACAAGAGCCTTCCCCGTGGAAAGGAAAGATCTATCCAAGATAATAGGTACCTCATAGTCCACTTCACAGTCAAGAATCACAAAGTTTGTCGGGAGGATGAACTTGTCAACACGAACCAATACATCATCAATAATACCTAAAGGTCTCTTTATTGTACCAACACATCATCAATAATACCAACACATCATCAATAATACATCATCAATCCACCATTTGTGACCGCATGGGTGTGCGTCTTGGTTTCCTAATTCCCAAAGTTTTGAACACCGAAGAGGGCATAAAGTTGATACTCGCCCCAAGATCACATAAAGCTTTGGCAAAGTCGGCACTTCCAATTGTACATGGGATTGTGAAAGTGCCCGGATCTTCCAATTTAGGAACCATTGAGTGCACAATTGCACTTATTTGACATGTCATCTTTATAGTCTCACAATTCATCGACCTCTTCTTTGTCACCAAGTCCTTCATGAACTTTGCATATCCCGGCATTTGTTCCAAGGCCTCAACCAACATCACATTAATAGACAAACTTTTCATCATGTCAATAAACCTTTTGAATTGGTTCTCACCATTTTTCTTAGCAAGCCTTTGAGGATATGGAGGAGGTGCCTTAGCCTTTGGCACCACCGGTTCCAGTATGTCAACAATGTGCTTCCTAGACGGGTTCACTTCTTCTTGAGTCTCCTCCACATTGTCTTCAATATCAATTCTCACCTCATCATTTGCTTGCACTTCATTGCTTGGCATCTCATCTTCTTGTACCAATTATTCATCATCCATAACTTTATTTTGACTTGAGGTGGTTGCATCCCCACCTTTTCCACTCCTTGTAGTCACGACCATGGCATGTCCCGTGTTATTCCCACCCTTTGGGCTCACCACCGTATCACTTGGTAGTGCCTCCTTAGGACGAGTGTTCATAGCTTGCGAGATTTGACCCAATTGAACTTCTAAATTGCGAATTGAAGTGTTGTGAGAGGCAAGTTGAGCATCAGGGTCGGAATTCTTCTCCATCATTTATTTAAAAATGTTCTCAATTCGTCCCATCTCATTGTTGGAAGAACTCGGACCTTGAGAAGGATAAGGAGGTAGGTTGCTCAGTTGTTGAAATATCGGGGGCCTTTGAAAACCCGACCCCCGATTATTGTTGTTGTTCCACCCTCCTTAGGTGTTACCTCCCCAATAGCCTTGATTATTTCCCTCCAATTGCGTTGGTTATTTTGACAATTTCAGTTTCCTTGATTGCTTTGATTATTCCAATTCCCTTGGTTGTTTTGATTGTTCCAACTACCTTGATTTCTTGAATTCCAATTTTCTTGAGGCCGCCATTGTTGTTGATTTGGGCCTTGATTATTGTTTCTTTTCCTTTGGAAGTTGTTAACATATTGTACTTCCTCCTCTTTTTCATTGTATTATCCATCTTGATCAAATCCACTGTCATTTTGCACATAATTTTCAACCCGGTTTTGCGCTTTTGGACCCTTTTGCCTTCTACTGTTTACCATCTTGCTCACTCCCTCCATTGCATTTACTTGCTTGGGACCATGCACTTGTTGAAGTTGAGCTTTGGCTGGTTGATTTATTATGGTGGTCAACTCGGCAATTGCTTACCTATGATCATGTAATTCTTTATGCAAGTGAATCATATTTGGATCGCCTTGAGGAACATTTGCTCTATTTTGCCATGCCAATAAAGTATCCGCCATTTCATCAAGAATCTCAGAAGCTTCCACATACGGCATTGTCATGAAATTTCCATCGGCAAGTTGGTTGACCATGCATTGATTGGTAGTGTTGATCCCCCTATAGAAAGTTTGTTGAATCATAGCCTCTCATGTCATTGTTCAGACACTCTTTCACCATAGTACGATACCTCCCCATATCTCATGCAAAGGCTCAGTTGATTCTTGTTTGAAAGCTAGAATCTCATCCCTAAGCATTGCCATATGCCCGGGAGAAAAGAACATGGAAATGGATTTCTCGGCCAATTCATCTCATGTATGCATAGAAGGATTTGGCAACCTCTCTAATCAATCCAAGGCCTTCCCCATAGAGAAAGAGAGTAGCCTCAACCATAAAGCATCCCCGGAGATGTTTGTCTGTTTACTCCCCCAAGAAGTGTCAACAAACCCTTTCAAGTGCTTGTACGCATTTTGATTTGGAGCCCCGTTGAAGAATCTTTGTTGTTCCAAAAACGTAAGCATAATATTTGTGATTTGAAAATTTCCCGCCCTAATATGGGGCAAGACTCTGGCACTTGCGTATCCTTTATTCGACAACACCCGGTGTGCCGCCACTCTTGGAGGAGGTGGGGGTGGAACGGGAAGGTTGTCTTGAGGCGACCGACCTCGTCTATTTGCTTGAGGTTCAAGAGGAACCTCATCAACTTAGTCATCATCCCTGTCATCCTCAAAGGCACATTTCCAAGAGGATCATTGTTGTTAAGAGCCATTGTATCACCTACAATTGTTTCACAAAAAGATTAGTTAACCCGAAGGGAAAGGAAGACAAATCACATATAAAATCAAATATATGGCTAAATCCATTTTTAGCTCCTCGGCAACGATGCCAAAAATTGATGTCGCCCAAGTTCACACCTTAAATTAGGGTTATGAAGCGGTCGATGCAATTATAATAACCCAACTAGGAATCGGGATTGATTCCTCAGGAAGCGTAGATGGGATTAGGTATATACTTGGACAAAGCATATAATGTGTCCAAAATGCACTTCCACATACTTTGTTATTTTTGTCTACTTCTAAATTAAACTATTGTTTGCAAATATAAAACTAGAAAATGATATTTTTGGTTTTGTTTTTCAAGTTGTAAAAGATCTAGGGCTATGACTTCCACCTAGGTGGTTACCTAACGGGTTGTAGGCTTTAGAGTGAGTTTCGTTGGTCGGGGTGTAATATAGCAATCGACATACAATTACCCACTCAATACCTCTTAGTAATAGAGTAATTTTCTCAATTTGGCTTTCTCAAGCCCAAATGGGTAATTCAAAAAACAGTTGATAGATTCTCAAGTCGAGTTTTACTATCTCTAGATTCAACCGCTTAATTGTGACTATCAATCTTTTGAGTTCATCCTAATTTCTTGTTAGCCAAGTTTTCCTAGACTCAATCTCTCTTTCTCAAGTAGAGACTAAGTCAATTAGGCATGAATCAATGTTTGCAACCGTCCCAACATTAAACAAGCCCTAAATCAAACACCCATTAGGTACCCACACTAGGATTGGGTCATAACCCTTGCTAGAAATTTAGCTACTCATAGATAAAAGTGAAGAAATTAAAGAAGAAAAGAAGATTAAACTCATATTAGATGATAAAGAGATAAAAATCCAAAGTAAATTATACAAGCTATTGTAAAGTTCCTAAGCCAGTAAATAAAAACAGCTCTCTACTTTCTAAAGTTCAAACTTAACCTAATTTTGACAAAAAAGACTATTTATATATAGATGAAAATTTTAGACAAAATTGCCCTTTCGCAGGTTCTGTGGACGCACAATTCTATGTGCGGTCCGCACCTTGAAGCTGAGCTTGATAGAACGGACTTCTGCGGACGCACAATCCTGAATTGCGGCCGCACTTCCTTCAGGTTCTGTGGACTGCACAATTCTGTGTGCGATCGTACTTTGGACTTCTGCGGCCGCACAATTATAGTGTGGTCCACACTTTTCGATGGAATTCAAGTTCGAACTCTATGATCTTCCTCTTCTGTGGCCGCATAATTATTCTGCGGTCCGCACATTGCCTAGTTGCACTATCAAAAGTCCTTCACATTCTGCAACCGCAAACAAAATTCTACAGTATGCACATTGCCACTTTTTGCTTGGTTTTAGTCTTTGTCCAAAAATACTCCTTCTTGAGTTGAATTTCATTATGGTGGCTCATTCCTAATACTCATACAAGAAAGCACATTTTATCAATTTTCGGGAATACCTTTAAGCATTTTGAGCTAAAAAGAAAGTAAAAGGGTGCTAATAAGTAGTCAAAATTCCTGCTTATCATTGTCCTGCCTATTTGGACCCCTGACATTTCAAAATCCCAGTTTATCCATTTGGGGGAGGGACTACAGCTCCCCTCCCAGTACCTGGACCCATCACTATTCTCATTTGTGTTCCCCTTTGAATAGTAGCTTCAACATTTAAGGTTTCTTTGTTCTAATGAACACCTTCCCCCTTTATAGGACTTTTAGATTTGTTGAACCTGCATGTTGTTGTCTGATTGCCTTCTATCCCTTCCTCAATTGTATTACTCTTTTTTGACTGTTCCTTCAAAGTGGAAAAGGAGTTGCTCACATGTGTGGTATCTTCTTTCTGCACCACTGGTCTTGGCCTTTGCAGGCCAACTTTCTCTGGTTTCCCCCTTCTAGTTTTTGCTTATCAACATGTTCTTTTTCCTTCATTGGTTTCCGCTCTTTATTTACTTGTACCACTTGTAGCTTCTGTTGTAATCTCCTACATTGTTGCTTGGTCTGTCCAAAGTTCTTGCATTGTTCGTACAGTGTAGGTTTCCACTCATATTCCACGTCTTGCTCAATTATTTGCCCTATTTTATTTTCAAATAATACTAAATCATGATATGTTTTGTTCAGTGGGACTTCTACCATTACCCTTGCATATATAAGCTTTCTTTCATTGTTGTTGCAGTATCTGCCTTCACAGGTTTCCCTACAAGTCCAACAATTTTTGTTCAAGCTATTTCCCCCAATATTTTAGGTCCAATCCCACTAATTAGATCCATATGGGAACATGCTCTACCATAACTTTGCTCATCTCCATTCCTCATTTTCATGGCTTCGCCACTACTGGTTTCCTATTAAAGATCTGGATTCTCCTTTCAATTGCCTTTGTGTGACCTTCAATACTATGAAATCTAACCATAAATACTCCCTTATTAATTTGTGATACCTTATCCACCCCCAATGAATTCCATATGCACTTAATATACCCCTCCATGATTGTTAGGGGAGGGTTCGACCTCAGTACAAAGCACACAACCCCAGATTGCCAATATTCAATTTCCTCTTTCACATCTTCCATAGTAATTTTAACATTTGTAGATGAATTAATTTCTCCTTCTTCATCAAAGCCCTCAACTATTGGTGCATTTCCTACTACATTACCCCATGATTTCGAATTTGTGGATAGGGTTTGGGTTTTACTTGTGGATTTCTCCTCAGCTTCAACCTGGTCCGCCGCGACTGCTTCCCTGTAGTCTGTGCTTGAATACTAGTGCTCGTTTGTGTAGTAAATTGCGTACTCTCCATTGGTGTCACCATTGATGGTCCTGCTATGGGTGAGTGCTTTAATTCAAGTGGTATCACTCCTTATAAGACATTTACACTTCGTGTTTTCTTTGCATCTTCCGTTTGAGGAATTCCTCTCTTGCCAAAATTCCCCTGTTAAAGTCCCAATTCCTCCTAGCCCTCTCCCTCTATTCCACAACTTATTCGCCATCCATTCTTAGCTGAGAGAAACTCTCATTCTAGAGAGAGAAAGTATAATCAAACGAGAAGACTGAGTCTTTTTGTCATTCTAACTTCTTATGATAGGCTTTTCAAAGATCGTGCCACATATTAAATTGAGCGGCTACTCCTACTAAGATTAAATTTTCATATGCATGTGTATTTAAAAATAGAGTTTTAGTTTTTTTTTTTAAGTTTTTGTTTTATGGGTGGAACTTTATTATGCCAAGAGCAACATGGGCCCCACACAAAAGTTGACTACCTTTTCACTGTAAAAATTACACGAGGCGTCCTATTTGTCAAACCCATTTAACCTATACCCATTTTTTAAAAAACCTTTAACTTGTACCCACTTTTTAAATAACTTCAGCCCCCTTTCTCTTCCTCCTTCTCCTCCTTCGTTTTCTTCTTCGTTCTTCTGCTGCTGTTGGTGCAGATTATTTTTTAGGTAAAATTTCTTTTAAACTGTTAGTGCATAGAAGTTAAAACTTTCTTTTGTACCTTTATATGATTAAAAAGGAAATTATTTTGCATAGTTCCTTTTGTGAGTGGAAACTATCAAGATACCATTGTTAAGTGACGACGTCTTTGCATTTTAATCGTATTACAGAGCTCATTATTTGTTCTCGCAATTAGGGATGAATAATTTGCATTTATTTACTTCTTTTTTTGGGTTGTTTTGATAAATATTATTAAGGTGAAAGTTGTTTCTTGTAAAGCTAAATTGAGTATGTTAGCACATAAAAATTCTTGAGCCCAGTGCTAATATTTTACCCCAAAGATTTTAACAAACTAGCAAGTTGTTTGATGGATGGATCCTCAGCTTATTTGAGCAGATCCTATTCTAAAGCTAGCTTCCAAATAACTTCAGCTCTAGAGCTGAAGTTCGACAGTTACAAAACAAAAACTTCAGCTCTAGAGCTAAAGTTCGCCAGTTACAAAGCTGTAGTTCGCCAGTTACAAACAAAAACTTCAGCTCTAGAGCTGAAGCTTACAAACAAAAACTTCAGCTCTAGAGCTGAAGTTCGCCAGTTACAAACAAAAACTTCAGCTCTAGAACTGAAGTTCGACAGTTACAAAACAAAAACTTCAGCTCTAGAGCTAGCTGAAGTTCGACAGTTACAAAACAAAAACTTCAGCTCTAGAGCTGAACTTCAAGCCCGACTACTAGAATGCTGAAGTTTTGCGTGATTGCCTTTGCTACTTCAGCCCCGTATGCTGAAGTTATGCGAAAAAACGGGTACGCTTGAAATTTTTTTGCAAAGCAGACACAAGTTAAAACGTGACACAGAAGGCGGGTATAGATGCAAATGCCCCCTTTCCACTAGCCATTTCCTCGGCCATCCAGCTGCATGAGTGGTATTTAGTGGGCGTTTGGACATAAGAATAGTAAAACTTTTTTAAAAAGTGAAAAAAAAATTCAAGTGAAAATGATATTTGAAAATTAGAGTTGTGTTTGGACATGAATATAATTTTGGGTTGTTTTTGAAGTTTTGTGAGTAATCTAAGTAAAAATTTTGAAAAACAACTACTTGGAGTTTTTCAAATTTTCAAAAAAATTCCAAAATGCATCTTCAAGTGAAATTGAAAATTTTATGAACAAACGCTGATTTTGAAAAAAGTGAAAACTTTTTGGAAAAAGAAATTTTTTTCTTATGTTCAAACGGGCTCTTAATTTCCGTTGACGTCCAAGCACATTAATTCATACAGCGTTGCATGAATTAATCCTAATTAAGCTTAATTAGAATTTTCTACTTGTTTCAACTTTCAACTCGGTTACAAAAGTTTCAACTTTCAATCTTTTATATGATTGTCATAATAATATTTCTATAAGATGGAAAAATATTGAAAGCCCTATTACACCTAGAAATTTTATTATGCATTAAGATTTAATATTTTATGTCTACGAACGCACATAATAAACTTTAAAGTTGACGAATGAAAAGAGCTACAACACACATTTATCATTCTTCAATTGCAGTGCATGCCATATTTTAACAGCTGATTGGACATCCCAGATAAATCCACTAAATCCTATTCGCCCCATCCACAACCACAAGCATTCTACCTCAATATATTTTATTATATTTATCCTAAGAGTCGTTTCACACATTTTTTAACCTTTGAAGATTCTGAAGAGCTTTGTCTTGAAATTCTTCATAAATAAAGACAATATATTTCAATGGTCCCAAAGTCACTTCAACTCCATATAAAACCCGTTACGAGATTAGCACTAATTCTCATTGCATGTGTGGTTTACGTTTTCTTATTTTATAGTAAGTAGATATAAGGATAATTATATTCCAGCTAGCGAGTTGCTCCTCCGTAAATAAAGTTACACCACTTTAATTTCCTTCCATTGCCAAAAGTGAAGCATTTTGATTTCCAACTATAAATACCCCCACTAACTAATTGCTTCCCATCACCAAAACAAACCATCTCTAAGAAAACAAGAAACCTTATAAAAAAAACCACTAGTATTTTTTCCAATGGAGAAAACTCAAAATTGTTCAACTATTAGTTGTGAAATACAAATCATAATGGCAAAAAACATAGAACAAATTTCTTCAGGAAAAAACAGCTTGTTTGTTAGATGCTATCTTCCAGCAGGAAACAACCAAAGAGTTCAACTAAATAGCGAAGAAATAATCTCATCATCAAAATCTGATAATAACTTGTTTTGGGATGAATCTTTCTCATTGGATTGCATGGGAACTCAAGACTCCATTAACATGCTCAAGCAAGGAACAGTCATTTTAGAGCTCCGGTCAAGAAAATATCTGCCAGTTTTTGGGGAAAATATTGGTGGATCACAAGTGTTGGGAAGAGCTGAAATTCCATGGAAAAGAGTATTTGAGTCAACAGAAATGGAGATTCAGGAATGGGCAATCATGGCCACTTCTAAGTATAATAAGCGTGTGCATAACGAAGATGTAAAACCTCCGGTGGCGAAGGCAGGATCTCCACGAAGGGGGTTCAAAAAAATATTTTTATAGCTAGTGAGAATTGAACCCATGACCTTATGTAGATTTAGAACCCCCTTGACCATTAAACTATACTTTTGAACGAAGATGTAAAACCTCCAGTGGCGAAGGTAGGATCTCCACGGAGGGGGTTCAAAAAAATATTTTTATAGCTAGTGATAATTGAACCCATGACCTTATGTAGATTTAGAACCCCCTTATCATTAAACTATACTTTTGAATTGTGTTAAAGGTGTTCAAAACTTAATATATAGAGATAAAAAACAGATTTTGCCTTACAATGTAATTTTTCGGCGAAGGGTGTTCGGGTGAACACCCTTGCGCCCCCTAAATCCGCCCCTGGTGGGTGCAATAGTAATAGTATTTTTAGCGCTGATGATTATGAAATATTTGCACTTGGAGTTGCCCTAGATGCCCTTTAATTAAGACCAGAAATGGGCGAAGCACTAATTAAGGTGCTATGGATAAGATTTATTTTTTTAGTGACTTAGATTAATTCTTCCATTAACTATGTCATTGTACGTTTTGTAATGTTGAGAAATTTCATTGTTTTGATAGAATACAAGGTTTTTAATCTTAACTTTCATACAAATTGTCCTTTCGTGTTTACCGTCAGTTCCCTTAAAGTGAATCTTGACCCCCCCCCCCCCCTTTTTTTCCCTGTATCAGCATCTCAATGAAATGATAATTAACATACCATATTACAATTAATTAATTATATAAATGAAGATCTAAAACAAATGACTAAGTTAATTGAACCAAAGGCCTCAAGGGTCAAACATAAAGCTGATAGGTAAAATATCCAAATATCGTTAGACCCCCAGTGGGAGAAACTTAGGAACTCCAATAATTTATTTGTGTTGGTTCTCTTTAAAATGGGAGCCAACTCTACAGAAAAAAGAGTGTTTCTTCGAGGGGAGCAGTAACAAGAAGAGTAGTCCATAAGTAGGATTATATTCCTGTGTATGAGATTAGAAATGTTGATGATATTTCACGCATAAAATATAATTAATGCATGTGAAAAATAGTTTCATATATACTAGTGATGCCAGTTTTACTTTGTTTTCCTTTAAATTATGGACGGGAAATCTGCAGAAACTTATATAATTAATAGTACTTAAATTAAATTCGCAAGTACTGTTTAAACAAACAAAAAGAAAACAAACCGCTGATTACCTTAGAGTACATAAGTGAATTAAAAGATTGCTGCGCTATTTTACTGTGGCCTGATTAACTTGTGTCGATTGTCATAAACTACTTTCTTTGTTGAGTGCAGAAGGTCTGGATTGCTACTCTTCCTATTTTTTAGGTGTTGGAATCGATTGGGCAGACTAGATCGGATTCATGCCGGGTATTGATATGATAGGTCCACTATGGGTGAAGCGTTTTCTATCAAAAAATTTACTATTTTTAAGTTCAAACCTGATACTTCTAATTCGTGAAGAAATCTAATTCATATCATCACGCCCCTTAGCTTCATGATAATTAGCTTTAAGAGAGTAATATGGGGCGATTATTAGTTTTTGTCAATTCATAGTACTCTCGTCTCTAATAAAATGTGTTAAACAAATAATAATGATAATAATAACAACTTTCCTTTTTTCAAAATTCTTCCACACCGTAGCCTGGTCTCTTTCTCTTTCATTCTTATTATGTGATAAGACACTTTCCATTCTAGACTAGATTTCTATATATGGGTGGGAAGCAGTAATCCAATTAAATTAAGCAGGAATCCAGAAATTTAAGTTCAAGCATTGTTAATTTTATACTATTTCTTTTTTGACTGTATAGTCTATTTTTTCAATTACTAGTCTATCATATATCTTTCTTTCTTTTATGTTCTTTATTTTAATGTGATGACCTTGTTGTAGAAATAATTTAGTGTTCCGAGGCCTAAAAGCCCCCCTTTTACCTCACCTTGATTTACGTGCATGGTCCGGACCTATATCCGGAAAGCCTTCTACGTGAAAATATGAGAAATAGAAATTTTTAGAGTTAAAATTTGATTATGGTTGACTTTGGTTAACATTTTGAGCAAACGAACCCGGATCCATGTTCCGACGATCCCGGGAGGTCCGCAGAATACTATGGGACTTGGGCACATGCTCGGAAATGAATTCCGAGGTCCCAAGCCTTAGAAATCAAATTTTCAAAGAAATTATTTTACTGAATTATCTAAGAAATGAAAAAAAGAATTAATGTTTGAAACCATTGTTATCGGGCCCATATTTTAGTTCCAGAGCCCGGTATAAACTTGTTATAATATTTGAAAGATAACTGTGAAATTTCGTGAAAAACGGAGTTTATTTGACGTGAGTTGGACTTCCGATTGAAGAGTTGTGAACTTTGAGAGTTCTTGATGAATATGTTGAGTTTTGAGATTTAATTCATGATTTTACATGTTATTTTGATGATGTGATCACACGAATAGGTCCATATGATGTTTTTGAGTTAGTATGCACGTTTGGTTTGGAGTCCCGAGAGCTCGGGTGAGTTTTGGGTAGGTTCCGGGGTGTCTTAGGCTTAAAACATGGCTATTGGAGGTTCAGAGAAGTGCAAATCTCTGAACCTGCTAGTGCGGTCCGCACTGGTTTTGTGCTGTCTGCACCAGTGACTGTGCGGGAGCAGTTGATTTTGTGCGGTCCGCGCAGGTTCACTGGTCCGACTTCGGAAGCCTATATCTTTTGATCTACAAGGAATTTTGAGATGGTTCAAAAAGGAAAGTTGTATCCCTTCGTGTCTAGTTTCTAGAAAGGTAAATAAATCACAATTTGGACATATGTAGAGAAAGTTATGGCCAAAATACTAAAGCATGTCACTGCAGTACACAGGAAGGGCTATGTGGCCGCAGTTGATTTTGTGCGGTCTGCACAGGGCATCTGAGAGTAGTATATTTAGACGGGATTTTCAGTTATTTTTCATTTTTCAAAACCCCAAAAACATAAGAGGCGATTTTTCAAACAACCTTTCTTCTCCAAGACGTTGGTAAGTGATTTCTAACTCATTTTCTTCACTCCTTAACATCTTTTAATATGATTTCAACTCAAAATCAATGATTTTCATGGGGAAAATTGGGTGTTTTCGGTAGAACCTAGGTTCTTAAAATTTTGGGGATTTGGACCTCAATTTGAGGTCCGATTTCAAAACAAATTATATATTTGGGTTCGTGGGTGAATGAGTAATCGGGTTTTGGTTCGAACCTCGGGTTTTGACCATGCGGGCCGGGGGGTAATTTTTGACTTTTGGGGAAAATTTTAGAAAACTTATTTTCATGCATTAGAATTGATTCAATTAGCATTTATTGATGTAATTAAGTAACTTGTGGCTAGATACGAGCGAGTTGGTGATGGAATCAAGAGGTAAAGCGATAGTTGAGGCTTGAATTGTGTCTGTGGTATCGAGGTAAGTGTTTGGTCTAATCTTAGCTTGAGGGATTAGGAGTTGTGTCCTATTTTCTATGAGTTATTTGTTGAGTACGACGTATAGGCATGGTGACAAGTATCTATACGTTAGTGTCAAGCATGCCCGTGAGTCTTATACACATGATTAATGTGACTCCGTTTTGTATTGTTCATGCTCTATATGATAATTTCTATTGAGGAATATGACTTGTGGAAGTATTATTGTTAATTGAACATGGTAGAACGTTGGCTCAATTTGAGAATTTAATTGTTGAACATGGTAAAGCGTTGGCTCAAGTTGAGAATTGAATTGTGGAACATTGTAGAGCATTGGCTCAAGTTGAGAATTGACTTGTTGAACATTGTAGAGCATTGACTCTAGTTAAGAATAGAATTGTTGAACATTATAGAGCATTGACTCAAGTTGTGAATTGAGTTGTGAAGTAAATGTGAAAGAAGAAAGGAGAGAGAGAATCATGATATTGTTTTCCTTGCCGGGATGTTATTGTTTTGATATTATTTCCCTTGCCGGGATTTGATTGTTATACTATTGTTCCCTTGCCGGGATTTTATTGTGATTTCATTATTTCCTTGCCCTTATTTCTTGTGATTGTTGTTTGGGTGAGGAAGAGTGTTAAAGAACGAAGGGTGATGCCGTGTATGATTTTGTGAGGAAGAGTGTAAAGCACGAAGGGTGATGTCGTGCCGCACGATGTACAATTCCGTGCCGCACGATGTACAATTACGTGCCGATTATATTGATTTTATGATGAGGATGAGAGTAAAAGCACAAAGGGTGATGATGTGTAGTTTATATTGATTCTTATGGTGAGGACGAGAGTAAAAGCACGAAGGGTGATGCCATGCACTTGTCCTTGATTTTCCTGATTTTGTTGATAATTGAGTTATGTTGTCCTTTACGTTTATTTACTGATTTTCTGTTGTTACTTGATTTTATTTCGATGTTATAGATTTCCTTATTCTATTTGCCTTGTGATTGTTGCTTGGGTGAGGAAGAGTGTAAAGCACGAAGGGTGATGCCGTGTATTGTTTTGGTGAGAAAGTGTTAAAGCACGAAGGGTGATGCCGTGTATTGTTTTGGTGAGAGAGTGTTAAAGCACGAAGGGTGATGCCGTGCACTTGTCTTTGATTTCCTGATTTTCATTGATGATTGAGTTATAGTTTCTCTACATTTAATTGTTGGTTTCCTGTTGATACTTGTTGTACCCCGCAACATGATTCCCCCTTTCTATTTTTAATTGAACTGCGGTGATCCTCATATTTATTTGTTGTTCTTCTGTTATTATTCGATGTCCCTGCAGCATGTTACCCCCCTCCCATACTTAACTGTACATTACTGTTCTTCTTTTTCGCTGTATATGATTTAACTGTACAGGTTTATTTGGTTGTCTGGTCCTAGACTCATCACTACTTCGCGGAGGTTAGGCTAGGCACTTACCAGCACATGGGGTCGGTTATGATGATACTACACTCTGCACTTTTTTGTGCAGATCCCAGTGTTGTAGACTTTGGACCGCAGTGAGATTGCTGCTTCGCGTTCGTCAGGCGACTCGAGATAGTCCTGTAGGTGTCCGCAGGCCTTGGTGTCTCCTTCCATCTAGTATTCCTGTTTCTTTTGTATTCCCAGAGACAGTGTTGTATTATTTCTTTCAGACCTTTAATTGTAGTACTCTTAGACAGTATGTGAAGTTGTGACACCAGTCTTGGGTAGATTTGTTATGGAATGGTACTAGCAGTGTTGTTAAAACTTGAAATTAAATCTTTCGCTTATTAAATTTTGTTGATTATTAACTGTTAGTTCTTAATTGTTAACGGATTTGGAATGAAAACAAGGTAAATAATTCAGTTGGTTGGCTTGTCTAGCTTTCACTAGTAGGTGCTATCACAACTCCCGAGGGTGGATAAATCGGGTCGTGACATTTAATATCTTAGATTTAAGATAACGGCCGGATATCTACTTGCCAACTAGGCGATCTTCCTTAACCCTATTTATAATATCTATATCTGATTGTGCGCATATAATATATAAATATAAGGTCTTTTGAGTTGTAAAAGAGTCAGAATCTTATCAGTGCTTTTTTTCCCAATAGAATCTTATCAGTGATTTTTTTCCCAATAGAATCTTATCAGTTATTCAAAGATAGTTTTTAGGATCCCAATATTGTTTGTGTATTTTAATGAGGATCCCAGAGGTACACTTGTTTGTGCTGGACTACTAAGATTAGATTTTCAGATGTATGTGCATTTAAAAATAAATTTTTAGTGTTAGTTTTATACCTGGATTATGCCAAAAAGAAAAAGGGTCCCTCCCTAAAGTGCACTACCTTGCTCCTTGCACACAGCGAAAGGAAAAAAAAAAGAGAAACAGTGGTTGGTTGCATTATTATGTTTTCACTAATCGAGTAAGATTAGTGATAATTAGAGACCAAAAAATGATTTTGAAACTGTTGTTTTGTAGTTTTGAAATATTGAAGATTATTATAGATTAATCGGTGTCTGATATAAACTATTAAAACATTAACTTGCACATTAAAACTGTTAGAGTTGGACACAGAGGCCGAGTTAGGATTTTAAGTTTATGGATTTTGGATAATAATCCTTTTTACTTACTGGGTTCTAAATAGACTATTTATACATATTCAATAAAGTCTTTAACACAAATTTAGGGTTTGAGTCAAAATTATTGGGTTCTGCCGAACCGTAGCTATAAGGTTTGCTCTGTCCCTGGTACTTGGGCATGTCCAACTCACATATAGTTTATGTATAACAATATTCACTTGCATCAAAATTGTAAGAGTTGGACATATGACATCTCCAACTCAACATATAGTTTATGAGGAGTTTGGATTTATGTCTTTCTTCTTTAAGTACTTGTTTTTGATTTTTAATAAATAGGTAGGGACGTAGGGTCAAGCTCCGGATCCAATGATCAAATGACTTTATAAGGAGAAAAAGAAAAACACAAAGATGCAAAGGAGTTTAAAATGAATACTCCTATAAGTCATATGTCAATTGCAGTGCCATATTTTAACAGCTGATTGCTCATTCCAGATCAATCCACTAAGCTCTAGTTAGTTGCTACATCTACGAGCATTCCACGTAACTCAATACTTATCCTAAGAGTTGTTTGGTACATTATTTAACCTTTCAAGATTGCAAAGAGTATTTTTTATGAAATTGTTTTACAAATACAATCTTTCATATGATCCCAAAGGATTCACTTTAGCTCCATTAATACTTTTATGAGATTAGCACTAATATAATTCTCGTTGGGTGGACGTGGTTTTTTTATTCTTTCTATATTTGTAAGGGTAATTACTCCATCCGTTCACTTTTACTTATTCACTATATATTCTAAAAACAGATTTTTAATTTTACTTGTCCACTTTCGCATATCAAGAGAAAAATTATCTATTTTTTCTATTTTACCTTTAGCATTAATTACTTATTCCAAATTATTTTTCAAATTCATTAAAATTATACATCAATTAATATGGGTATCATAATAAATTATGTACTTTATTTTGTTTAAAGGTAACGCAAAATAAATAGCGGTCAAGTAAAAGTGAACCGAGTGAGCTAGTAGTACGTAGCTCCTTCATTCATAAAGTTACACCACTTTCCTTCTGTCACACCTCCTTTTGCCGCGCCCGCGGGGGCACAGGGGAGTTTTTTCCAATTAAAGGACAATCGAAACGGGATTTGTTTATTTATTTCAGAGTCGCCACTTGGGAGATTTAGGGTGTCCCAAGTCACCAATTTTAATCCCGAAGCGAGGAAAATGATGACTCCATATTACAGTCTGCGTACCAGAAATCCGGATAAGGAATTCTGTTAACCCGGGAGAAGGTGTTAGGCATTCCCGAGTTCCGTGGTTCTAGCACGGTCGCTCAACTGTTATATTCGGCTTGATTATCTGATTTTATACAAGTCTGAACTTATGTGCAAAATTTAACTTTTAACCGCTTTTATCATTTACTGTTTTTATCAAGAATTGCAACGTTGTGAAAATGTATCTCGAACCGCGTTACAATCAATGTACCCGCGGTCGTCGACACACTTTGACTCCGTTGAGATTTGGATTTGGGTCACATCAATGTGCACCCGAGTTTAAGGAAATTAAATTGTTAAAGGCGCGCCTAAAGCGACTAGCGTATTTATTTTGGGTAAGACCGTGGAATTTTACTAAATGGTCCATCCCGAAGTCTAAATAATTTTTAAAGCAAATATTTACTGAGGGCCCCGCAATTGTATTTTATTTGGCGAGGCTCATCTCATTCTTATTATTTTTTTCAAAAAATGAATTTGCAACGTCATGGACACGCATCTCGAACCACGTCACAATCAATGTACCCGTGATTAGAAACACATTTCGAATCCGTCGAGATTTGGATTTGGGTCACATAAATGTGCACCCGAGTTTAGGAAGGTAAGATTTATTAAGGCGCGTCCTAAGAGTCTAACGTATTGTTATTTTTAGGGAGGTTGTGAGATTGGCTAAACAACCCGTCCTGGAAACTAAATGCTTCACTAATATGCATTTAACAAGGGCCCCGTATCTGCGTTTTGTTTATTTTTATCGAGGCTCATCTCGTTGTTATTTTTAAGGGATATCCTATAGCAACTATGTTTCTCGTCGTGTTTGTCTCTATCAATTGAAAGCAGTAAATAGCCTTAGTTGATTATAAAACCGTATTTAAAGTGCTACTACAGAATAATAAAATGTGACTGCATTTATGGCCAACTAGTCGCAAATTATGGGCCCAAATCCAGCTCATGCGAGATGGCCCGACTTGGGCCCTGTTTTTCCGATACAGGCCTAGCTGACTTTCGATCTGGGCTCGGCCTTCCTGGGGTGGAGGCCTAGAACCGATTCTTTGTTCTTTATCAATTTATATGTGACAAACTAGCAAAAGGGGAAAGAACTATACTAGCAGTGGATAGTTTACATGCCTGGCCTACATTAAAGAGTATGTTACACAATTTAAACCTAAGTCTGGGATACAACCTACTGCATTAGGAATATTCATCTAACAGCCTACATATACAACTAACATTCAATCCCCATACATTGATATTTACTATGCGTGCAAGTTGCCTTCAGTATCCAAACAAATGTAAACTATCATGCATTACATGATATTCAATACAACAGCCTATGCTTAAAGTAAACAATCTTCAATTCTTCTCTTTTGCATTCATACTCAACTTCAAGTTACATTGACAGTATTAGTCGTGTACCTGGATATTTGCACAATAAGAAGAGGAAGAGAGAGAGTATCAGCAGCAAGTAATCAACAGCAACAACAGATAGCAACAACGCAGCAACACAACCAACAGCAACTATGTAGCCCACAGGTGCTTGAGCATCAGACAGACAAATCCCAGAAAAAGAACAATGAACCAACCGAAAACCCAAGATACCAAATGTAACAGCAACAGAAGATCCAATAATCACAAAACTCAGCAAGTACTCAGTACAGTTCCAACAATCAAGAAGGCTAAAACTCAATCCACAGCTCACAGAAAACTCAGTATAGTAACAATCACAGCAGAAAACACACAGCCTTCTCTTAACGGAACAGTGATGACCCTAGTTAGAATAACTGACTTGGCCAGAACAGCTCAACCAACTTAGTTCCTTGTGCAGTTTTGGGCAATGTTTTAGTCAAAGTATTCTGAAAATTTTCACTTTGTTTTTCTCTTTTCTCCAGACTAAAATCTCTACCCCTGTTTAAGTTATCAAATGGCCTATTTATAGGCCAAATGAACCAGTACAGCTGAGCTGCCTGCCCTGCCAATTGGCAGAATGCCCATACCCTATAAGCCCATCTCTAAGCATCTTTGGTACCAGCCCCTTTGTTCCCCACGCCTGGTCTTTGTTTAATCAAGGGTTATGGGCTCGTTTTATTTATTCATTTTAAGCCCCATACTCTTATGTCTTGCTCCCCATGGGTATTAGTTTAATCCTAAATTAGTACCCTACTTGTCAGCTCATTTAAACTAATCATTTTTGTCCTTTTCAAACCCCAGACTACCCCTGTTAAACCCTGGTTATCACTGTCTTGACCCTTTGCAGCATCAGGGCATTTTTGAACTGATGAAAGTTCAAATTCAGGACTGCCTAGACTGAACCTTTCAGTCATTTTTCAATGCAAACAAACTATTTCAAACAATGTTGGGGCCTTCAATCAGTGGCAAAGTATCAATTAGTCATGCGACATTATTAGCTCGTTTGATTCATTAGTTATAGAAACTAATCAACGACATTTATCGAGTCGACTATACTAATTATAGCAGGTAATAATCAGTCGCTCACATAAACAATATGTTCAGGGACCTAAAGGGCATCAGACAATTTTGTGTTCAATTACTGGGAACCTATATAAGTTTATTCATTTGACGACTAATCTAATCGAACATGTTCATCACAGAATACATTCAAATCATACACAGAAAACAATTGACCAAATAAAAGGTCTTTACAGAGATGAAAGAAATCCAAAAAAAATAACAAAATAACAACCAAACACAAAGAGATATGCTGACAACTTATTTAGAAATAAAACAAAAGAAAGGAAAACTTACCAAAATGTTTAAATCAAACAGACCCAAATCTGATTCAACTTCGACCTTCTGAGGCCGAACAAACTTTAATCAGGGTGTTCTCACATGAGAACACCTTGATTAAGGTCTATTAGACCTCAAACCCATGTCAAAACTGGCCGGGTTCCCCAGGTGCATGTGTTTCAAGTTCTGGATTTCCAGATCTGGATTTTTAGGAGTTGTGGGTAGATTCGGACCAAACCAAGCTTGGTTTGGTCACGAGGAAGGTCAGGGGAATGTCTGGTATGAAGATGGGGTGGTTTGGCATAGGTCCGGGTTCGACTCAAATCTTCAAACGAAGATTCGAGACGAGGGAAGGTGATTCGAGGCAAGAGGGTAACAGATCCATGTTCAGGAGAGTGAGGGGGTCTTAGGGTGTTCAGGAGGTGGTCACCGGCGTTCGTGCCGCCGGCTTTAATGGCGAGGGAGATGAGGGCGGCTAGGGTTTCTAATGGGAGGTCCGGGTTCGACTTGGGGACGAAGGGGTGGGGTGTTGGTATAGGGGGCGTGGGTATAAGGGAAGGTTTATATATGGTCTATGGGATTGGATCTGAGCCGTTAGATCAGATGATCTCAACGGCTTGGATCTGATGCTGAGAAATGAGACGGGGTCGTTTGGCAGTTAAACGGGGTCGTTTGGTTTAAGTGAGGGGTTGGGTCAGGCTGGTTATTTGGGTCGGGTTTGAACATGGGTCGCTGAAAGAGGTCCTGAACCGTTGGATCGGCTGGGACGGACGGCTTAGATCATCTTGCCTGAAACGACGTCGTTGAGGCGAGTTGAACAGCCTGATCTGGACCGTTCGTTTGAATCAGATCAACGGCTTTGGTAGGGATGCCGATACGGCGTCGTTTGAGTCCGTGTTTGGGCAGGCCTGTTTTGGACTGGATCAGAGTGCTGGTTTGGGCCTGTTTTATTTCATTTCTTTTGGGCCCAAACCGGTTTTCCCTCACTCTTTTACTTTTCTTTTTTTTCTCTTTTTTTTTCTTTTAATAATAATAAAAATAGTGAAATTAAAATCAACAACACTGTGACATTTCCACATAATTATCACAAAATAGTTAAGTAAGTTAAATCACAACCTAGAACGAACGACGCACATATATTCATATTTTTGAATTTTCTTTTAACGACACATATACTTTATATATATATATATATATATTTTATTTTTATTTTTATTTTCGTTTGATAATGACTAGATGCAAAATGGACAGACCCACAAACACATGTCACGGACAGATCGAAAAATTGTACAGCGAAACCATTTGTCACTATTTTTATTTTCTTTTGGAGCGATTGTCCGTAAAGCAAAAATCACGTGCTTACAGCTGCCCCTCTTTGCCCGAAGACACGAAGGGTTTTCGCGCAAAGATAAAGCGAGCGATTTTTGCCCGTCCGAATACTCCGTGTGAAGCATTTTTTGAAAAAGATTTGACCGAACCTTTGCTTCAGAGGTTTCCTACATATCCTGGGCTGAACAGGAATCAGGTCAATGTAGTTCGGGAAATTTGGTAGCTGGGACTACCGTGTGACTGTAGTGCTTGTTGTTGTTGTTGTGCGCTGTTGTATGCTGATGTAGGATGCTACTGCTCAACCGATCTCCCTATTACATTGCTCAAAGGAAAACAAGAAGCTAAGCTAAACTGAGGATCCTGAAATCTCATCCATCTTCAACTTGTTCTTGTTGCCTTGCTTTCTTGTCGGCTACCACTTTCCTCCGATGCCTTTATCTTGTGACTTTGGGAGATGATGCTGGTCCTTTGCTGACGTTTGAATGCCAGTTTCATCACTTTGCTTGATCCGCTGGGGACACGACTTTCTTCTTTAAATTTTCCAATGGTTTCTTCAGTGGTATGTTTCTTCATCAACCGTCATACTGGGCATGCCACAACGCTCCCAAACTGCTTCTTTTGAGATGCGTTCCTTTTTCCTTTTGAATTGCGCGCTTGCCTCTGCAGTTGTCTGCTTCTTGGTGCTGGGGATTTCATTGTTTCCCGTTTGGGGATCTCTGTTGTACCCTTCCGTCTTCAGGTGGGGTGACTGATTCCAAAATCTAGAGCTGAAAAGTATTCCCGCATTATACTGGTGGGCGACCTAGAACTTAAAAATGTATTCCCGCATTATACTGGTGGGCGACCTAGAACTTAAAAGTATTCCCGCATTATACTGGTGGGCGACCTAGAACTTAAATGTATTCCCGCATTATACTGGTGGGCGACCTAGAACTTAAAAGTATTCCCGCATTATACTGGTGGGCGACCTAGAACTTAAAAGTATTCCCGCATTATACTGGTGGGCGACCTAGAACTTAAAAGTATTCCCGCATTATACTGGTGGGCGACCTAGAACTTAAAAGTATTCCCGCATTATACTGGTGGGCGACCTAGAACTTAAAAGTATTCCCGCATTATACTGGTGGGCGACCTAGAACTTAAAAGTATTCCCGCATTATACTGGTGGGCGACCTAGAACTTAAAAGTATTCCCGCATTATACTGGTGGGCGACCTAGAACTTAAAAGTATTCCCGCATTATACTGGTGGGCGACCTAGAACTTAAAAGTATTCCCGCATTATACTGGTGGGCGACCTAGAACTTAAAAGTATTCCCGCATTATACTGGGGGCGACCTAGAACTTAAAAGTATTCCCGCATTATACTGGTGGGCGACCTAGAACTTAAAAGTATTCCCGCATTATACTGGTGGGCGACCTAGAACTTAAATGTATTCCCGCATTATACTGGTGGGCGACCTAGAACTTAAAAGTATTCCCGCATTATACTGGTGGGCGACCTAGAACTTAAAAGTATTCCCGCATTATACTGGTGGGCGACCTAGAACTAAAAAGTATTCCCGCATTATACTGGTGGGCGACCTAGAACTTAAATGTATTCCCGCATTATACTGGTGGGCGACCTAGAACTTAAAAGTATTCCCGCATTATACTGGTGGGCGACCTAGAACTTAAAAGTATTCCCGCATTATACTGGTGGGCGACCTAGAACTTAAGAGTATTCCCGCATTATACTGGTGGGCGACCTAGAACTTAAATGTATTCCCGCATTATACTGGTGGGCGACCTAGAACTTAAGAGTATTGAAATTGCTTTCCCATTCTTCCAGAAAATTTTCGACAATCGGCAGAAAATTTTCTGCCCCGGTTTTTGGTGACTTCCATGGCGTTGCATCTTGCTGCCGTCATCAATTCTTTGATCTCCTGCAACAGACAAAAGGATTTAGTCAGTTTTAATCGTGGTGGTAGAGGGTGCCTTTCTGGCGAGCAATTTTCTCTCTTCCTCTTTTCTTGCTCTTTGTCCCCATAATTGGTTGGCGGGCAAAGTTGCCTGTTGGGGGTCTCTAGCCGGCTGGGGATTGGTTTTCAATTTATCCCCTTTTCTTCTTTCTCTTTAAACACATGATGTGGGAGTCTGCTTCTAACTCCTGAAACCACTCCCTTTTGGAGCTTACTTCTTCCAAAATTTCCGGGCACAATCACTGCATTGCCCGGGACCGGCCTTTAAGACTGTTTGTATTATCCTGCACTGGATGAATTCCCCTTTGGTTCCTGGTAGTAAGCTTTGAAAAATCCTTTAAAGACACTTTTTTAGGAAAAGAAATAAAGATATGGAAAAGAGAAAAACTTTCTGAACCAATATTTTGTGGGAGGAGACAATCCACAGAACTTATCTGGAGGACAAAACTGGTCCCCGTGATCATGGCGTGCACCATAGATTCCGACCCAGTCTATTTGTATCGATTGATTTGCTCGATGGTTTGACTTGCTGGGGATGATAAAGGAGTGTTCACTTCGTTTCGAATGTGGTAGCTTTGTTGATTCGTCTTGTCGCCTCATAGTGCCCTTCGAGGGGTTTTCACTAATGAGACTCTCTCTTTTCTCTCATCTCCCGGCGCCTTATGGTGCCTGTGAAGGTTTTCACCAATAAGACTCTCTCATTTCATATCCCTCATCTTACATCGCCTCTCGGTGCCTGCGAAGGTTTTCACCGATGAGACTCTCTCATTTTATTTCTTTCGAGGAATCGGGGCGTTGTAGATACGACCCTCTCTTCTGGAGACTCCTTTGGCTATCAGTTCATCCCCAGTCTTACGATCCTCTTCTTTGCTGGGGATCAGTGTATTACTCTTGGCCTTATTTGCCGGATTTGGCATCTCTCGAACATTGATCGGGAGGTCTTTTGGATGTTGATGTTGGTTCTTGGCGTGGAGTTAAAGAAAGGCTATGAAAAAATGAAAATAATTTGATGGGTGATGTGCTACAACTTTTGGAATCAAACCTTTGTTGGAATTTTTTAAAACATAACTTCTGCCCCAGTTTTCTTGCTTGGGGAATTTATTTATTTTTTACTCTTATGTTGTGCTACGTGCGTTACGCACGCTGTGTCTATTATGCACACTATGTACATTATGCATCCTATATTTATTATGATGCATACTATGACCGAGCCGTGAGGCGCCTACGTATCCTCTTTGAGGAATCAGGTCAAACGTAGTTCCCACGGTTTTATATTCCTTGATTTTTCTTTTCTTTCTTTTCATTTTCTTTTCCTTTTCTTTTTCTCTTTCTTTTCTTTTCCTTTCGTTTCTTTTCCCTTTTTTTCGTATCTTTCCAATTAGTGATTCCAAAAGAGGGGTATTGAAAGAATTTGCTCAAGGCTCAAAGGGGGAAGCGAAGGTTAATAGTGTTTGGATAGAAGAAAGAATTGTCTCCGTCATCTCATTATCCAATAAATGCCAAATACAAACAAATAAACCAAAATTGCCATAATTTAAAGAAATTACGCATAATATCTCTTGACTGCATCTGAATTGATAGCCATGTCGACACATCTACCTTCGACATCTGTCAAACACAAAGCACCGTTGGACAATATTCTGGTCACGATATAAGGCCCTTGCCAATTTGGGGCGAATTTGCCTTTTGCCTCGACCTGATGTGGGAGGATCTTCTTTAACACCTGCTGCCCTACCTCAAACTTCCTGGGGCGCACCTTCTTGTTATATGCTCTTGCCATTCTCTTCTGATACAGTTGACCATGGCACACTGCTGCCAATCTTTTCTCATCTATCAGGCTCAACTGTTCCAATCGAGCTTTTACCCATTCATCATCATCAATCCCGGCTTCAGCGACAATTCGGAGGGACGGAATTTCGACCTCCGCTGGTATCACGGCCTCAGTTCCATACACCAACAAATAAGGAGTTGTGCCTATGGAAGTCCGGACGGTAGTGCGGTAACCCAACAAAGCAAAGGGCAATTTCTCGTGCCACTGTCTGGACCCTTCCACCATTTTTCGCAGTATCTTCTTGATATTCTTATTGGCTGCTTCGACTGCTCCATTTGCCTTAGGACGATATGGGGTGGAATTGCGGTGTGTAATCTTGAATTGTTGGCATACCTCTTTCATCAGGCTGCTATTGAGATTCGCACCGTTATCCGTGATGATCACTTTTGGGATCCCAAATCTGCAGATGATATGGGAGTGAACAAAGTCCACCACTGCCTTCTTGGTTACCGACTTGAAGGTTTTAGCCTCAACCCATTTGGTGAAGTAATCAATGGTCACTAGGATGAACCTATGACCGTTGGACGCTGCTGGCTCGATGGGCCCAATGACATCCATGCCCCATGCCACAAACGGCCAGGGTGCTGACATCGTATGTAACTCTGTTGGTGGAGAATGAATCAAATCTCCATGTATCTGGCACTGATGGCATTTCCTCACAAAAGTGATACAGTCGTGTTCCATGGTGAGCCAATAACAACCTGTTCGAAGGATCTTTCTTGCCAATACATATCCGCTCATGTGCGGTCCGCAAACTCCAGCATGTACTTCTGCCATAACCGTTGTTGCCTGCCTGGCATCTATGCATCTCAACAATCCCAGATCCGGGGTTCTTTTGTACAATACTCCTCCACTGAGGAAGAAACCATTCGACAAACGCCGAAGGGCTCTTTTTTGGTCTCCAGAGGCATGTTCTGGATATATCCCCATTCTGAGGTATTCCTTGATATCATGAAACCAGGGTTCGCCATCTGCTTCTTCTTCTATGGCATTGCAGTAGGCGTGCTGATCACGGACCTGGATGTGTAGAGGATCAACATACATTTTGTCAGGGTGGTGCAGCATTGATGCTAAGGTGGCTAAGGCATCCGCAACCTCATTGTGAACTCTCGGGATGTGTTTGAACTTTACCGATCGAAATTGCTTGCTCAGATCATGCAAGCATTGTCGGTATGGTATGAGCTTTAGATCTCGTGTTTCCCATTCACCCTGAATTTGATGTACCAAGAGGTCCGAGTCTCCCAAGACCAAGACGTCTTGGACATCCATGTCAGCAGCCAGGCGCAGACCCAGAATGCAAGCCTCATACTCGGCCATATTGTTGGTGCAATAGAAGCGTAGTTGAGCCGTAACAGGATAATGCCGTCCTGTTTCAGAAATGAGTACTGCTCCTATTCCAACCCCTTTTGCGTTTGCAGCTCCATCGAAGAAAAGCTTCCAACCTGGTTCCTCGGGTAATTCCAACTCATTCGTATGCATCACCTCTTCGTCAGGAAAATACGTTCTTAAGGGCTCGTATTTTTCATCAACGGGATTCTCGGCCAAATGGTCTGCCAGTGCCTGGGCTTTCATGGCCGTCCTCGTCACATAGATGATATCAAACTCTGTGAGCAGAATTTGCCATTTTGCCAACCTCCCCGTGGGCATAGGTTTCTGAAAGATATACTTCAATGGGTCCAAGCGGGATATGAGATAAGTAGTATATGAAGACAGGTAGTGTTTCAACTTCTGAGCTACCCAAGTTAGGGCGCAGCATGTTTTCTCGAGTTGAGTGTACTTGACCTCATGCACTGTGAATTTCTTGCTAAGATAGTAGATGGCCTGCTCCTTCCTCCCTGTGTCATCATGTTGCCCCAGTACACAACCAAATGAATTTTCCAAGACCGTCAGGTAAAGGATTAGGGGTTTCCCGGGCTTAGGCGGGACCAATACGGGTGGATTAGACAGATACCCTTTGATTTGGTCGAAAGCCTCCTGACACTCTGCCGTCCAACCTACTGCAGCATCCTTTCTCAGTAGCCGAAATATGGGCTCACAAGTTGCTGTGAGCTGAGCGATGAACCTGCTGATGTAATTGAGTCTACCCAGCAAACTCATTACCTCTGTTTTGTTCCTTGGCGGTGGCAAGTCTCGGATGGATTCAATTTTGGATGGGTCTAACTCAATCCCCCGTCGACTGACGATGAATCCTAGCAACTTTCCTGATGGAACCCCGAATGCGCATTTGGCCGGGTTAAGCTTGATATCATACCTCCGGAGTCTTTGGAAAAATCTCCTTAGGTCTGCCACATGGTCCTCCTGACGCCAAGATTTGATGATCACATCATCGACGTACACCTCTATTTCTTTGTGTATCATGTCATGAAACACAGCAGTCATTGCTCGCATGTACGTTGCCCCGGCGTTCTTTAACCCGAACGGCATTACCCGATAGCAGTAGGTTCCCCATGGCGTAATAAACGCTGTCTTCTCAGCATCCTCTTCGTCCATTAGGATCTGATGATAACCCGCATAGCAATCCACAAAGGATCCGATCTCGCGCCCAGCGCAATTATCGATCAGGATATGAATGTTGGGTAACGGGAAATTGTCCTTGGGACTTGCTTTGTTGAGGTTGCGGTAGTCGACGCACACCCTGATTTTTCCATCCTTCTTTGGGACTGGTACCACATTGGCCAGCCACTCGGGATACCGAGTGACCCGAATGACCTTCGATTGCAACTGCTTAATCACTTCTTCTTTGATCTTTACACTCATTTCTGTTTTAAATTTCCTTAGTTTTTGCTTGACCGGAGGGTATGCCGGGTCAGTGGGCAATTTGTGAACCACTAAATCGGTGCTCAATCCAGGCATATCATCATATGACCATGCAAAAACATCTTTGAATTCCCTGAGAGTTTCGATCAATTCTGCTTTGACATTCGGCTCAATGTGGATGCTAATTTTGGTCTCTTGGATGTTATCAGCGTCTCCTAGGTTCACAGCCTCAGTGTCATTTAGGTTAGGCTTGGGTTTCTCTTCAAATTGGCACAGTTCTCGGTTTATTTCTTCGAAGGCTTCCCCTTCATCACATTCGGATTCATTATCACAAACGACCTCTTGCATCATTGAGTCAGATTCAGATTGATTTATTAGACTAGGTCGAAGATCCGCTGTGCATGCCATGTCATTAGGACCAGTAAAAAGAGAACTGTTCAGAAAGAAAAAGAACAAAACAAGAAATTAAAATGGGACAAAAGAAAAGAACTTTATTAAATTTGCAGGATAAAAAAAAGGGTTCACACTTTTACACAACGAAAGTAAAATTGGGATTACACCCTTGAATAATCCGATCAAACAAACAAACAAACAAAACATTAATCAAAGCCTACTACCAAGACTCCCCTCGGACAGGAAGAGGAGTAACCGTCCAATTGTTGGTCTTGGCCTCAGGCCCCACAAATTGTATCTCTGCTCTGCTGGAACCTTCTCCAGCTTCCACCATACTGACATCCGCAAATAGCCTCTCAAAACTCTGATTGAGGTCTTCATTTATACCGATCAAAGGTCCTCGAACCTTTGGGATCGCTGACCCCTTGGCACTTGCTTTAACAAAAGACCTTGAGAGGCGTGGCACTGGTTTAGGCAGAAACCAGACCCTCTTCTTCATTCTTCGCGCCTCCTTCCTGTCTGCTGCGGTTGGTTTGAACCCCAACCCGAAGGTTTCCAGATTCTTAGGAAGGGAAACAGGTTGGACTATCCCTTGAAGTTCAACTCCCAGGCCTTTTCCCGGCACAAATCCGTTACCCAGCATCTCCGATACCATCATGACTGTTGCGGCAGCTACCCTAGGGTGCGGGATGATTTCTCCTTCAGAGATTTTGTTGGCCGACCCTGTATCGAGAATCTGGTAGACCCAAGGACCCTTGTCATCAGTGGTCTCTATGAAAGGCACAATGGTTCCGCCCATGGTGCATGTTGTATCCTCACCGTGCAACACGACCTCTTGTCTTTCCCACTCGAACTTCACTGTCTGATGTAGGGTGGAAGGCACCGCTTTAGCTGCGTGAATCCAGGGTCGTCCTAACAGCAAGTTGTAAGATACCGTGGCGTCCAATACCTGGAATTCCATGGTAAACAGGACCGGGCCAATGGTTAGTTCAAGTACAACATCCCCCACAGTGGCTGTTCCGTTTCCGTCAAACCCTCGGACACAGATGCTATTCTCCCGGATTCTTCCACGGTCAATCTTTAACTGGTCCAGGGTGGATAATGGACAAATATTGGCGCTTGAGCCGTTATCCACCAATACTCGGGTTACCACCGAGTCTTCACATTTGACAGCTAGGTATAGAGCTTTGTTATGCTCCGTACCTTCCACCGGCAGGTCATCATCTGAGAATGTCACTCTGTTCACCTCGAAAATCTTGCTAGCAATGGTTTCCAGGTGGTTTACAGAAATCTCACTGGGTACATGGGCCTCGTTCAATATCTTTAACAGGGCCCGACGATGTTCCTCGGAATGGAGGAGTAATGACAATAGTGAGATCTGGGCAGGTGTTTTTCTCAGCTGCTCAACCACAGAATAGTCTTGTACTTTCATCTTCCTCAGGAAGTCTTCAGCCTCTTCTTCTGACACTGGCTTCTTGGTTGCCACTGGGTTGGTTTTTCTTAACTCCGCCGGAGCAAAACATCGACCTGATCGAGTCAAACCTTGCGCTTCACAACTGACTTCTTCCACCTGTTTTCCTTGGTACGTTACCACTGCTTTTTCATATTTCCAGGGCACAGCCCTGCTGTCAAGCATAGGCAGTTGGACCACCGGCTTTATGGTCACCCGTTCTCTACATACCCCTTTCAACATGACTGCCGGTGTGGGCAGGATCCCTGGTATTACCAATTTGCTTGGCTCGGGTTTGCTTGTTATGACGGACGGGTTCTTCCCCCATATTACTACCGGCTTGACGCCTTCTCCCTGCGACTGTACCTTTGTTCCTCCACCGGTTAAGACTTCTTTTGGGGCAGCTTGGATCATCATCACTGTTTGTGAGGGTTTTCTTAATTCTCCTCCCTCACACACCAACTCAATCATGTGAGTTTCGTGGTGCGTTGGCAGTGGGTTTTGGTTGATGTTAGGAGCCTCCGGTGTCTGGACCTCGATCTTATTGGTGTCAATAAGATCCTGTATGGCATGCCTTAACTTCCAACACTTCTCGGTATCGTGCCCGAGCATCCCTGAACAGTATTCACAACTGATTGAACGATCCAAATTCTGCGGCGGGGGATTTGGTTCCCGAGTATGGACGGGACTAACCAAACCCAATTGCCGCAGCTTGTGGAACACAGCGGTGTAGGTTTCTCCCAGTTCGGTGAAGGTTCTTTGCTTCCGCAACCTGTCATTTCTGGCATCTGGATTTCCCCGGAAACCTGCCCCTGAAGGATTTCTATATGCCCTTGGTGGAGGGTAAGTGTTTTGTGGTGGTGCATATATGTTCTGGGGAGCCGGTGCGCGCCATTGTGGGCGAACCGGAGGCTGAGTGTATACCTGGGCTTGGTGTACGGAACAATGTGGTTCTCGAGGTGGATAGAAATTTTGTGGTGGGTTGTATGGGTAGTTTGACCTGTGAGGCCTGGGTTGGTTGTAGTGTGGCCTGCCAGCCCTGGGCCAACTGCTTGCCTCGATCGTGGCAACCTCTTCTTTCTTTCTTCTTAGCGCACCTCCCGTGCCGCTTTGAATAGCCTGGGTTGTGGCCTTAAGTGCCGAATAGTTTAAGATCTTGTCCGACCTCAAACCTTCTTCTATCATGACCCCTATTTTGACCACCTCGTTGAAAGATTTTCCAACCGTTGTCACCAAGTGACCAAAGTAGGTTGGATCCAATGTCTGCAAAAAGTAGTCTACCATCTCTCCCTCTCTCATGGGAGGATCGACCCTAGCTGCTTGTTCTCTCCAGCGGAACCCGAACTCGCGAAAACTTTCCCCGGGTTTCTTCCCAGTTCTCAATAACGTGAGACGGTCAGGGACTATCTCCAGATTGTATTGGAAATGACCTGCAAAAGCCTGCGCCAGGTCATCCCACGTGTACCACCTGCTGAAATCCTGCCTGGTATACCATTCCAGTGCAGATCCGCTCAGACTTTGGCCGAAATAAGCTATCAACAGCTCATCCTTGCCTCCTGCCCCTCTCATTTTGCTACAGAATCCCCGCAAATGTGCCATGGGATCACCGTGCCCTTCATATAAATCAAACTTGGGCATCTTGAACCCAGCCGGGAGTTGGACATCTGGGAAAGGGCACAGATCTTTGTATGCCACGCTGACTTGATTGCCCAGCCCGTGTAAGTTCCTGAAGGATTGCTCCAGGCTTTTGAACTTTCTCAACACTTCATCCTGTTCAGGGGCCTTAACCGGCTTCTCAACCTCTGCCGGAACTTCCAAATGGGGATTGTAAGCCTGTGGTTCGGGTGCATGGAATGTAGGCTCAGGGGGATAGTATTGTGTATCGTGAGCCTGAAACAATGGCTCACTGGTCGTTCGCTGCAAAGGGGCTGATGCAGGTCCCACAAAAATGGGAATATTGGGTGTTGGGAGAGGTTGATGGGGTGGTGGAGCTTGGGAATCATGAGGGCTTCTTTCTTGATGATAGAGGGGATTTGGGCGGCTTGTGGAAGGGCCAGAGTGAGGGTACTCCGGCACGTGTCCCAGTGTCTCAGGGCTCTTTTGCGTTTTGGCCAGGGCTAGCTGCATTGCATGCATCTCTAGTCCCATCCTTTCAATCTTTTCCATTGCCTCTTTTAGCAACTGGCTCATCGGCCTTTCTTCCTCATTACTATTCTCTGAAGTAGTCATGCTTGTTGCTACCGGTCCTTTGGATCTGGTTTGGTATGAATGTGTTGCCAGAATTCTTTAACAACTAACTGTCTGATATCAGACAACAACAAACTTTGTTAGTGTTAGAGCTTAACAGATTTGATCATAACACATAGAGGATGCAATGCACCTAGGCAGTTAACCGTTTCTACATGCTTTGCTTCAAACCACATGCGTCATCCCGGTTTGTTCATTCGTCTCTTTTTAGAGTATTCTGCGAAACCCCGCGTTTTATTTTATTTACATTTTCTTTTCTTTATTTATTAAAAGCGGTCGAATCTTATGGGGATTGCCTACGTATCACGTCCCCGCGTGAATCAGACCAGGCGTAGTTCTGCCTTAAAGTAAAGACACATAGAAATTCTTCCGGAGTCACTTAATTTCATTATCAAAATTTGCTATTACACATTACTTCAAACAAAATAGCAACAGTACAGACTCCAGGGTTTTAAACTTGGTTTGAGGAAAAGAAAACAACATTGGGGAAACAACAAACAAAACAACCAGGACTCGATCAACAACTAATTTTCCAACTTAGGGACCCACGAGGCATCTTTCGGCCCTTTCGCGGCCCTAGGTGTAAGGTCTCTTTGCAAACCCTTCAACTTGTTCATAATCCGATGGACGCAGCCCATGATGGAAGCAATGAGGTTTTCCCGAGGTGTCTGCTCGCATGCCAAACATTTTAGGTAGATGTAATGCCCGACTTCGTCAATTCTTGCCCGAATGTTGTCCCTTTCTGCGAACAATTGCCTGATCTGTCGGCTTTTTAACCCTAGCGTTTGTGCATTGGCGGCGAGCTGATCCTGGAATATATCCATTTGCCTTTCCATCCTTGTCATTGCATTGTAATAGCGTCTCCGGTCGGCCTGGGCATCTTGTGTTTGCTTGAAGATCCGCTCTCGCAAAGCGGAATTTGTTTCCTTTGCTGCTTTGACGCTCAGTTCATAATTCCTCATGACTTGCTGTAGGCGCTTTCTCCGGGCCATTGTACCTTCTGCCCATTTGGCCTTCATCCTTGCTATGCAAGCCTCTGATAGGTCTAATTTTACCTGGCTCTGGATGACCTGATTTCTCAAACTGGCTATCAATCTTTCGTCGGAGCAACGCCTTTGTCGGTCGATGTTATTCTTATTGGCTTGGCGAAGCCGGGCCCTCAGGGTTTGGTTTTCTTGGGCTAACTTGTCTTTTTCAGCCTGCTCTTGGGCGACTTGTACGTTGTTTTCGAATACCATCCTTTCAATTTGTCGCTTCAACTTCCTAATTTCAACCAGGTAACCTTCCTCTTTTGCGAGCCAATCCCATTGTTCTTGCGATGACTCAACAAAACTTCGGAGGTGAGGCCGTTTGGTTGGTCGTTTCACGATGCTCTTCTTGTTCTGCCAAGCGAGATAGGCCGGCGAGACTTCACCTCTAGACACATCATTTACCCGGGTATTTGCCGTTAAGTACTGGCATTCACTCCATATGCAACGAACTGTCTTTTCAGGAAATTGGCCGTCACTGCTGACCTCGACTGCATAAGTGCTGAGATCTTCGTCCGGGTGTAGTACTTGACATCTTCCCAACTGTCTCATTACCCTGTAAGGGGCATAAGGTTGAATACCCCTGAGTCCCATCAAGAGGAAGTGAGGACCAGTGGCGGGCATGTATATGATTTCTTCCACAGAAAGCCAACCCAAAGTCCAGTTTACTTGGTCTGCGGTGATGATCCGGAGATAGGATATCCATTCTTCAAACCCTCCCGGTGATCGGAAACCTGAAACCCTTAGGCTATAACCCTCGATGCAGCCCCCATTTGTAGACATGTAGCGCATATACTGAGGGTGGTGACACAAGTGTTCGATCATCCACATCTGTAACAACAAATTGCACCCTTCGAAGAAGTCTGCTCCAGCCTTACAAGCCGTGAGGGCTCGGTATATTTCTGACATTATCATGGGAGCAAGGATGCTTTTATCGTTGGTAATCAGGATTCTGACGATTCCAGCCACCTTTAGGTCGATATTTCTATCTTTTCGGGGAAACACCACGAGGCCCAAAAATGCCACCATAAAAGCGAACCGCCTATGCTCATTCCATTTTACCAGATTTCCCCTGCTGCAAACACCACTTTCTGGATCATTGAATCCTTCTATGCTCCCGTACCTCTGGTATATGAATTGTAGGGTAGAAAAACCTTTATCCAGTTCAGCGTATGGGACTCCTTTGCTTATCTTCAACAGATCCATGAATTTGTGTGAATTCACAGCCCTTGGAGCGATCAGGTATTTGTGTCTCAAACCTTCAGTGACGTCCATGTAACCCGCCATTTCCTCTAAGGTTGGGGTGAGTTCAAAATCTGAGAAACGGAACACGTTGTGGGCCGGATCCCAGAATGTAACCAAAGCCTTTATGATGTCGCACCGAGGCCTGACTTTCAACAAATCAACCAAACCCCCCAGGTGCAGTTTGACCTTGTCTTGCTCTGGCTTTTCCAAATCCTCCCACCATAATCGCACTTCCAGGGGGATTTTGCTTCTAACTGTTATCGGCAAACTTGGACTCATGCTCATTCTGCATGTTTATTGGGGTGATTAAGCGAAGATCCAGACTCATTAGACTCAAATACACAAATCGACACACTATTTTCTAGAAAAACGAAATTTTGGTTGTTTCTGAAAAGTATGATGTTACCTTAAAACTTTCGTTATTTGGTTTGTACCTCTATTTTGAAAGAACAAGTTGAGCCCGATGGGGGTTGCCTACGTATCCCGCACCATGCGAGAATCAAACTGACGTAGTTCGGGCATAAATCGAATTTTGGGGACACCCTATTTTTCTTAAAAATGAATCAAAGACTCCCTTTATTTTTTTTTATTTTTATTTTTTAAAAAAAACAAATTAATAAACACACATTTTTTTTCAAAATTCTGGCAGAGCTTTGACCATTTTTGTGACTTTTCAAGAATAAATAAGTAACCACTTAACCGTTATTCCTCTTCCTTTTCCGAACATTCCCGATATTCAGAAACCGGTCAGCATGCAAGCCTTGAAACAAGTAAATGCATAAAGCAAACAGGATGTAGCAGGATGGTCTTTATTCTCAGGTTGCCTGTCCTAGACGGACCCAGCCCCTGTGCTGAGTCCCCTAAGTCAAATGCACATGATGCAAATAAGCGTTCCTACTAGGGATCCGGCATGAAGTTATGTTATGCTAAGCTGTAAAACCTAGGTGCTTGTTCTAGACCTGGCTTACCCGAGCGGACAACTCGAGCCGAGGATGGGAGCTGTGTACCGGTAACCAAAAGGCCATCCGACTTTGCAACTCCTCCGAATCCTCGTTCTATTTTGGCATATGACACTAACAGAAAGAAGCCACGACCAGCGTGCGCTCCTCAAGAGAGAAGAGAAGGGTTTCGGCACAGTTTATATATACAGTCCAAATAATATCAAGGCGGTAAAAGCAACACTTAGCACATTAGGCTCAAAACATGTAATAAAATCAGATAATAAATAAAACCAAATAGTAACAATTATTCTAAGCTCGAATTCTTAACCCTGAACCAGTGGTTCTGGGTGCTGATCCCCAGCAGAGTCGCCAGAGCTGTCACACCTCCTTTTGCCGCGCCCGCGGGGGCACAGGGGAGTTTTTTCCAATTAAAGGACAATCGAAACGGGATTTGTTTATTTATTTCAGAGTCGCCACTTGGGAGATTTAGGGTGTCCCAAGTCACCAATTTTAATCCCGAAGCGAGGAAAATGATGACTCCATATTACAGTCTGCGTACCAGAAATCCGGATAAGGAATTCTGTTAACCCGGGAGAAGGTGTTAGGCATTCCCGAGTTCCGTGGTTCTAGCACGGTCGCTCAACTGTTATATTCGGCTTGATTATCTGATTTTATACAAGTCTGAACTTATGTGCAAAATTTAACTTTTAACCGCTTTTATCATTTACTGTTTTTATCAAGAATTGCAACGTTGTGAAAATGTATCTCGAACCGCGTTACAATCAATGTACCCGCGGTCGTCGACACACTTTGACTCCGTTGAGATTTGGATTTGGGTCACATCAATGTGCACCCGAGTTTAAGGAAATTAAATTGTTAAAGGCGCGCCTAAAGCGACTAGCGTATTTATTTTGGGTAAGACCGTGGAATTTTACTAAATGGTCCATCCCGAAGTCTAAATAATTTTTAAAGCAAATATTTACTGAGGGCCCCGCAATTGTATTTTATTTGGCGAGGCTCATCTCATTCTTATTATTTTTTTTCAAAAAATGAATTTGCAACGTCATGGACACGCATCTCGAACCACGTCACAATCAATGTACCCGTGATTAGAAACACATTTCGAATCCGTCGAGATTTGGATTTGGGTCACATAAATGTGCACCCGAGTTTAGGAAGGTAAGATTTATTAAGGCGCGTCCTAAGAGTCTAACGTATTGTTATTTTTAGGGAGGTTGTGAGATTGGCTAAACAACCCGTCCTGGAAACTAAATGCTTCACTAATATGCATTTAACAAGGGCCCCGTATCTGCGTTTTGTTTATTTTTATCGAGGCTCATCTCGTTGTTATTTTTAAGGGATATCCTATAGCAACTATGTTTCTCGTCGTGTTTGTCTCTATCAATTGAAAGCAGTAAATAGCCTTAGTTGATTATAAAACCGTATTTAAAGTGCTACTACAGAATAATAAAATGTGACTGCATTTATGGCCAACTAGTCGCAAATTATGGGCCCAAATCCAGCTCATGCGAGATGGCCCGACTTGGGCCCTGTTTTTCCGATACAGGCCTAGCTGACTTTCGATCTGGGCTCGGCCTTCCTGGGGTGGAGGCCTAGAACCGATTCTTTGTTCTTTATCAATTTATATGTGACAAACTAGCAAAAGGGGAAAGAACTATACTAGCAGTGGATAGTTTACATGCCTGGCCTACATTAAAGAGTATGTTACACAATTTAAACCTAAGTCTGGGATACAACCTACTGCATTAGGAATATTCAGCCTACATATACAACTAACATTCAATCCCCATACATTGATATTTACTATGCGTGCAAGTTGCCTTCAGTATCCAAACAAATGTAAACTATCATGCATTACATGATATTCAATACAACAGCCTATGCTTAAAGTAAACAATCTTCAATTCTTCTCTTTTGCATTCATACTCAACTTCAAGTTACATTGACAGTATTAGTCGTGTACCTGGATATTTGCACAATAAGAAGAGGAAGAGAGAGAGTATCAGCAGCAAGTAATCAACAGCAACAACAGATAGCAACAACGCAGCAACACAACCAACAGCAACTATGTAGCCCACAGGTGCTTGAGCATCAGACAGACAAATCCCAGAAAAAGAACAATGAACCAACCGAAAACCCAAGATACCAAATGTAACAGCAACAGAAGATCCAATAATCACAAAACTCAGCAAGTACTCAGTACAGTTCCAACAATCAAGAAGGCTAAAACTCAATCCACAGCTCACAGAAAACTCAGTATAGTAACAATCACAGCAGAAAACACACAGCCTTCTCTTAACGGAACAGTGATGACCCTAGTTAGAATAACTGACTTGGCCAGAACAGCTCAACCAACTTAGTTCCTTGTGCAGTTTTGGGCAATGTTTTAGTCAAAGTATTCTGAAAATTTTCACTTTGTTTTTCTCTTTTCTCCAGACTAAAATCTCTACCCCTGTTTAAGTTATCAAATGGCCTATTTATAGGCCAAATGAACCAGTACAGCTGAGCTGCCTGCCCTGCCAATTGGCAGAATGCCCATACCCTATAAGCCCATCTCTAAGCATCTTTGGTACCAGCCCCTTTGTTCCCCACGCCTGGTCTTTGTTTAATCAAGGGTTATGGGCTCGTTTTATTTATTCATTTTAAGCCCCATACTCTTATGTCTTGCTCCCCATGGGTATTAGTTTAATCCTAAATTAGTACCCTACTTGTCAGCTCATTTAAACTAATCATTTTTGTCCTTTTCAAACCCCAGACTACCCCTGTTAAACCCTGGTTATCACTGTCTTGACCCTTTGCAGCATCAGGGCATTTTTGAACTGATGAAAGTTCAAATTCAGGACTGCCTAGACTGAACCTTTCAGTCATTTTTCAATGCAAACAAACTATTTCAAACAATGCTGGGGCCTTCAATCAGTGGCAAAGTATCAATTAGTCATGCGACATTATTAGCTCGTTTGATTCATTAGTTATAGAAACTAATCAACGACATTTATCGAGTCGACTATACTAATTATAGCAGGTAATAATCAGTCGCTCACATAAACAATATGTTCAGGGACCTAAAGGGCATCAGACAATTTTGTGTTCAATTACTGGGAACCTATATAAGTTTATTCATTTGACGACTAATCTAATCGAACATGTTCATCACAGAATACATTCAAATCATACACAGAAAACAATTGACCAAATAAAAGGTCTTTACAGAGATGAAAGAAATCCAAAAAAAATAACAAAATAACAACCAAACACAAAGAGATATGCTGACAACTTATTTAGAAATAAAACAAAAGAAAGGAAAACTTACCAAAATGTTTAAATCAAACAGACCCAAATCTGATTTAACTTCGACCTTCTGAGGCCGAACAAACTTTAATCAGGGTGTTCTCACATGAGAACACCTTGATTAAGGTCTATTAGACCTCAAACCCATGTCAAAACTGGCCGGGTTCCCCAGGTGCATGTGTTTCAAGTTCTGGATTTCCAGATCTGGATTTTTAGGAGTTGTGGGTAGATTCGGACCAAACCAAGCTTGGTTTGGTCACGAGGAAGGTCAGGGGAATGTCTGGTATGAAGATGGGGTGGTTTGGCATAGGTCCGGGTTCGACTCAAATCTTCAAACGAAGATTCGAGACGAGGGAAGGTGATTCGAGGCAAGAGGGTAACAGATCCATGTTCAGGAGAGTGAGGGGGTCTTAGGGTGTTCAGGAGGTGGTCACCGGCGTTCGTGCCGCCGGCTTTAATGGCGAGGGAGATGAGGGCGGCTAGGGTTTCTAATGGGAGGTCCGGGTTCGACTTGGGGACGAAGGGGTGGGGTGTTGGTATAGGGGGCGTGGGTATAAGGGAAGGTTTATATATGGTCTATGGGATTGGATCTGAGCCGTTAGATCAGATGATCTCAACGGCTTGGATCTGATGCTGAGAAATGAGACGGGGTCGTTTGGCAGTTAAACGGGGTCGTTTGGTTTAAGTGAGGGGTTGGGTCAGGCTGGTTATTTGGGTCGGGTTTGAACATGGGTCGCTGAAAGAGGTCCTGAACCGTTGGATCGGCTGGGACGGACGGCTTAGATCATCTTGCCTGAAACGACGTCGTTGAGGCGAGTTGAACAGCCTGATCTGGACCGTTCGTTTGAATCAGATCAACGGCTTTGGTAGGGATGCCGATACGGCGTCGTTTGAGTCCGTGTTTGGGCAGGCCTGTTTTGGACTGGATCAGAGTGCTGGTTTGGGCCTGTTTTATTTCATTTCTTTTGGGCCCAAACCGGTTTTCCCTCACTCTTTTACTTTTCTTTTTTTTCTCTTTTTTTTTCTTTTAATAATAATAAAAATAGTGAAATTAAAATCAACAACACTGTGACATTTCCACATAATTATCACAAAATAGTTAAGTAAGTTAAATCACAACCTAGAACGAACGACGCACATATATTCATATTTTTGAATTTTCTTTTAACGACACATATACTTTATATATATATATATATATATATATATTTATTTTTTTTTTTCGTTTGATAATGACTAGATGCAAAATGGACAGACCCACAAACACATGTCACGGACAGATCGAAAAATTGTACAGCGAAACCATTTGTCACTATTTTTATTTTCTTTTGGAGCGATTGTCCGTAAAGCAAAAATCACGTGCTTACAGCTGCCCCTCTTTGCCCGAAGACACGAAGGGTTTTCGCGCAAAGATAAAGCGAGCGATTTTTGCCCGTCCGAATACTCCGTGTGAAGCATTTTTTGAAAAAGATTTGACCGAACCTTTGCTTCAGAGGTTTCCTACATATCCTGGGCTGAACAGGAATCAGGTCAATGTAGTTCGGGAAATTTTGGTAGCTGCGGTACAAAAATTTCGGTATTTCGGTATTTCGATTCGGTATACGGTATTAGATTTTTGGTATTTCGGTATACCGAAATACCGAAATAATTAGCCAGTAAATGGTTGCGGTATTGTGTTAGTTTGTAGATTTTGAAAACTATTGAAGCCTGTTTCCCTAAGTATTTTGAGTTCTATCTACCATTTATTTGAAATGAGATGTTCTTTCCGGGTGAATGTTCATTATAAGACTTATTTATTCCTTTTCAACAATAGTTTTTCTCATTGTTGAACTTGATCTAATTGTGGTTTCAGCCTAGAAACTTATCCAATCTCATGAAACATGAATATTATTGCCATACAGGGATAGATGAGGCTGATGACTTAACAAGCCATATCATTCGAAATTAGTTATTGGTTTAGCTGATATAGTTAATCTAATAAATTTGTATCTAAGATATTTCACAATCACAATCTCTTATGCAGAAGCCTTATAACATAGATTTGGTTTAAACCGAAACCGTACCGAAACCATACCGAACTAAAATAAGAAATACCGAACTGTACCGAAATATTTTGGTACGGTATTTGGTATACACAATTGATAAACCGAATACCGAACCAAAATTCTTAAATACCGAACCGAAATGCTGAATGCCCACCCCTACCAACAACAACAACATAGCCATTATATGTTCACAAGTGGGATCTGGGGAGGCTAGAGCATACGTAGACCTTACCCCTGCCTTTAAGAAGACATAGACGTTGTTTCCGGCAGGTCCTCGACTCAGAAAGAAAAAAGGGGCGGGGAAATAACAAGCATTCTAATATGACAACCGAAATAAAAATACAAAATTAACACTAGTAATGCAATCACAAAACCGAAACCAAAGGCACAGGGGTGGTTCAAGCACATACGGAGCTAAAGCCATAGTTTAATATGAGGCTTAAATATTTTAAAATAAAGTTATAATATATGTTTTTATTTGAAGTCTATTCTTCTAACTTTTTGAGATACAAAATTGTTAATAACTTTTTTTATATTCGATTTTCTCTAATAGTTCATGTTCAATTGATAATATAACCAACTCATTCAATCTTTCTTGAGATATTGTTGATATTAGATAAGATTTTACACAGCAATAGAAGTATAGAACTATAAAAAACTTAAAAGTATTGTTGAACACTTGAACTAATGAAATCTTTGAAAAAAAAGGTGAGTAATGAAATCTTGGAGAAAGAAAGTGAGTAAGAACATCAAAGAGAAAGGCAGAAAATATATAGGATTTTGTGAGATATGAAGAGATTAGAAAAAAGAAAGATTGACTTGGACAAATTAAGGAATAGAGAGCAAAAATTTTAATGGAGTAAAAAGTGTAAAACTTAAATATTGAGAAAAGTATTCATCTACTCATTTTTAAGTAAGTCAAATTATTACCTCATTTATATATCGAAAAAGTTTTCCTTTTCTTTTATATTAAAAACTCTATTTTTATATTAAAAATACTAAATATTATTTTTTAAATACTTATAAACTTATTATTTTTAAAAAATGGGGCCCCTAAATTTGGGGGCTTAAGGCACACCCCTTACCCCTCATTACTATGGAGCCGGCCCTGCAAAGGCAGCAACAAGTAATAACAACCCATCAAAGAAATTAAAACCCCATTTTTCTTCATGGAGAATACTACTCAACATTTTTCATCTATTAGTTGTGAAATAAATCTTACGATCGCAAGAAGCATAGAGCAAAGTTCGTTAGGAAAAAATAGCTTGTTTGTGAGTTGCTATCCTGCAGCAGGAAACAACCAAAGAGTTCAGCTAAACAGCGAAGAAATCTCATCATCAAAATGTGATAACTTGTTTTGGGATGAATCTTTCTCATTGGATTGAATGGGGACGCAAGACTCTATATATTAACATGCTGAAGCAAAGAATAATCATATTTGAGCTCTGGTCAAGAAAATATCTTCCAGTACGGTTTGTAGTTTTGATAAAAAATTTCAGTGACCTAGACTAATTCTTGCTACAAATACGTCCTTGTCCGGTTTGTAGTTTTGATAAATTTTCATGACTTTGATAGAATATTCTCTCGAGTTTAATTTTAGTTCCCTCAAAGCAGGGGCGGACCAATGTACGTGAACCTTGACTTCTCTTTTTCAGTTTCAGCAATACAGTGAAATGATAATTGACATACCATGTTACAATTAGTTAAATCATTATCTAACACAAATGACAATGTTAATTGTACATGAAAGAAAAAAATTATATGTAAATTAAATTATCAAGAATCTATAGAATTAATTACTTAGATGGTCACTCAACAACGAAAATTGTCTAAAAAAGTCATTTTTTTATTTTCTAATCGAAAATAATTAACACACAAAGTCGGTTTCTTTGGGGGGGGGGGGGATGTTAATACTTTATCTTAATCTATCATAGCGTTCCCCTTTTATGTTATTTATTTTAGTTTTTGTAAAATAAGATTTTCCAAGTGTGTTTTTTCCATTGATAATACTTCTCTAATATATATACAAGTCGTACCTCTATAAGTAAGGAAACATATACGTACAATTTATTACAAATAATCTGATTACTTCAACTAAGGAAAGATATCTCTATGATCTGATTGCTACAACTAAAGAAACATATCTTTGTGATTTTGTAATATATACAAATGATCACATAAGATCCTCCAATACTCCCCCTTAAGTTGGAGCATAAATTGTGGAAATGCCCAACTTGGCCAACAATTTACACTCAAGAAAAGTGTTGATTACATGGGGATTTTTCAAGGGATAAGATAAAAAAAATCCACAGGTACTTTGATTTTCTGCGGAATTTCCTACCAAAATAAATCCGTTGGAAAAACCTCCGTAGGTAATTATTAACTAGGAATTAAAATATCCCCAGGTAAATTACCTGGGGGTTTTGTATCCCCATGTAACTTGCGGATTTATCAGGAAACATCTAAAAAAAATCGCAATAATATTTTGGTAAAAATTCGTAAAAAAAGGGATTTTTCTTGGGAATTTTTGTAGGAAGAAATCCGCATGTAATTCCCCATGAAAATCCTTAAGTAAGTCCGTAGGAAATTTTGAGGTAAAAAATTATGGCCGAAAAGAATTTTCTTGTGAATATTTTCGCAGGAAAATTCTTTGAAAAGCCCCAAGTAAAATCCGCAAGAGCACATTTTCGCAAGAAAATTTCCATGAAAATGTTGCATGTAAAACCCCAACAAAATTCCCAAATAATAATTCGTAGATAAATCACCATGTAAGATTTCCAATGAAACAAAAGAAATATTTGAAATCCCTAAGAAAATCCATAAATGATATTTTCGTAGGAAAATTCCTATGTAATATTGGTAAGAAAATCCTCATGTAATTGTTTTTTATAAGGAAATTACTATATAAAATTGACGCGTTCGAAAATATTTTCCCATTAAATTTGCAAGTAATCTATGCATTTTCAAGATGTTGTTTTTAATTTATTCTAGCTTATATTCTTACAATTCAACTATATTATCATAATCATAATCATTGAACACACATCTAATATAATTATAACGAAAAAGAAAACATAATTCATAACGTTAATGTAATATCATATAATCCTTAATCAAAAATTAAAATATATCAAATGTGAAACTTAATAGTCTAATGAACATCTCAATCATGATTACAGTCACTTTCATTCGCATTACCAGGGTGAGAACCACTTTTATTCACATTATCGGAGTCATCGTCACTTTCGTTTTCAGATCCTTGATTGTCTTTTGAGATGATAACTCATTTGAAGATGATGCATTGAAATTCACATACTTCTTCAATAAGTCTAATTCTTTCCTCATCTTTTTAGTTTTGCGCCACTCTTCTTGCAACTGAGCATATAAGTCAGCATTGGAAGCATCCATCTGAGATTTAATTATCTCATCAATTTCTCATTGTAAAGTAGATGTTGAATGCTTAAGTGCTTTTATAGATCGACCCAAAGAACCAAGTCCTGCAACCCTTCCTTTTTTCTTTCCACCAACAGATTGCACCTAAATATCCATTTCACTTAATTGGCTTGCTGAATTAGTGTCTCCTACCTCAGTTGATGCACTTTGAGAAACTGACAGTTCTTGTTTCTTTTTTTCAAAATTATTCTACACCAAAATAAGTTATTTGAGATATTATATAGTGCCAATAGAACATCGTTCTCAAGACAAAAAATTAAAAAGGAAAAGAATTAACTATTGTTCTTAGGAGAAAAAATATATAACACAGAGCCCAAAAATGATGAACCAACTGCTCAAATATAATGATTCAAGAACAGAAGCTGAAGCTTGGCAAAGAATGTGACTTTATGAAGCTTGTAACAAATCCACAATCTCATTCAAAGAAGAATTTTTACATCTAATACGAAGGGTAATCAAATAACTGAATATTGCAACAATGAAATAGAAATAATAGCAGACAAAGAGAGTGACCAATATTGAACAATAAAGATGCCTATTATTACTCATTACAAGAAATTTCTAAACTAATTCAGATGCTTAGACTAACTCAAAAACAAAAAGAAAACAAATAGCTACCCATATTGTAAGTCAATAATGAAAATAAAGATCTATACCAATTCTCTACCAATTCCATCAAAGTTGCATCTTAATCAATAAAGATGCCGATCACTTACTCATTAGATTATTCATATTAGTATGTATCCACTTGTAATCCTTCTTTGGACCTAAGAACTAGCAACATGCGTTAGGAATGAAACATCTGAAATAACGCACAAACTAGAATCACTTTATTTTATTTAATTCTTTGGCATCGTTGCAGATTTAGCTGTACTAGGATCTTTATTATTCTCATTGTACTCTACTTTGATGGCCAATTAGTCATAAAGTACTTGTCAAAATTATAAGTAAAGATAACTAATAACTACAACACCCGCCTTTATATATCATTAACTTCAACAACTAATAAGAAGAAGCACGCAGAAAAATAAGATGAAATTATTTTGAAAATTTATGTCTATATGAATATGATTTGGAATGATATAGACATAACTTTACAAAATATAGAAGCACTGATCTGCGAGACTCTGACTATCTTAACGGGTACCCTCTGATTAAAGGTCCAAAGAAAGGTAGAAGATGATATCTGAAGAAAATGCAGTTAGAAAATGACGGTATTCTCTTTGATGAGAGCCTACTTCACTTTTTGTTACTAATATGTATAGATTGGTCCCAATGATCAGCCTTACCACCTGACCCACCCCTTTAGTCCAACACTAAAACAGACCCCAACGGTCGAACTCTGCTGTAAGATATACCAGACTTTAGACTTACTGTCTAGTTTCAAAATGGCACTAAAACAGTTCATTTTTAAAGCATTGACATATCTGCTCATACTATTGACAGTGAGGTAATGGTTCGGAAAAAAGTAATAGAAGGAACACTTACATAAGCAGTTTCAACTTTCTCATTTATTCAACATTTTTCTTTTTTTTTGTGCGATGAGTCTGAAAATAAAATTCCGCAATTGAAGGATCTTTTCCTGTAGGTTGACTACAAGCAAATTTAATAAATACATCCATGCCACTTATAAATTCATCTGTATACCTCGCTCGACAGGGAAGAAGTCTATTTTCCATCTATTTTCGATGCTCGGAAATTTTCATTTTTTGAATCAAAAGATAAATATATTTAAAAACATAGATAATATCATTTAGGCACTAGACATAAAGCAGTTAGTGTTGGAATTCCTTGCTGCCCAAAAATTAATTTATTAGCAATATTGTGTAGCACAAATAAAATAACTCCTCAAATAAATCATCTTAGTTTTGCATATGAGATTATAATCTTCTTATTAGGAAACGAGAGTTCAATAAAATCAATACAATCAATCTCTGAATTCACACTAACAGATCAAATAAAAAGGAATCACCAGAAAGCATTCTATTAATTCGACCAAAACAAGACATCCTGACCAAATAAATAAATGGATATCTTAACTTTCTCATTTTATTCGAGTCTTAAATGTTTAGTTCTTCAAATATTAGTTAGTTTATATTGACAAAGAAATTTAGATGTCTTGGCAAAAACTATTTTGAATAATAAAGAAGAAAAATTAGAATGTAAGTCCAATCACTTGCTTTTTGTGACGATCCGGCCAGTCATCTCATGAGTTACCGCTCCGTTTTCCCCATTTATGCTTTTTTATGCTTTGTTATCTGTGTTATGTGGTATGGGTTGGTTGGATCGAATCCGAAATAATTTTGGAAAAGGGTTGAGACACTTAGTCTCTTTTGAGGAAACTTAAGTTGGAAAAGCCAATCGGATATTGACTTATATGTTAGAGGGCTCGAATGTGAGTTCTGATGGTTCGGTTAGCTTCAGGAGGTGAATTGAAACTTAGGAGTGTGATCGGAATGGGTTTTGGAGGTTCGAAGTAGATTTAGGCTTGAATTGCGAAGTTGAGATTTTGGTAATTTCTGGTTGGTAGGCGAGATTTTGATATAGGGGTCGGAATGAAATTCCGAGAGTTGCAGTAGTTCCGTTGATTTCAGTTCATTCGGACGTGGTTTGGTTGGGTTTTTGATCAAAAGCGGAATTCGGAAGATTTTGGAAAGTTTGGCTTAAATCCGATGTGTTTTGGGTGATTTGATGTTGTATGAGGTGTTTTAATGATTGGAACAAGTTTGAATAAGGTATTAGGATATGTTTGTGCTTTTGGTTGAAGTCTCGGGGGCCTCGGGGTGATTTCAGATGGTTAACGGAGAAGTTGGATTTTTGTTGCAGCTTCTGAATTTGCTGCTTCTGGTATTTTCGCACCTGCTGATTGGGGACCGCAGGTGCGGCGCCGCACGTGAGGGAGATCTATCGCAGAAGGGAAAAAGGGTCAGGTGAGCAGAGACCGCAGAAGCGGTAAGGTGACCGCATCTGCGATGTCGCAGATGCTGAAATGTCGTCGCAGATGCGATTTAGGTTGGATAAGTAACTCTCGCAGAAACGGAGAATTTAACCGCAAATGTGGTACTGCAGAAGCGGGTATTGTGCCGCAGATGCGAAAAGGGCTGGGCAGAACATATAAGTTATTTTATTTCGCGAAATTGAGTTATTTCACCATTTTTGACTTCAGCTTTGGAGCTTTTTGGGCGATTTGAAAGAGGGATTTCAAGGGAACTTCATTGAGGTAAGGGATTTGGACTTAAAACTCATTCCTATGCTATTATTCCATGGATTAGAGCTAGAAATTTAGGAAATCAAAGGTGAAATTTGGGGAAACTAAGACTTGGGAACTTAAGCCTTTAATTGAGGATTTGAAGGACCATTTTGGGTCGGATTTGAGAACTTTTGATATGTATGAACTCATGGGGAGATAAGGAACCTATTGATGTAAAAATTATTGAATTCTCATATGTGGGCCCGGGGGTCGGGTTTTGATAATTTGGGGATTTGTGCCCTTTATTGATTGTTTTCGCTTGGGCTTTGTTCCCTTAACATATTTTGACGTTCTCGTTCTGATTTTTGGATAGATTCGACATGCGTGGAGGCCGATTCGAGGGGCAAAGGCATCGCGAGTTAGAGATTTGACCGGTTCGAGGTGAGTAATGATTGTAAATGATGATCTGAGGGTTTGAAACCCCGAATTGCACATCGTAGTGCTATATTGAGGTGAGGCACACGCTCGATGACGAGTGTGGGGTTGTGCACTATTGGAGATTGTGACTTGGTCCGTCCTGATTGATGATTTTACCGCGTATTTGATTGAAAACTATTTGCTATCATTATTATTTGGCTGAATGTCATATTTGGGCCTAGTGCCAAATATTTGAAACCTTCGGGGCTTTTTATTGATATTTCCTCACTGTTTTGACTTTATACTTGAACTCAATAATATTATTTTCCATTGTTTCTATACTCAGCCATGTTTACTCAGTTTTAAATACTTAAATGATCTTTTAAATGATAATTAGGCTGAGAATCACTATTTTACTATTGCCCAAGTAGATTGTGAGGATTTTTGACTGAGTAAGGCCGAGGGCCTATGCTATGAGAAAATATTTGATACTGATTATGAGGCCGAGTGCCTGAGTTATGTATGCCACAATGTGGCTTGATTGATATGAGGCCTAGGGACTAATGATGATGCCATGAGGTTGCTTGATATTGCGCTTGGGCCGTAAGGGGCCCCTCCAGGAGTCTGCACACCCCAGTGAGTGCGGGTACCCATTGTGATGTGAGATTGAGCCCGAGGGGCTGGTATTGTTCTGAGATATTGCCTGAGGGGCGGATTCGTTGATACTGTGCCCGAGGGGCGAACTTCTATTTGTTTACTTTACCTTCACTGCCTGTCAACTACCTATTTATTTGTTAAATAATGATTTTACTTAACTTTTCACTGGTTTACTGCTTTTAAATGGTTTTACTGTTTCATTATAGAATGCCTTGTGCCTTATGTGTTTTCTTACTTTCAGTCGTTATTTACATTTGTTACTCACTGAGTTGGAGTACTCACTTTACTCCCAGCACCCTGTGTGCAAATTCAGGCGTAGCTGGTCCGGCTCCCGAGTGCCGATTCATTCCAGCTTCAGGCGGATCTCGAGGAGTCTTTAGGTAGGTATTGGCGCTCGCAGCCCGGAGCTCCTCCCTATCTCTTTTCTTTATGTCCTTAGTTCATTACCAAACTCTGTAGTTACATTTGAGTGTTCAGCGTTGTTAGATGCTCGTGACTTGTGACACCCCGGTTAGGGCTGTGTCGGGTTGTACTTCCGCACCTTATTGATATTATCCGCTATTTAGTATTATTAAATCATGCTTTAGACTGCTTCTATGTTGTTTAACTGTTTAAAAATGTGGATTGGGTTTAATTGGCTCGCCTTGTCTTCACGAGAGGCACCATCACGATCGGGTTTGGATTTAGGGTCGTGACACTTTTGAGGTCGTTGATGTTCTAAACATATATTAGTAACACTAATATAAAAACTTTAGAAGAACCAATAAGCTATGTGGCACTTAACACTTCAATTAACACTAAAATAACACCATAATTCAAGTTTGCTTCTTCTAACATTTATTTAATCCAAAAAGAAAAAAGCATACATATCTAACATATCATTCGAAAATTAATCAAAATAGTCTCATATGGTACCTTCCAAATTGCATATCAATATCAAATATCACTAACAAGATCCCAACACCTGAACTCAGAATTGATGATGCATAACCATAAATTATGCATCTTTTGAAAACTAAAGTTTGCCAAATTGTAAAAAAATTCAGTCTTTTCTTTTGTAAATTAGAAATTTCCATCCCCAAATATATATAAAAAATCAAGGGTGATGATACTCATATTCACTTAGCCAAAGAATGACCAAAGCAGTAACTGAACATCATGAAAAACACAATTAACCTAAAACTATGATTCCACAAAAGATGTAGAAGAAATAAACATAAAGTGTCTTTAAATTTTTATAATAAAAGAGAACATAATTAGATAAAGAGATAGAGAAAAGGAGAGATGCTTACAGGTATTTAGAAGAAAAGGGGAGAAAGAATGGAGGCGACAGAGCTTAGCGGGTGGAGAAGGCGAAGAGAGCAAAATCACTGTTGGAAGTTTGAGAGAGTACAATACCAAGATTAGTGTTGCCGTCTTCACTTTTCTCTAAGTCCTAACCTAGGTTTGAAAGCCAAAAGTTTTGATCCCTTTCCTTTTGCTATGACGCTTAAGTTTCCCGCTTCTGTTCTTCGTATTTTTTTCAGTTGTAAAAAAAATTATATATTAAAGCTTTTATTATCTTGGAAGTAAATTATGAATAAATTTTTTTAAAAGTTTAGATTATAACCATAAAATTTGTAAAAACTTTTCAAAGATTACTTTTTAAATTTTAAAATTTTATTTGTGACCATCTATGTCAATTTAACATAATAAAAGATAATTTATATTTATTAGAAAAAATATTAATTTGTTTGGATAAAAAATTATTCCGAAACAATGAAAATAATGGAAAAAAAAATGTTAATTTATTGTAAATCCTGAAAAAACAAAAAAAATTGTGTGGGAATGTCGTATGACACTATTTTGATTAATTTTCGACTGATATGTAAGATATGTATGCTTGACAAAATTATTTTTTCAAAAATATTACTTTTTTCAATATAACTAAGTCATTCCTAACTTCTTCCCACAAAAAATATTTTGTAGACTCTTAAAAATCAAATTCAAATATTTCTTAAATTTGTGTGTACCCCATGATTTTCTCGAAATCGTTACGTTTATGCAATTGCTATCTTCCTCACATTCATTACCTACACGACGAAGAGCATTTATCGTCCATAATACTTAATATGATCTAGCTAAGGTCATGTAAAAAAGATATTGGGGACATATAAAAAATATGTACATAGAATAAACCTATACACTTTTATCTATGATCGAACTTCTTCAATATGATAATTGTCTTCCAAACATATATTTTAATTTATCTTATACTTAAGATAAAATAATTCTTTACTATTACTTTTAACTTATTCTCATGCGCTCTGATTATCTTGGTTTAATTTTTTTATTTGCAGTGATATATGCATAGCTAAATTAATAAGCTTAAGAAGTAGAGATAATAAATTTTAAATCGGTGCAAAAATAATTCAGTAAGTAACAAAATTCTCAATACAACATATGTGATTTTCAAAGACAGTACTGTGACTCAAGCTCGGAGCAAGTAAATCATTATGCAAGAAAAAAGATAAATCCCAGAATGACGGAATCCTCAGCTAAATCACCAAGAAAAATATTCTAGCTAACCTCGCAATACACAAATCCTCAGCTAATCACACAAGAAATTAAATCCTCGGGTATTTCGCCATGGAAATATTTAGGTGAAACCGCTTCAAGATATTCCCAGGCAATTTCCTTGTGTAAATAAATACGCGGGTAAAAGGTAAATAAATCGCAGCTAAATCCCTATTAAAAAATTCCTATGAAAATATTCACAAGTAAAACCCAAACAATAAATCCCCAGGTATTTTTCTAGGTACATAAATCCCCTGGTAATTCCCCAGGAAATATTTTCCATGTAAAACTGTAGAAAACTAACCCCACATAATTCCCCAGGAAAACTAAATCCCTAGGTACATCCCCATGAAATAATCCACAGCAAATTCCGTATGACAGTTACCTGGGGAATTTTCTGCCAACTCACAAACGAAAAAAATATTTTACCTACGAATTCACCTACGGATAGAGGATTTGCCGATTATTTTCCCAGGTAATTCCCCAGGTAATATGTTTGCGTCTAATAGCGCCAAAATTCCCTGCGAATTTGTCAAGGGAAATTAAATTCGCATGTATAATATTTTATAATTTAAGATTTTTAAATTTTGGCAAGAAAATCCGCAGGTAAATCTGGCTAGGTAACTACCTTTTTCTAGTAGTGTTATGAAACTGGTCATGACCAGCAGCTTTCATGAGTATATCAGCCAATTGGTTATGTGAAGAAATAGGACGAGGCATGATTGTCTTTGACTATACGTATTGCCGAATGAAATGACAATCTATCTCGATGTGCTTTGCACATTCATGAAAAACAGGATTGGTGGCGATATGCATAGCAGCTTGGTTATCACAAGAAAGAGAAACATGTTCTATATGTGTTACTTGAAGATCTTGTAGAAGCCGAAGTAACCAAACAATCTCACTGGTAGTAGTGGCCATGGCTCTATATTCCGCTTCAGCAGAGGAACGAGAAACCACTGTTTGTTTCTTAGATCTCCAAAAAATGGGTGATTTGCCAAGAAACACAATGTATCATGTAGTTGATCACCGTGTCATTGGAAAACCTGCCCAATCGGCATCGCAGTAGGCTCTTATAGATATAGAATTATCCGAAGGAAGTAGAATCCCTTGACATGGATTTCCTTTGAGATAACGTAAAACTCTATAAGCAGCTTCTAGATGAGGTTGTCTTGGTGCATGCATGAATTCGCTAAGCATATGAACAACATAGTTAATATCTGGACGAGTGATAGTAAGGTAAAGCAAGCGTCCTACAAGACGACGATATTGCCCCGGATCATTACAAACTTTTCTAGAATCAAGAGAAAGCTTATATTGTTGCTCCATGTGGAAGCTAGCCGGCTTGCAACCAGTGAGTCCACTTTTTGCTAAAATATCAAGTACGTACTTGCGTTGGGTTAATGAAATGCCTGTTGGTGACCTTTCCACTTCAATACAAAGAAAATATTTGAGCTTTCCAAGATACTTGATATGAAATTTTGCATTTGAATGATCTTTCAGCTTGGATATGTGATCAGAATCGTTTCCCGTAATAATGAGATCATCCACATATATGTGAACTGCCACATAAGATCCTCCAAGATGGGAAAATGTAAACAAAGAATAGTCTACATGTGATTGCTGAACACCAAGAGAAAGAAAAGAAGTAGTAAACTTATGATACCAATTTCGAGATGCTTGACGAATGCCACATAGAGATTTTTGTAATCGACAAACTCTCTGCTCTTCATGTAGACTTTTTCTTTCAAGTCTCCATGTAGAAAAGCATTGTTGACATCTAATTAATGAAGTTCCCAATTCTGAATCGCCGCAACCGCTAACAGACAACGTACCATGACAAATTTTGCAACAGGTGCAAATATTTCATGAAAATCAACCCCTTCAATTTGAGTGTATTATTTTGCTACCAAGCGTGCCTTGTAGCGCTCAATACTTCCATCGGGTTTATATTTCACTTTATAGACCCATTTTGAGTCTATAGCTCGTTTACCTGGAGGTAAAATCTGCAATGTCCAAGTATGGTAGGCTTCTAAAGAAGAAATTTCTTTTGACATGGCCTCTCTCCAATATGTGTGCTTAACTGCTTGAGTAAAAGATTTTGGCTCATCGGTGGATGAAATGACCGCCAAAAAAACAACATAATTGGAGGATAGTTTAGAATATGAAATAGAGTAAGATAAAGGATGTCTCGTTGAGTTGGCTGATGGAGTAGATAAGAGTGGTTGATCATTCAACTTGGCAAGAGAAGGGGGCAAAACATAATCATATCCTGACAACTTTTGTGAGACTTGTCGCGAGCGTTTACCAAGTCCAAGGCTAGGATGATCAATACTATCAGATGTATTAGTAAGATCGCTACTATCAGTTGGTGGTGGTGGAGAAGTGCTTGTGGATGTATTTTCTGAATTCTCAATGGCACTACAATTCTCAACTGTAGTACAATTCTTATTCGTCTCATGTTGCTCTATGTAATTTGGTTCTTGTCCAGATGGCTCATCAAATGTAATCGGTTGACTCAAGTCAATTTGTGGCATAATCTTTGTCTTTTCTGAACCTTCAAAAGGATAAATGTGTTCAAAAAATTGGACATCGCGCGAAACATAAATTTTTTTATCCTCAAAATCATAAATTCTATATCCCTTTTGACTGCTAGGATATCCAACAAAAATGCCACGTTTTGCACGTGGAGCAAATTTATCTTGAGGCTTGCTATTCATATGTCCATAACAAAGACATCCAAAGTTTCTCAAATGATCATATGTAGGTACTTTACCAAATAGCTTCTTATATGGGGTTGTATTTTGTAGACTAGAAAGAGGCATTCGATTAATTAAATATGCTGTAGTAAGGACACATTCTCCCCAAAACGTGATGGGTAGATGTGCTTGAAAACACAATGCACGAGCCACTTCCAAAAGATATCTATGCTTCCTTTCAACTACTCCATACTGTTGTGGAGTATTTGTACAACTACTTTGACGCTCCATGCCATAATCAAAATAATATGACACTAAATCTTCATGATTAAATTCCAGTCCATTGTCTGTTCTTAGGATTTTAATTCGCAAGTTGAATTGCGTGTTTACCCAATTGAAAAATTATAACAAATAGACTTTAGTTACCGATTTATTCTTCATGAGAAAAAGCCATGTTGCTCGACTGAAATCATCAACTATAATGATAAAGTAATGAGTTCTAGAAAGAGATTGTGTCTTGTATGGCCCCCAAATGTCACCATGTATTAAATCAAAAGCATGATTTTTCTTAATCAAACTAGTGGGGAAAGATATTCTCATTTGTTTTGCCTTACAACAAGCATCACAAAACATAGTTTTCTTGCCATCAAGGCTAACAGATAAACTAGGAACTAGAGAAATATGATTTATTGGTAATGCCCCAACCGTTGATGCCATAAACTTGCACTAACAGACTTCTTCACCATTAATGCTTGACCCCCTTCCATCGGCTCCAAGTAATAAAGACCATTCCGCTTTATACCCACTCCAATCGGCGTCCTCGAAGGTAAGTCCTGAATCACAAAAGAATTAGACAAAAAGGTTATTGTACATTGTAAGTCATTTGTAAATTTGCTTACTGACAATAAATTAAAACAAAAATCAGGAACTTCTAGAACATGTTCAAGAATCAATCTTTTCCCAAGAGCCACCTGGCCCAAGGAATGAACGTTCACCATATCACCATTTGGAATTTGCACTGGCGGTAAAATGGTCAGACTATTTTATTTGACAAAGAATTTATATCACGAGCTATATGGTTTGTAGCACCCGTATCAACTATCCACTCCTCTTTTGTCTTACCTGAAAAATTAGATGCTGCCATATTTACTGATGGATTACCTGTAGAAGCTCCCTGGTTTCCCAATATTGGTAATAGTTTCTAGTGTTGAGAATATGTCAAACCTAGGATTGGTGATATAGGCCCTTCATTAGTTGCAGCCAGGGCCACACCCGGGAGTAGATTTGATTCCCTCTGATATTTCTGATGCTCACGAGATTGCATCTAGTCATTATTGGTCTGCTTGCTATTTTTCTTGCCCGATTTGCGCCAATCTGAAGGATATCCAATCACTTTGAAGCAATAATCTTTGCTATGATTGTTCTCCCACAATGTATGCAAGGTAGAAATTGATGTCGAGCCCCATATTCATTTTTCCTTTGTCGTTATTCAACGCCTTTAGTCAGCAAGGCAGTTGCTTCAATAGTGGATGTGCGATTTGCGAAACATACCTCTGTTTCTCCTCTTGAGCCGCGATAGCATAGGCTGTCGACACTTAATATTTGAGAACGCACAGTTGAATATGTGTCATCAAGTCCCATTAGAAATTCAAATACTTTTTCTTCCTCCCTCATGGATTGCATCTTCTTTGCTGCGCCGCAACTGCAACCACATGTGCAAGATAGAGTTGGCAGAAGACCTTGCAACTCACCCCAAATGGACTTAAGTTTACCGTAATAGGATGAAATAAAAGCTCTCTCTTGTTGTAAGAGAGGTACGACATGATTCAATTCATACACTTTTGGTGCAATTCCTTGAGTAAATCGTTCTTCCAAATCTACCCAAATTTCCCTGGCAATTTTGACATGTGCACCACTACCTTGCAAGTTTTTGGCAATTGCATTTGTAAGCAATGAAAGTACAGTGACCTTGCATTGTATCCACGACTAAAAATCCTGAGAGTTTTCTTTCGGTCTCTTGATGGTCCTATCAACAAATCCAGATTTGTTTTTAGAGTGCAGTGCGTTCAAAAAACTCTGTCTCCAAGTGAAATAGTTTTCTCCATTTTCACTAAGAGAGTTGGTAACGAAATCAAACCTGGGTGATCGGATGGATGCAGGGAATAGGGAATAGGGAGAAGCATCTGCGAGTTTGAGTTGAGATAAACTTGCTTGTTCTCCAATGCCTTTATCAGTGCGTCCTTCTGTCCCCATGGCTGAACAAATAAATTCTCAGGATCTCTGAATGTGCTCTGATACCATGTAAAATAATATTTTCCAAGTGTGTTTTTTTCATTGATAATACTTCTCTAATATATATATACAAGTCGTACTTCTATAAGTAATTAAACATATATGTACAATTTATTACAAATAATCTGACTACTTCAACTAAAGAAAGATATCTCTATGATCTGATTGCTATAACTAAGGAAACATATCTTTGGGATTTTGTAATATATACAAGTGATCACATAAGATCCTCCAATAGTTTTAGATTTTAGATATATATCATGGACCCTTGCCAACTAGTCGATGTTCTTAACCCTATATATATATATATATATATATATATATATATATATATATATATTATGTGTGTGTGTGTGTATATATATCTGACTCTATGCAATGGCTTTTGAGTCGTAAAAGATTCAAAATCTTCTCAGTGATTTAAAGATAGTGTTTAGGATCTTATAGCCCGTTTGGCCAAGCAGCAAAAATCAGTTTATTTTAAGAAGTGCTTTTCTTAAAAGTACTTTTGGTGAGAAGTAGTTTGTGTTTGCATTTAAAAATAGATTCTCAGGATTAGCTTTATCCTTGGAACTGGATTGTCACACCTCCTTTTTCCGTCCCCGCTAGTGGTGAAGGAGTTTTTTCCAATTAAAGGACAATCGAAACGAGATTTGTTTGTTTATTTCAGAGTCGCCACTGGGGAGATTTATGGTGTCTCAAGTCACCGGTTGAATCCCGAATCGAAGAAAGAATGACTCTGTTTAACAGTCCGCGAATCACAAATCCGGATAAGGAATTCTGTTAACCCGAGAGAAGGTGTTAGGCATTCCCGGATTCCGTGGTTCTAGCACGGTCGCTCAACTATTATATTTGGCTTATTTATCTGATTTTTTTTAACAATTAAGAACTTATATGCAAATTTAACTTTGACCCGCTTTTATCATTATTGTTATTATTATTATTATTATTATTATTATTATTTTATACAAGAATTGCAACGTCGTGAAAACGCATCTCGAATCATATCACAACCAGTGTACACGTGATTTGTTGACGCATTTTGACTCCGCCAAGATTGGGATTTGGGTTACATAAATGCACACCCATATTTAAGAAAATACCCTTATTACATACGCGCCTAAAGACTACGCGTTGTTATACTTTTAGGTAGGACCGTGAAATTTACTAAACCGCCCATCCCGGAATCTAAGTATTTTTTTAAAAAATAAATAAGATTGGAGGACCCTGCAAATTTTTGTATTGTTTACATTTATTTATTTTTAGCGAAATCCTCCCTTATTTTATGAATATCTTTTAATGACTACATTTTATTATTACTAAGTTTGTCTATAAATATAAAATCAATCTCTACATACTTAAAAATAACATATTAAATACTAGTTTAAAACAAATATTAACGGAAAGTAATATTACTAAAATTATAATTATAAATACAATATGGAATTGTCAAATAAATTTTTTTAAAAGAAACTAATTATCCCATAACCGGATTAAAATCATATTGTTAGATGACTTGAGCTATTGAAATTAATTATTTACAAATACTGAAAATTAGAAACAATCTTGATTACTAATCCGTATTTCTAAAATTTAATTAATTTAACCTTAACTAACCATGTTTTAATTCAAACCATGTCCTAATACTTGATTCACAAAATTAATTTAAATTCATGTTTTAACTAAATTTAGCTACATGATTTCGATTAACTTAATGTTCGCGATACTAAAACCCTTATGAATAGTGAACTTAATTAGTTTTGTCAAACTGATTTAATAAAGTCATTTTTACGTTATTTTCTTCTCATTTTAATTATTAGACAGTTTAATCAGTAATGAACATGCTTAAATATATACTACCTAATAATCAGGTTAAAGCAAAACATTATTTAATACATCGCTACAATATGTCTAGTTATGCAAAACGACGGCGATTTACAGAATAATAATACATGAAATAACCTAAATACAATTAATAAAAAAAACAAAAAAAACTAAATTAGAAATTTAACATTCCATTCTACATTTTAGCTTACAAAATGCCAAAATTACAGTTGTGTACCTGGTATTGCCAATATAAGAAGAAGAAAGTCAGCAAGTTAGTACGTAACACAGCAACAACAATAATAACCAGCAATCCAGTCAACAGAAAATCCCAGTGATAGATTTGAAAATCAAGATAAAAATCCAGAAACACCGACAACAAACAACGGACAGAAGCCAAGGGAATCTTTTCAGATTTGAAAGACTAATTAATATTTAACCCTTAATTTCTGAACCCGTATATCAGAATATTTATCAGGTGTATACTACTCCCTCTTTTAATTTCCAGCTTTTTTTTATTTTGTATTTTTTTTCTTTTTTGAAAGTCTTAATATTTTTCGGAATTTTTCTTTCTCTCTCTTTAATCTTCAACCCTCTTTTTTTTCTCTGTCTCCTCCCCCTAAAATCTGATCAAGTCCCTCTATTTATCCTCATCTTTCAGTATTTTTTAAACATAAAACCCACTATCTTCCCACTCATCCTCTTTTAATCCCACTACCTAATATTTTGTCCCCCACTACATTAAACAAATACCCCATTATATCTTGTCCCCCATGCTTATATTAAACAATTGCATTATTCCCCACCATTATATCTTGTCCCCCTATTATTGATTATTTTAATATTATCTTAATCTTAATGGACAGAACACTCAAAATAAATATTTATTCAGAATTTTAATGCCAAAAATACCCCTCTGACCTTACTGAAATTACCATTTTGACCCTGAAAACATTGTAATTTACCAATCTACCCCGTCAGCTATAACAAGTTCAACTAATCAATTCTAACCAAAATATAGCAGCTATAACCAATTCCTAATCAGATTTTATGAACAAACTCAAACTATATGATGAACAACAAGAAACAACTGGAATTATTTTGATTGAACAATCTTTTTAAACAACAAATCTATTTTCAGATTCAACAATAATAACAAACAAATATATTCAAAGCATGAGCTCAAATTCAAATCAAACTTAAACAAAAATAAATAAACAGATTCAAATCACTAAACTCAAATAATCAATTGATCTTCAAATTAAATCCAACAAAATACAATAAAGATACATGATTCAAACTAAATCAAAAAATTAAAAACCAAAACATAAACTCACATTAAATCACTGAATTAAAAACGAATTTCAAACAAAATGAAACGAATTAAATCTATAGTAAACAACAAACAACGGATTCAAGCGATTTAAACTAACACTCTTCTATATTAAAATTAAATCCTTTTAAATTAATAAAACAAACTGAAAAATAATTAATTGAATCTTCAACTTAAATCTAACAACATTATAATTAAGCTAATCAATTTCTACCTAAAAGTAAACAAGAAAAATGAATGAAACAAACTGAAGAAAGATAAAAAAAATGATGAACATGAAGTTAATATCAAACATATTTGATTTCAAATCCGAAAAATATCAAACAAATTACGGACAGAAACGAAACTTAAACCAACTAACCGGATCGTAACGGCGAAGAACTTGAATGAAAACAAATCCGTCCGGAAGCGATTATCGCACCAAAACAATTCGACGCCGAAGACGATCCCGAACGGACCATCGAAGAACTTGAAGAAGGAAGCAACGGACAACAGCTTGTCGACGCAGCCATGGCAGCAGTGGCACGTCGGAGCAACAACGAAGAAGATGCAGCGGGCAGCAACAGTGATGGATGAAGAAAACGCAGCAGCAGCACGAAGAAGAAGACAATGCAGCAGCACGAAGAAGAAGACGACGCAACAGTAGCACGAAGCTGCCATGGCCGCGGCCAGCAACGAAGAAGAAGACGACGGGGTGGAGCTGGGTTTCGACGAAGGTTTTCCGGTGACGTGACGATGATAAAGAAGGTGAAGACAAAGAAGATGAAGATGGGGCAGCCATGGAAGCTGCTTCACGTCGTCTATGGCCGAGCTTCGAGGGTGTTGGAGAAGATGAAGCTGAAAGGGAGGTCGTTCATGGCGTGGGCTTCGTGGGTGTTGGAGGACGATGGTGGACTGCTGGTGGATGATGGGTGAGGAGGGCAGGAGCAACGAGGGAATCCATGGGAGGGGAGCTTGGGGTGTTTTTCTTGGAGAAGAAGAAGATGAGGAACGGGGAAGAAGAGGAAGGGGGCGGATGTTATTTTCAACAGTGAAAGAGAAAAATACAATTTTAGGGTTTTGTTTTTTGAAAGATAGGGAAATAGGGGTGTTGGGTTATGGACTGGGTCGACCCGGTCCAGAATGGACCGGGTCGTAGAGGAAGGTTGGGTATATTTGGGCCTGTGGTTCAAAATTAAAGAAGAGGCCTAATTCCGATTTTCTTTTATATTCTTGCTCTTTTTGTTTTTACTTCCTAATTAATAAAACTAAAATTCTAAATTAACTTATAAACTAAATTAACTTATAAATAAAACTAAATAATTCCAAATAACTATTATCGCACATTTAAATAGCAATTAACGATAAAATCGCACAATTTAGACATTAAATGCTAAAAATGCAACGTACATTATTTTTTATGATTTTCTCATTTTTGTAAAAAAAACTTAAATAAATACTAAATGAAAATGCGATATATTTTATATTTTTATTAATTTAAACAAATAAACATGCACAGACAAAATACAAATAATTATACAAAAATACCACAAAAAATACAAACATTGCACACAAAGGAAAATTGTTTTATTTTGAATTTTTGGGAGTGATTCTCATATAGGGCAAAAATCACGTGCTCACAGCTGCCCCTCTTTGTCCGAAAACACGAAGGGTTTTCGAGCAAAGATAAAGTGAGCGGATACGAGCGATTTTTGCCCGTTCGAGTACTCCGTGTGAAGCATTTTTTGAAAGATTTGACCGAACCTTTGCTTCAGAGGTTTCCTACATATCCTGGGCTAAACAGGAATCAGGTCAATGTAGTTCGGGAGGTTTTGGTAGCTGGGACTATCATGGGACTGCAATGTTACTGCTGTTGCATGCTACTTTTACTGTTTGCTGACCTCCTTATTACCCCGTGCCAAAAGAAAATAAGAAGCTAGACTAAGCTAAGAATTACAAAATCTTATCTGTCTTCCCCTTGCTCTGGTTGCCTCGCTTTCTTGTCGGCTTGTGTTTCCTCTGGTGCCTTTCTTTCGAAAACTGCTGGGGATGACACTAGCCTTTTGCTCTTTTTTTGAACATAAGTTTTATTATTCCGTTCTGTCTGCTGGGGACACTGCTTCCTACATTAAAGCTTGTTATGCTGGGGATCTTTGTTGTACTCCCCCTCATTACTGACTTCTGTTTGATCTTGAAATTCAGCCTCCATTCTCCAGGCGGGCTCCTGACTTCAACAACTTTCTCAAAATAATTCAGCCTCCATTCTCCAGGCGGGCTCCTGACTTCAACAACTTTCTCAAAATAATTCAGCCTCCATTCTCCAGGCGGGCTCCTGACTTCAACAACTTTCTCAAAATAATTCAGCCTCCATTCTCCAGGCGGGCTCCTGACTTCAACAACTTTCTCAAAATAATTCAGCCTCCATTCTCCAGGCGGGCTCCTGACTTCAACAACTTTCTCAAAATAATTCAGCCTCCATTCTCCAGGCGGGCTCCTGACTTCAACAACTTTCTCAAAATAATTCAGCCTCCATTCTCCAGGCGGGCTCCTGACTTCAACAACTTTCTCAAAATAATTCAGCCTCCATTCTCCAGGCGGGCTCCTGACTTCAACAACTTTCTCAAAATAATTCAGCCTCCATTCTCCAGGCGGGCTCCTGACTTCAACAACTTTCTCAAAATAATTCAGCCTCCATTCTCCAGGCGGGCTCCTTACTTCAACAACTTTCTCAAAATAATTCAGCCTCCATTCTCCAGGCGGGCTCCTGACTTCAACAACTTTCTCAAAATAATTCAGCCTCCATTCTCCAGGCGGGCTCCTGACTTCAACAACTTTCTCAAAATAATTCAGCCTCCATTCTCCAGGCGGGCTCGTGATTTCAACATCTTTCTCAAAATACAACTTTCTCAAAATAACTCAGCCTCCATTCTCCAGGCGGGCTCCTGACTTTAACAACTGCTTCCTTCAAAACTGGTGTTTTATTCCTCTGAAAATTGCTGGGGATAACACCGATATTTTATTTCACCAATATGTCATTTTCCTTCTTCAAAGACTATTTCCTTTAAAGCTGGTGCTTTCGCTTCCCTGAAACCTGCTGGGAATAACACTGCTGGGGAATTATCTTCCTCCTTTTAACAATGGTGGAGATGATATTGATTCAAAGGCCATTGCTTTACAACTTTGGGTTATCTTGTTGCTTCCAAGATTGCTTTTCCTTTAAAACTTGTATATCCCTTCTTGTATACTGCTGGGGATTTTATTTTCTTCAAAACTTGTGTTATTTTCTCTCTTTCCCAAATGGCTATCTGATTTTTAAGAAAATTTTCGTAATGAGAGAAAATTTTCTGCCCCAGTTTAATAATCCTCTTTGTGACCCTGTCTTCTTGTGGTCAATAATATTTCCTTTCCCTGCTTTAAATCAAAGAAAAATTTGTTAGTTTAAAACGTGGTGAGTGATCGTGCCACTTCTGCTGGAGATGGTTTTTCCCTTTTTCTTTTCCCTGCTTTGCTACAAAACTTGTTGGGGATGATATTCCTACTGGGGATGGTTTTTTCTTTTCTCTTCCTTCCCCGCTCTGTGTTGTTCGACTATTGTGGAACCTGGTCGAGAATTTGTCGGAGTTGTTCCCGTATCTCGCACATCTGCTGGGGATCCTCTTGGAATTTGATCCATAACTTCCCTTGGAAATGTGGGCCTCTTAGGATCTAGACCCATTCATCATTTTGGTCTTGCGACAAACTTCTTTTTGCTTTGTCATCTTATCTTTGGCTTGTCTTTTTCGCATTTTGCCTTGCACCATTTTGGCAACTGGTAGCAAGCTCTAAAAATCCTTTTAAAAAATAAACTGTTGGGGAAATAAAATCTTTTAAACTAAGAAATGAAAGAGTGATAATTTTAAAGATAGAAAAAGAAGTCTTTCTGAACAAACGCTGGGGAAAAAGAAAGGAAAAGAACTTATCTGAATGATATAGCCAATCCCAACGATCATGTCGTGCATTCCGGATTGATCAACCCAGTCTATTTGTATCAATCAATCTTTCGGATGGCCTCATCTCACCGGGGATAAATAAATACTCAACTTTTGCCAAATGTGGACCTTTTCCGCCAATCTCGCCTTGTCGCCTCATAGTGCCCTTCGAGGGGTTTTCACTAATAAGACTCTCTCATTTCTCTCCACTCCCATCGCCTCATGGTGCCTGTGAAGGTTTTCACTGATAAGACTCTCTCATTTTATTTTATTTTCAGCTGGGGATTGGAGCGTTGTCGATATGACGCTCTTTGTTGGGGATTCTTTCGGCTATCAATTCATTTCCAGTTTATGATCTTCTTCTCTGTTGGGGATCAGAGTGTTGTTCCCGACTTCCACATTCATGAACTTGGCACTTCTCGGATACTGATCGGGAGGTCTTTTTTGGACATCAATATGGTTTTTTGTGCATGGCTAAAAGGAAAAGGGGTATCAAAAGTTTAAAATAATTTGGAGGGGTGAAACAGTACAACTCTTGGAATCAAACTTTCTTTTCACAACTTCTGCCCCAGTTCTTCTTACTTGGGGATTTTTATTTTATGGTTACACTATGACCGAGCCGTGAGGCGCCTACGTATCCTTCTTTGAGGAATCAGGTCAAACGTAGTTCCCAATTCCTTTGTTTTTCTTGTGATTTTTCTTTTGTCTTTATTTGTTTTTCTCTCTTTTTATCTTTATTTTTAATTACTGACTCCAAAAGAGGGATATGAAAGAATAAATAAGGCTCAAAAGAGTAAGCGAAGGTTAAAGTGTTTTGATAGAAGAAAGAATTGCCTCCGTCATTTCATTCTCCGATAAATGCCAACCACAAACAAATGGCAAATACAATCGAAAGAGATCATACATAATATCTCTTAACTGCGTCGGAATTGATAGACATGTCGACGCATTTCCCTTCGATATCTGTTAAACATAAAGTGCCATTGGACAATATTCTGGTTACAATGAATGGTCCTTGCCAATTCGGGGCGAACTTGCCCATTGCTTCTGCTTGGTGTGGCAGGATTCGTTTCAACACTTGTTGACCCACTTCAAATTTTCTGGGCGCACCCTCTTGTTGTAGGCTCTTGCCATTCTCCTTTGATATAACTGGCCATGACACACAACTGCCAATCTCTTTTCATCAATCAAGTTCAACTGCTCCAAACGGGTTTTGACCCACTCATCATCATTAATCTCAGCCTCGGCGACAATCCGAAGAGATGGAATTTCAACTTCCGCCGGTATTACTGCTTCAGTTCCATATACCAACAAATAAGGGGTTGCACCTACTGAAGTCCGGACGGTAGTGCGATAACCCAACAATGCAAATGGTAATTTTTCATGCCATTGCCTGGATCCTTCTACCATCTTCCTCAGTATCTTCTTGATGTTCTTGTTGGCTGCTTCAACAGCTCCATTTGCCTTGGGACGATATGGTGTGGAATTACGGTGTGTAATCTTAAACTGTTCACATACTTCTCTCATCAAATTGCTGTTAAGATTAGCACCATTGTCCGTGATTATCACTTTCGGGATCCCAAATCTACAGATGATATGGGAATGGACAAAATCCACCACTGCCTTCTTGGTTACTGACTTGAAAGTTTTGGCTTCAACCCACTTAGTAAAATAATCGATGGCCACCAGAATGAACCTGTGATCGTTCGAAGCTGCCGGCTCAATAGGCCTAATGACATTCATGCCCCCTGCCACAAATGGCCATGGTGCTGACATTGTGTGCAATTCCGTTGGTGGAGAATGAATCAGATCGCCGTGTATCTGTCACTGATGGCATTTCCGCACGAAATTGATACAATCATGCTCCATAGTGAGCCAATAATACCCTGCTCGAAGAATCTTCTTCGCCAATACATATCCGCTCATATGTGGCCCACAAACTCCAGCATGTACCTCTGTCATAACTGTCGTGGCTTGACTGGCGTCTATACATCTCAGCAATCCCAAATCTGGGGTTCTTTTGTACAACACTCCTCCACTAAGGAAGAAACCACTTGACAATCGCCGAATGGCTCTTTTTTGATCTCCGGTGGCCTGCTCCGAGTATATCCCCATCCTGAGGTACTCTTTGACGTCATAAAACCATGGCTCGCCATCCACTTCTTCCTCTATCATGTTGCAATAGGCATGCTGATCATGAACCTGGATGTGCAACGGGTCAACATGAATTTTTTCTGGGTAGTGCAACATTGATGCTAAAGTGGCCAATGCATCGGCAACCTCATTGTGAACTCTTGGGATGTGTCTGAACTCCACTGATCGAAATCGCTTGCTCAGATCGTGCAAACATTGTCGATATGGTATGAGCTTCAAATCCCGTGTTTCCCATTCACCCTAAATCTGATGCACCAGGAGGTCCGAGTCCCCCAAGACCAAGACGTCCTGGACATCCATGTCTGCCGCTAATCGCAAACCCAAAATGCATGCCTCATACTCAGCCATGTTGTTAGTACAATAGAAACGCAGTTGAGCTGTAACAGGATAATGATGTCCTGTTTCAGAAATAAGCACTGCTCCTATTCCAACTCCCTTCGCATTTGCGGCTCCATCAAAGAAAAGCTTCCAACCTGGTTCCTCAGGTAAGTCCAACTCATCTATATTCATTACTTCCTCGTCAGGAAAATACGTCCTCAACGACTCGTATTCTTCATCAACAGGATTCTCAGCCAAGTGATCTGCCAACGCTTGGGCCTTCATGGCTGTCCTCATCACATAGACGATGTCAAACTCCGTGAGTAATATTTGCCATTTTGCTAACCTTCCTGTAGGCATAGGCTTCTGGAAAATATACTTTAACGGATCCAAACGGGAAATGAGATAAGTAGTATATGAGGATAAATAATGCTTCAATTTCTGGGCCACCCAGGTTAAGACGCAACATGTCTTCTCGAGTTGAGTGTACTTAACCTCATATACTGTAAACTTCTTGCTGAGATAATAAATGGCTTGCTCTTTTCTTCCTATAATGTCGTGTTGTCCCAACACACAACCAAATGAATTCTCCAAGACCGTTAGATAAAGAATTAATGGTCTTTCCAGCTCAGGGGGGAACCAATACAGGTGGATTTGATAAATATTCTTTGATCTGGTCGAATGCCTCCTGGCATTCCGCCGTCCATCCTACAGCGGCATACTTCTTCAACAGTCGAAAAATGGGTTCACAGGTTGCTGTGAGTTGAGCAATAAATCTGCTGATGTAATTCAACCTTCCCAATAGACTCATTACTTCTGTCTTGTTCTTCGGCGGTGGCAAATCTTGGATAGATTTGATCTTTGACGGATCCAGTTCAATACCTCGCCGACTGACGATGAATCCCAAAAGCTTCCCAGATGGAACACCAAATGCACATTTGGCTGGGTTGAGCTTAATATCATACCTTCGAAGTCTTTGAAAGAACTTCCTTAGGTCTGCTGCGTGGTCTTCTTGATGCTTGGACTTTATGATCACATCGTCTACGTACACCTCAATTTCTTTGTGGATCATGTCATGAAACACAGTGGTCATTGCTCTCATGTACGTCGCCCCAGCATTCTTCAAACCAAATGGCATTACCCGGTAGCAATAAGTTCCCCATGGCGTAATGAAGGCTGTCTTTTCCGCATCTTCCTCATCCATCAGAATCTGATGATACCCAGCATAGCAATCCACAAAAGATCCGATCTCACGTCCAACACAATTGTCAATCAAGATATGGATGTTGGGTAAAGGAAAGTTGTCTTTAGGGCTTGCCCTCTTCAAATTGCGGTAATCGACACACACCCTGATCTTTCCATCTTTCTTTGGTACCGGCACCACATTAGCCAACCAATCAGGATATCGAGTGACACGAATAACCTTTGCTTGCAGCTGCTTGGTTACTTCTTCTTTAATCTTCACACTCATATCCGTTTGGAACTTCCTCAATTTTTGCTTGACGGGAGGGCATGCCGGGTCAGTGGGCAATTTATGAACCACTAAATCTGTGCTTAACCCCGGCATGTCATCATACGACCATGCAAAAACATCTTTGAACTCAATAAGTGTTTTGATCAATTCCTCCCTGATATTTGGTGCAATGTGGATGCTTATTTTAGTTTCTCTGATATCGCCGGCATCCCCTAAATTGATGGCTTCTGTGTCATTTAAGTTGGGTTTGTATTTTTCTTCAAACTGGCTTAACTCCCTGTTTATCTCCTCGAATGCTTCATCCTCATCGTATTCCGATTCATTATCATAATCAACCTCTTGTATGGTTAGCTCGGAATCAGATTGATCTTTTAGACTAGGTTGAAGATCCGTTGTGCATGCCATGTCATTAGAACCAGTATGAAAAGAACTGTTCAGAAAAAGAAACGAAAGAAACAAAATTAAAAATAATAACTTATAAAATAAAAAATAAAAAATAAAAATAAAGAAGAAACTTTTCATTTTATTGAATTATGGGATAACAAGGTTTCACACTTTATTGAACACAATAAGAAGGAATCTGGATTACAACCCTGGAATAATCCAGAAAACAAACAAGGAAAATCAGAGCCAACTACCAGGACTCCCTCCAAGTAGGAAGAGGAGTAGCTATCCAATTGTTGACCTTGACCTTAGGACCCACAAACTGTATGTCTGCCTTACTGGAACCCTCTCCAGCTTCTATCATGTTGATATCGGCAAACACTCTTTCAAAGCTTTCATTCAAATCTCCATCTGGCCCCATCAGAGGTCCAAGAACTTTCGGGACCGACAACTTTCTGAACCCTGCTTTGACAAATGATCTGGACAGGCATGGGACTGGCTTAGGAAGGACCCAGACTCTTTTCTTCAATTTGCGGGCCCGTTTCACATCCGGTGTGGTAGGCTTGAATCCCAACCCAAAAGTTTCCAGGTTCTTGGGCAAAGAAACTGGCTGGATCATTCCTTGCAGATCAACCCCCAGACCTTTCCCTGGTACAAGCCCATTATTCAATATTTCTGAGGCTATCATGAAGGTTGCAGCTGTGATTCTGGGAAGTGGAAGGCCCCCGCCCTCAGGAATTTTGTCTACTGAGACTGCGTCAAAAACCTGATAAACCCATGGGCCCTTATCATCGCGGTTTCTATGAAGGGCCCAATAGCATCACTGATGGCGTGTGTGCCGTCATCTCCATGTACCACAATCTCTTGTCTATCCCATTAAAATTTGACCACTTGATGCAGTGTAGAAGGCACTACTTTAGCTGCATGGATCCAGGGTCGTCCTAACAAAAGATTGTACGACACCGCCACATCTATTACTTGAAATTCCATGGTGAACTCGACTGGACCAATGGTTAATTCCAGTACGATATCACCCACTGTGTCAGTGCCGCCCCCATCAAAACCTCGGAAGCAGACACTGTTCTTGTGGATCCTATCATCAGCAACCTTTAGCTTGTTCAGAGTGGCCAAAGGACAGATATTGGCACTTGACCCATTATCAATTAATGCTCGAGTGACCACCGATTCTTCGCATTTTACCGTCAGGTAGAGTGCTCTGTTGTGTTCAGTACCCTCTACCGGTAACTCATCGTCAGAGAATGTCACTCGGTTTACTTCGAAGATCTTGTGCGCTACTTTCTCCAACTGGTTCACTAAGAGCTTGTCCGGGACATAGGCTTCGTTCAGATATTCATTAAGGCCTGACAATGATCGTTCGAATGGATTAACAAAGATAGCAACGAAATCTGGGTTGGGGTCTTTCTCAATTGCTCTATAATTGAGTAATCCTGCGCCTTCATCTTCTTCAAAAATTCCTCTGCTTCTTCCTCCGTCACTGACTTCTTTATTGTTTCAGGATTGACCCTTCTCAATTCTGCGGGAGCAAAACACCTTCCTGATCGAGTTAACCCCTATGCCTCGCATACGCCTTCCACAACCTCCTTCCCCTTATGCGTCACTGTGACTTGACTGTAACTCCACGGCACAGCTTTCTCACTTGTTATCGGCAATTGTATGACCGGCTGGATAACAATTGGTTCCACGTGGACCCTTTTTACTACCAACATTGGTTTGTTTGCTACTCCCTGCAACACTGCTCTGACTGACTCTGGCTTCTTCGCAGTAATAGACGATCCTTTCCCTGCTACTACAAATGGCTTGTCATATACCTTTCCCGACAGTACCACTGCCTTTCCACTGGTCGACTCTTCATTAGAACTGGTGTGAATTATCATTACTATTTGTGAGGGTGTTTTTGGTTTCCCTCCTTTGTGCACTAGTTCGATCATGTGGGCTTCATGGTGCACCGGTAACGGATTTTCATTGATGTTGGGTGCCTCTGGTGCCTGAACCTCGATCCTATTTGTGTCAATAAGATCTTGTATGGCAGTCTTCAACTTCCAACATTTCTCAGTATCATGCCCGGGAGCACCCGAACAATATTCGCAGCTTACTGAATGGTCCAGATTTCTGGGAAGGGGATTTGGCAATTTGGTTTCAACAGGACTTAGTAGGCCTATTTGCTTCAACTTATGAAATAGAGTAGTATAGGTTTCTCCCAACGGAGTGAATGTTCTTGGCTTCTGCATCCTTTCATTCCTGAAAGCCTGATTTTCGCGGAAGCTTGGCCCTGAAGGATTCCTGTAGGCCCTCGGTGGTGGATATGTGTTTTGTGGAGGTGGATATGTGTTTTGTGGAGGTAGATGTGTATGTTGGGGAGCCGGTGCACGCCATTGCGGATGAGCCAGAGGCTGGGTGTAAGTTTGGGCGTGATGGACGGAAAAATGTTGTTCTTGTGGTGGGTAGTAGGGTTGTGGAGGGTAATTTGGAATGTGTGAGTAGTTTAGATGATGGGGTCTGGGTTGGTAATGAGGGGAAAGACCTCTAGATCTGGACCAATTGCCTTCCTCTATTGTCGTGACCTCTTCTCTCCTTTTCTTTCCGAGTGCACCTCCCGTGCCGCTCTGAATGGCCTGAGTTGTTGCCTTAATTGCCGAGTAACTCAGGATCTTATTGGACTTAAGTCCCTCTTCTATCATACCTCCCATTTTCACCACTTCATTGAAGGATTTGCCAACTGACGTCACCAAGTGACCGAAGTAAGTCGGCTCTAGAGTTTGTAGAAAGTAATCTACCATTTCTCCCTCTCTCATTGGAGGATCAACTCTGGCTGCCTGTTCTCTCCATCGGAATCCAAATTCCCGGAAGCTCTCTCCGGGTTTCTTTTCAAGCTTTAGCAATGTGAGACGGTCTGGGACTATCTCAAGGTTGTATTGGAAGTGTCCTGCGAAAGCCTGTGCCAGATCATCCCAGGTGTACCACCTGCTCGGATCTTGTCTTGTATACCACTCTAGTGCCGACCCGCTCAAACTCTAGCCAAAGTAAGCTATCAGTAGCTCGTCTTTGCCCCCCGCTCCCCTCATTTTGCTACAAAAGCCCCGTAGATGTGCCATAGGATCGCCATGCCCTTCGTATAAATCGAATTTGGGCATCTTGAACCCTGCTAGTAATTTGACGTCAGGGAAAGGGCATAGATCCTTGTAAGCCACGCTGACCTGGTTGCCTAACCCGTGCATGTTCCTGAAGGACTGCTCCAGGCTTTTAAATTTCCGCATCACCTCGTCCTGCTCTGGGATCTTAGCCGGCTTTTCAATCTCCGTCGGGACCTCAAAGTGGGGATTATAGGTATGTGGCTCGGGTGCTTTGAATGTGAGTTCAGGGGGGTAATATTGTGTATCGTGAGCCTGAAACAAAGGCTCGCTAGACGATCTGTGCAATGGGCCTGGGGCAGGCGCCACAAAGATGGGAATATTTGGTGGAGGAGGATTCTGATTGAGTGGTGGAGCTTGGGAATCATAGGCCTCTCTTCCCTGATAGTAGTGATGGCTTGGGAAACTCATTGAAGGACCGGGAGAAGGGTATTCTGACGTGTGTCCTGGTTGGAGAGTAGGAGTAACAGGTAGTTCCTGCCCCTTTTGGGCTCTAGCTAAGGCTATCTGCATTTCATTCATTTCCAGCCTCATCTTTTCCATTTTTTCCATGGCTTCCTTCAGCATCTGATTTGCCGTCTTTTCCGACTCAACACTGTTGTCTGAACCAGTCATGCTTTCTGGTATGGGCCCTTTTGATCTTGTTTGATAATGGCACGGTGCCAGTACGCTTTAACAAACTAACTGGTATTGATTGGAAAAACAACAAACTTGTCAGTGTTAGAGTCTTAACAGATATTGTATTTGCACGTTGGGGGGATGCGATGTTCTTAGGCAGTTAATCATTTCTAACATGTGTTTGCTCTGACCGCATGCATCATCCCGACTTATTTTATTTGTGCCTCTTTCGAGCGTTTCAGGGACCTCTCTTTTCTTCTTCTCTCTCTCTCTTTTTCCTTTTTTTAATTACGGTCGAATCCTATAGAGATTGCCTACGTATCGTGACCCCGCACGAATCAGACCAAGCGTAGTTCGTGCCATAAGTAAAATAAAGACCCAATTTTACTTTTTATTACCCCAATATGCTATTACAAGCTATTATTTAAAAAAACAAACGAAATACAGACTCCATACTATTAGCAATGTTTGAAGAGAACATAAGGGTAGACAACAGACTCTGAAAAACAAATAAGTGCAAGATTGAACTAGGGATACATTAAATCCTTGAATTTTGGTGCCCGCGAGGCATCGTTCGGCCTTTCCTCGGGCTTTGGTGCCAGTCCTTTTTGCAAGCTTTTTAATTCCTCCATGATCCGGTGGACATAACCCATGACTGAGGCAAAAAGGATATCACGGGGCATTTCTTCACATGTTAGGCACTTCGTGGTGATGTAGCGCCCAATTTCATTGATCCTACCCCTGATTCTATCCCTTTCTATGCACAGCTGTTCTATTCGTTGATTCTTTAGTCCCAATATTCGAGTATTGTCAATGAGCTGATCTTGGAACCTCTCCATTTGTTCTTCCATTCGGGCTACTAACTCATAGCAGCGTTCCCTATCTGTTCTAGCATCCCGGGCTTGTTTAAGGACCCGATCACTGAGAGTGGAATTTATTTCTCTCAATGTTGTAACACTCATTTCGTAATCCCTTTTCACTTGCCATAGGTGCTTTCTCCGTGCTGCTGCAACTTTTGCCCACCTGACCCGCATTCTTGCTATACAAGCCTCGGATCTCTCCAAGTCTTCTCGGCTTTTACTGACTTGATTTCTCAATTCTGCTATCAACCTTTCATCAGAGCGACGTTTCTGTTGGTCACTATTACTCTTACTGACTTGGCGAATTCGGGCTTTCAGTGCCTGGTTTTCTTTGGCTAATTTGTTCTTTTCACCCTGCTCCGAGGCTACTTGCACGTTGTTTTCAAACATAAGCCTTTCAACTTGTCGCTTTAGCTTTTCGATTTGCCCGGTAGCCTTCCTCTCTCACTAACCAGCCCCACTGTTCCTGCGAATCATCCGTAAATTGTTGGACGTGAGCTCTTTTAGCAGGTCTCTGATGAATCTTGAACCTTTTCCCGAACCAAACATCGTACTTTGGGTCTACCTCACCCTTAGCTAGTTCTCGAACCATAGTCTTGGGCTCAAGGAATCTACATTCGTGCCACAACTTTCTAATTTTTCCTTCGGGGAACACGACTCCTGGACTCAACTCAATGGCGTGCTTGCTTAGATCCTCATCAGTGGGAATTACCTGAAATCTTCCTAGTTGGTGCAATACCCGATGAGGAGCATATGGTTGGATACTGCGAACTCCCATCAAAAGAATATGACATTCCTCGTCCGCCATGTATATTACCTCAGTATCAGGCAACCACCCAAATGCCCATTCAATTTGGTCGGCTGTTGTTGTCCTTAATCGTGCAAGTCACGCTTCGACACCTTCAGGGAATACAACGCATGTCATCCGTTTCTCAAAACCACTAATACAATTTTGTTCGGTCAACCCATGATTCATGTATCCTACTCGGTGACAGAGGTTTTCTTGCATCCACAGCTGGAGTAACAGATTGCATCCTTGGAAGAAATTGCCTCCTTCTGGGCATATAGTTAAGGCTCGGTAGATTTCAGACAAAACCAAAGGGACCACAGTACTGTTAGTTTTCTTGATTGCAACATCAGCCATCCCTACAAGGCCTATCTCTAGTTTCTTATCTTTGCGTGGACAAACCACGACCCCCAGAAATGTTGTTATGAATGCCAAAGTACGTCTCGCCTCCCACTTGTTCCTGTTTCCAGCATGAGTTAATCCGAGATTCAGCTCTTCAAAACCTCGAGGAACACCATACCGTTGATATAAGAATTGGAGAGCACAACACCCTTTCGACAAGTCATCATTTTGCACCTTCCGACTAATATTTAGCAAATCCAAAAACCCATGCGGAGATACCGGTCTTGGTGAAAGCAAATATTGCCCCCTTAATTTTCCATTCACTCCCGCATATCCTGCGATTTCTTCTAGCATAGGTGAAAGTTCAAAGTCGACAAAACGGAATACATTGCGGGTTGGGTCCCAGAACGGTATTAGAGCCTCGATGATATCTATCCTTGACTTGATATTCAATAGATCGACAAAACCTCCCAAAACTCTTTCCACTATCTTTTTACTATCATTTTGCATATCATTCCACCACATGTGGAGTTGCAAAGGGACCTCGCTACAGATTGAGAACGGTTCATTTTGACTTGTGCTCATCCTGCACATTTATTATGGTGATTAAAGTAGGAAAAACTTTTATTTGACTCAAAAACTATCTATATTCCAAATGACCCGGCTTTCAAATACGGCCTTTGAGGACGAAGATTTTTTTTTTGAAAAGTAAGACGTCTAAAGAAATATTTTTGAATTTTAACCCCTTTTTCTTTTTTTTTTCTTTTTTTGAAATTTCGAAAAAACTTTTAAAGAAGAAAGGAAATATTTTTGGACTATTATTCTGAATTTATGAAAGAAATACTACAAAAGAAAAAAAATATTTTTGAATTTTGAATTTTCTTTTGAATGTTTAAACAAATAATTTAGATTTTGAGAGAGATTAAAAGGAAATATTTTTGAATTATATATATTTTTTTTAAAAAAATTGAGGTCTAAAAGAAAGACTTTCTAAAGAAGCGAGTAATGTTAAATATTTTTGGATTTTTTTTTTGAATATGGTGGGCCGAAACCAAAGAGGCTTGCCTACGTATCTCACATCCGGTGAGAATCATACCCGCGTAGTTCGGGCTATAAACTAACTAATTTTTGAAAACAAACATATTTTTTCCCTTTTCTTTTATAGCAAAAAAAAACTATTTTTCTTTTTCATTTTTTTTCTTTTTTGAAAACAAAGCAAATTAAAATAAAAGACTCATTCCTACACATTTTCTGCTTTTTAGGCAAACAAACAATTTTAAAAGTAAAAATATATATATTTTTTTCAAAATTTCGGCAGTGTTCCGACAGTACTTGGACACTGGTTTTTTCTAAATTAATCATCTAACTCTCCACTTGCTATTTTTCTCTTTTTATTTTTATTTTTTTATTTTATTTTATTATTACTTCTTTTTTTTAATTTTTTTAACATTCCCGAGATTCAGAAGCCGGTCAACATGCAAGACCGAGCAAATAAATGCACATAAAACAAATAAGATGCATCAGGATGGTCTTTATTTCAGGTTGCTAGCCCTAGACGGACCCAACCCCTGTGTTGAGTCCCCTAAGTCAAAATGCACATGATGCAAATAAGCGTTCCTATTAGGGATCCGGCATGAGGCTGAGTTATTCTAGGTTCAGAACCTGGGTGTTTGTTCTAGACCTGGCTTACCCGAGCGGACAACTCGAGCCGAGGGGGAGGCAGCGTACCGGGAATACAGAAGCTTCACCGGCTTTGCAACTTATCCAACCTCGTTCTAAATTGGGAATTAGACACTATACAGAAAAGAAGTCACACGAAGTGCACCCTTCTTCATGATTTAGAAGACTCAGAGAGGAGATGGGTTTCGGCACAGTTTATATACACTTCACATAATATCAAAGCGGTAAAAACAGTCAATTAGCACATTAAGCACAGATCATGTAACAAAATCAAACAAAGCCAAATACAACAATTATTCCAAGCTCGAATTCTGAACCCTGAACCAGAGATTCTGGGTTCGGTCCCCAGCAGAGTCGCCAGAGCTGTCACACCTCCTTTTTCCGTCCCCGCTAGGGGTGAAGGAGTTTTTTTCCAATTAAAGGACAATCGAAACGGGATTTTTGTTTATTTCAGAGTCGCCACTGGGGAGATTTATGGTGTCCCAAGTTACCGGTTGAATCCCGAATCGAGGAAAGAATGACTCTGTTTAACAGTCCGCGAATCAGAAATCCGGATAAGGAATTCTGTTAACCCGAATGAAGGTGTTAGACATTCCCGGATTCCGTGGTTCTAGCACGGTCGCTCAACTATTATATTTGGCTTATTTATCTGATTTTTTTTAACAATTAAGAACTTATATGCAAATTTAACTTTGACCCACTTTTATCATTATTGTTATTATTATTATTTTATACAAGAATTGCAACGTCGTGAAAACGCATCTCGAATCACGTCACAGCCAGTGTACACGTGATTTGTTGACGCATTTTGACTCCGCTAAGAGTGGGATTTGGGTTACATAAATGCACACCCATATTTAAGAAAATGCCCTTATTAAATACGTGCCTAAAGACTACGCGTTGTTATACTTTTATGTAGACCGTGAAATTTACTAAACCGCCCATCCCGGAATCTAAGTATTTAAAAAAAAAAAATAAGATTGGAGGACCCTGCAAATTTTTGTATTGCTTATATTTATTTATTTTTAGCGAAATCCTCCCTTATTTTATGAATATCTTAAAATGACTACATTTTTTATTATTATTAAGTTTGTCTATAAATATAAAATCAATCTCTACATACTTAAAAATAACATATTAAATACTAGTTTAAAACAAATATTAACGGAAAGTAATATTACTAAAATTATAATTATAAATACAATATGGAATTGTCAAATAAATATTTTTTTTAAAAGAAACTAATTATCCCATAACCGGATTAAAATCATATTGTTAGATGACTTGAGCTATTGAAATTAATTATTTACAACTACTGAAAATTAGAAACAATCTTGATTACTAATGCGTATTTCTAAAATTTAATTAATTTAACCTTAACTAACCTTGTTTTAATTCAAATCATGTCCTAATACTTGATTCGCAAAATTAATTTAAATTCATGTTTTAACTAAATTTAGCTACATGATTTCGATTAACTTAATGTTGGCGATACTAAAACCCTTATGAATAGTGAACTTAATTAGTTTTGCCAAAATGATTTAATAAAGCCATTTTTACGTTATTTTCTTCTCATTTTAATTATTAGATAGTTTAATCAGTAATGAACATGCTTAAATATATACTACCTAATAATCAGGTTAAAGCAAAGCATTATTTAATACATCGCTACAATATGTCTAGTTATGCAAAACGACGGCGATTTACAGAATAATAATATATGAAATAACCTAAATACAATTAATAAAAAAACAAAAAAAACTAAATTAGAAATTTAACATTCCATTCTTCATTTCAGCTTACAAAATGCCAAAATTACAGTTGTGTACCTCGTATTGCCAATATAAGAAGAAGAAAGTCAGCAATGTAGTACGTAACACAGCAACAACAATAATAACCAGCAATCCAGTCAACAGAAAATCCTAGTGACAGATTTGAAAATCAAGATAAAAATCCAGAAACACCGACAACAAACAACGGACAGAAGCCAATGGAATCTTTTAAGATTTGAAAGACTAATTAATATTTAACCCTTAATTTCTGAACCCGTATATCAGAATATTTATCAGGTGTATACTACTCTCTCTTTTAATTTCCAGCTTTTTTTTATTTTGTATTTTTTTTCTCTTTTGAAAGTCTTAATATTTTTCGGAATTTTTCTTTCTCTCTCTTTAATCTTCAGCCCTCTTTTTTTTTCTCTGTCTCCTCCCCCTAAAATCTGATCAAGTCCCTCTATTTATCCTCATCTTTCAGCATTTTTTAAACATAAAACCCACTATCTTTCCACTCATCCTCTTTTAATCCACTACCTAATGTTTTGTCCCCCACTACATTAAACAAATATCCCATTATATCTTGTCCCCCATGCTTATATTAAACAATTGCATTATTCCCCACCATTATATCTTGTCCCCCCATTATTGATTATTTTAATATTATCTTAATCTTAATGGACAAAACACTCAAAATAAATATTTATTCAGAACTTTAATTCCAAAAATACCCCTTTGACCTTACTGAAATTACCATTTTGACCCTGAAAACATTGTCATTTACCAATCTACCCCGTCAGCTATAACAAGTTCAACTAATCAATTCTAACCAAAATATAGCAGCTATAACCAATTCCTAATCAGATTTTATGAACAAACTCAAACTATATGATGAACAACAAGAAACAACTGGAATTATATTGATTGAACAATCTTTTTAAACAACAAATCTATTTTCAAATTCACCAATAATAACAAACAAATATATTCAAAGCATGAGCTCAAATTCAAATCAAACTTAAACAAAAATAAATAAACAGATTCAAATCACTAAACTCAAATAATCAATTGATATTCAAATTAAATCCAACAAAATACAACAAAGATACATGATTCAAACTAAATCAAAAAATTAAAAACCAAAACATAAACTCACATTAAATCACTGAATTAAAAATGAATTTCAAACAAAATGAAACGAATTAAATCTATATTAAACAACAAACAACGGATTCAAGCGATTTAAACTAACACTCTTCTATATTAAAATTAAATCCTTTTAAATTAATAAAACAAACTGAAAAATAATTAATTGAATCTTCAACTTAAATCTAACAACATTATAATTAAGCTAATCAATTTCTACCTAAAAATAAACAAGAAAAATGAATGAAACAAACTGAAGAAAGATAAAAAAAAACGATGAACATGAAGTTAATATCAAATATATTTGATTTCAAATCCGAAAAATATCAAACAAATTACGGACAGAAACGAAACTTAAACCAACTAACCGGATCGTAACGACGAAGAACTTGAATGAAAACAAAATCGTTCGGAAGCGATTATTGCACCAAAACAATTCGACGCCGAAGACGACCCCGAACGGACCATCGAAGAACTTGAAGAAGGAAGCAACGAACAGCAACTCGTCGACGCAGCCATGGCAGCAGTGGCACGTCGGAGCAGCAGCGAAGAAGATGCACCGGGCAGCAGCAGTGATGGATGAAGAAAACGTAGCAGCAGCACGAAGAAGAAGACGACGCAGCAGCACAAAGAAGAAGATGACGCAACAGTAGCACGAAGCTACCATGGCCGCGGCCAGCAGCGAAGAAGAAGACGACGGGGTGGAGCTGGGTTTCGACGAAGGTTTTCCAGTGATGTGACGACGACAAAGAAGGTGAAGACGAAGAAGATGAAGATGGGGCAGCCATGGAAGCTGCTTCACGTCGTCTATGGCCGAGCTTCGAGGGTGTTGGAGAAGATGAAGCTGAAAGAGAGGTCGTTTATGGCGTGGGCTTCGTGGGTGTTGGAGGACGATGGTGGACTGCTGGTGGATGATGGGTGAGGAGGGCAGGAGCAACGAGGGAAGCCATGGGAGGGGAGCTTGGGGTGTTTTTCTTGGAGAAGAAGAAGATGAGGAGGGGGGGATGTTATTTTCAATAGTGAAAGAGAAAAATACAATTTTAGGGTTTTGTTTTTTGAAAGATAGGGAAATAGGGGTGTTGGGTTATGGACTGGGTCGACCCAGTTTGGAATGGACCGGGTCGTAGAGGAAGGTTGGGTATATTTGGGCCTGTGGTTCAAAATTGAAGAAGAGGCCTAATTCCGATTTTCTTTTATATTCTTGCTCTCTTTGTTTTTACTTCCTAATTAATAAAACTAAAATTCTAAATTAACTTATAAACTAAATTAAATTATAAAAAATACTAAATAATTCCAAATAACTATTATCGCACATTTAAATAGCAATTAACGATAAAATCGCACAATTTAGACGTTAAATGCTAAAAATGCAACGTACATTTTTTATGATTTTCTCATTTTTGTAAAACAAACTTAAATAAATACTAAATGAAAATGCGATATATTTTATATTTTTATTAATTTAAACAAATAAACATGCACTGACAAAATACAAATAATTATACAAAAATACCACAAAAAATACAAACATTGCACACAAAGGAAAATTGTTTTATTTTGAATTTTTGGGAGTGATTCTCATATAGGGCGAAAATCACGTGCTCACATGGATTATGCCTAAAGAAAAATGGGTCCCTCGCAATAGTCGGACTGTTATAAATATATTATATTATGGATGTTCATTTAGTATTCCGTTGTAAATAAGCTTCTTGAAGAAACATATCCATATGAGACTCTACCGTAAATATGTTTATCTATTTAGTACTCTATTGGAAATAAACCTCATGAAGAAGCTTATCACTTCGGTACCCGGTTATGGATAAATATTACCACCGATAGAAGATTATCCATACCGGGTATAATAAGTTTATCCTTTCGATACTCCGTTACGGATAAACATTACCCCCGGTAGAAGATTATCTATACTGGGTATAATAAGTTTATCCTTTCGATACTCCGTTACGGATAAACATTACCCCCGGTAGAAGATTATCCATACCGGGTACAATGAACTTATTCTTTCAGTACTCCATTATGAATAAACATTACCCCCAGTAGAAGATTATCTATATCTGGTACAATGAGCTTATCCTTTCAGTATTCCGTTATGGATAAACATTACTCTCAGTAGAAGATTATCCATATATGGTAAAGTAGCAGCTTACACAGCAGCTTACACAACAACTTCCTTTCTTCTATAAATAGAAGAGATTTCAGTTCATTATGTACATCAGTTTGAATTCGAATAATATATCAGTTTCTCTCTATACTTGTCTTTACTTTACAGTCTTTATTTTATAACACGTTATCAGCACGAGACTCTGACAAGGATAAGTATTTTTGAATAATAGCAAAAAAATAAAAAAAAATGAAGAAGTATTTATTTCTAGAATTGCTTTTTGAGAGCTTGGCTAAGGACAAATTATTTATCTAATATTGCTAAAATTATTTTTTAAAATGATTAGCTAAACTGCTATGCTTTAAACGTATTTTATTTTTTTTAAAATACATTTAATTTTTTTTATAGAAAATTTGACCAAATAATTTATAGGTTGTGACTAACATTTTCAACTATATCCTATCTTTGACCCCAAATCATTCACAAGTGCTTATTCTAACATTCCACCAAGATTTTCTTTTTTGTGATTCCATCTTTTCGTTAGAATTGGAAGATATGTAAGGCAGCTACTCCAATGGTCAAATGACTTTATAAGGAGAAACGAAATAAGAAAAGAAACACAGATATTGCGAATATAAGTCACATGTCAAATTGCAGTACCTTATTTTAATAGCTGACTGGAGGTTCCAGATCAACCCACCAATTGAGACCTAGTTGACACATTTAAAAGAAACATTCTACCTCAATACTTATCCTATGAGTCGTTTCACACATTTTTAACCTTTCAAGAGTCCAAAGAGCTTTTGCAGAACTTTTTTTAATAAAACAAATATTTTATATGATCCTCAAAGGATTCACTTTAGCTACGAGATTAGCACTAATTCTCATTGGGTGGGTGGTTTTTTTTCCTTATATTTTATAAGGTTAATTATTATTGTAGCTATAGCTAGTAGCTCCTTCTTCAAAAAGTTACACCACTTTCCTTCCACTGCATGCTCAAAGTGAAGCATTTTAATTTCCAACTATAAATACCCCAATTACTAAGTGCTTCCCATCGCCAAAACAAACCATCTCTCAAGAAAACAAGACAACCCCATCAAGGAAAAACCACTAGTATTCTTTCAATGGAGAATACTCAAACTATTAGTTGTGAAATACAAATCATAAGAGGAAGAAACATAGAGCAAAGCTCTTTAGGGAAAAACAACTTGTTTGTTAGATGCTATCTTCCAGCAGGAGGCAACCAAAGAGTTCAGCTAAACAGCCAAGAAATCTCAGCATCAAAATGTGATAGTAACTTGTTTTGGGATGAATCTTTCTCATTGGATTGCATGGGAACTCAAGACTCCATTAGCATGCTGAAGCAAGGCACGGTTATCTTCGAGCTCCGGTCAAGAAAATATATTCCAGTTTTAGGTAAAGTTATTGGTAGCTCACAAGTGTTGGGGAGAGCTGAAATTCCATGGAAAAGAGTATTTGAGTCAACAGAAATGGAAATTGAGGAGTGGGCAATATTCATGGCTACTTCTAAAAGTGATAAGCGTGTGCATAATGAAGATGTGAAACCTCCAGCAGTGAAAATAGCAATGAAGGTTAAAGTAAAAGAGGCAACAAAAGTCAAGAAAAATTGTACATCATGGGATGAGTCATGTGCTTGCAAAGGTTACTGTGGGTGCAATAGTAATAGTAGTATTTTCAGTGCTGATGATTATGAAATCTTTGCACTTGGAGCGGCTTTAGATTCCCTTTAAGCCTCAATAAAATAGGCAAATCACTAGGGGTCGTTTGGTAGGATGCATTACATAAAATAATGCATGCATTAGCTTTGTGTATTAATAATACATTGTTTGGTAAACATTTTGAACTTATGCATTAGTTATACATCCTATTTGATATTACTCTATACATAACTAATGCATAGAAAACAATGATATTAGCAATGCAATGGGTTTTAATGCAAGCATTAGCTTAGTTAAAGACAAAATTGTCTTTCAACATTTATGCTTGATTAAAATATGCTAATTATTATATTGATGGAAGTTTAAAATAATCTAAATAGTGAGAAATAAAATTATAGCCCTAGTAAATAAATAAATACTTAGCATATTTCCTTTTTTATAAATAAATATTTAGTTCTATTTTACAATATAGGTAGACAAATTAAATAATTTTTTTAAAACTTTTTCATATAAAGATATTTCTCAACACATGTTTCATTTAAAAAAGTTAAAGTGATGGACTGGTTTTGAGGGCAATTTTGTAAACAAACAATTCTTTTAGAAATTGCACAATGCTTTAATATATCAAACCAAACAATGGTAAGAAATATGTCAGCATAACTAATACCAGCATTACTAATACACCCTATTCAGCATTATTCTTATGCACCCTGCCAAACGACCCCTAAGGTGTTTTAGGCATGGATTAATTTTTAGGTGATAAGCTAATTTTAATTTGTACTAGTAATTTTAGGTTTTGCAGTTTTTAATAATTTCATGCCTCTCATAAAATACAAGATTTTTTAAAAATCTTTTCAGAGAAATTGTTCTCGAGTTAATTAACTTCATTAACTTCAGTTCCCTTAAAGTGAATCATGACTTCTTATTTTTCCACTTTCAGTAACACAATAATGGAATGATAATTAACATATCGTATATATATTTGATTTCTTTCAATTAAATAAATCACTATCTAACACAAATGACAAAGTTACGTTGTTCATGCAAATTAAAATTAGGAAAAAATTCTGGACCCCAGGCCAGTGGAAGAAACTTTTAAGAGTCCGGCAATTTGTCTGTTGGTTCCTTTAAAAATGGGAAAAAAAAAGTGTTCCTGTGACGACCCAAAGGGTAATCACCTGTTTTCTTATTCATTCTGTGCTTTCGAGGTCTTGAAACCCTCATTTAGAGTCGCCTCCATTTGCGTGCGCAGTCCGGACGCGTAGCCGGAAAGCTTAAATATGAAATTCTCTGAAAAATGCTAAGTTTTGAGTTTAAAATGAATAAATTTGACTTCGGTCAACATTTTGGGTAAACGGACCCGGACCCGTGATTTGACGGTCTCGGAGGGTCCGTAGGAAAATATGGGACTCGGACGTATGCCCGGAATCGAATTCCAAGGTCCCGAGCCCGAGAAATAAATTTTTAAAGGAAATTATTTTTTCTGAAATTGTTAAGGAAAATTAAAATGAAATTTGATTAGAACATGTTAGTATCGGGCCCGTATTTATGTTCTGGCGCCCGGTACAGGTCTTATAGGTGATTTAAGATGTTTCTGTGAAATTTGATGAAAAACGGATATCATTTGACGTGTTTAGGACCTAAATTGCTAAAGTTGATAGTTGATGAAGTTTGACAAAAATCCTTTGAGTTTGAGGTTTAATTCATTGTTATTAAGGTTACATTGGCGATTTGATCTCACGGATAAGTTCGTATGATGTTGTTGAGTTAGTACTGTGTTTGATTAGGAGCCCCGAGGGCTCGGGTGTGTTTTGGGAAGTTTTGAACTTGTGGAAAAGTTAGATTGCTGCTATTGGTGCCCAGGGAAACCCTTCGCGTTCGCGTGGTCCCTCTCGCGAACGCGTAAGGCAAAAATCCCAGGTGCCCAAATTCTTCTTCGCGAACGCGAAGGTTGTGACGCGAATGCAAAGCTGAGGGGGGAGACCCTTTGCGAATGCGTCCCTCACTCGCGAACGCGTAAGGTGCTGGGGAGGGGTCACCAAATTATTCATCGCGAACGCGGCCACTAGAACGCGAACGCGTAGGCTTGAATAGCCAAAGTTCCGCGAACGCGAGTCTTTTTCACGCGATCGCGAAGGCCTAGCAGATCTGACTCATCGTGAACGGGATGAGCTTGTCGTGAACGCGTAGAGTAAATTCGCCCAGTTAATTTTTAAAAATCCAGAACAGTAGCCTTATGGGATTATTGCAAAATTTCATAAACCCTTTCTTCTCCAAAGCTCCTAGGCGATTTTTGAAGCATTATTTCACCAAAGTTTCTTGGGTAAGCATTGTTTAACTCGTTTTCTTCATTTTCCATCAACATCTATTGAAATTCTAGGCCTAAAACATGTGATTAAGGGTAGAAAATTAGGGATTTGGGTAGAGTTAGGGCTTTTTAATTAATTGTGATTTAGACCTCGTTTTGGGGTTGAATTCTGGAAATAATTATATATGTGGGCTGGTGGGTGAATGGGTGATTTGATTTTGGTTAGAACCTTGTGTTTTGACCAAGCGGGCCCGGGGTCGATTTTTGGGATTTTGGAAATAATGCTTGGAAAGCTATAATTAGGCATTGTGTTCGCATTGTTTAGCATTTATTGATGTATTGAAGTCATTATTGTATAGATACAATCGATTTGGAGCCAAATTCGAGAGGAAAAGCGGTAATTGAGGATTGAATTAGCCGTGGAAGTTTGAGGTAAGTGTTTGGTCTAACCTTAGCTTGAGGGATTAGAAGTTGAGTCTTAATTGCTACGTGCTAATTGTCGAGTACGACGTATAGACATGGTGACGAGTATCTATACGTTGGTGTCTAGCATGACCGTGAGTCTTTATATTGTGGATATTCTGATTTTTGTAGTATATTTCATGCCTTAATGGTGATTTCTATATGTTGTAAAAATCATGTGAAAGAAATTGTGATCTTTGAACTTCGAGGAGCATTGGCTCGAGTTATAATACAAATTGTGAAAGTATATGAGATAATTGAACCCTTTGGAGCATTGACTCAAGTGGTAAAGTGAGTTATAAAGTAAGAAGTGAAAGAAAGAGAAAGAGTTATTGAATTGTTCCCTTGCCGGGATGTTTGTTGCTTTGTTGATTATCTCCCTTGCCGGGATATTGAGATTTATTGATATTGTTCCCTTGCCGGAATTTAGCTGTTTAATTGTATTTCCTTGCTAGGATTTCTACCATTATTTGTTTACTCCCTTGACCCTTTGTTTGTGATTGTTGTTTGGGTGAGTAAGAGTGTTAAAACACGAAGGGTGATGCCGTGCATTGTTTGCTATTGTGAGGAAAGAATGTAAAGCACGAAGGGTGATGTCGTGCCGTACGATGTACCATTCCGTACCGATATTCATCGACTATGTGGTGAGGAAAGAGAGTAAAAGCACGAAGGGTGATGCCGTGCACATTATTATGATACGATTGATTTGGTGAGAACGAGAGTAAAAGCACGAAGAGTGATGCCGTGCACATTTTTTATTATAAATATTGTTTGGGTGAGGACGAGAGTAAAAGCACGAAGGGTGATGCCGTGCAAATCGTTGAATTCCGACTCTTGTTGATATTCTGGCTTTGTTGTTTCTTTCTTTTATTGAGGTTTTCTATTTGGAACTGTTACCTACCCACAACATGTTTTCACTTCCCACATTGACTGATTATTTCCTGTATTTCTTTTCCGCTATACATATAGATATTTGAACTGCACAGGTTATTTGGTAGTCTGGTCCTAGCCTCATCACTACTTCGCCGAGGTTAGGCAAGGCACTTGCCAGTACATGGGGTCAGTTGTGCTGATACTACACTCTGTGCTCTTTTGCACAAATCCAGGTATTGGACATCAGCAGTAGCGCAGGAGCCAACCTTTAGTCCACCGAGACACCGAGGTAGCCTTGCAGGCGTCCGCAGGCCCGGCGTCTCCTCTATCTTATTTCATATTCTGTTATCTCATGTATTCGAGACAAACAGTGCTATATTTGTTTCAAATGGTTGTATTTAGTACTCTTAGTAGTTCGTGAGTGATGTGACACCAGTTCTTGGGTAGAGGCATATGTTGACTTTCACATTATTGTTCAGCTTATTTAATTTAGGTCTTCCGCTTATTTATTTAATTCCGTTGTTTTCATGCTATCACTGATAATTGTTAAAAGAAGTAATTTGTTAATGAAGTAAGCAGTTAAGGATTGTCTTGCCTAGCTCTCATTAGTAGGCGCCATCACGACTCCCGAGGGTGGAAAATACGGGTCGTGACAAGTTGGTATCAGAGCGCTAGGTTACATAGGTTTCACAACTCATGGACAAGCTCAGTATAGTCTGAGGGATCGGTACGAAGACGTCTGTACTTATCCCCCAAAGGCTATAGAGTTAGGAAAATTTCACATTTGTTCTTTCTTGTCGTGCGGATTTGTTCCTCAAATGCTAATTGGATTTCTACTATGTTCTTCGCAGATGGCGAGAACATGCGCTTCCTCATCTACTGCTCAGCAGCCCGAGCCCCCAGCAGCAGCTCCCACTAGGGGCAGAGGGCGAGGCCGAGGCCGTACCAGAGGCCGAGGTAGGGGCAGAGCTCAACCCCTGAGCAGCAGTACCAGTGGCGGAGCCTCAGGTTGATTTTGAGGAGGAGGTTCTGGCCCCAGCAGTTCCAGTGGGCCCAGCTCAGGTCCCAGAGGGGTTCATTGCCACCCCAATTCTTCAGGACGCTCTGGTCTGATTGGTGGGCCTCATGGAGAGTGTCACCCGAGCGGGTTTGCTTCCTGTAGCACCAGCCACTTCTCAGGCTGGAGGAGGGGCTTAGACTCCTACTATGCACACTCCGGAGCAGGTAGCTCCCCAGATTCAGATTCTAGCGGTTCAGCCGGGTGTAGTAGCTCAGACTGGCAATGGAGCGACTATGTCCACCGATGCTTTGTGGAGGCTGTATAGGTTCACCAAGCTCTTCACTTCTATATTTAGCGGTGCATCTACTGAGTATCCCCAGGATTATCTGGATAGTTATCACGAGGTTTTTCAAAACATGGGGATAGTTGAGACCAATGGAGATGATTTTGCTACCTTTCGTCTGTCTGGATCCGCCAAGACTTGGTGGAGGGATTATTGCTTAGCCAGGCTAGCTGGGTCGCCATCCTTGACATGGGAGCAGTTCACTGTCATGACCCAAACCGAAGGGCCGCGACGGGCACCCGGTGCCTTACTCAACCGAGTACCAACGTAATATATCTTTCTTAACATGTTATCATGAGTAAATGAGCCAGAAAACCCGTCATGAGATAACAAGAATAAAACATAAGGGAATACTCAACATATGAAGACCCAACATGATATATAAACTAATATATGTGACATACGGGCCTATAAGGCCGACATGACCATTAGTAAACTCGAAACATAGGCCGACAAGGCCATATGATTATCCATACACCTGACATCTATCTACATTCCTCTAAGAGTACATAAAATCATAAAGGTTGGGACAGGGCCCCGCCATACCAATCAATACATATCCAAAGCATACTGACCAAATAGGGAACTCCGTAGCAAGTGGAGTGCACCAACACCTTTGCTGAGCTGATAGCCTACTAGGAGGATTGTCAACCTATCAATCGGGACCTGCGGAAATGAAACACAGCATCCCCAGGTAAAAGGGACGTCAGTACGAATAAAGTACCGAGTATGTTAGGCAGGAAAACATAAACAAGAACAGTAATGTAAAGAGAGAGAGAGATGAGATACAACCTGTAACATCTGAGTGCCTCTAGGGGCTATGATATGAAATGCATAACACATATATATACATAAAAATTTTAAAAACATTCGCCTCTGTGGGCATCATCATCATCATATCGTACCCGGCCTCAAAGAGGACTCGGTAAAAGTGTACCCGACCATCATAAGGTTCGGTAGAATCGTACCAGGCCACGTGGAGCTCGGAAACCCAACTGATCAGTGGTTGCACAATATGTGTCGTACCCGGCCGACTATAGCGCGGCTCGGTAGAGTAAAATAGATACATATACATAATGCATGCTCGACTCATGGAATCACATTCTAAACCTTTTGGAGTGACTTAAGAACATTATGGACATCCCTACTATCAATATGAACCTTAGTAGGATTTAAGGATCATACACACTTGTTTAGAATAATCTTATAAGGAAAGAACAACATGGACAACCTTAGTTGCTAGGAGTAGAGTCATTATGAAATAGCGTATCGCTTATGTTCATTTCATTTTAGATCATGCCAAAAGAAAGAAGAAAGTGCCTTAACATACCTTAAACCCGTTGAGTCCTTAATCACTTTCAAGCAACTCTTCAAACAAGTCAACTCAATCTATCATAGTATAAGGAGATTCAAAATCAGTGCTGAGCAAAGGCTAAGTCTATAACTTAAGCTAGTAGCTCGCTTACGTAAATTTTGGCAGCATATCCCTTGTAACAAGGGCCTCCTCCAATACCATATACAAACAACAATGACCAGAGCAATCCATCAATACATAATTATCAATATCAAGACACCATATAACAACAACAAGTCACAACTACATTACGACGAGCGGCAAGCTCCGATTGGAATCCGTATACCCCTTATCAATCCTTATAGACTTCTTACTTCAACATAAAAGTATCATTAACTTGATAATGAAGTCATTAATCAATGATTCCAGCCTTATACCATATATTTATAACAACGAAAATAATCCACAACTTCAACTATCCCCAACTAGCAACTTTATTCACTAGTTCATGTCTAGCCCATCCATTTAACTTAATCAATATCAAGATAACCTTAGGCACAAGCAAGAACACAATATACATACCTCCTACAGTAACTTCAAGTCAAAATCCAAGTTATATTCATTTTACAACAACCCTTAATAGCAATACAACACCATAGAAGTGACTTAAGCTAATCCAAGTATTATCTTGTAGTTTATCATCCTAACAACTTAACCAACATACAAGCAAGATTAAGCACAATTAGTAGGCTGTTATACTCACCTTAGACAGCAGCAAAAACTTGGAATTTCATCCAAATACAGCCCACAACAATCCTCAATGACAACACAACCTCAAAGAGGTGTTGTTCTTCACTAGAACTAAGTTTTGATGTTGAAATATGGTGTAATCACTTTGGAATCACTTCAAACCCTTGTGGTATATGTTTAGGAGGGTTAGGAGAAGTTTGGAGACGAATATTAGTTGAAAAATGAGCAAAAATAGGCGTCCAAATCGTTTATAAATTGAAGTAGGTCAACCACCGCCTAAGTGGGTCCCATTGGGAGCTGCTTGCGCGGTCTCGCGAAAACACGAATATCTCTCTACTCCGATGTCGTATTGATGTACGGTTTAATGCATTAGAAACTAGACTCGTAGATCTTCAATTTGGTAGGTAGAACACCCCATTATTCCAAGTATATTTGGAGAAATTCTCAGATACATTTGACCTAAATTTCAGCAAATTTATGAATGTAACTTGTGATGACCTTTGCCAACTCTTGTTCCACAACTTGCTTGCCTTCAAAATGTAGAAAATGAATATCATACGACTAAAATAACTCATAGAATAACCTCCTTATCATGTAAGAACCCTAGTCTCACCCCAAAGTACATGTTATAACATTCCAAACTTGTCGACTTTTGACGAAACTTATTTTCTTCAATTGGTTTAGCTTCTAAGATTTCCAACCCTCTTGGTACTCGTTATTCATGATCTTAAATATTTGTAACCTCCAAGGTAACATGATTAACTTACTTTATTTTCTTCCAAATATAATCTCATTTCCGAGCTTACATCAATGACTTACGACGTACTCTCACGTATGAAAACTTGGGGTGTAACATCATTCCCCCCTTTGGAACATTCGTCCTCGAATGTTGACTGATGCGCTTATCAGTTTCATAAACTATGGCTCTTACGAATACTTTAATGCTCATCTTTCCATCTAAGCAATTGTCTTGTGAATAACTCCAAACGCTTGGGCATTCCCCCCTTTTAGGCCTCTTTGTCACGCCACGACATGTGGTCGGAATTCTTCAAACATCATAACATTTGCTACCTTATGTCATGCAGTATGTATGACTGTGTCCTTGTATGAGTGCCTAGCGACTCGTCTTCTCTTTTTCCTCCATCTTTTAGCCAATCTCTAAGCCTCACTTTATGAACATATACAGAATTATGACAAGCTGTCCCTCTAGGCATCTATAGGTGTACTGATGTCTTTCGCTTGGTACTTTATCGAACTTAAGACTATTTCTATCTCTTGTTTCATAGCCTTGTATATCTATCCTTATGGATTTACTACATCTAGGTAGGTTATACTATACCATAAAACTTACTTCGGTTTATTATTACCGAGGTTTGCTACCCAACTCCAGGTTACTCTCTCGCTGCTTATCCTATATGTATAAATCTAAGTCCTTTAGTGCTTCCTCATTATTATTCATCTAAGAATAACAAACAAATCTCATCTCGAACTTTGGAACTTGTACCCATCTATTGTTTATTCACCTTAATGTTGATCTATAATCTATCACTGATAACTTGCAACCTCTCATGTAATACACTATCACTAGGGCTCACATCTTATCGAGGAACATATGAAGTGATTTTCCTGATCCACCTAGGGATAATACTATACTTCAATAACCGTATTTCATTGCATCCCAACGCGATTCATCTTATGGGGGTATTCTAATCTCGTGCAATTAATGAAATCCCTTTCTCGTTAAATCGTTACTCAATCAAAGGCCTAAGCATCATCCTCTTATCTATCACAATTAGACCCTTATTCTACTGCCAGGGCAACATTCCATCTCTTCCAAATGCACCTAGTCTCAGACTCCTCTGTGTTCATTCAGGCTGTACCAAGCTTTTTATTACATATGGAAATCATCAACTCCCTTGTTTTGATGGGTTTAATCTCGAGGACATACATATTCTCGTCACCTTCTCACTCACCTTTTCATATCCTTACTCCTATCAACCTAAAACCTTGTTGCTCTACAATACTTTACCTTAGGACCTACACCGATCTATTTATACTACTCATAACCTTCCTTTAACTTGCTAGCACCTTAGATTCCCTGTAACTTGTATGCTATCAAGTATCACCTTTGATGTTTTTTTTTCCTTTTTTTTCTGTTCATTAGCCATGATAGGTGCCACTTTCTTATGGAGTGCATGCAATATTATAGTGAGACTGCTGTTACAAGATCAAAGATCATTTCCTTTTTAGGTCACTATGCTTAGGTGGAAACCTTCTTTCTTATTTCCTCAGCTAGTCTTTCGTGGTAGTACTTAGGAGACTTTTTGGATCTTGTAAAGTTGTGATCTTGTTATACTGTATACTCGAAGGAATTTTTGATATTCTTACTCGCCTACAAACATCCTTACTTACATACCTTCGTGCCGTTGTGCTCGTAGGATTACTTGTAAAATCAGATTTTGATTATCTCCTTAGTGGCACCCTCCATTATTCCCGTAATACTTATACAATACCTTTAAATACCCCAACTCCTATCTGAGCATTTCTCAAGGTTTATGACGTCATATTTACGATACTGAATTCACTATGTTGCGATTCACTACATTTATCTTGCATGATCTATTGATTTATCTGTGACCTCTTGTCTAGCCATAACTGGGCTCTTCCTGAATCAACTACTAATTACTCGTTGGTCCATTCTCATATATATATATATATATATATATATATATATATATATATATATATATATATATATATTCTGCATAATCCCTCTTGGGATATATCCTTTGTCTTAACTTATCTCTCGCCACTAGCTCCTGATGTATCAAGTGTCCATTCACACTTATTTATCAATAACATCCTGGCCGGAAACTTTTACTGCCTCTCTCCGGTGTCGTGCTTGTATAATGTTCTGGAGTCGCAACAGATCTGCAGGAACTGAATAAATGCAACATCATCCCTTTCTCCTTTTTACCACATTCTTTCTTTACCATTCCATAGTTAACTGGACCGCTTAACTCCGACTTAATATCATATCACACCATATTCCCCCTTCAGGGGAGTACTAAGATTTAGTACTACGACGATCTACCTATAGTTGTTTTACCTCTTCATCTTTGGCATCTTTTCACATTATCAATGAACCTTAATCACCTTATGGTAACCTTCTGTACCAGGGATAACTAAATTTCTTACGCACGAAGGTGACACCTACTGCAACTGGCACACTTAGTCCCTTAAGATTAACTCTGCTCAGAGTGCTTGCTTTAGGTAAGCGACTTCCTAAATGGCCTTTAAAGGTTATTCGTCTGTTGTCTATTCTATTATTGTTGGAGCACGATCTTTGAAATTCTCACGATGTCGACCATTATCAAATCCTCCGGTCCCTAATTCATGTTCGGTTTTATCTTGTTCACCAGCCCATACTGATTTTTATTACTCTGGGGTCTAACCTTTCCTCCTGGTAATCACGTTGAAGTCACCAACTCATTTCTCGAAATAAGAATATGACTTTATGGCTTATACTCTTTTATTGCCTTAAGGCTTGTCACCTCTTGTATTTTCCTTCACTTTGACTATAGACTCTATCATCGTGTCATATTTTGATTTACTGTTATCACCCCTATATCACATCTTACTCATGATGCTTTATTTATTTTCTTCTTATTCTCCGGATAATATTCTTTTTGTCTATCACTTTATTCTGAAAACTTTAACAAAAAGTTCTTTCCCTATAAGCTCCCCTAGCTTCATCTCACTGGCTCTTAGGAATGCCTAACATTCTTTTTTTTACTCGGGGCTAGAGTCATACTAAGGTAAATATTTGTCCCTTCTAGGATCCCACTGCCTTGAAGCAGTAGAGGATCGTTCCAGTCTTGGGATGGTCTCATGGCTGTCTGACAGACTCCAAAACTTTTTCTTCTGAAATTTCTGAATATTCCAGTATTCGTATCTGATTGTACTACTCTAGAGTTCACCATATGGATGTCTTAGAAGGAGATCTATTACCACATTTACACCATCTTTCGGAAACGTTAGTTAATGATAACAACATATCCACAATTTTTGGGTTACTCTAACTCCAACTGGATCCTGATATCCCATCTTTCTCTTAAATAATATTTGTTAGCTCCCATAGAATATAACTGAGATGGGTGTGGCCAACTGTACTTACCTCTGTCATTGATGAAGGTACCAAAATTCTTATATTTCTCTGCTTGATTTGAAAATATTGATAATCTTCATTATCTAGGTGCCTCGTACCCCTCTTCACCTTACTTCTTTTACTTGTTAAAACTTGTATCTAGCTTCTGAATTCCTCATAGATTTTCACCATATTCGTGAATAGATATCCGTGCCTTAAGGCTCCTTATTAAGAAGCATACACATCTTAGTACACACATGATCTATTGAAGACCTCATATTTACTCATCATAAGCATAATGTGAAATCGAGTTCCTCTGACTCAACTCTTCCACATCCACATGCAATCTCTTACCAACTGTCTTTGTGGATGTAGGTATTGTTGTATTACGACTAAAGTCGAATTTAGGAGTTTGAATTCTTACAACTGAGCTCTACTGCACGATCTAGAGTAAGAAGAAAGAGTGATAGACCTAAATGCCTTGTAGCCTCCTGCTTATAAGTGTGGTGCACAACACACCCATAAACAAGACTCTACTAGACACGGCTTGTAGACTCCCTAGGACAGAATTGCTCTGATACCACTTCTGTCACGACCCAAACCGAAGGGCCGCGAGGGCACCCGATGCCTTACTCAACCGAGTACCAACGTAACATATATTTCTTAACATGTTATCATGAGTAAATGAGCCAGAAAACCCGTCATGAGATAACAAGAATAAAACATAAGGGAATACTCAACATATGAAGACCCAACATGATATACAAACTAATATATGTGACATACGGGCCTATAAGGCCGACATGACCATTAGTAAACTCGAAACATAGGCCGACAAGGCCATACAATTATCCATACACCTGACATATGTCTACAAGCCTCTAAGAGTACATAAAATCATAAAGGTCGGGACAGGGCCCCGCCATATCAATCAATACATATCCAAAGCATACTGACCAAATAGGCAACTCCGGAGCAAGTGGAGTGCACCAACACCTTCGCTGAGCTGATAGCCTACTAGGAGGACTGTCAACCTATCAATCGGGACCTGCGGGCATGAAATGCAGCGTCCCCAGGCAAAAGGGACGTCAGTACGAATAAAGTACCGAGTATGTTAGGCAGGAAAGCATAAACAAGAACAGTAATGTAAAGAGAGAGATAGAGGAGATACAACCTGTAGCATCTGAGTGCCTCTAGGGGCTATGATATGAAATTCATAATACATATATATACATAAAAATTTTAAAAACATTCGCCTCTATGGGCATCATCATCATCATATCGTACCCAGCCTTAAAGAGGACTCGGTAAAAGCGTACCCGACCATCATAAGGTTCGGTAGAATCGTACCCGGCCACGTGGAGCTCGGTAAAACCTAACTGATCAGTGGTTGCACAATACGTACCGTACTCGGCCGACTATAGCGCGGCTCGGTAGAGTAAAATAGATACATATACATAATGCATGCTCGACTCATGGAATCATATTCTAAACCTTTTGGAGTGACTTAAGAACATTATGGACATCCCTACCATCAATATGAACCTTAGTAGGATTTAAGGATCATACACACTTGTTTAGAATAATTTTATAAGGAAAGAACAACATGGACAACCTTAGTTGCTAGGAGTAGAGTCATTATGAAATAGCGTATCGTTTATGTTCATTTCATTTTAGATCATGCCAAAAGAAAGAAGAAAGTGCCTTAACATACCTTAAACCCGTTGAGTCCTTAATCACTTCCAAGCAACTCTTCAAACAAGTCAACTCAATCTATCATAGTATAAGGAGATTCAAAATCAGTGCTGAGCAAAGGCTAAGTCTATAACTTAAGCTAGTAGCTCGTTTACGTAAATTTTGGCAGCATCTCCCTTGTAACAAGGGCCTCCTCCAATACCATATACAAACAACAATGACCAGAGCAATCCATCAATACATAATTATCAATATCAAGACACCATATAACAACAACAAGTCACAACTACATTACGACGAGCGGCAAGCTCCGATTGGAATCCGTATACCCCTTATCAATCCTTATAGACTTCTTACTTCAACATAAAAGTATCATTAACTTGATAATGAAGTCATTAATCAATGATTCCAGCCTTATACCATATATTTATAACAACGAAAATAATCCACAACTTCAACTATCCCCAACTAGCAACTTTATTCACTAGTTCATGTCTAGCCCATCCATTTAACTTAATCAATATCAAGATAACCTTAGGCACAAGCAAGAACACAATATACATACCTCCTACAGTAACTTCAAGTCAAAATCCAAGTTATATTATTTTACAACAACCCTTAATAGCAATACAACACCATAGAAGTGACTTAAGCTAATCCAAGTATTATCTTGTAGTTTATCATCCTAACAACTTAACCAACATACAAGCAAGCTTAAGAACAATTAGTAGGCTGTTATAATCACCTTAGAAAGCAACAACAACTTGGAATTTCATCCAAATACAGCCCACAACAATCCTCAATGACAACACAACCTCAAAGAGGTGTTGTTCTTCACTAGAATTAAGTTTTGATGTTGAAATATGTTGTAATCACTTTGGAATCACTTAAAAACCTTGTGGTATATGTTTAGGAGGGTTAGGAGAAGTTTGGAGACGAATATTAGCTGAAAAATGAGCAAAAATAGGCGTCCAAATCGTTTATAAATTGAAGTAGGTCAACCACCGCCTAAGTGGGTCCCATTGTGAGCTGTTTGCGCGGTCTCGCGTAAACACGAATATCTCTCTACTCCGATGTCGTATTGACAAATAGTTTAATGAGTTAGAAACTAGACTCGTAGATCTTCAATTTGGTAGGTGGAACACCCCAGGATTCCAAGTATATTTGGAGAAATTCTCAGATACATTTGACCTATATTTCAGCAAATTTATGAATGTAACTTGTGATGACCTTTGCCAACTCTTGTTCCACAACTTGCTTGCCTTCAAAATGTAGAAAATGAATATCATACGACTAAAATAACTCATAGAATAACCTCCTTATCATGTAAGAACCCTAGTCTCACCCCAAAGTACATGTTATAACATTCCAAACTTGTCGACTTTTGACGAAACTTATTTTCTTCAATTGGTTTAACTTCTAAGATTTCCAACCCTCTTGGTACTCGTTATTCATGATCTTAAATGTTTGTAACCTCCAAGGTAACATGATTAACTTACTTTATTTTCTTCCAAATATAATCTCATTTCCGAGCTTACATGAATGAATTACGACGTACTCTCACGTATGAAAACTTGAGGTGTAACATTCACAATGTTGTTTATGGAGAAGTTTCTCCCCGTTACTTAGAGAGAGGCCTATCGGAGGCAGTTTGAGCGCCTCCAGTAGGGTTCCATGACGTTCACCCAGTATGAGACCAGGTTCATCGATCTAGCTCGCCATGCTCTTGTCATACTTTCCACCGAGAGAGAGAGAGGGTGAGGAGGTTTATTGATGGTCTTATTCAGCTGATTTGTCTTCAAATGGACAAGGAGGCCGGGAGCGAGATCACCTTTCAGGAGGCGGCCAATATGGCCCGTAGAGTTGAGATGGTTCTGTCATAGGGAGGTGGTCATGGGTCGGATAAGAGGCCCCATCATTCAGGCAGATTCAGTGGTACCTCGTCTGGAGGTAGAGATTCATATGGTAGAGGCCATCCTCCTAGGCCCTTTCAGTCAGCTCTCCAGGTCTCACATGGTGCTTTAGGTGGTCGTGGTTCTCAGACGCATTATTTTGATCAGCAGCCTTATAGTGCACCACTAGCTCCCATCAGTGCATCGCTGCTTCAGAGTTTCCGAGGTGGTCATTCAGGTCGACAGGGCCAGCAGTCTCAACAGCCGAGGGCTTGTTACACTTGTGGTGATCCCGGTCACATAGCCAAGTTTTTCCCTCAAGCACCGGGTAGCTCTCAGCATTAGGGTTCTCGTGCTATGGTACAGGCACCAGGTGTTAGCCCGCCCAGCCAGTTAGAGGTGAGGGTAGAGGTCCTAGAGGTGAAGCTCAGGCTGCTAGAGGTGGAGGCCAGCCAGCAGCAGGCCATCCTAGAGAGGTAGTTCAGGGTAGTGGGGCCCAGCCCCGATGTTATGCCCTTCCAGCTAGGCCCGAGGCTAAGGCTTCAGATGTAGTCATTACATGTACCATTCTGGTTTGTGATAGAGATGCTTCAGTGCTATTTGATTCAGGGTCTATGTATTCGTATGTGTCATCTTATTTTGCACCGTACCTGGTCATGCCTAGTGATTCATTGAGTATTCTTGTTTATGTGTCTACACCAATGGGTAATTCTATCGTGGTCAATCAAGTCCATCATTCTTTTATTGTGGTGATTGGGGGTCTTGAGACTCGCATGGATTTATTACTTCTAGACATGGTCGATTTCGATGTTATATTGGGGATGGACTGGTTATTACCTTACCACGCTATCTTGGACTGTCATGCCAAGACTGTGACTTTAGCCTTACCTGATTTGCCTCGTTTAGAGTGGAGAGGGACTCCTGGTCATTCTACCCGCAGTGTTATTTCGTATGTGAAGGCTCGGCATATGGTCGAGAAGGGGTGTTTGGCCTATTTAGCTTATGTTCGTGATTCCAGTGCTGAGGTTCCCTCTATTGATTCAGTGCCCGTAATTTGTGAGTTTCCTGAGGTTTTCCCTTTAGACCTGTTGGGGATGCCACCTGACTGGGATATTGATTTCTGCATTGATCTGGCTTCGGGTACCTAGCCCATTTCTATTCCGCCATACCGCATGGCCCTGCTAGAGTTGAAAGAGTTGAAGGAGCACTTGCAAGACTTGCTTGAGAAGGGTTTCATTAGACCCAGCATTTCGCCTTGGGGTGCGCCGGTGTTGTTTGTTAAGAAAAAGGATGGTTCTATGAAAATATGCATTTATTACCGGTAGTTGAACAAGGTTACAATCAAGAATAATGATCCACTGCCGAGGATTGATGATTTGTTCGATCAGTTTCAGGGTGCCAAGGTATTTTCAAAGATTGACTTGAGATCTGGCTACCATCAGTTGAGGATTAGGGCATCCGCTGTCCCTAAGACAGCATTCCGCACTCGGTACGGGCATTATGAGTTCTTGGTTATGTCATTCGAGTTGACAAATGCCCAGCAGCTTTTATGGATTTGATGAACCGAGTGTTCAGGACTTATTTGGACTAGTTCGTGATAGTCTTCATTGATGATATTCTGATATATTCCCGCAGCCAGGAAGAGCACGAGCAGCATCTCAGAGTGGTTCTTCAGACTCTGAAGGATAGTCAGCTATATGCGAAGTTCTCGAAGTGTGAGTTCTGGTTGAGTTCAATTGCATTCCTGGGTCATGTCGTATCAGCAGAGGGTATTCAGGTTGACCTGAAGAAGATTGAGGTAGTCAAGAACTGGCCTAGACCAGCATCAGCTATAGAGATTCGGAGTTTCTTTGGATTGGCAGGTTACTATCGTCGGTTCGTGGAGGGGTTCTCATCTATCGCTGCTCCGATGACTAGGTTGACCTAGAAGGGTGCCCAGTTCAGGTGGTAGGATGAGTGTGAGGCGAGTTTTAGAAGCTCAAGACATCTCTGACTACGGCACCGGTGTTGGTTTTGCCCACATGTTCAGGGCCTTATACAGTTTATTGTGATGCATCTCGCATTGGGCTTGGTGCAGTGTTGATGCAGGATGGCAAGGTCATTGCCTATGCTTTGAGGCAGTTGAAGATTCATGATAAGAACTATCCGGTTCATGATTTAGAGTTGGCAGGCATTTTTCACGCATTAAAGATTTAGAGGCACTATCTGTATGGCATGGCGTGGGAGGTGTTCACGGATCACAAGAGTCTTTAGTACTTGTTCAAGCAAAAGGAGTTGAATTTGAGGTAGAGAAGGTGGTTGGAGTTGTTGAATGATTATGACATCACTATCTTATATCACCCGGGAAAGGCCAATGTGGTGGCCGATGCTTTGAGTAGAAAGTTAGCCAGTATAGGCAGTCTTGCTTATATTCCAGTCGGTGAGAGACCGCTTGCCTTGGATGTTTAGGATTTGGCTAATCGGTTCGTGAGGTTGGATATTTCTGAGCCTAGTCAGGTATTAGCTTGCACGGTCGCTCGTTCTTCATTATTGGAGCGTATCCATGATCGACAGTTTGATGATCCCCATTTGTATGTCCTTAGAGACACGGTGCAGCGAGGATGTGCCAAGCAGGTTACCTTAGATGCTGATGGAGCCTTGAGATTGTAGGGACGAGTTAGTGTGCCCAATGTGGAGGGGCTTCAAGAGTTGATTTTAGAGGAGGCCCATAGTTTCCGGTACTCTATTCATCCGGGAGCCGCAAAGATGTATCAGGATTTGCAGCAGCATTATTGGTGGCGTAGAATGAAGAAGGATATTGTGGCGTATGTGGCACGTTGTTTGAATTGTTAGCAAGTTAAGTACGAGCATCAGAGGCCTGGTGGTTTATTTCAGAGGATTGAGCTTCCCGAGTGGACGTGGGAGCGGATCGCTATGGACTTTGTTACTAGATTTCCGCTGACTCGGAAGAAGTTCAACGCAGTTTGGGTCATTGTTGATAGGCTGACCAAGTCAGCGCATTTCATTCCTATGGCAGTCTCCTATTCGTCTGAGAGGTTAGCGGAGATCTATATCCGGGAGATTATTCGTCTTCATGGTGTGTTGGTCTCTATCATTTCGGACCGAGGTACACAGTTCACCTCGCTTTTTTGGAGAGCAATTCAGCGAGAGTTAGGTACCCAAGTTAAGTTGAGTACAACATTTCATCCTCAGACGGATGGGCAGTCCGAGCGGACTATTCAGATATCTGAGGATATGCTTTGAGCTTGTGTTATTGACTTTAGAGGTTCGTGGGATCAGTTTTTGCCTTTAGCAGAGTTTGCCTACAACAACAGTTACCAGTCGAGTATCCAAATGGCTCCTTATGAGGATTTATATGGTAGGCAGTGTCGATATCTGATTGGATGGTTTGAGCCGAGAGAGGCTCGGTTGTTGGGTATGGATCTGGTTCAGGAGGCCTTGGACAAGGTCAGGATCATTCAGGATAGACTGCGTACAGCTCAGTTCAAGAAAAAGAGCTATGCAGATCGCAAGGTTCGAGATGTGGCTTTTATGGTTGGTGAGCGGGTATTGCTCTGAGTATCGCCTATGAAGGGCGTGATGATATTTGGGAAGAAGGGCAAGCTTAGCCCTAGGTTCATTGGTACGTTTGAGATTATTGATCGAGTGGGAGAAGTAGCTTATAGACTTGCATTACCGTCGAGCTTATCAGGCGTGCATCCAGTGTTTCATGTGTCCATGCTTCGGAAGTATCACGGTGATCCATCCCACGTGTTAGATTTCAGCACTATCCAGTTGGACAAGGACTTATCCTATGAGGAAGAGTCGGTAGCTATTCTAGACCGGCAGGTCCGTCAGTTAAGATCCAAGAGTTTCCCTTCTGTTCGTATTTAGTGGAGAGGTCAGCCTCCTGAGGCATCAACCTGGGAGTCCGAGTCCGACATGCGGAGCCGTTATCCTCACATATTCCCCGACTCAGGTACTTCTTTCTTCTATCCGTTCGAGGACGAACAATTGTTTTAGAGATAAGAATGTGATGACAGGATCATCACCTGTTTTCTTATCCATTCTGTGCTTCCGAGGCCTTGAAAACCTCATTTAGAGTTGTCTCGATTTGTGTGCGTAGTCCAAGTGCATAGCCGGAAAGCTTAAATATGAAATTCTATGAAAAATGCTAAGTTTTGAGTTTAAAATAAATAAATTTGACTTTGGTGAACATTTTGGGTAAACGGACCCTGACCTGTGATTTGACGGTCCCGGAGGGTCCATAGGAAAATATGGGACTCGGGCGTATGTCCGGGATCGAGTTCCGAGGTCCCGAGCCCGAGAAATGAATTTTTAAAAGAAATTATTTTTTCTAAAATTGTTAAGGAAAATTAAAATGAAATTTGATTAGAACATGTTAGTATCGGGCCCGTATTTTAGTTCCGGCGCCGGGTACAGGTCTTATGTGTGATTTAAGATGTTTTTGTGAAATTTGATGAAAAATGGATATCATTAGACGTGATTCGGATCTAAATTGCTAAAGTTGATAGTTGATGATGTTTGAGAAAAATACTTTGATTTTGAGGTTTAATTCATTGTTATTAAGGTTACTTTGGCGATTTGATCGCACGGATAAGTTCGTATGATGTTGTTGAGTTAGTACGTGTGTTTTGTTAGGAGCCCCGAGTGCTCGGGTGTGTTTCGGACGTGTTTCGGGAAGTCTTGAACTTGTGGAAAAGTTGCAGATTGTTGTTGTTGGTGCCCAAGGATTTAACCCTTCGCGTTCGCGTGGTCCCTCTCGCGAATGCGTAAGGCAAAAATCCCAGGTGCCCAAATTCTTCTTCGCGAATGCGAAGGTTGTGATGCGAACGTGAAGCTGAGGGGGAGACCCTTCGCGAACGCATCCCTCCACTCGCGAACGCGTAAGGTGCTGGGGAGGGGTCACCAAATTATTCATCGCGAACGTGGCCACTGGCACGCGAACGCGTAGGCTTGAGGAGCCAAAGCTCCGCAAACGCGAGCCTTTTACGCGATCATGAAGGCCTAGCAGGTCTAACTCATCGCGAACGTGATGAGCCTGTGTCATGACCCAATTCCCCGAACCCGGTCGTGATGGCGCCTCTCGTGAAGACAAGGCCAGCCAGACCAAAACAGACCACCTCTTTTAAACAATTAAATATCATAAATAGTTCTAAAGCATGATATAATATCCATAATTTGCGGAATTAACGATAACCTCAGTAAGAACCATTCCGACACAGCCCAAACCGGGGTGTCACAAGTCATGAGCAACCAAGAAATTCGGATACAATTCTACTGAACACTAAATCCGATACAATAGTTCTAACAAACATGAAAATGATAAGATAAGGGAGGCACAGGGCTGCGAACGCCAACAACTACCTCGTAGTCTCCGAATCACTGCCTGGATTGGGAGAATCAGCACTCAGGTGCGGACTCTGCGATGCCTGAATCTGCCCATATGGTGCAGGGAGTAATGTAAGTACTCGACTCAGTGAGTAAAAATTATAAATAATGGCTGAAAGTATGAAAACACGTAAAGGCACAAAGCAATTCCATATCAAGTAGTAAAATCACTTAAAACAGTAAATCAGTGAAGAAATCAAATGATATCCCTTTTTAAAACAAGTAAAACAGGTAATTTAACAGGTAAATAACAAGTAGAAATCCGCCCCTCGGGCACAGTATCAATCGCTCAGAACAGTATCAGCCCCTCGGGCTCACTCTTAGTACAATATTAGCCCTTCGGGCTCAGTATCAATCACCCAGAACAGTATCATCCCCTTGGGCTCACTCTCAGATCATAATGGGTACTTGCGCTCACTGTGGGTGTATAGACTCCGAAGGGGCCCCTTACGGCCCAAACGCTATATCAAGCCACCTCGTGGCATTATCACTCGGCACTCGGCCTCACATCACTCAACATATCCTCATATATGGCCCTCGGCCTCACTCAATCCGAAAATCATAACAAGCCCCTCGGGCATTAGTAAAACAGTAGTTCTCAGCCCAAAGCATCATTTAGAAATATCATATAAGTTTTCAAATTTGAGTAAAAGTGGCTGGGTTTGTAAATCAGTAAACATTAACAGGACTGAGTTCAAATAATAAGTAAAAACAGTGAGGAAATAGTGATAAAAATCCCCGAAGGGTTCAAATAGTTGGCACGAAGCCCAAATATGACAATCAGCTCAAATCGTGATGATAACAAATAAATTTCAGTCAAATACGTGGTAAAATCATCAATCGAGACGGACCAAGTCACAATCCTCAGTAGTAAAAGACCCCACGCTCATCATCCAGTGCGTGTATCACCTCAATATAGCACTACGATGTGCCGGGTTTCAAACCCTCAAGACATCATTTACAACCATTACTCACCTCGAACCGACTAATTCTCTAGCTTACGACGCCTTTGCCCCTCGAATTGGCCTCCACGCGAGTCGAATCTATTCAAAATCAGAATGAATACGTCACAATATGCTAAGGGAACAAAGCCCAAGTGAAAACATTCGAAAAATATCAAAAATCCCGAAATTAGCAAAACCCGAGCCCCGGGCCCACGTCTCGGAATCGGGTAAAATTTACATTTTCAGAATCCCCATACCCTCACGAGTCTAACCATACCAAAATTATCCAATTCTGATACTATTTGGTCCTTCAAATCATCATTTTATTTTTTTGAAAGGTTTCACAATTTTCTTCCCAAATTCCATCCCAAATCATGAATTAAATGATGAATTCAATGATAGATTCATATAGTCTAGCCAAATCCGAGTTAGAATCACTTACCCCGATGAATTTTCTTGAAAAACCTTCGAAACATCGCCAAAATCTGAGCTCTCTAGGCCAAAATATTAAATAAAACCCAAAACCTCGTATTTATAGAGTACCCCTCAGATCTCAGCCTCCGCGGTCCGCACAGAACCACCGCGGTCAAAAGCACCGCGGTCCGCACAAAACCACCACGGCCTGCACAAAACTACCGTGGCCGCACTTCATTTTGTGCGATCCGCGCCGCACATACTGCGGCCGCACTTCTTTTTGTGCGGTCCGCGAGAGTGGGTTCCGAGGCCTGCAACCGTTCTGGACCTGCTCCAGCTATGATTTTGGCCTAAAATATCCCGGAACCTACCCAGAACTCCTAGAACTTCAAACCAATTGTACCAATACATTCCATGACATCGTTCAAACTTGTTCAAAACTTCGGAACACTCACAACAACATCAATCACCAATTTAACATAGGATTCAAGCCTAAGAACTCCAAGAACTCTTAAATTATGCTTTCGATCCAAAAGTCTATCAAATCTCGTTCGAATGACCTAATAATTTGCACACACATCCCAAATTACACAACGAAGCTACCGCCACTCTCAGAATTCAATTCCGACCCCTATATCAAAATCTTGCCTATCAACCGGAACCGCCAAAATATCAACTTCGCCAATTTAAGCCTAAATCTTCTCTACAACTCCAAAACCCATTCTGATCGCGCTCCTAAGTCGCAAATCACCTCCCGAAGCTAACCGAACCATCGTAACTCACTTCCGAGCCTTCTAACACATAAGTCAACATCCGATTGACTTTCCAACTTAAGCCTTCTTAAAAGAGACTAAGTGTCTCATTTCTTACCAAATCCTCTCCGAACTCGAACTAATAAACCCAATCACATAAAAAACGGATAACAAAGCATAAAGAAGCTAAAATAGGGGAAAACGGAGCGGTAAATCATGAGTTGACTGGCCGCGTCGTCACATCCTCCCCAACTTAAACAAACGTTCGTCCTCGAACGAGTCAAGAAACATACCTGAAGCCTCAAACTGGTGAGAATATCTGCTCTGCATATCTCGCTCGGCCTCCCAGGTAGCCTCCTCCACGGGCCGACCTCTCCACTGCACTTTCACTGAAGCTATATTCTTTGACCTCAACTTCCACACCTGACGACCCAAAATAGCTACTGGCTCCACATCATAGGTCAAATCATCATCCAACTAAACCGTGCTGAAGTCCAAAACATGAGACGAATCCCCAATATACTTCCGGAGCATAGAAACATGAAATACCGGATGCACACTCGACAAGCGGGGTGGCAAAGCAAGCTCATAAGCCACCTCCCCAATACTCCAAAGCACCTCAAAAGGCCCAATAAACCGCGGACTCAACTTCCCTTTCTTCCCAAACCTCATAACACCCTTCATGGGCAAAACTTTCAGCCAGACCTTCTCACCGACCATGTAGGACACATCTCGAATCTTCCGGTCCGCATAACTCTTATGACGCGACTGCGCTGTACGAAGCCTCTCCTGAATCACCTTCACCTTCTCTAAGGCATCCTGAACCAAATCTGTTCCCAATAGTCTAGCCTCGCCGGGCTCGAACCAACCAACTGAAGATCTACACCGCCTCCCATACAAAGCCTAATACGGAGCCATCTGAATACTCGACTGGTAGATGTTATTGTAAGCAAACTCTGCAAGCGATAGAAACTCATCCCATGAACCACCAAAGTCAATAATACAAGCACACAACATGTCCTCCAATATCTGAATCGTACGCTCAGACTGTCCGCCCGTCTGAGGGTGAAATGCTGTACTCAACTCCACCTGAGTACCCAACTCTCTCTGCATGGCTCTCCAAAACTACGAAGTAAATTGAGTACCTCTATCTGAGATGATGGAAACTGAACACCGTGCAACCGAACAATCTCCCGAATATAAATCCCTGCCAACCACTCTGATGAATAGGTAGTACATATAGGGATGAAGTGCGCGGACTTGGTCAGCCGGTCTACAATCACCCAAATAGCATCAAACTTCTTCAAAATCTGTGGAAGTCCAACCACAAAGTCCATAGTGATCCTCTCCCACTTCCACTTGGGAATAACCATCTGCCGAAGCAAGCCACCCGGTCTTTGATGCTCATATTTTACCTGCTGACAGTTGAGACACCGAGCTACAAATCCCACAATATATTTCTTCATTCTTCTCCACCAATAGTGCTGCCTCAAATCCTGGTACATCTTTGCGGCACCCGGATGGATAGAATACCGCGAGCTATGGGCCTCCTCCAGAATCAACTCTCTAAGCCCATCCACATTGGGCACACAAATCCGGACCTGCATCCTCAACACACCATCGTCACCGATGGTAACATTTATGGCATCATCGTGCTGAACTCTGTCCTTAAGGACAAGCAAATGCGAATCATTATACTGGCACTCTTTGATGCGATCATATAAGGAAGACCAAGAAACCACACATGCCAACACCCGACTAGGCTCTAAAATATCCAATCTCACGAACCGATTGGCTAAGGCCTGAACATCCACTGCAAGAGGTCTCTCCCCAACTGGGATGTATGACAAACTCCCCATACTCACTGCCTTTCGACTCAAAGCATCGGCCACCACATTGGCCTTTCTCGGATGGTACAATATAGTGATATCATAATCTTTAAGCAACTCTAACCATCTCCTCTGCCTCAAATTAAGATCTTTCTGCTTGAACAAATGTTGAAGACTGCAATGATCAATGAATACCTCACAAGATACGCCATACAAGTAATGCCTCCAAATCTTCAATGCATGAACTATTGCGGCCAACTCCAAATCATGAACAGGGTAGTAATTCTCATGGGGCTTCAACTGACGAGAAGCATAAGCAATAACTCTACCCTCCTGCATCAATACACAACCAATCCCAACTCTCGAAGCATTACAGTATATGGTATATGAACCTGAAGCTGATGGCAAAACCAATACTAGAGCTGTGGTCAAAGCTGTTTTGAGCCTCCGAAAGCTCTCCTCACACTCGTTCGACCATACAAATGGAGCACCTTCTGAGTCAACTTGGTCAAGGGCGATGCAATGGATGAGAATCCCTGAACAAACCGGTGATAATAGCCTGCCAACCCAAGAAAGCTACAAATCTCTGTGGCTGATGACGGTCTAGGCCAACTTTGAACTGTCTCTATCTTCTTTGGATCAACCTGAATACCCTCGCTGGACACCACGTGTCCCAAGAAATCCACTGAACTGAGCCAAAACTCACACTTGGAGAATTTTGCATAAAGCTTCCCCTCTCTTAATCTCTGCAACACAACTCTCAAATGCTCCGCGTGCTCCTCCTAACTACGCGAGTACACCAGAATATAATCAATGAATACAATAACGAACGAATCCAGATAAGGCCGGAACACGCTGTTCATCAAATGCATGAATGCTGCTGGGGCATTGGTTAGCCCGAAAGACATCACAAGGAACTCATAATGACCATATCTGGTCCTGAAGGCAGTCTTAAGAATATTTGAATCCCTGATCTTCAACTGGTGATAACCGGACAGAGATCAATCTTGGAGAACACTCTCGCTCCCTGAAGCTGATCAAATAAATCATTAATGCGAGGCAAATGATACTTGTTCTTAATTGTTACTTTGTTCAATTGCCTATAATTAATGCACATTCTCATTGTGCCATCCTTCTTCTTCACAAACACAACCGGTGCACCCCAAGGTGACACATTAGGCCGAATGAACCCCTTATCTAGGAGTTCCTGAAGCTGTTCTTTCAATTCCTTCAACTCTGCTGGTGCCATACGATATGGCAGAATAGAAATGGGCTGAGTGCCCGACACTAGCTCAATACCAAAATCAATATCCCTGTCCGGTGGCATGCCCGACAGGTCTGCAGGAAACACATCGAGAAAATCCCTCACAATTGGGACAAAATCGATACTAGGAGTCTCAGCTCCAACATCCCTCACAAACGCTAGATATGAAAGACAACCCTTCCCAACCATACGTTGGGCCTTCAAGAAAGATATCACTCTACTAGAAACATAATCAGTCACACCAAGCCACTCGATCCGCGGTACACCCGGCATAGCCAAAGTGACTGTCTTAGCAAAACAGTTTAAAATAGCACGACATGGAGATAGCCAATCCATGCCCCAAAATGACATCAAAATCCACCATGCTCAATAGCAGTAGATCTACTCGGGTCTCCAGACCCCCAATAGTCACCATACATGACCGATACACACGGTTTATAATAACAGTATCGCCCACCGGGGTAGATACATGAATAGGTAAAGCAAGAAACTCACTGGGCATACCCAAATAACGAGCAAAGTATGATGACACATAAGAAAAGGTGGAACCGGGATCAAATAATACAGAGGCATCTCTGTGGCAGACTGAAACAATACCTGTAATGACAGCATCTGGCCTGCCTGGAAGTGCATAGAAACAGGCCTGAATGCCCCCTGATCGACCTCCCCCTTTGGGGAGACCCCTGGCTGTCTGACCTCTACCTTTAGCTGGCTGGGCGGGTGGTGAGGTAACTAGAGCAGAAGTCGAGGTTTGACTCCTCTGCTGAGATGAACTAGCAATACAACGAGGACACTGCCTCCACACATGTCCAAACTTTCCACACTAAAAACAACTCCCAGGTGCTGGAGAAGGGGACTGAAGGGAACCCCTTGCACTGGAGTGACCAACTGATGCACTCGGCATAGAAGAACCCTGAGCTGACGTGGCACGAGATGAACTCTGGGCTGGACGGGCACTAAGTGATGACTGGCCCTACTGACTACCGTGATAACCATGACCCGAAGATGCCCCACGATAACCTGGGCGGGCTAACTGAGCAGGACTGAAAGAACAACCTCTACCATGCTGGAACTGGCCCCTCAAAGGAGCACCACTGTAACTGCCAGATCCTCGAGGCCTCTTGACCTCCCTCTCCTCCCGATCCTGACGGCGAACCGTCTCAATCTCACGAGCGATATCAACCACCTCCTCGAACGTAGCACCCAACACTCTCTCTCTAGTCATCAGAATATGGAGATGGTAGTTAAGGACATCAACAAATCTCCTGATCCTCTCACGATCTGTTGGAACCATCCAGATAGCATGATGAGCCAACTAAGAAAACCTTGACTCATACTGTGACACAGTCATATCCCCCTGTCGCAACCACTCAAACTGCCTACGCAGCTCCTCTCTGCAAGACCGTGGTACATACTTATCCAAGAAGAGAGTGGAGAACTCATTCCAAGTAAGCGGCGCTTCTCCAACCGGCCTATGCCTCTCTTACGCCTCCCACCATATTAAGGCAACCCCAATAAACTTAAAGGTGGTAAATGCCACACCACTAGTCTCAAGAATCCTTGTTGTACGGAGCATCCGCTGACACTTATCAAGAAAACCCTGGGCATCCTCGCCCTCAGCACCACTAAATGAAGGAGGGTGGAGTCTACCAAACCTCTTAAGATGATGTTGCTCATCATCCCGCATAATTGGCACAACAAACTCCTGAGCTGGTGCAACCGGCTGAGCTGGAAGTGCCCCCGGTGTCTATAGTCCCTGCACTACCTACTCAGGTGTGCGAGCAGCGGGGGTCTGATTTCCTCCCCCGGCCTGTGAAGTAGCTGCTGCTGTAGTGGCTAAAACTGCCTGAGCCAAGCCAATGCAAACTGATAAGATCTGTGCCAAGGCCTCCTGAAGACTTGGAATCACGATGGGCACATCTGGTGCCTAAACTGGTGCTGCTGGAGCATCCATAGCTGGAGCCTGATCTAGAGCTAGGGCAGCTGGTGGATCTACAGGTGCTGCCCTCGCTGCTCTGCCTCTGCCACGACCACGACCGCGTCTATGGCCTCTAGTGGCCTCAGTAGGTGGCACTGGTGGTCGTCCACCTCATCCGGTAGCTCGCGTCCTCACCATCGGTGAGAGAATGGAATAACAAAAGTTTAGTACTCGGACCAACAAGTTCGCACGACAAGAGTTTCAAGAATATGAAGTTTTTCCTAAAAAGGTTCTATAGACTCTCGAGGATAAATACAGACGTCTCCGTACCGATCCGCGAGACTCTACTAAACCCTCTCATGACTCGTGAGACCTATGTAACCTAGGCTCTGATACCAACTTGTCACGACCCAATTCCCCGAACCCGGTCGTGATGGCGCCTCTCATGAAGACAAGGCCAGCCAGACCAAAACAGACTACCTCTTTTAAACAGATAAATATCATAAATAGTTCTAAAACATGATATAATATCCATAATTTGTGGAATTAACGATAACCTCAGTAAGAACCATTCCGACACAGCCCAAACCAGGGTGTCACAAGTCATGAACAACTAAGAAATTCGGATACAATTCTACTGAACACTAAATCCGATATAATAGTTCTAACAAACATGAAAATGATAAGATAAGGGAGGCACAGGGCTGCGAACGCCAACAGCTACCTCGTAGTCTCCGAATCACTACCTGTCACAAGTCATGAGGATCAACACTCAGGAGCGGACTCTGCGATTCCTGAATCTGCACACATGGTACAGGGAATAATGTAAGTACTCCAACTCAGTGAGTAATAATTATAAATAATGGCTGAAAGTATGAAAACACGTAAAGGCACAAAGCAATTCCATATCAAGCAGTAAAATCACTTAAAGCAGTAAATCAGTGAAGAAATCAAATGATATCCCTTTTTAAAACAAGTAAAACATGTAATTTAACAGGTAAATAACAAGTAGAAATCCGCCCCTCGGGCACAGTATCAATCGCTCAGAATAGTATCAGCCCCTCGGGCTCACTCTCAGTATAGTATTAGCCCTTCGGGCTCAGTATCAATCACTCAGAACGGTATCATCCCCTTGGGCTCACTCTCAGATCATAATGGGTACCTGTACTCACTATGGGTGTGCAGACTCCGAAGGGGCCCCTTACGGCCTAAACGCTATATCAAGCCACCTCGTGGCATCATCACTCGGCACTCGGCCTCACATCACTCGGCAATCGGCCTCACATCACTCAACATATCCTCATATATGGACCTCGGCCTCACTCAATCCGAAAATCATCACAAGCCCCTCGGGCATTAGTAAAACAGTAGTTCTCAGCCCAAATTATCATTTAGAAATATCATATAAGTTTTCAAATCTGAGTAAAAGTGGCTGGGTTGGTAAAACAGTAGACATCAACAGGACTGAGTTCAAATAATAAGTAAAAGCAGTAAGGAAATAGTGATAAAAATCCCCGAAGGGTTCAAATAGTTGGCATGAAGCCCAAATATGACAATTAACTCAAATCGTGATGATAACAAATAAATTTCAGTCAAATACGCGGTAAAATCATCAATCGGGACGGACCAAGTCACAATCCCCAGTCGTAAAAGACCCCACGCTCATCATCTAGCGTGTGTCTCACCTCAATATAGCACTACGATGTGCAATTCGGGGTTTTAAACCCTCAGTACATCATTTACAACCATTACTCACCTCGAACCGGCTAATTCTCTAGCTCGCGACACCTTTGCCCCTCGAATTGGCCTCTACTCACGTCGAACCTATCCAAAATCAGAACGAATACGTCACAATATTCTAAGGGAACAAAGCCCAAGCGAAAACATTCGAAAAATATCAAAAATCCAGAAATTAGCAAAACTCGAGCCCCGGGCCCACGTCTCGAAATCGGGTAAAACTTACATTTTCAGAATTCCCATACCCTAATGAGTCTAACCATACCAAAATTATCCAATTCCGATACCATTTGGTCCTTCAAATCATCATTTTATATTTTCGAAAGGTTTCACAATTTTCTTCCCAAATTCCATCCCAAATCATGAATTAAATGATGAATTCAATGATAGATTCATGTAGTCTATCCAAATCCGAGTTAGAATCACTTACCCCGATGAATTTTCTTGAAAAACCTTCGAAAAATTGCCAAAATCCGAGCTCTCTAGGCCAAAATATTAAATAAAACCTAAAACCTCGTATTTATAGAGTACCCCTCAGATCTCAGCCTCCGCAGTCCGCACAGAACCACCGCGGTTCGTGCAAAAGCACCGCGGTCCGCACAAAACCACCGCGGCCCGCACAAAACCACCGCGGACGCACTTTATTTTGTGTGGTCCGCGCCGCACATACCGCGGCCGCACTTCCTTTTGTGCGGTCCGCACGGGTGGGTTCCGAGGCTTGCAACCCTTCTGGACCTGCACAACTATGATTTTGGCCTAAAACATCCCGGAACCTACCCGAAACTCCCAGAACTTCAAACCAATTGTACCAACACATCCCATGACATCGTTCAAACTTGTTCGAAACTTTGGAACGCTCACAACAACATCAATCACCAATTTAACATAGGATTCAAGCCTAAGAACTCCAAGAACTCTTAAATTATGCTTTCGATCAAAAAGTCTACCAAATCTCGTCCGAATTACCTAAAATTTTGCACACATATCCCAAATGACACAACGAAGCTACATCCACTCTCAGAATTCCATTCCGACCCCTATATCAAAATCTCGCCTATCAACCGGAACCGCCAAAATATCAACTTCGCCAATTTAAGCCTAAATCTTCTCTACAACTCCAAAACCCATTCCGATCGCACTCCTAAGTCACAAATCACCTCCCGAAGCTAACCGAACCATTGAAACTCACTTCCAAGCCTTCTCTCACATAAGTCAACATCCGGTTGACTTTTCCAACTTAAGCCTTTTTAAAAGAGACTAAGTGTCTCATTTTTTACCAAATCCTCTTTGAACTTGAACTAATCAATCCGATCACATAAAACACGGATCACGAAGCGTAAAGAAGCTAAAATAGGGGAAAATGGAGCGGTAACTCATGAGCCGACTGGTCGAGTCATCACAGCCTGTCGCGAACGCGTAGAGTAAATTCGCCTAGTTAATTTTTAAAAATCCAGAACAGTAGCCTTACGGGATTATTGCAAAATTTCATAAATCCTTTTTATCTCCAAAGCTCCTAGGCGATTTTTGAAGCATTCTTCACCAAAGTTTCTTGGGTAAGCATTGTTTAACTCGTTTTCCTTATTTTCCATCAACATCTATTGAAATTCTAGGCCTAAAACATGTGATTAAGGGTAGAAAATTAGAGATTTGGGTAGAGTTAGGGCTTTTTAATTAATTGTGATTTAGACCTCGTTTTGGGGTTGAATTTTAGAAATAATTATATATTTGGACTCGTGGGTGAATGTGTGATTTGATTTTGGTCCGAACCTCGTGTTTTGGCCAAGCGGGCCCAGGGTCGATTTTTGGGATTTTGGGAAGAATGCTTGGAAAGCTATAATTAGGCATTGGGTTCGCATTGTTTAGCATTTATTGATGTATTGAAGTCATTATTGTATAGATACAATCGATTTGGAGCCAAATTTGAGAGGAAAAGCGGTAATTGAGGATTGAATTTGCCGTGGAAGTTTGAGGTAAGTGTTTGGTATAACCTTAGATTGAGGGATTAGGAGTTGAGTCTTAATTGCTACATGCTAATTGTCGAGTACGACGTATAGGCATAGTGACGAGTATCTATACGTTGGTGTCTAGCATGACCATGAGTGTTTATATTGCGGATATTCTGATTTTTGTAGTATCTTTCATGCCTTAATGGTGATTTCTATATGTTATAAAAAGCATGTGAAAGAAATTGTGATCTTTGAACTTCGAGGAGCATTGGCTCGAGTTATAATATGAATTGTGAAAGTATATAAGATAATTCAACCTTTTGGAGCATTGACTCAAGTGGTAAAGTGAGTTATAAAGTAAGAAGTGAAAGAAAAAGAAAGAGTTATTGAATTATTCCCTTGCGGGATGTTTGTTGCTTTGTTGATTATCTTCCTTGCCGGGATGTTGAGATTTATTGATATTGTTCCCTTGCAGGGATTTAGCTGTTTAATTGTATTCCCTTGCCGGGATTTCTACCATTATTTGTTTATTCCTTGCCTCTTTGTTTGTGATTGTTGTTTGAGTGAGGAAGAGTGTTAATATTGTGAGGAAAGAGTGTAAAGCACGAAGGATGATGCCGTGTCGTACGATGTACCATTCCGTACCGATATTCATTGACTATGTGGTGAGGAAAGAGAGTAAAAGCACGAAGGGTGATGCCGTGCACATTATTATGATACGATTTATTTGGTGAGAACAAGAGCAAAAGCACGAAGGGTGATGCCGTGCACATTTTTTATTATAAATATTGTTTAGGTGAGGACGAGAGTAAAAGCACAAAGGATGATGCCGTGCAAATCATTGAATTCCGATTCTTGTTGATATTCTGGCTTTGTTGTTTCTTTCTTTTATTGAGGTTTTCTATTTGGAACTGTTACCTCCCCACAACATGTTTCCCCTTCCCACATTGACTTATTATTTCCTGTATTTCTTTTTCGCTGTACATATAGATATTTGAACTGCACAAGTTATTTGGTAGTCTGGTCCTAGCCTCGTCATTACTTCACCAAGGTTAGGCTAGGCACTTGCCAGCATATGGGGTCGGTTGTGCCGATACTACACTCTGTGCTCTTTTGCACAGATTCAGGTATTGGACAACAACAGTAGCGCGGGAGCCAGCCTTCAGTCCAGTGAGACACCGAGGTAGTCTTGCAGGCATCCGCATGCCTGACGTCTCCTCTATGTTATTTCATATTCTGTTATCTCATATATTCGAGACAAACATTGCTATATTTCTTTCAAACGGTTGTATTTAGTACTCTTAGTAGTTCGTGAGTGATGTGATACCAGTTTTTGGGTAGAGGCATATGTTGACTTTCACATTATTGTTCAGCTTATTTAATTTAGGTCTTCCGCTTATTTATTTAATTCCGTTGTTTTTATGCTATCACTGATAATTGTTAAAAGAAGTAATTTGTTAATGAAGTAAGCAGTGAAGGATTGACTTGCCTAGCTCTCATTAGTAGGCGCCATCACAACTCCCGAGAGTCGAAAATCCGGGTTGTGACAGTTCCAGGGAATGTGGTGTTGAGGGCAACTAGACAAAAGCAGAAAGAGTTTTAAGGGTCAAATGCCTAACCCCCGCTACAATAGTGGTGTTTAAATTATTACTAAAAGAAATAAAAAAGCAGTTTCTCCACAAACTAGAGGGATTCCTATGTGTTGTATAGTGGTGGAAAAAAAAAAAAAAATACAGTTATCCATCCATATTATTTACTTAAAAATTGGTTGGATAATGAATTTTTTTAAAATGGGTCAAATATGGATAAAAATCATATTATCCACTTAGAAAATGGATAACTAATGATTTAACTATTACATTTGTAAAAACTCAAATTGAGGTTCCTTAGTTTGGGAGACTAGAAATTTTCCTAAAAGTGATCATATTCAAGAAGTCATGAATAATATGGATATTCATATTATCTGCCGGTTAACTCATTTCTCATCCGTATTAAATATGGGTCGGATCGAATAATATATCCGTTTTTGCATTACATATTTTTGATATGCCCATATCCGACCTGATTCCCCCGTTTTGCCACCCCTATGTATAGTTGTTAGAAACTTATTATATATAAATTTATTTTTTATTCAATATAATGATTATTTTGAATTGAACTTAGAGGAAGAAGTGATGATTTATATCCCCAACCCTGGGCAGCTTGTTTGGGACTCAAGTATAGTTAAGATCCGTTTACATCATCCGATCTTTGACCAAAGCAGGTTAGTGCAAGATTATATGAATAAGATATTTTTGTTAGATGCTCCCTATCTATATATCTATATCGATATTATATATATTAAAGGAATAAAGTTTGCATTATGGTTAAGCCAAGTGACTAGCTATTAAGAAGTCATTTGGCAAACTTAGAACAAAGAAATGATTAATTAATGAAAGTAAAGTGGAAACAAATTAATTCAAATCTTGATTCACACATACCTTTTTTTCCCTTTAATAATTAATGGAATTAAAATTGTTTCCATTTTGATTCCACCTCGCGGCTCTATTTTGCTTTCTTTAGTCTTTTCTTCCTCCAAAGTCCTTCTTGGCAGATTCAGCTCTTTTATGTAGGAGTGAAGTCTATCTATGACCAAAGCATAAAACAATGAAAATGTGCATTTGTAAACCAGAACAAAGAAAAACGTTATTTGGGAGTTTCCATTATAGCTGAACACAAGGAAAATATTAAATTTCGTGCGGGAAAAAATTAATTTATCAGTTAACGAACATGTTATACGTATTCCGTTGGTTAGGTATTACGTATTAGCCATGATTAAAACTTTATTCAACTAATTTATATAGTCTAAATAGAACTTTTTCTGCCAAATATCGTATGACAAAAATTATAAAATACAATATGTAAAGGTTGTAAGACAAAGATTTACCCAGTAGCTATTAAATTGAAAGGTAAGAAAATTTGAATTAAAATTAGTAATTTGAATTTGGATAAAAAGATTGAATTCGAATTAGTTAAAGATAAAAAATAAAACTAATATAGAAACTTATGAATTTGAAATGAAAGATAAAAAAAATTGAATTGATAAAGCTTTTTTCTGAAAGATAAAATTATATCACTTCTAAATTTTGCCTCTAAATTCTCGGATATAATAAAGATAGTTATAAAAATAATTACACACGTAAAAATAGGTAAAGAGAATTTAAAAATAAAATTTAAATTCAATATTTTACATTAAAAATAAAGAAGAATGAAAATTTAAGCTTGAAATAACTAAATATGCGTTAAGTTATATGTTTAGTAACAGTAGCAGTAGTAGTAGCAGCAGCAACAGTAGTAGTAGTACCACCACCAATTCTTATCCAAGTTTTTGAATTGGAAAATGTGATGAGTCATCACTTGTGTTAGAAATAAATTATGTGTTCCGAGGCCTTAAAACCTCATTTTTACCTCACTTCGATTTGCGTGCGTGGTCCGGACGCATATCCGGAAAGCTTTTATATTAAAATATGAGAAATAGAAATTTCTAGAGTTAAAATTTGAATATGGTTGACTTTGGTCAACATTTTGAGCAAATCCGGATCTTTGTTCCGACAATCCCGGAAGGTCCACAGTAAAATATGAGACTTGGGCGTATGTCCGAAAATGAATTCCGAGGTCCCAAGCCTTAGAAATTAATTTTTGAAAGAAATTATTTTGCTGAATTATTTATGAAATAAAGAAAATAATTAATGTTTGAAACTATTGGTATCGGGACCGTATTTTGGTTCTGGATCTCGGTACAAATTTGTTAAAGTAATTAAATGATAACTGTGAAATTTGGTGAAAAATGGAGTTTATTTGACGAGATTTGGACCTCATGTTTAAAAGTTATAAACTTTAAGTGTTCTTGATGAAAATGATGAGTTTTGAGGTTTAATTCATAATTTTACATGTTATTTTCATGATTTTGATTGCACGAGCAAGTACGTATGATAATTTTGGGTTTGTGTGCATGTTTGGTTTGGAGCCCCGAGGGCTCGGGTGAGTTTTGGATAGGCCACAGAGTGAAATTTGGACATAGGAAGTTGCAGGTTTTAGCTGGTATGTTGTAGGTCTGCAGGCTTCGCAAATGCGAAGCCTGGATCGCAAATGCGATAATCGACCTGGGCTGCCTTAGTCGCAAATGCGACTGTTCTATCGCAAATGTGATATCACATTTGCGAAATGACCTCGCAAATGCGAAGGTGAGCGGAAATTAAGCGGTGTTGCAAATGCGACATTATCTTCGCAAATGCGAAGGGGTCAGTTTTCTGAGGGGTTCGCAATTGCGACAACTGCAACCTGCAAAATCATAACTTAGACACATTTCAACCATTTTTCAAACCCTTTCAAAACCAAAATACTTTTGGGCGATTTTTCAAAGACAAGTACTCTTCCAAATCGATTGTAAGTCATTTCTAACTTATTTTTATTGATTTTTAACATCTTTCCTCATAATTTCAACTCAAAATCAAAGGTTTTCTGGGGGAAATTGGGTGTTTTGGGTAGAACCTAGGTTTTTCAAATTTTGGGGATTTGGACCTCGATTTGAGGTCCAATTTCAAAATAAATTATATATTTGGGTTCGTGGGGGGAATGGGTAATCGGATTTTGGTTCGAACCTCAAGTTTTGACCATGTGGGCCCGGGGGCGATTTTTGACTTTTTGGGAAAAACTTTAGAAAACTTATTTTCATGCATTGGAATTGATTTATTGAGCATTTATTGATATAGTTAAGTAACTTATGGCTAGATACAAGCGAATTAGTGGTGGAATCAAGAGGTAAAGCGATAGTTGAGGCTTGAATTGTGTTCGTGGCATCGAGGTAATTGTTTGGTCTAACCTTAGCTTGAGGTATTAGGAGTTGAGTCTTAATTGCTACGTGTTAACTGTGGAGTACGACGTTTAGGCATGGTGACGAGTATCTATACGTCGATGTCAAGCATTCCCGTGAGTCTTGTATGGTAATTTTATGACTCCGTTGTGGTTTATTTGTGCTTCATATGAGAATTATATTATTGTTCCCTTGCCGGGATGTTGTTGTGATATTATTATTCCCTTGCCGGGATGTTGTTGTAAAATTATTGTTCCCTTGCCGGGATATTGTTATTATATTATTGTTCCCTTGCCGGAATGTTGTTGTTACATTATTGTTCCCTTTCCGGGATGTTGTTGTTAGACTATTGTTCCCTTGCCGGGATTCTTTTATGATTGGTGTTGATAAATGAAATGGGAGCGGGGTTGCACGCCTGCAACGGTAATATATGAAATGGAAGCGGATTGCACGCCTGCAACAGTAAGATATGAAATGGGAGCGGGTTGTATGCCTGCAACGGTAATATATGAAATGGGAGCAGGTTGCATGCCTGTAACGGTAATATATGAAAAGGGAGTGGGTTGCACGCCTACAACGGTAATATGTGAAATGAGAGTGGGTTGCATGCCTGCAATGGTAATATATGAAATGAGAGTGGGTTGTACGCCTGCAACAGTACTATATGAAATGGGATCGGGTTGCATGCCTGTAATGGTATTACATGTGTACTTGTTTTCCTTATTTCCTTATCTTTTGCTGGTAATTGATTTATGTCGTTCCTTATATTTTCTACTATTATTCTATTGTTATCTATTACTCCTCGCAGCATGTTTCCCCCGCTCAACTTTAGCTGTAATTATCTGCTTTTATTTCCGATGTATATGATTTAACTGCACAGGTTTATTTGGTAGTCTGGTCCTAGCCTCGTCACTACTTCGCCGAGGTTAGGTTAGGCACTTACCATCACATGGGGTCGGTTGTGCTGATACTACACTCTGCACTGTGTGCAGATACCAATACCTGAGCATTTAGACCGCAGTGAGGGTGCTGTCTTCAGTCCATTCAGGCGACCCGAGGTAGTCTCGCAGGCGTCCGCGGGCCTTGGCGTCTCCTCCTATCTTTTCTCTTTCTGTTTTTACTTATTCAGAGACATACTTATGTATTTTATTCATACCTTATTTGTAGTATTCTTAGACAGTCCGTGACTTGTGACACCAAATTCTAGGTAGTATTGTACTTCAAATTATGTAGCAATGTTTGGTTGAATTATTAAGTTTTCGTCTTCCGCATTTTCGGTTATTTAATTTATTCCGCTGTTTAATCACTTATTATTTTAAATTGTTGAACATGTTTAATAAAAAGGGTAATGATTTTATAATATTCGGCTTGCCTAGCTTCCACGAGTAGGCGCCATCACGACTCCCGAGGGTGGGAAATCCGGATCGTGACAAGTTGGTATTAGAGCTCTAGGTACATAGGTTTCACAATTTACGGACAAACTTAGTAGAGTCTGAGGGATCGGTACAAAGACGTCTGTATTTATCTCCAGAGGCTACAAAGTTAGGAAAAACTTCACCTCTATTCTTTTCTGTCGTGCAGTCTGGTTTCTCAATGGTAATTGAATTTCTACTCTGTTCTTTTGTAGATGGCGAGAACACGTGCTTGCTCATCCACTAATCAGCAGCCCAAGCCCCCAGCAGTAGCTCCTACAAGATGCAGAGGGCGAGGCCGAGGCCGCGCTAGAGGCTGAGGTAGGGGCAGAGCTCGGCCCAGAGCAACAACACCAGTGGCAGAGCCTCAGGTTGAGTTTGATGATGAGGTTTCAGCCCAGACAGTTCCGGTAGGCCCATCTCAGGTCCCAAAGGGGTTCATTGCTACCCCAGTACTCTAGGATGTTGTGGTCCATCTAGTGGGCCTTATGGAGAGTGTCACCCGGGTAGGCTTGCTTTCTGTAGCACCAGTCATCTCTCAGGCTAGAGGAGGAGCCCAAACTCTTGCTACTCGCACTTCAGAGCAGATGGCTCCCCAGTTTCAGACTCCAGCAGCTCAGCCAGTTGGAGCAGTTTAGCCGGGTATGGTAGCTCAGACCGGTGATGGAGCAGCTATGTCTGCCGATGCCTTATGGAGATTGAACAGGTTCGCCAAGCTCTTCACTACCACTTTCAGCGGTGCATCTTCTGAGGATCCCTAGGATTATTTGAACAGCTGTCATGAGGTTCTCAGAAACATGGGGATAGTGGAGACCAATGGGGTCGACTTTGCTACTTTTCGCTTATCTGGATCCGCCAAGACTTAATGGAGCGATTATTGTTTGGATAGACCAGTTGGGTCACCTACTTTGACTTAGGATCAGTTTTCTCAGCTGTTTTGGAGAAGTTTCTTCCTATCGCTCAGAGGGAGATCTATCGGAGGCAGTTTGAGCATCTTCAACAGGGTTCTATGACTGTTACTCAGTACGAGACCAGGTTTATCGATTTGGCCCGTCATTCTCTTCTTATACTTCCCACTGAGAGAGAGAGAGTGAGGAGGTTCATTGAGGTACTCATTCAGCCTATTCGACTCCAGATGGCTAAGGAGACAGAGAGTGAGATTTCTTTTCAGGAGGCGGCCAATGTGGCCAGGAGAGTTGAGATGGTTTTGTCATAGGGAGGTGGGCAGGGGTCTGACAAGATGCCTCATCATTCAGGCAGATTCAGTGGCGCCTTGTCTGGAGGCAGGGATTCATATGGTAGCGGCCATCCTCCTAGGCCTTTTTAGTCAGCATTTCAGGTTTCTCGTGGTGCTTCAGGTGGCCGTGGTTTTCATATGCAGTTTTCTGATCAGCAGTCCTATAGTGCACCACCAGCTCCTATCAGTGTGCCACTACTTCAGAGTTTTCAAGGTCGTCAGCCCCAGTAGCCGAGGACTTGTTTTACTTGTGGTGACACGAGGCACATTTCTAGATATTTCCCTCGAGCACCGAGCAGTTCTCAGCACTAGGGTACCCGTGCCATGGTTCAGGCATCGAGTGTTCCACTACCCGCCCAACCAGCTAGAGGTGGGGGTAGAGGTGCTAGAGGTGGAGGTAGAGGTATTAGAGGTGGAGCTTAGGCCGCTAGAGGTGGAGGCCAGCCAACAACAGGCCGTCCCAGAGATGTAGTTAAGAGTGGTGGGGCCCAGCCCCGATGTTATGCTCTTCCAGCCAGACCTGAGGCTGAGGCTTCCGATGCAGTTACCACAGGTACTGTTTTGGTTTGTAGTAGAGATGCTTCAGTTCTATTTGATCCAGGATCTACGTACTCCTATGTGTCATCTTATTTTGCACCGTATCTGGTCATGCCTAGTAATTTCTTGAGTGCTCCTGTATATCTGTCTATACCAATGGGTGATTCTATTATGGTAGATCGTGTCCATCGTTCATGTATAGTCGTGATTAGGGGTTTGGAGACTCGTGTAGATTTGTTACTTTCAGACATGGTTGATTTTGATGTCATATTTGGGATGGACTGGTTACCACCATACCACGCTATCTTGGACTATCATTCCAAGACTACGACATTAGCGTTGCCGGGTTTGCCTCGTTAGAGTAGAGAGGGACTCCTGGTCATTCTACTCATAGTGTTATCTCATATATAAAGGCTCAATGTATGGTCGAGAAGGGGTGTTTGGCTTATTTGGCATATGTTCGTGATTCTAGTGTCGAGGTTCCTTCTATTGCTTCTGTGCTTGTTGTTCGTGAGTTCCCTGAGATATTTCCTTTAGACCTTCCGGGTATGCCACCCGATAGGGATATTGACTTCTACATTGATTTGGCTCCAGGAACTTAGCCCATTTCTATTCCGCCGTATCATATGGCCCCGCCTGAGTTGAAAGAATTGAAGGAGCAGTTGCAAAACTTGCTTAAGAAAGGCTTCATTAGACCTAGTGTATCGCCTTGGGGTGCACCCGTGTTGTTTGTTAAGAAGAAGGATGGATCGATGCGAATATGTATAGATTACCGGCATTTGAACAAGTTTACAATCAAGAATAAGTATCCATTGCCGAGGATTGATGATTTGGTTGATCAGCTTCAGGGTGCCAAGGTATTTTCGAAGATTAACTTGAGATCTGGCTACCATCAGTTGAGGATTAGGGCATCCAATGTCCCTAAGACAGCCTTCCGCACTCGGTACAAGCATTATGAGTTCTTGGTGATGTTATTCGGGTTGACAAATGCCCCAGCAGCTTTTATGGATTTGATGAACCGAGTGTTCAGGCCTTACTTGGATTCGTTCGTGATAGTCTTCATTGATGATATTTTGATCTACTCCCGCAGCCGGGAGGAGCATGAGCAACATCTGAGAGTGGTCCTCCAAACTTTGAAAGACAATCAGTTGTATGCCAAGTTTTCGAAGTGTGAGTTCTGGTTGAGTTTAGTTGCATTCTTGGGTCACATTGTATCAACAAAGGGTATGTAGGTAGATCCGAAGAAGATAGAGGCAGTCGAGAACTGGCCTAGACCAACATCAGCTATAGAGATCCGGAGTTTCTTGGGTTTGACAGGCTATTATCGTTGGTTTGTGGAGGGGTTTTTGTTTATTGCAGCCCCGATGACCAGGTTGACCCAGAAGGGTTCCCGATTCAGGTGGTCGGACGAGTGTGAGGCGAGCTTTCAGAAGCTCAAGATAGCTTTGACTACGGCGCCAATGTTGGTTTTACCTACGGGTTGAGGGCCATATACAGTTTATTGTGACAAATCTCGTATTGGACTTGGTGCGGTGTTGATGCGGGATATGAAGGTTATTGCATATGTTTCGCGTCAGTTGAAGATTCATGAGAAGAATTATCCAGTTCATGATTTGGAATTAGCAGCCATTGTTCATGCATTGAAGATTTGGAGGTATTATCTATATGTCGTGTCATGTGAGGTGTTCACGGATCACAAGAGTTTGCAATACTTGTTCAAGCATAAGGAGCTAAATTTGAGGCAGAGAAGGTGGTTGGAGCTATTGAAGGACTGTGATATCACCATCTTATATCATCCGGGAAAGGCCAATGTGGTGGCCGATGCTTTGAGTAGGAAGTCAGCCAGTATGGGCTGTCTTGCTTATATTCCAGTCGGTGAGAGACCACTTGCTTTGGATGTTCAGGCTTTGGCCAGTCAGTTCTTGAGGTTGGATGTTTCTGAGCCCAACCGTGTGTTAGCTTGCACAGTCGCTCGTTCTTCTTTACTTGAGTGTATCCGAGATCAGCAATATGATGATCCTCATTTTTGTATCTTTAGAGACACGGTGCAACACGGTGGTGCCAAGCAGGTTACCTTAGGAGGTGATGGAGTTTTGAGGCTGCAGGGTCGAGTTTGTGTGCCTAATGTGGATGGACTCCGGGAGTTAATTTTAGAGGAGGCCCATAGTTCCCGGTACTCTATTCGTTTGGGTGTCGCTAAGATGTATCAGGATTTGCGGCAGCATTATTGGTGGAGGAGGATAAAAAAGGACATTGTTGCATATGTGGCTCGGTGTTTGAATTGTCAGCATGTTAAGTACGGGCATCAGAGGCTTGTGGTCTGTTCCAGAAGATGGAGATTCCTGAGTGGAAGTGGGAACGTATCACTATGGACTTCGTTGTTGGACTCCTACGGACTTAGAGGATGTTTGATGCAGTGTGGGTTATTGTTGATAGGCTGACTAAGTCAGCACATTTCATTCCTATAACAGTCTCCTATTCTTCCGAGAGGTTAGATGAGATCTATATCCAGGAGATTGTTCATCTTCATGGTGTGCATGTGTCTATCATTTCAGACCGAGGTACGTAATTTACCTCACATTTCTGGAGAGCAGTTTAGTGAGAGTTGGGCACACGTGTTGAGTTGAGCACAACGTTTCATCCTCAGATGGACGGGCAGTCCAAGCAGACTATTCAGATTTTGGAGGATATGCTCCGAGCTTGTGTTGACTTTGGAGGCTCGTGGGATCAGTTTTTGCCTTTAGCAGAATTTGCCTACAACAACAACTACCAGTCGAGTAACAAGATGGCTCCTTATGAGGCTTTATATGGCAGGCAATGTCGGTTTCCGGTTGGATGGTTTGAGCCGGGAGAGGCTTAGTTGTTGGGTACGGATCTAGTACAGGATGCCTTGGACAAGGTCAGGATCATTCAGGATAGGCTTCGTACAGCCCAGTCCAGGCAAAAGAGTTACACCGACCGTAAGGTTTGAGATTTGGTATACATGGTCAGTGAGCAGGTATTTCTTCGGGTGTCACCTATGAAAGGCGTGATGAGATTTGGGAAGAGGGGCAAGCTTAGCACTAGATTCATTTGCCCGTTTGAGATTCTTGATCGAATGGGAGAGGTGGCTTACAGACTTGCGTTGCCGCCGAGCTTATCTGATGTGCATCTAGTGTTTCATGTGTCCATGCTTTGGAAGTATCACGGTGATCCATCCCACGTGTTAGATTTCAGCACTGTCTAGTTGAACAAGGACTTGTCCTATGAAGAGGAGATGATAGATATTCTAGACCGGCAAGTTCGATAGTTGAGATCGAAGAGTTTCCCTTTTATTCGTATTCAGTGGAGAGGTCAGCCTGCTGAGGCATCGACCTGGGAGTCCGATATGCGGAGCCGTTATCCCCATCTTTTCCCCGACTCAGGTACTTCCTTCTTATGTCTATTCGAGGAAGAATTGTTGTTTTAGAGGTGGAGGATGTGATGACCCAAAATGTCATCGCTTGTGTTAGAAATAAATTTTGTGTTCTGAGGCCTTAAAACATCCTTTGAATATGGTTGACTTTGGTCAATATTTTGGGCAAACGGACCCAGATTTGTGTTCCGATGATCCCGGGAGGTCCCCAGTAAAATATAAGACTTGGGCGAATATCCGAAAATGAATTTCGATGTCCCAAGCCTTAGAAATCAATTTTTGAAAGAAATTATTTTGCTGAATTATTTATGAAATAAAGAAAAGAATTAATGTTTGAAACCATTGGTATCGGGTCCGTATTTTGGTTCCGGAGTCCGATACAAACTTGTTAAAGTAGTTAAATGATAACTGTGAAATTTGGTGAAAAATAGAATTTATTTGATGTGATTTGGACCTCCGGTTGAAGAGTTATGAACTTTTAGTGTTCTTGATGAAAATGATGAGTTTTGAGGTTTAATTCATAGTTTTACATGTTATTTTCATGATTTGATTGCACGAGCAAGTCCGTATGATGTTTTTGGGTTAGTGTGCATGTTTGATTTGGAGCCCCAAGTGCTCGGGTGAGTTTTGGATAGGCCACAGAGTGAAATTTGGACTTAGGAAGATGCAAGTTTTAGCTGGTATGTTGCAGGTCTGCAGGCTTCGCAAATGCATAATCGACCTGGGCTGCCTTAGTCGTAAATGCGACTGTTCTATCGCAAATGCAATATCACATTTGTGAAAGGACACTTGCAAATGCGAAAGTGACCGGAAATTAAACTGGGTCGCAAATGCGACATTATCTTCGCAAATGCGAAGGGATCAGCTTTCTGAGGGGTTCACAATGTGATCACAGCCTACTCCGCACTGCTAAAAAGTAGGAAGAGAGGGTCGTAATAGCTTTTATCCGATTTGTAGGTCGGGATCGATTTCCACAGGGAGCTAGGAATGGAGTCGAGTATCTATTTAGATTGGGATTGTGTAATTGTTCCATATATCATTTCCAATCATTTTTGGGTTTTTCTTTAGTAATCTACTATTATCAACTACTAATTATAATTGCAACTACATTATGCTAAGCGAGAACTGCTACAAGTTGTATCTAATGGATAAAAATGCACTAGGGTAGTGGCATCCTCCTAGGTGGCCAATTGACGGGTAATTGAACCTAAGGCACGATTGACATGATTGGGGAATATGCAATAACCGTTGCACAATTTTACCCACTCTCACACCTCTCAGTAGAGAGAGTGATTTTGCCCAATTCACTTTCTCAAGACCAATATGGTAGGCAAATTTGCTCAAGCAACTAGGGTTCAAGTCGGGTATTACTCTCTCGATGTTTAACCCTTTAATTGGGACTATCAGTTCTCGTGAGTCCATCCCAATTCCTTATTGGGTCCATTTCGGAAACTTAGGCTCTATTTCTCAAGAAGAACCCAAGTCAACTTAGCACAAACTAGTGTTTGCAACCACTAATTTATAGATTAAACCATGAAATTGGCACAAATAACAAACACCCATAGTCAATCTAACCTTAAATCACAACACCCATCAATTACCCACACTAGGGTTGAGCCACAACCCTAGCTGATGGGTCTAGCTACTCATGCTTGAAGAGAAAAATAGAGAAATGGATGAAGCTAAAGACATATTAATTAATTACTAAGGTAAATACAAAGATTCAATGATAAAAACTAAGTAAAAATGCCCAAAATGGCTAAGAAAAGTCTTCTTATGAGCGCAGCTAACGTCTGATAATATCTGATACCCTAAAAATGGAAAAAGGTTCTATTTATACTAAGCTGAAAAAACTGGACAAAAATTCCCCCGCGGGGTCAGTGCGGACCGCACAAGATGGTGTGCGGCCGCACTAGGCTCTTGATTCTACAATTTTAACTCTCTGAACCCAGGCTCCGCGGACCGTGCAGAATGGACCGCGGCCGCGGAGGCTTCCAATGCGGTCCGCACAGAATGGACTACGGACCGCACAGGCTTGAAACCTGGCACTTGACATCTCTCTGAACATTGCTTCTGCAGACCGCATGGAATGGTGGTGCAGCCGCGGTGTCTTCAGTGCAGGCCGCACAATATCTACTGCGGTCGCACTGCTTTGTTGCCTTCTAATCCAGGTCTCTGAATCTCCCTAGTGCGGACCACACAAAGTGTACTGCGGCCGCACTAGGCCTGTTTGTCTTGAGTTTGTCTTGTCTTTGGTACTTGTGCAGGTTTCACTCCTTTTGAGCCGATCTTTGACATCTCGTCACGTTGTTGATCAACCCTGCAATCAAGCAAAACTTATGAGCCTTTTGGGACTATTTTGTATGAATTTATAATCAAAGCGTAAGCAAGAAGGAGCATGAAATGCGGCAAAATACCTAGTTATCAACTCCTCCAAACTTAAGCTTTTGCTTGTCCTCAAGCAAACAAAATAGGACCCACCCTTAAAGGGAAAATCCAAGAATTTTCAGCTGTCCTAAATAACCTCAACTAGCATCAATTGGGACTAATAATTGCCTTCAATATAAATGAATCATTAACGACATTTAACCTTTGAAAAACCATGGATCAAGTGCGACACGAGAGCATCAAGAGTTGACTCAACACATCAAAGAACTCTCTCAATTACTTTGGTCATTGTGGAACCCAAACTCACACATCCTCAACTCTCCCCAAGGAAACCTCACCTTTTTGAATATTGACACATAAACCGAGGTTAATGGAAATCCGCTCATCTCTCTCAAGAAAAAGTCAAAAGTCCGGCTCTAAGTACCATATGCTTGCCCCTCATGTGAGTATCCACTAATGTATGCATCATTCAACTCAAGATCATATAGGGCTTTTGTGGAGTCATTGTGAAGGCTTTTGGTTCAGGGCAGGGAATGCTTTGATCTAAGTGGGTTCCATCTTCCCTTAAGCACTTCTTTTGATTCATTCGGCATACATTCTCTTGACTCTTTGAGTCATCTCGCCTCTTTCTAAGGGGTTAGAGGGACACGTTGTCACTCTTTCTTATGCAATTCAAACCGTTTCTCCTTTTTCAACTTTCCACACCTTTCATTCTTTTGCTTTTCTTGATCCCTTTTTATTCTTTTTCACATTGAGCATTCTTTTTGTCTTTTGCTTTTCTTTCTTTTTCATTGCCTTTCCTTTTCTTCATTTTTGTGCTTTTTACCACTTTGTTGCCACCCTCGTCTCTCCCCCCAAACTTATACTTTTGCCATGTGCTCAAGGAAAGATCGGGTGCCAAGAGAGATTATCTTTTAGAACAGGTATAGGCTTGTCTCATGGTTCTTGAAAGAAAAAGGTCTAAGGCTCAAAAGGGTTAACTAGGGATCATATCATTAGTAGGCTATGGAATTTTTCAAGCTATTATTTGGATCAAAGAGGGCCTATAATCACGTCTCAAGTCAAAATATACCTAGGATTTCGCCTCAATAAACATTCGGGACAACTTCTAGACCAATGGCTCGGGACTTGGATTTGCAATTCAATTACTCACCACACAAGCTAAAGGATCTCTAAAGACATAGAGTCGGGGGCCCATAACGACCTTAGATATGATTTGAGCACACAATGGTCCCGAAAAACCACTTGATGATTATCGGTCAACACAAGAGTCTGAAGGTCACGACTTTTACCATCCTAAACACAACATTTTGTCTTTGACCATGGGATCAAAGGCAAATGTCCTAGGCCCAAGTGAAGCTTTGCTTGAGGTATCCTTAACTATAACCTACTAAAAACAAAACAAAAACAGACTCAAACCCTTAAGAAGGTTTTCACGCCATCCATCATTGGGAAGAGCCACCCGGTTCACACAACACTCCACCTTTGGAAAGAACCGCGACATTAAGAAAACCAAAGGCTTATTGAAAATGTCCAAAACAAAACAAAAGCTACGAACATAAATAAGAAGCTAAAAATGAGAAATTTTTGTGGAAAATAGAATGAATATATACAATAGGGAGTTTGAATATACAACGAGGGATAAATATATACAATATGATGTAACTTTATATACATACCCAAGGAAAGATAAAAAAATGCGATAAAAGTAACTAAATATATAATTATATATAGACCAAATGAAAAATCAAGAAAGCATAAAGATATTAATATATATAGTCATCCATAAATGTGTAGGGCTCACCCCCTCAAATAAAAGCTGGCATTGTCCCCAATGCCAACTAGTCTAAATAAACATAAAAAATAATAGAAAAAAAAAATATATAGAAGACTCCCTAAGCCGTGTCTGTCTGCATATGCTCATGGGTGATCCCTAGGTCCTCTGCGTGCTCGGGAACCTTAGACTGGTTCCCGGTGGTTTGCTCTACTACTACTGGTACCTAGGCCTGGACCTCGACAGGCTGTGGAACTGGTACATCCTATGGCTGACTGGAGGAAGCCTCCGGTGGGCCTGCCAACTGGATGATGGCATCATCTGCTCTAAGGATCTTTCTCCTCTTCGGAGGCTTCTAAGTCTGCTCCGGCTTCGGATGAGCTGCTGAGACTGGGTCATCGAGCAACAGGTCCAAAGGCAGCTGGTCTGCCTTCAATCTATCTAGATCTGCCCGCAGCTCCTTCACGGACTCCTTGGAGGCCCGTGTCTTCCTAAGCTTCTTATGCTCCCGAGCAAGCTCCTTGAGAGCTTTGCTGTGTGAATCGACTGCCTTGGTCAATGTCTCCTGAGTAGTGAGGATTTTCTTCTGGTTCTCAAGTATCTCTTTCAAAGTATCCTCTATCGACTGGGGCACCTGTAGGGCTGGAGGAGCCGACTGAGCCTCTATTGTGGTAGTCAATGTGGACAACTTGGATGAGGCAGTCTGCATCCAGTTGTTTATACTCAGAAGGGTATGTCTCAGCCGGTGGGCAGTGATGGGATGGGCCTGGGTAGATGGGATCTCCGGGCCTGCTGATGTGGAAGGTCCGGGAGACATCTCAGCATGAGTGGAGGCAGGCTCAGTGGGGGTTCTGTACCATAACTAGCTCTTTAGAATGTCCAGTTGGGGCAAAAGTAGGGGCTTTGTAGTTCTTGTCCTTGGGGTTGTCATTCCCCTTCAAGTTGTACCAGGAGAACGGGGCTGTCGCCTTGACCTTGATATCATATGGCCTCTTGTCCACCCCCAAGTCCCGGAAGTACATAGTGAGGGTGTTGGGGAAAGGATAGTTCCGGTAATGCTCGACACCCACTATAGAAATGATTCGGGACATCACATCCCCACGTTGATGGGGTACCCTGCCATAATGGAAGCAACCAAAACAGCCCCAATGGAGAGGAAGAGTCTGGTCATGGCTAGTAGGATCTAACTGGCTGCACACAAATGTCTCCCAACCCCTCGCCTCAAAGTTTAGGGTCCTCCATAGTATTTTGACCCCAACTGTCAACCAATCAGGAACGGTACCCGGGATTGCCAGGTACTGAGCTAACCATGGACGGACCTCCTCGCCCATCTCCATCTTTGCCATATAAAGAGACTCATCCTTCTCGTTGAAAACCAGATATTCGTTGAGCGACTTCCCGTCAAACAACACCTTGAGGTTCTGAACCTTGGTCACTTTGGAGCCCTTTAAGATATGGGCTACATTACAATAGAACTCTTTGACCAAGTGTTCGTTGGTGTCCACACAGCCATCTAAGAAGTGTTCCCAACCTATTCTAGTTCTGAACTGTCTCTACACGTCAGGGTTGTGGGGTAAAAGGTCTCTGTCAATGAAACTCCACTCCGATATCAATTTTCTCACCGGCCACCACTCCCTAAGCTTGTGGTACGCCACCTGGCTCACAAACCTATCCTCCCAAACATCGGGCTTTCTAGTTCGGCCAATGCCTCTAACCTGAGGCTCACCACCCTCAACTACCTCCTTATCCCCTTGCACTTCCTCCTCACCTCCGTCTGCACCCTCCCCAGATAATGAAGCTGTGGGGGAGGTGGAGTATTCACCACTGCCGGCTGCTGAGCCCTCAGACTACTCAGTAGAAACATGTCCTGGGCTTGGCAGTGGGTGATGAGGGAGGGGTGTCTCTATGTCTGGCCCTCTCCGAATACGGGATGCATTCTGGGAGTGAGTCCGAAGAGATCTCCCGAGAGGACTCGTACTTACTCCCCGACATGTCAATGGCTCTGTCAGCCGCTTTTATGGCCTTCCTCATGTTCTTTATGTTTTGATGATCTTGGGGAGTGAGTTTAACCATTTTCTGTTTTCCACCCCAGGAAGATTCACCTCTGCCGGGTTGTTTGGAGCCTTTTCCTCTTTGTTTAACCATTGCCTGCAAACACCATTCAATGTATTTGTTAGTATCTATGCATCAGTTGAAAACAACATTACAAAATGAGTTGCAGAATAAGCCAACAGAATTACAGACAGTTGTAGAAACAGTCCAATGCGGACCGCACAAAATGGAGTGCGGCCGCACAGGGACCAGTGCGGACCGCACAAAAACTACCGCGGTCCGCACAGGTATGGGGTTCAGACTACCCATCTTCTGAATCTTACCAGTGCGGCCCGCACAAAATGGTAACGCGACCGCACTGGGCCAGTGCGGACCGCACAAAATGTAGTCCGGCTGCACTGGGCAAGGGTCACCTTGACACAAGATCATCATTGCGGTCCGCACAAAGTGGTACTGCAGACCGCACTAGGACACCGCGGACCGCATAAAAACGACCGCGGCCCGCACAACGTGCCCAAAAGTGGCACTGAGTTAGGGTTTATCAGAATTGCCTTAAAGTACTATTTTCCACTAAATTATTGTCCCTAAATGATTTACCCAGTCCATAAAACTACTAAGTCCACAAAAATCAACCTTTAAACTAATCTAATCCTCGAGTTGAACTAATTACGGGAGAAAGAAGAAGAAGTATAAGCTAAGAAAAGAAAATGAAAATAGAACAAAATTACAAAATTAAACATGGAAGAAATGAGTGTAATGTTACCAGATTTTGAGGTGGAGTGAAGTTAATCAATGCTAAGCAAGTTTTCACGATCAATTTCAGGGAGTGAACAGTAATAATATGCTTTGAGATTCAATTTTTGCGAAAAAGTAAAAGGGGGTCCCCAGGGTCTATTTATAGAAAAGCCCCTGGGGCCCAGCCTCACCTACCAGTGCGGACAGCACAAAATGGATCGCGGTCTGCACTGAGCTGTTATGATCAAGCTTGGCCAATTATCCCACTGCGGTTCGCACAAAACAGACCGTGGCCGTAGTGGTCCACTGCGGATTGCACAAAGTGTAGTGCGGCCGCAGTGACCAACTTCAGAGAGGTATCACTTTGGCCTTCACCAGTGCGGACCGCACAGAGTGTAGTGCGGCCGCACTGGCAACTTTAGATACTGAACATTTTCTTCACTATGTCTTGCACTACATCAACACAACCCCTGCAACATCTCACGACCAGTCAGCCTAAAAATCAATCCTGTACTACAAAGAAAATCAAAGAAAACAAGAAGAAAAACACATGGGTTGCCTCCCAAGAAGCGCCTGATTTAATATCGCGGCACGACGCATGTTACCATCACATCATTTGAGATGAAGGAGCGCCACCATGTGGCTGCCATCAAACTTTTCAAGATAATGCTTTACCCGGTGCCCATTAACTCTAAAGACTTCACCATTTTTGTTTTTCAAATCAAGAGCACCAAAAGGGATCACAAACACAACTTCAAACGGTCCACTCCATTTAGATTTGAGCTTTCCCAGAAACAAACGTAACCGGGAGTTGAACAAGAGAACCAAATCACCTACATTGAACTCCTTTCCACGAACATATTTGTCATGAAGGTACTTCATCTTATCCTTATACAAGGATGAACTGGAGTAGGCACGAAATCTAAATTCATCGAGTTCATTGAGTTGTTCAACACGAAGATTAGCTACAACATCCTGTCATGACCCTAACCCCAAACTCGGTCGTGATGGCGCCTCTCGTGAAGACAAGTCCAGCCAGACCAAAACAGAACACCTCTTTTAAATAGTTAAATACCATAAATAGTTCTAAAATATGATATAATAACCATAATTTGTGAAATTTACGATAATAACAGTAGAAATCATCCCGACACAGCCTAAACCGGGGTGTCACAAGTCATGAGAAACTAATAAATCCGGATACCATTCTACTAGATACGAAATCCAATATAGAAGTTCAAAAACATAAAAATAGTAAGATAAGGGAGGCACGGGGGTTGCGGACACCAACAGCTACCTCGTAATCTCCGAAAAACACTGCCTAGACTGGGAGGATCATCACTCAGGAGCGGACTCTGCGATGCTTAAATCTGCGCACACGGTGTAGGGAGTAATGTGAGTACTCCGACTCAGTGAGTAATAATCATTAATAATGGCTGAAAGCAAGAAAACACGTAAAGGCACAAAACAATTCTATATCAAACAGTTTAATCACTTAAAGCAGTAAATCCATGAAGAAGTCAAATGAAATTCCTTTAAACCAAGTAAAACAGGTTATTTAGCAGGTAAATAACGAGTAGAAATCTGCCCCTCGAGCACAGTAACAATCGCTCAGAACAGTATCAACCCCTCGGGCTCACTCTCAGTAGAGTATCAACCCCTCGGGCTCACTCTCAGATCATGATGGGTACCCGCACTCACTGTGGGTGTGTAGACTCCGGAGGGGCCCCTTACGGACCAAGTGTTATATCAAGCCAGTTCGTGGCATCATCTCTCGGCACTCAGCCTCGCATCACTCAAGCCACCTCGTAGTATATAAAGTATCTCAGGCCCTCGGCCTCATTTCATTCAGCGTATCCTCACATATGGATCTTAGCCTCGCTCAGTCCGAAAATTATCACAAGCCCCCCGGGCATTAGTAAAACAGTAGTTCTCAGCCCAAAACATCATTTAGAAATATCACTTAAGTTTCAAATCTGAGTAAAAGTGGCCGAGTTCGTAAAATAGTAGATACCAACAAGACTGAGTTCAAATAATAAGTCCAAACAGTGAGGAAATAGTGATAAAAATCCTCGAAGGATTAAATAGTTGGCACAAAGCCCAAATATGGCAATCAGCCCAAATCACAATGATAACAAATAAGTTTCAGTCTAATACGCGGTAAAATCATTGATCGAGACGGACCAAGTCGCAATCCCTAGTAGTAAAAGACCCCACGCTCATCATCCAGCGCGTGTCTCACCTCAATATAGCACTACGATGTGCAATCCGGGGTTTCAAACCCTCAGGACATCATTTAAAATCATTATTCACCTCGAACCGGCTACAACTCTAGCTCGCGACGCCTTTGCCCCTCGAATCTGCCTTCACGCGCGTCGAATCTATCCAAAATCAGAACGAATACATCACAATATGCTAAGGGAACAAAACCCAAGCGAAAACAATCGAAAAATATCAAAAATCCCGAAATTTGCAAAACCCGAGCCCCGGTCCCACTTCTAAAAACTCAGAAATTTCCACATCATTAGATTCCTTATCACCCCATGAGTTCATACATATCAAAAGTTCTACAATCCGGCCTCAAATGGTCCTTCAAATCCCAATTCAAAAGTTCAAAATCCCAAGCCCTAGTTCTTCTATTTTTATCTTAAATTCCATGAATTTCTAGGTTATTTTCACAATAGAGTCACGTTTTAGGTTCAAAAATCTTACCTCCAATCAATTCTCCTTTAATCTCTCTACAATCACCTTTAAAAAGCTCTCAAAATACTCAGCTATGGAGGGAAAATGGTTCAAAATCGCGGATAAAATGTCTTATAAACTTTCTGCCTAGTTCTGACATTCCTTCTTCGCGAACGCGGTCAAACTCTCGCGTTCGCGATGCACAACTTATCTTGACCAGATTTTCCTTCTACGCGATCGCAACATAGGACTTACGAACGGGATGCTTCAACTCTCCAACCTACACGAACGTGGGACTCTACATGCGAACGCGAAGCACAAGGCCAGAGCCCTCCGCGAACGCGATTCCCCAAACGCGAACGCGAAGGCCAAACTCAGGCCAGCCCAAAATCCTTCTATGCGAACGCGACAGTACCCCTCGCAAACGCGATGCAACAAGCTCACTCCCCTTCACGAATGCGTGGCCTGCCTCGCGAATGCGAAGGCCAATATCACACCTTCCTCCTCTTACTCTTCGTGAACGCGAGGACCCTTATGCGAACACGAAGAGATAAATTGCTGCAACTGCTGAGATCAATTTTCTGCAACTTTCCAAACTCAAAAGTGGTCCGATTGACCACCCAAAACTCACCCGAGGCCCCCGGGACCTCAACCAAAAGCACCAACACATCCTAAAATCTCATTCAAACTTGATCCAATCATCAAAACACCTCAAACATCATCAAATTACCCAAAACTCATCGAATTCAAGCCTAAGTTTTCTAAAAACTTTCGAAATACGCTTTCGATCAAAAACCCAACCAAAACACGTCCGAATGACCTAAAATTTTGCACACCCATCCCAAATGACATAACGAAGCTACTGCAACTCTTGAAATTTCATTCCAACCCTCGAATCAAAATCTCACCTACCCACCGGAAATTGCCAAAATACTAACTTCGCCAATTCAAGCCTAATTCTACACCGAACCTCCAAAACAAATTCCGATCACACTCCTAAGTCATATATCACCTACCGAAGCTAACCAAACCACCGGAACTCACATCCGAGCCCTCTAACATATAAGTGAACATCTAGTTGACTTTTCCAACTTAAACCTTCTTAAAAGAGACTAAGTGTCTCATTTCTTACCAAATCCACCTCGAACACAAACTAATCAACTCGATCACATAAAACGCGGATAACGAGGCATAAAGAAGAAGAAATAGGGGAAACAGAGCGATAACTCATGAGACGACTGACCAGGTCGTCACACATCCTATTCAAGATTCAACTTCCTCAAAGCCCACATGGCCTTGTGCTCTAACTCAACCGGAAGATGGCATGCTTTCCCAAACACCAACCGATGCGGAGACATCCCAATCAGAGTTTTGTAAGCCATCCGATAAGCCATAGAGCGTCATCCAACTTTTTCGACCAATTAGTCCTATTTGCATTGACCGTCTTTGACAAGATACTTTTGATTTCTCTGTTGGAGACTTCCACTTGACCACTAGCTTGAGGATGATAAAAGGTCGAAACCTTATGATTGACACTGTACTTGGAAAGCAATGTGTCAAATTCTTTATTGCAAAAGTGAAACCCTCCATCATTAATAATCGCACGAGGAGTGCCAAACCATGTGAAAATGCTCTTTTTAATAAATGCAACAACACCTCCAGGCTTCATTGTTAGGCAAAGCCATGGCTTCAACCCATTTTGAGACATAGTCAACCGCTACGAGAATGTAAGTATTCCCACAAGTGTTAACAAATGGACCCATGAAATCGATGCCCTAAACATCAAAGATATCTACTTCAAGAATGGTATTGAGAGGTATCTCATCCCTTTTTGAAATTTCACCCGTTCTTTTGCAATCGTCACACATCTTCACAAAACTACCCGCATCTTTGAACAAGGTGGGCCAATAGAATCCACAACTAAGAACTTTCAAGGCGGTCCTCACCCCACCATGATGGCCACCATAGGGTGAAGAATGGCAAGCCTCTAAGATACTCAATTGTTCTTCCTCCGGGACACTTCTACGAATCAGACCATTCGTGCAAATCTTGAACAAGTATGGCTCATCCTAATAGAAATCCAAACTATCCCGCTTGAGCTTCTTCCTTTAGTTAGAAGAGAGCTCACACAGGATTACTCCAGTCACAAGGTAATTGGAAACATCGGCAAACCATGGAATATCATTCATTGACACTACAAGGAGTTATTCGTCGGAAAATGAATCATTGATCTCAAGTCCATCACAAGGCCTCCCCTCCTCCTCCAAATGGGACAAGTGGTCCGCCACTTGGTTCTCACTACCTTTTTGGTCCATAATTTCTAGATCAAACTCTTGAAGTAGTAACACCCATCGAATCAATCTTGCCTTGGAGTCTTTCTTTGTTATCAAGTACCTAAGAGCAGCATGATCGGTGTTCACTATGACCTTGGCCCCTATAAGATATGGCCAAAACTTTTCCATTGCAAATACTATAGCCAACAACTCTTTCTCGGTGACTGTATAGCTCCTTTGAGCCTCATTCATGGTCTTGCTTGCGTAGTACACCGGATGAAACATATTGTTAATCCTTTGACCTAAAATAGCCCCAACTGCAACCTCACTTGCGTCACACATGAGCTTGAAGGGCAAGCTCCAATTTGGTACAGTAATGATAGGGGTAGTGGTCAACTTAAGCTTGAGAAGCTTGAATGCTTGCATACATCCCTCATCGAACACAAACTTTGCATCCTTTTCTAGCAACTTGCACAAGGGGTTTACCTCTTTTGAAAAATCTTTTATAAACCTCCCGTAAAAACCTGCGTGCCCAAGAAAACTCCTTACCCCTTTGATAGAAATAGGGGGAGGAAGCCTTGAAATCACCTCTATCTTGGGTTTGTCAACTTCAATTCCATGCTTTGAAATTTTGTGACCCAACACTATACCCTCTTTAACCATGAAATGGCATTTTTCCCAATTGAGTACGAGGTTTGTGTCTTCACATCGGGCCAATAATCTATCCAAATTTCTCAAACATTCTTCAAAGGAATCACCAGCCACACTGAAATCATCCATGAAGGCCTCCAATATATCTTCCACCATGTCAGTGAAAATAGCCATCATGCATCTTTGGAATGTCAACGGAGCATTACACAATCCGAACGACATCCGAGAGAAAGCGAAGGTTCCATACAGACAAGTAAAGGTGGTCTTCTCTTGGTCCTCCGGGGCAATTAAGATTTGATTATACCCCGAGTACCCATCCAAAAAGCAATAAAAAAGCACGCCCCACGAGACAATCAAGCATTTGGTCAAGGAATGGCAATGGGAAATGGTCTTTTCGGGTCACCTTGTTTAGCTTCTGGTAGTCCATGCAAACCCACCAACCTGTGACTGTCTGAGTAGAAATAAGTTCATTGTTTTCATTGGTCACCAGTCATACCACCCTTCTTTGGTACACATTGCACCGGAGAAATCCATGAGCTATCAGAAATGGGGTACACAACCCCGACATCCAACCATTTAATCACTTTTTTCTTCACCACTTCTTGCATAGCCTCGTTCAATCTTCTTTGATGCTCCAAGGAAGGCTTTGCATAATCTTCCAAGATAATTTTGTGCATACAAAATGCGGGGCTTATTCCCCGAATGTCAGCTAGAGTCCATCCAATTGCCCTTTTCTGCTTTTGAAGCACCGCCAAAGTGGCCTCAACCTGCATGTTAGTAAGGCAAGAAGAAAGAATAACTGGTAAAGTAGAGTTTGAGCCCAAGAATTCATACTTGAGGTGTGGAGGAAGTGGTTTTAACTCCAACACCGGTGACTCCTCAATTTATGGTTTTGTTGGTGGAGTTTTCCGATTTTCAATATCCAAAGACAATTTCCTAGGCTTATAAGAATAAGAGCCCATCCCATGTAAGGCATTCACGCACTCCACTCTACTTGCATCCTCATTGACATCAAGATTTAATAGCACGGCCTCAAGAGGATCCTCCACGTTGATCATAGCACTGGTATCATCCACAATCACAGCTGTGACAAGGTCTACAAATGAGCACACCTCGGTGCTATTGGGTTGCTTCATAGACTTGCAAACATGGAAAACGACCTTTTCATCTCCCACTCGGAAAGTAAGCTCACCCGCTTCAACATCAACCAATGCCTTCCCCGTTGCAAGGAAAGGTCTGCCCAAGATAATAGGAACCTCATAGTCCACTTCACAATCCAAAATGACAAAGTCGGCCGGCAAAATGAATTTGTCCACCCGGACAAGCACATCATCAATAATTCCCAAAGGTCGCTTCATCAATCGATCCGCCATTTGAAGTCTCATTGAGGTTGCCTGATACCCAAAGTTTTGAAAACCGAGTAGGGCATTAAATTGATACTAGCTCCCAAGTCACATAGAGCCTTGGCAAAATCAGCACTCCCAATGGTGCAAGGAATGGTGAAAGCACCGAGATCTTTAAGCTTCGGGACCATTGAATGCACTATAGCACTAACTTGGTGAGTCATCTTTATAGTTTTACAATCCATAGAATGCTTCTTTGTAACCAAGTCTTTCATGAATTTTGCATGACCCGACATTTGTTCAAGTGCCTCCACCAAAGGCACATTAATAGATAAGCTCTTCATCATGTCAATGAACTTTTTAAATTGATTATCATTCTTATGCTTCGCGAGCCTTTGAGGATAAGGTGGAGGTGGCCTTGGCAAAGGAGCCTTGGCTTTTGGCACAACCGGCTCCGGCATGTCAATTATGTGTTCCCTAGATGAGTTCACATCATTTTGGGTTTCCTCCTCGACTTTTTGAATATCAATCCTCACTTCATTGTTCACATTTTCATCAACCACATCTTCTACTACCAAAGGGACTTCGTCATCTTGCAACTCAACATCATCATCCACGACTTGCTTTTGCTTAGAGGCATTTACATCACCGCCTCTCCCAGTTTTTGTTGTGACCGCCATAACATGATTGTTCTCACCCTTTGGGTTCACTATCATATCACTTGGTAGAGCACCCTTCGGGCGAGTATTCAATGACTGAGAGATTTGGCCTAATTGCACCTCCATGTTTCGGATATAGGTGTTGTGAGAAGCTAATTGTGCATCAGAATCTGTATTCTTCTTCATCATCTGCTCGAACATCATTTCAATTATACCCATATCATTACCAGAAGAACTAGGACCTTGAGAAGGGAAAGGGGGTGGATTGTTCGGTTGTTGGTACATTGGGGGCCTTTGAAAGCCTTGCCCCCGGTTGCCTTGGTTTCCATTGTTGTTCCACCCTCCTTGATTGTTGTTGTTTCCCCAATTATTGTTATTTCCATTCCAATTGCCTTGGTTGTTGTTTTGATTACCCCAATTGTTGTTTTGGTTGTTGTTGTTCCAATTGCCACCACCTTGTTGTTAATTGCCCCAATTTCCTTGGGGTCGCCATTGTTGGTTTGAAGAGTTGCCTCTATTGCCTTGATAGTTGTTGACATATTGTACCTCTTCATTTTGGTCATCATAACTATCATTTTGATACCTATCATATTCATCAACAAATTCCTTAGAATTTCCTTGATTTTGTTGCCTCCTTTGCCTTCTCTTGTTGACAAGCATACTAACACCCTCCATGGAATTCACTTGGCGAGGATTCTGAACTTGTTGCAACTGCGCCTTAGCCAATTGGTTCATAGTAGTAGTTAGCTCATCTATCGTTTGCCTGTGGTCATGCAATTCCTTGTGCAAATGGATAACCGTATGGTCACCTTGAGGCACATTTGCTCTACTCTGCCATGCTGAAGAAGTGTCCGCCATTTCATTAAGTACCTCACATGCATCATCATAAGAAAGCTTCATAAAATTGCCCCCGACCAATTGGTTAACAATGCATTGATTTGTAGTAAGCTTCATAAAATTGCCCCGGCCAATTGGTTAACAATGCATTGATTTGTAGTATTTATGCCTCGGTAGAAGGTTTGTTGGATCATGGCCTCAGTCATATCATTATTTGGGCACTCCTTCACCATCGTTCTATACCGTTCCTAAATCTCATGCAAAGGTTCCGTTGGCTCTTGCTTGAAGGATAATATTTCATCTCGAAGTGCTGCCATATGACTAGGAGAGAAGAATTTGGTAATAAAATTATCCGCCAAATCATCCCAACTTGTGATGGAATGGTTGGGGAGTCTCTCGAGCCAGTCTAATGCCTTCCCCCGAAGTGAGAACGGGAAAAGTCTCAATCTCAGTGCATCCTCGGATACATTCGTATTCTTGCTCCCGCAATATGTATCAACGAACCCCTTGAGATATTTGTAGGCATTTTGATTCGTAGCGCCCGTGAAGTATCCACGCTGCTCGAGTAAGGTCAACATCACATTGGTTATCTGAAAGTTGCCCGCTCGGATTCTGGGTGGGACAATAGCACTTGCATAACCCTGGTTCGGAAGTATTCTGGGGGCCACTCTTGGAGGTGGCGGAGGAGGTCTGGAATATTGTCATTTGGATTTGCATTGGCATTGCAGCCTCTACGTTGTCCTTGAGGTACAAGAGGTACCTCATCTTGATCAAGATCATCTACCTCCTCCCCCACTATCACATTTCCAAGAGGGTTATTAGCGTTGTTTAAAGACATGTTGGTACCTGAGTAGTGACACAAACAAGTAAGTAACAAAGAAGGAAAGAAGAGCAATACACAAAACTAACTAAATAGATAGCCAAAACCGTTAGCTCCCCGGCAACGGTGCCAAAAAGTGATCACAGCGTACTCCGCACTGCTAAAAAGTAGGAAGAGAGGGTCGCAATAGCTTTTACCCGATTTATGGGTCGGGATCGATTTCCATAGGGAGCTAGGAATGGAGTCGAGTATCTATTTAGATTGGGATTGTGTAATTGTTCCAAATATCACTTCCAATCATTTTAGGGTTTTTCTTTAATAATCTACTATTATCAACTACTAATTATAATTGCAACTAGATTATGCTAAGTGAGAATTGCTACAAGTTGTATCTAATGGATAAAAAGGCACTAGGGTAGTGGCATCCTCCTAGGTGGCCAATTGACGGGTAATTGAACCTAAGGCACGATTGACATGATTGGGGAATATGCTATAACCGTTGTACAATTTTACCCACTCTCACACCTCTCGGTAGAGAGAGTGATTTTGCCCAATTGACTTTTTCAAGACCAATAGGGTAGGCAAATTTGCTCAAACAACTAGGGTTCAAGTCGGGTATTACCCTCTCGAGGTTTAACCCTTTAATTAGGACTATCAATTGAGTCCATCCCAATTCTTTGTTGGGTCCATTTCGGAGACTTAGGCTCTCTTTCTCAAGAAGAACCCAAGTCAACTTATCACAAACTAGTGTTTGCAACCACTAATTCATAGATTAAACCATGAAATTGGCCCAAATAACAAACACCCATAGTCAATCTAACCTTAAATCACAACACCCATCAATTACCCACACTAGGGTTGAGCCACAACCCTAGCTGATGGGTCTAGCTACTCATGCTTGAAGAGAAAAATAGAGAAATGGATGAAGATAAAGACATATTAATTAATTACTAAGGTAAATACAAAGATTCAATGATAAAAACTAAGTAAAAATGCCCAAAATGGCTAAGAAAAGTCTTTTTATGAGCGCAGCTAACGTCTGATAATATCTGATACCCTAAAAATGGAAAAAGGTTCTATTTATACTAAGCTGGAAAAACTGGACAAAAATTCCCCCGCGGGGTCAGTGCGGACCGCACAAGATGGTGTGCGGCCGCACTAGGCTCTTGACTCTACAATTTTAACTCTCTGAACCCAGGCTCCGCGGACCGCGCAGAATGGATCGTGGCCACGGAGGCTTCCAATGCGGTACGCGCAGAATGGACTGCAGACCGCACAAGCTTGAACCTTGGCACTTGACATCTCTCTGAACATTGCTTCTGCGGACCACATGAAATGGTGGTGCGGCCGCGGTGTCTTTAGTGCAGGCCGCACAATATCTACTGCGTCCGCACTGCTTTGTTGCCTTCAAAGCCAGGTCTCTGAAACTCCCTAGTGCGGACCACACAAAGTTTACTGCGGACGCACTATGCCTGTTTGTCCTGAGTTTGTCTTGTCTTTGGTACTTGTGTAAGTTCACTTCTTTTGAGCCGATCTTTGACATCTCGTCACGTTGTTGATGAACCCTGCAATTAAGAACAACTTATGAGCCTTTTGGGACTATTTAGTATGAATTTATAATCAAAGCGTAAGCAAGAATGAGCATGAAATGCGTCAAAATCCCTAGTTATCACAATTGTGAACCCTAGTCGCAATTGCAACACCTGCAACCGCAAAAATCATAACTTAGACGTATTTCAACCATTTTTCAAACCCTTTCAAAATCAAAACACTCTTGAGCAAATTTTCAAAGACAAGTATTCTTCCAAATCAATTGTAAGTCATTTCTAACTTGTTTTTATTAATTTTTAACATCTTTCCTCATGATTTCAACTCAAAATCAAAGGTTTTCATGGGGGAAATTGGGTGTTTTGGGTAGAACCTAGGTTTTTCAAAATTTGGGGATTTGGACCTCTATTTGAGATCCGATTTCACAACAAATTGTATATTTGGGTTTGTGGGGGAATGTGTAATCAGGTTTTGGTTCGAACCTCGGATTTTGACCATGTGGGCCTGGGGGCTGTAACGACCCGATCGGTCGTTTTGAACTTTTGCACTTTGATCGCCAGTTCCCGGGCATGACTTGCCCCGTGTAATGTATTATCACTAATGTAGATCGTTGGTTTTGGTTTTCAGGAAAAATCGGAATGAATTTGAAGAAACAGTCTCAGTTGAAAGCTTTGAATTTGAAAGGTTTGACTAAGAGTTGACTTATTTGTATATGAGCTCGGATCGAAAATTTTATTATTTGGATAGCTTCGTTGGGTGATTTATGACTTAGGAGCGCGATCGGAATGCATTTTGGAAGTCCGTGGAAGGATTTGGCTTGAATTGGCAAAGTTAATATTTAGGCGAATTCCGGTTGATAGGTGAGATTTTGATCCGAGGGTCGAAATAGAATTCCGAGAGTTGATGTAGCTTTGTTATGTCATTTGTGATGTGTGTGCAAAATTTCAGGTCATTTGGACGTCGTTTGGTCGACTTTTTGATCGAATTCGGATTTTGGAAGTTTTGGAATTCTTAGGATTGAATCCGAGGGTGATTTGATGTTTTGATGTTGTTTTGAGCATTCCGAAGGTTGGAACAAATTTGAATTATGTTATGGGGTGTGTTGGCATGTTTGGTCGGGGTCCCATGAGTCTCGGATAAGTTTTGGAAGAGTTTTTGGAAGATTTTGCCGTTTTGAGCATAAGCATGTAATGATCCAAAGGTCCATTTTTAGTTCTAGAGATCGAAATTTGATTTCGAGATTTCCGGAATTTTTATAATGAATTATAGAACTGATCTGGAATGTTTGGTCTAATTTCATCAAGTCGCGATTGGGTTTTTGACATGAAACATGAGTTAATTGTTTAACGAGCGAAATGGGTATTGAACTGAGCAAATGAGCTTCGAATTGAGTTTCGAGTGAAGGGCTATGTTCGTATTATTATTTTTGACTCATAGGAATAAGAATCATCGAATTACGAGTTCGTATGATGGAGTTAGAGCCTTTTTAGTGAAAAGAAAAGCTGCTGCAATTTTCTGGGCAGTTTCTGCATTTTTCGCACGTGTGAACAGTGACCGTACCTGAACAGTACCCCATGTGCAGTACCCCATGAATAGTACCCCATGAAAAGTACCCCGTGAACAGTACTAGACAGAATGTTAAATTCTGGAAAATGGGACGAATCTTTTCCATTTTTAGCAAATTGGAGCTCGGGGAGAGGCGATTTTCGGGAGATTTTAAGAGAAAACAACGGGGTAAGTATTCTTAACTTAATTTTGGTTAGATTATCCGAATCTATTACTAGTTTTGGCATTTAATTGGTGATTTTAGTTGGGAAAATCTTGAAAACCCTCTTGGTTTAATTTTATAATTTGAGGGTCGAGTTGATATCAGATTTTAGTAAAATTGGTATGGTTGGACTCGTGATTGGATGAGGTTTCATATTCCGTAATTTTTGTTGGGTTCCAAGATGTGGGCCCCATGGGCGAATTTTGAGTGCAATTTCGGATTTTTTATGGAAAATGTAGAATTTCATATGGAATTAATTCCTATAATTTTTATTAACTGAATCGAATTATTGTGGCTAGATTTGAGGCATTCAGAGGTCGATTTGAAAGACAAAGGCATCGCGAGCTAGAGGATTAGCCGGTTCGAGGTAAGTAATGATTGTAAATACTGTCCTGAGGGTTTGAAACCCCGGATTATACGTCGTTGTGTTACTTTGAGGTGACTTGCACGCTGGATGACGAGCGTGGGTTAGAGCACCGCTGGGGATTGTGACCTAGTCCATCCCGAACGAATATTTTAATGCGTATTTGATAGTTAATTGTTTGACATTATTATATTTTTGGGTTGTATGCCATGTTTGGGGCCTTGTGCCGACTTGTTGAGACCCTTAGGGGCATTTTTACTATCTTTCCTCACTCTATTTGTTTGAAAGCATATTCTCAGTCATGTTTTACCTGTTTACTGCTCAAATCTGGCTTTATCACTATATTCTTAAAATGTTGAAATTGTTTTGGGCTGAGTTCCCTGTTTTACTGAGATAGACCGAGGGTCTGATTGTGAGATTGATGACTGAGATAGACTGAGAGTCTGATGGTGAGGTTAATGACTGAGCGAGGCCGAGGGCCTAGTTGTGAGGATTATATATCTATGGATCGGGCTGCACGCCGCAATATATGAATCGCGCTGCACGCCGCAGCGATACTTATATGGATCGGGCTACGCGCCGCAGCAATATAGCGCTTGGGCTATAGGAGCCCCTCCGGAGTCTGCACACCCCCAGTGAGAGCAGTCGACTATTTATATGGATCGGGTTGTGCGCCACAGCGATGCATGGATCGGGCTGCATGCCGCAATGGTTACTTTGATTTCAGTTATTGTGAGAGATATACGGATCGGGCTGCATGCCGCAACGGTTACTATATGGTACCAATTGAGCATGAATGTTGAGTGCGAGTACTGATTGGTAAGAGTTGAGTCACGAGTGACAGAGAGGCTAGCCCGCGGGGCGATAGATATATACATGCATATGAGTGATGTTTTTGTCCTAAGAGGCCTGTTTATGGACTTATTGATTTCACTCCTCTTTAAAGTGAATTTCTATCGAATATATTGATTTATCGACTGTTTTCACTCATCTTTATATTGAGCCTCTGTAGGAAAGTTGAACAAATATTTTAAAACAACTTTTATTTAAACTGGGGTTTATGAGATGTTCAGAAATTAATCAATGATTTGGCATTGGTTATTTCCATTGAGATTTTTAAGTTATGAAGTGTTTATGATTACTGTTTTGCCCGAGGGGCTATTTTACAAACTATGTTTTGCCCGAGGGGCCGATTATGGCTTTAATCTCTATTATTATCTTAAATGGTATTGAACCCCTACCGAAACTGCTGGAAAGTATTTCAAAATAATATTTACTAAAAGCTGGATTTTAAAAGGGAAGATTGACTCGTATTATGATTTGAAGGCATGTTGTGTTTATTGAGCCTACCATGAATGTGGATTCATTGTTTCCTACTGCTCAGCCTTTATTTACTCTTATTACTTACTGGGTTGGAGTACTCACATTACTCCCTGCACCTCGTGTGCAGATTCAGGTATATCGGAACCTGGTAGCGGGTATTGATAGCTCAGCCGTGGAGTCATCAGAGTTAGCATGGTGGCTGCATGACGTTCGCAGCACCGCTTCCTTCCCCTCATTGTTGTTACTGTATTTAGTACATTTTTAGACTTTTGTTGTATTTAGACCTTGATAGTTGCTCATGACTAGCGACACCCCAATGTCGGGCTGGTATTTTATTCCGCACTATTATTTCAGGATTTTATTATGAAACATTGTTTAATTTAAAGATTTAAAAATGACTTTTAATGCTTAAAAGGTTAAGGTGAGTGTTGTGTCACCTGGCCTTGTCTTCACGAGAGGCGCCATCACGACCGGGCCAGTTTGGGGTCGTGACAAGTTGGTATTAGAGCCTGGGTTACATAGGTCTCACGAGTCATGAGCAGGGTTAGTAGAGTCTCGCAGATCGGTACAGAGACGTCTATATTTATCCTCGAGAGGCTGTAGAACCTTTAGGAAAAACTTCACATTCTTGAATTCTTATCATGCGTCATTGATTCAGCTTGAAAGGTAACTCCTTGAACTCTTTCCACGTGTTCGTATGCGCGCATGGGCGCTTGATATCAGATGTGCATCGATGGCTTGTGATTCTCTGATCGAGGGGCGAGATGCGATATCTGTAAGTTGATGTTGGGCCAGTCTGGAGGACTTGAGACCGGATCTTTGCCTATGGCTTGAGCACCGAGGTGCTGATTGTGTGAGCAAGTGTTTTGAACTTATATGTTCGATATTGTCCCTATTAGTGGGAGTGACGGCTAGTTAGCTACGTGATGAGTATGTTAGTACTGCGAGATGTATCTATGTAACTTGGAAGTGACGAGGAAGGTCTGCGAGATGATAGATGAACTATTAAGTGTATGATTTCCATTGTGATTGGATGTGTAGCTCCAAGTTATGGGCGCATGGAGAATCTTTTCGTGTCTCCTAGTTAGGAGTGAAGTAAATTTTATGTTGCGATATGAGTTCAGACTCAGGAAGACTAAGTGGCTATGTAATGTGTATAATGATGGAAGTTATATGGAAGGCAAAGCAGGTGGGTTATCCCCTGCGATATGTTCTGGAGTTGTGCGATCTTTATGTTGTCTGTTAGAAGATCCCGTTTACAAGTGAAATATATGTGTGAAGTTAATTTGGGTCGCTTAAGAGTGTGGGTTTAACTATTACGAGAGTGAATGCAAGATTTGCATAGAGTTAAAGTACCCGATGGTCGGTGTTTCAAGAGCTTATGAAGGATTGAGTCTAATCTCACTATGGTATTATGGCAGCAATAAAGTATACGCGTTATGAGTTATGGCACGTGTTTTGATCTATGGCTTTGAGCCAAGTGGGGGAGTCCGCTATTGAATAGTTGATTGCACGGTTATGTGCTCTAATGGTTCCAGTTTGAGGCGTATTTGTGAATCAGTTATGGCTCGAGTAAAGGAAATTTCAATAAAGGTTATGTTATGCTTTATGGGTGTACGAGAATCGCGGAATGACTTGAGTTGTGGTTGGTAAGGAATGCTCGGTGCATAGGGCAGGAAGTTTCTTGGTTATATTGAAATGAGGTCACATTCTACAGTGTCGGAGTGCAAATGAAGCACAGGTTGTTCGGTTTGTTTAATCAATCTAACTGCGGTTTGAGTAGAGTGGATGCCTCTACAGAATGGTCATATTGTGTTCCAAATTTTACATGCAATAATTGGAGGCTTTCAAGTTATACTTATGGATAGAAACTGAGTTTTCCTTGGAAAACGTCAAGACTTGTGGTGTTTTCTATATTAATTGTGGGATTCTATGTATTAGTATTAGGAGGTAACAGATTTAGATCCGCAGGAAGTTCTTCAGAGCGAAGTATTTCGAATGTGGTGCTTTTGGGAATATTTAAGAGAGTATTCAGCGGCTTATAAGTCTTAGACAGTGTGGTTTTATGCTTGGGTCTCGTGTGGTAATCCTAGGTTGAGAAATTGTGGTGCTACAGCAAGAGAGAATATCAAGTTGAAAATGAATCAGAAAGAAATTTAGATAGATGGAATAGTTTGATAGTAGACCGAATCGGTATGGTAAGGATATGATTTATTCCGTGCGTGTGTTCGAGGTAATGAGTTCTTACAGGTATTTTGCAGCGATGCTCTTAGGTTTTGATGACTTGCTTAGCTTGATCGAGTTAGAAGGATTTACTCTTGACATGTCTGATTTGTGCAAAGGGAACTCAGAGAGTTCTTGATGGTTTTACCGCGGTTTGAGAATGTATATTTTCTGTGGACATGGGATGTATAGTGATTTTCCTTCTAGATGGGACCAATGGAAGGTTCGTGACTAGTGAATATGCAGTTGATTGTGGCTTGGAAAGGGATTTTAAAGTTCTCATATTTATCATAGGATGGCATGTTATATGTGGTATGTTGTGTAGGGCGGGGATTGGCATATGTAAGGTCGCAATTCAGTTTTGAAAGGAAGGTCATAAATTCTTAGACAGCACAGGCAGTATCAAATGACTAGGTAAATGATATTACTAAATGGTGTGTCTTGATAATGGTATGCACTTCAGAAAGAGGGAAATGTGGTTGAGTTAATAATACATCATAGGTATTGCGGTTGTGGACTGTGAGAAAATATCTAAGGTTGGTCAGAGGGTAGTATGTGCTATGATTCAGTCGTTGTGAACCTTTGGAGGATTATTTATCTATTGTGTGTGACTAGACTTGATGTATGGTCCATTGGTAGACCTATATGGATGTGTGTTCTGTATCACGACGGCTTGGTTGACTTCGAGTTGCCAATGGTGAGGTGTGTGTTGATTCGTCTGTTATTGAGCTTATTAGTAATCTGGGGAGACCTATGAGTTACCTTTCTGTGTTGCGAGGCGTTATGATTTGTTGGTTATAGGCACATATGGTGCAGTTCTATTAGGGTTTCATAGTGGAAGTCGAGTGGGAAGAGTAATTTGGTGTTGCTCGGTGAACGGTGTATTGGTTATGTCCTATCGGGTGTGCGTGGTGTATATTATTTGTTTCACCGTGGGTGTAATGATTGCTTTGGTTCGAGACATCAGATTATGTGTGGTTGTCGATTTCGAGCATAATGACTTGAGGTGTTTCATATGGAACAGTGTTGGATAGGATCGCGCATCACAGCGAAGTTATGTGGAGGTATGACCTTGCGGGTTAGATTCGTGTGTTATGTTCCTATAATGCGAGATAGGTTCTCAGCCTTGTGTTGTGGCGGTACTGGTGAGCTTGAGGTACAACTCTTTCAATTGAGTCATTTTCATGATTTGAGTATGTTCGGACCATTGCTTATTGCTGCGCGTATTATGCAAGTGGTGTTTTAGGCCTGTATGGATGTGTCATGTCACCAGAGTAGTGTGTTGGATTAGAGGAGATCGTTGGGATCTTTAATGAATACAAACAGATTCGATTTCAGCATGCCGGGAGGATAAAATTGAGGTTCGGCTCAGAAATTTGCTATGGTCCTTGCCAAAGGAGAAGTGGCCTTATGAGTGGTTGATCTGAGACATGGTTATGGTTTATTGTGTGTTTCATTTATCATTGGCAGTATATGGAAGTGTTGGAATGAGACTTTAGTTGATAAAAGGTTTTCTGTCGGTATTCGGTTGTTATGTGCAGCTGCTGTGAATAGAAGTTATCGCTACGAGTGTTTGAGTTATGTGGTATATCATATAATTGCACCTGAGGTTGCAGGCATAGGCTATTACAGCTGGTTCGGGCCTATTCAGTGTATGAGTGTGAGGTTTTGATCGTATTGATGGTTTCAAAAGTGAAAATGTGGTTCTATGATTCATGGGCTAGATTGGGTTGTGTAATTTCAGCTTCTATGTTTTATCACACCTATATGAGATAGGGTGACGTGGGATCACCCCCGGGTTATGCATGGTAAAGTTATTCAGCTATTGGTTGGCTTTAAGAACAACTCTAAGTACATTCGAGGACGATTGTGTGTTTAAGTGGGGGAGGATGTAACGACCCGACCGGTCGTTTTGAACTTTTGCACTTTGATCGCCAGTTTCCGGGCATGACTTGCCCCGTGTAATGTATTATGACTGATGTAGATTGTTGGTTTTGGTTTTCAGGAAAAATCGGAATGAATTTGAAGGAACAGTCTCAGTTGAAAGCTTTGAATTTGAAAGGTTTGACTAAGAGTTGACTTATTTGTATATGAGCTCGGATCAAAAAATTTATTATTTGGATAACTTCGTTGGGTGATTTATGACTTAGGAGCGCGATCGGAATGCATTTTGGAAGTACGTGGAAGGATTTGGCTTGAATTGGCAAAGTTAATATTTTGGTGAATTCCGGTTGACAAGTGAGATTTTGACCCGAGGGTCGAAATGGAATTCCGACAATTGTTGTAGCTTCGTTATGTCATTTGTGATGTGTGTGCAAAATTTCAGGTCATTTGGACGTCGTTTGGTCGGCTTTTTGATCGAATTCGGATTTCGGAAGTTTTGGAATTCTTAGGCTTGAATCCGAGGGTGATTTGATGTTTTGAGCGTTCCGAAGGTTGGAACAAGTTTGAATTATGTTATGGGGTGTGTTAGCATGTTTGATCGGGGTCCCATAAGTCTCGGATAAGTTTTGGAAGAGTTTTTGGAAGATTTTGTCGTTTTGAGCATAAGCATGTAATGATCCAAAGGTCCATTTTTAGTTCTAGAGATCGAAATTTGATTTCGAGACTTCCGGAATTTTTATAATGAATTATAGAACTGATCTGGAATGTTTGGTCTAATTTCATCAAGTCGCGATTGGGTTTTTGACACGAAACATGAGTTAATTGTTTAACGAGTGAAATGGGTATTAAACTGAGCAAGTGAGCTCCGAATTGAGTTTCGAGTGAAGGGCTATGTTCGTATTATTATTTTTGACTCATAGGAATAAGAATCATCGAATTACGAGTTCGTATGATGGAGTTAGAGCCTTTTTAGTGAAAAGAAAAGCTGCTGCAATTTTCGGGGCAGTTTCTGCATTTTTCTCACGTGTGAACAGTGACCGCACCTGCGTGAACAGTACCGTGAACAGTACCCCTTGAACAGTACGGGACATAATGTTAAGTTCTGGAAAATTGGACGAATCCCATTTTCTATTTTTACCAAATTGGAGCTCGGGGAGAGGCGATTTTCGGGAGATTTTCAGAGAAAACAACGGGGTAAGTGTTCTTAACTTAATTTTGGTCAGATTACCCAAATCTTTTACTAGTTTTGGCATTTAATTGGTGATTTTAGTTGGGAAAATCTTGAAAACCCTCTTGGTTTAATTTGAAGATTTGAGGGTTGAGTTGATATCGGATTTTAGTAAAATTGGTATGGTTGGACTCGTGGTTGGATGAGGTTTCATATTCCATAATTTTTGTCGGGTTCCGAGATGTGGGCCCCACGGGCGAATTTTGAGTGCAATTTCGGATTTTTAATGGAAAATGTAGAATTTCATATGGAATTAATTCCTATAATTTTTATTAACTGAATCGAATTATTGAGGCTAGATTCGAGGCATTAGGAGGTCGATTTGAGAGACAAAGGCATCGCGAGCTAGAGGATTAGCCGGTTCGAGGTAAGTAATGATTGTAAATACTGTCCTGAGGGTTTGAAACCCCGGATTATACGTCGTTGTATTACTTTGAGGTGACTTGCACGCTGGATGACGAGCGTGGGGTAGAGCACCACTGGGGATTGTAACCTAGTCCATCCCGAACGAAAATTTTAATGCGTATTTGATAGTTAATTGTTTGACATTATTATATTTTTGGGTTGTATGCCATGTTTGGGACCTTGTGCCGACTTGTTGAAACCTTTAGGGACATTTTTACTATCTTTCCTCACTCTATTTGTTTGAAAGCATATTCTCAGTCATGTTTTACCTGTTTACTACTCAAATCTGGCTTTATCACTATATTCTTAAAATGTGGAAATTGTTTTGGGATGAGTTCCCTGTTTTACTAAGATAGACCTAGGGTCTGATTGTGAAATTGATGACTGAGATAGACTGAGAGTCTGATGGTGAGGTTAATGACTGAGCGAGGCCGAGGGCCTAGTTGTGAGGATTATATATCTATGGATCGGGCTGCACGCCGCAACGATACTTATATAGATCAGGCTGCGCGCCGCAGCAATATAGCGTTTGGGCTGTAGGAGCCCCTCCGGAGTCTGCACACCCCCAGTGAGAGCAGTCGACTATTTATATGGATCGGGCTGTGCGCCACAACGATGCATGGATCGGGCTGCACGCCGCAACAGTTACTATATGGTACCAATTGAGCGTGAATGCTGAGTGCGAGTACTGATTGGTAAGAGTTGAGTCACGAGTGACAGAGAGGCTAGCCCGAGGGGCGATAGATATATACATGCATATGAGTGATGTTTTTGCCTGAGATGCCTGTTTATGGACTTATTGATTTCACTCCTCTTTAAAGTGAATTTCTATCGAATATGTTGATTTATCGACTGTTTTCACTCATCTTTATATTGAGCCTCTGTTGGAAAGTTGAACAAATGTTTTAAAACAACTTTTATTTAAACTGGGGTTTATGAGATGTTCAGAAATTAATCACTAATTTGACATTGATTATTTCCACTGAGATTTTTAAGTTATGAAGTGTGTATGATTACTGTTTTGCCCGAGGGGCTGTTTTACAAACTATGTTTTGCCCGAGGGGCCGATAATGGCTTTAATCTCTATTATTATCTTAAATGGTATTGAACCCCTACCGAAACTGCTGGAAAGTATTTCAAAATAATTTTTACTAAAAGCTGGATTTTAAAAGGGAAGATTGAATCGTATTATGATTTGAAGGCCTGTTGTGTTTATTGAGCCTAACGTGAATGTGGATTTATTTTTTCATACTGCTCAGCCTTTATTTACTCTTATTACTTACTGGGTTGGAGTACTCACATTACTCCCTGCACCTCGTGTGCAGATTCAGGTATATCGAAACCCGGTAGCGAGTGTTGATAGCTCAGCCGCGGAGTCATCAGAGTTAGTAAGGTAGTTGCATGACGTTCGCAACACCGCTTCCTTCCCCTCATTGTTGTTAATGTATTTAGTACATTTTTAGACTTTTGTTGTATTCAGACCTTGATAGTTGCTCATGACTAGTGACACCCCGATGTCGGGCTGGTATTTTATTCCCCACTGTTATTCCAAGATTTTATTATGAAACATTGTTTAATTTAAAGACTTAAAAATCACTCTTAATGCTTAAAGGGTTAAGGTGAGTGTTGTGTCGGCTGGCCTTGTCTTCACGAGAGGCGTCATCACGACCGGGCCGGTTTGGGGTCGTGATAGGGGCGATTTTTGACTTTTTGGGAAAAACTTTAGAAAATCTATTTTCATTCATTGGAATTAATTTATTTAGCATTTATTAATATAGTTAAGTAACGTGTGGCTAGATACGAGTGAATTGGTGGTGGAATCAAGAGGTAAAGCGATAGTTGAGGCTTGAATTGTGTTCGTAGCATCGAGGTAAGTGTTTGGACTAACCTTAGCTTGAGAGATTAGGAGTTAAGTCTTAATTGATACGTGTTAACTGTGGAGTACGACGTATAGGCATGGTGACGAGTATCTATACATCGGTGTCAAGCATGCCCGTTATGACGACCCAAAGGATCATCACCTATTTTCTCCCTTTTTTTTCATGCTTCCGAGGCCTTGAAAACCTCATCTTTAGTTGCCACGATTTGTGTGCGCAGTCCGGGCGCGTAGCCGAAAAGCTTATATGTGAAATTCTGTGAAAAATGCTAAAATTTGGTATTAAAATGAGTAAAGTTGACTTTGGTCAACATTTTGGGTAAACGGACCTAGACCTGTGATTTGACGGTCCCGAAGGGTCCGTAGAAAAATATGGGACTCAGGCATATGCCCAGAATTGAAATCCGAGGTCCCAAGCCCGAGAAATAAATTTTTAAAAGAAATTATTTTTCTGAAATTTATTTGGAAATTTGAAATGAAAACGAATTAGAAAGCATTGGTATCGGGCCCGTATTTTGGTTCAGGCGCCCGGTACAGGTCTTATATGTGGTTTAAGCGCTTCCTGTGAAATTTGATTGAAATCGGATGTCATTTGACGCGTTTCGGACCTAAAACTCTAAGTTGAAAGTTTATGAAGTTTGATGAAAAAGTGATGATTTTGGGGATTGATTCCTCGTTTATGATGTTATTTTGGAAATTTAATCGCATGGTTAAGTTGGTAGGATATTGTTGAGTTAGTGTGTGTGTTTGGTTAGGAGCCCCGAGGGCTCGGGAGTGTTTCGGAGTGGTTTTAGCCTTAGAGATGTTGCAGAATCTGCTGTCTGCTGTTGCCCAATTCTTTGTTCTATACGATCGCATAGCTATATCCTCGATCGCATAGTGTAAATTTTCAGGGGTTCAGTTTGTTCTGTGCGATCGCATAGTGCCTCCCGCGATCGCATAGTGTGTTAGACCAGCTTTCACTATTTTACTCTATGCGATCGCATTGCCTTGTCTGTGATCGCATATCCCATCCCCATTTACTCTATGCGATCGCATTCCCTCTTCCGCGATCGCATAGAGCAAATTTCGCCCAGTTAAATTTTTAAAACTTCAAAAACAGTAGCTACGGGATTTTCATAAGAACACATGAGCTCTTTCTTCTCCAAGGTCCTTAGGCATCTATTGAAGCTCTCTTTCACCAATACTTCTTGGGTTAGTAAATTTCAACTCGTTTTCTTCATTTTCCATCAATGTCTATTGAATTCCTAAGCCTAAAACATTTAATTTAGAGTAGAAATTAGGGGTTTTGGGTAGAGTTAGGTTTTTGGGAATTTTGAGTGATTAAACCTCAATTTGGGGTCGGATCTTAAAATAAATTATATATTTGAACTCGTGGGGTTATGGGTAATCGGGTTTTAGTCCGAGCCTCGTGTTTGGACCATGTGGACCCGGGGTCGAATTTTGGTATTTTTGGAAGAATGCTAGGAACTTCATATCTAAGCTATGGGATTTTGTTATCGAGTCTTTATTGATATTATTGAATTAATTATGCCTAGATATCGTTGTTTCGGAGTCGGATTATAAATGAAAGGCGGTATTTGAGGGTTGATCGCTATTCTTTGGACCGAGGTAAGTGTTTGTTCTAACTTTGGCTTGAGGGAATAGGATTAGAGTGTTGGTTGCTATTTGCTAATTGTTGAGTATGGTGTATAGGCATGGTGACGAGTATCTATACACCGGAGTCTAGCATGACCGTGAGTCTTATTTGTGTTTATTCGGATTTTGTGATACCCCTTCCTTGTTAAATTGATAAATTTCATATAATGTGAAGAGTTTGAGGAAGAATTATGATTTGTACATTCTTGGAGCATTGGCTTGAGTATATCGTAAATCGTGAAAGTATATGAAATGATTGAACCGCTTTTGGAGCGTTGGCTCAGGTGGTAAAGTGAGATAAGAGGTAAAAAGTGAAAGAAAGAGAAAGAATTATTGAATTGCTCCCTTACCGGGATGCTTGTTGCTTTGTTGACTATCTCCGTTGCCGGGATGCTGAGATTATTGATATTGTTCCCTTGCCGGGTATTAACTGCTTAATTGTGCTCCCTTGCCGGGAGTTAGCTGTTTATTTGTATTCCCTTGCCGGGATTTCTATCATTATTTGTCTACTCCCTTGCCCCTTGTTTGTGATTGTTGCTTGGGTGAGGAAGAGTGATAAAGCAAGAAGGGTGATGTCATGCATTGTTTGCTATTGTGAGGAAAGAGTGATAAAGCACGAAGGGTGATGCTGTGCATTGTTTGCTATTGTGAGGAAAGAATGTAAAGCACGAAGGGTGATGTCGTGCCGCACGATGTACCATTCCGTGCCGATTTTATTAATTATATGGTGAGGAAAGAGAGTAAAAGCACGAAGGGTGATGCTGTGCATATTTTATTTATATGATTGCTTTGGTGAGGACGAGAGTAAAAGCACGAAGGGTGATGTCGTGCATTTGTTGCTTTCTGATTATTTGTTCATATCCGAGTTATGTTGTTTCTTTCATTACTTGTTCTTATTTGATTTACTTCGAGGTTATAGATTTCCTTACCCTATTTTCCTTGTGATTGTTGTTTGGGTGAGGAAGAGCGTAAAGCACGAAGGGTGATGCCGTGTATTGTTTTGGTGAGAACGAGAGTAAAAGCACGAAGGGTGATGCCGTGCAAATTGTTGATTTTTGATTCTTGTTGACATTCTAGCTTTGTTACTTCTTTCTATTATTGAGGATTTCTATTTGAAACTGTTAGCTCCCCATAGCTTGCTTCCCCCCCCTTAGCTGTTTAAATTCTGTATATTTCCTTTTATTGTATATATCTGCACAGGTTGTTTTTGGTAGGTCCTGTCTAGCCTCGTCACTACTTCGCCGGGGTTAGGACAGGCACTTACCAGCACATAGGGTCGGTTGTGCTGATGCTACACTCTGTGCATCTTTTTGCACAGATCCAGAAGCAGCTTTTGGACCTCAACAGTAGGATTTGATCGGGAGCTGATTTCAGTCCAGAGACACCAAGCTAGCCTTGCTAACGTCTGCAGGCCCGGAGTCTCTCTCTCCTTATTCAGTTTGTTATCTTTTGTACCGAAACAAACAGTTTAAAATTTTCTTTCAGGCGATTGTATTTAGTAAATCTTAGAAGTTCGTGAGCATTGTGACACCAATCTTGGGTAGAGGATTATGTTAAACTTTCCGTATTTCTATTCAGTTTCTATATAAGTTAAGACTTCCGCTTTTATTTAATTGTCTCATTTTGTTTATATTGTTGCGAATGTTATAAGAACTATTTTAATACTTGGCTGGCCTAGCTCCAATAGTAGGTGCCATCACGACTCCCGATGGTGGGAAATCCGGGTCGTGACAAGTTGGTATCAGAGCACTAGGTTACTAAGGTCTCACAACTCACGGACAAGCTTGGTAGAGTCTGAGGGATCGGTACGGAGACGTCTGTATTTATCCCGCAGAGGCTACTGAGTTAGGAAAACTTCACATTTGTTCTTTCTTGTCGTGCAGTTCTGTTTCTCAAACACTGATTGTCTTCCTGCTCCGTCCTTTCGCAGATGGCGAGGACATGCGCTTCCTCATAGACCGCGCAGCAGCCCGAGCCCCCAGAAGCAGCTCCTATTAGGGGCAGAGGGCGAGACCGAGGCCGTGCCAGAGGCCGAGGCAGGGGCAGAGCTCAGCCCCGAGCAGCAGTTCCAGAGGTGGCGCCTCATGTTGACTATGATGAGGAGGTTCCAGCTCCAGTAGCTCCGGTGGGTCCAGCTCAGGTTCCAGAGGGTTTCATAGCCACTCTAGTGTTTCAGGACGCTTTGGTCCGATTGGTAGGCTTCATAGAGAGCGTCTCTGGAGAAGGTTTGCTTCCAGTAGCACCAGCCACTTCTCAGGCTGGGGGAGGAGTTCATACTCCTGCTACATGTACTCCGGAGTAGGTAGCTCCCTAGGTTCAGGTTCCGATGGTTCAACCAGCAGCGGTAGTTCAGCCGGGTACAGCGGCTCAGACCGGCGATGGTACGGCTATGTCCGCCGATGCTCTGTGGAGATTGGGTCGATTCACTAAGCTATTTACTACCACATTCAGCGTGCTTCTTCAGAGGATCCCCAGGATTTCTTATATAGCTGCCACGAGGTTCTTCGGAACATGGGTATTGTTGAGACCAATGGAGTTGATTTAGCCACCTTTCGTCTATCTGGATCCGCCAAGACTTGGTGGAGGGACTATTGCTTAGCCAGACCAGCAGGGTCACCGTCTTTGACTTGGGACCAGTTTGCAGAGTTGTTTTTGGAGAAGTTTCTCCCAGTCACTCAAAGGGAGGCTCTTCGCAGGCAGTTTGAGTGCCTCCAGCAGGGTTCTATGACTGTTACCCAGTATGAGACCAGGTTCATCGATTTAGCTCGCCATGCTCTCATCATACTTCTCACCAAGAGAGAGAGGGTGAGAAGGTTTATTGATGGTCTTATTCTGCCGATTCGTCTTCATATGGCCAAGGAGGCCGGGAGAGAGATCACATTTTAGGAGGCGGCCAATGTGGCCTGCAGAGTTGAGATGGTTCTATCATAGGGAGGTGGTCATGGATCGGATAAGAGGCCCCGTCATTCAGGAAGATTCAGTGGTACCTCGTCTAGAGATAGAGATTCGTATGGTAGAGGCCATCCTCCTAGGCCCTTTCAGTCAGCTCTCCAGGTATCACATGGTATCTCAGGTGGTCGTGGCTCTCAGATGCATTATTTGGATCAGCAGTCCTTCAGTGCACCACCAGCTTCCATCAGTGCACTGCCGCTTTAGAGTTTCCGAGGTGGTCATTTAGGGCGACAGGGTCAGCAGTCTCAGCAGCCGAGGACTTGTTACACTTGTGGTGATATGAGTCACATTGCCAGGTTTTGCCCTCGAGCTTCGGGTAGTTCTCAGCAGCAGGGTCCTTGTCCTATGATTCAGGCACCAGTTGCTCCACGGCCTGCCCAGCCATCTAGAGGCGGGGGTAAAGGACATAGAGGTGGAGGTAGAGGTCATAGAGGTGGAGCTCAGACCGCCAGAGGTAGGGGTCAGCCAGCAGTCGATTATCCCAGGGATGTGATTCAGGGAGGTGGGGCCCAACCCCGATGTTATTCTTTGCCAGCCAGGCCAGAGGCTGAGTCATCCGATGTTGTTATTACAGGTACTATTTTGGTCTGTGATAGAGATGCTTCAGTGCTATTTGACCCTGGATCTACGTATTCATATGTGTAGTCCTATTTTGCACCCTACCTGGTTACGCCTAGTGAGGCCTTGAGTATTCTTGTATATGTATCTACACCAGTGGGTGATTCTATAGTGGTTGATCGGGTTCATCATTCCTGTGTTGTGGTGTTTAGGGGACTTGAGACCCGTGTTGATTTGTTGTTCTTAGATATGGTGGATTTTGACGTTATATTAGGGATGGATTGGTTGTCCCCGTATCATGTGATCTTGGATTGTCATGCCAAGACTGTGACTTTAGCCTTACCGAATTTTCCCCGTTTAGAGTGGAGAGGGACTCCTGGTCATTCTACCCGCAGTGTTATTTCGTATGTGAAGGCTCGGCGTATGGTCGAGAAGGGGTGTTTGGCCTACTTGGCTTATGTTCGTGATTCCAGTGTTGAGATTCCCTCTATTGATTTTGTGCCCGTGGTTCGTGAGTTTCCTGAGGTTTTCCCATCAGACTTGTCAGGGATGCCACCCGATAGGGATATTGATTTTTGCATCGATTTGGCTCCGGGCACTCAACCTATTTCTATTTCGCCATATCGTATGGCTCCACCAGAGTTAAAAGAGCAGTTGCAAGACTTGCTTGAGAAGGGTTTCATTAGACCCAGCGTATCACCTTGGGGTGCGCCGGTTCTGTTTGTAAAGAAAAAGGATGGCTCGATGAGAATGTGCATTGATTACCGGCAATTGAACAAGGTTACAATTAAGAATAAGTATTCACTGTCGAGGATTGATGATTTGTTTGATCAGCTTCAGGGTGCCAAGGTATTTTCAAAGATTGACTTGAGATCTGGCTACCATCAGTTGAGGATTAGGGCATCTGATGTCCCTAAGACAGCATTCCGCACTCGGTATGGGCATTATGACTTCTTGGTTATGTCATTTGGGTTGACCAATGCCCCAGCAGCCTTTATGGATTTGATGAACCGAGTGTTCAGACCTTATTTGGACTCGTTCGTGATAGTCTTCATTGATGATATTTCGATATATTCCCGCAGTCGGGAGGAGCACGAGCAACATCTTAGAGTGGTTCTTCATACCTTGAGGGATAGTCAGTTATATGCTAAGTTCTCAAAGTGCGAGTTCTGGTTGAGCTCAGTTGCATTTCTAGGTCATGTCGTATCAACATAGTGTATTCAGGTTGATCCAAAGAAGATTGAGGCAGTCAAGAACTGGCCTAGACCAGCATCAGCCACAGAGATTCGGAGTTTCATGGGGTTAGCAGGTTACTATCATCGGTTCGTGGAGGGGTTCTCATCTATAGCAGCCCTGATGAACAAGTTGACCCAGAAGGGAGCCCAGTTCAGCTGGTCGGACGAGTGTGAGACGAGCTTTCAGAAGCTCAAGACAGCTCTGACTACGGCACTGTTATTGGTTTTGCCCACAGGTACAGGGCCTTATACAGTCTATTGTGATGCATCTCATATTGGACTTGGTGTAGTGTTGATTCAGGATGGCAAGGTCATTGCCTATGCTTCGAGGCAGTTGAAGGTTCATGAGAAGAACTATCCAGTGCATGATTTGGAGTTGGCAGCCATTGTTCACGCGTTGAAGATTTGGAGGCACTATCTGTATGGCGTGGCGTGTGAGGTGTTCATGGATCATAAGAGTCTTCAGTATTTGTTCAAGCAAAAGGAGTTGAATTTGAGGCAGAGGAGGTGGTTGGAGTTGTTAAAAGATTATGACATCACTATCCTATATCACCCGGGAAAGGCCAATGTGGTGGCCGATGCCTTGAGTAGGAAGTCAGCCAATATGGGCAGTCTTGCTTATATTTCGGTCGGCGAGAGACCGCTTGCTTTGGACGTTCAGACCTTAGCAAATCAGTTAGTGAGGTTGGATATTTCTGAGCCTAGTAGAGTATTAGCTTGTACGGTCGCTCGTTTTTCATTATTAGAGCGTATCCGTGATCGACAGTTTGATGATCCCCATTTGTGTGTCCTTAGGGACACGGTACAGTGTGGAGGTGCCAAGTAGGTTACCTTAGATGCTGATGGAGTTTTGAGATTGCAGGGTCGAGTTTGTGTGCCTAATGTGGATGGGCTTCGAGAGTTGATTTTAGAGGAGGCCCATAGCTCCCGGTACTCTATTCATCCGGGTGCCGCGAAAACGTATCAGGACTTGCGGCAGCATTATTGGTGGCGTAGAATGAAGAAGGATATCGTTGCCTATGTGGCTCGGTGTTTGAATTATCTTAAGTATGAGCATCAGAGGCCTGGTGGTTTATTTCAGAGGATTTAGCTTCCCGAGTGGAAGTGGGAGAGGATCACCATGGACTTTTTTGTTGGGCTCCCGCAGACTCGGAGGAAGTTCGACGCAGTTTGGGTCATTGTTGATAAGCTGACCAAGTCGGCGCATTTCATTCATATGGCAGTCTGCTATTCATCCGAGAGGTTAGCTGAGATCTATATCCGGGAGATTGTTCGCCTTCATGGTGTGCCGGTATCTATCATCTCGGATCGAGGTACGCAGTTTACCTCGCATTTCTGGAAAGCAGTCCAGCGAGAGTTAGGCACCCAGGTTGAGTTGAGTACAGCATTTCATCCTCAGACGGACGGGCAGTCCGAGCGGACTATTCAGATATTGGAGGATATGCTCTGAGGTTGTGTCATTGGCTTTGGAGGTACGTAGGATCAGTTCTTGCCTTTAGCAGAATTTTCCTACAACAACAACTACTAGTCGAGTATCCAGATGGCTCCTTATGAGGCTTTGTATGGTAGGCGATGTCGATCTCTGGTTGGATGGTTTGAGCCGGGAGAGGCTCGGTTGTTGGGTACAGATTTGGTTCAGGAGGCTTTGGACAAGGTCAGGATCATTCGGGATAGGCTTCGTACAACTCAGTCCAGGCAAAAGAGCTATGCAGATCGAAAGGTTCGAGATGTGGCTTTCATGGTTGGTGAGCGGGTATTGCTCCGAGTGTCGCCTATGAAGGGCGTGATGAGACTTGGGAAGAGGGGCAAGCTTAGCCCTAGGTTCATTGTTCCATTTGAGATTCTTGATCGAGTGGGAGAGGTGGCTTATAGACTTGCATTGCCACCGAGCTTATCAGCCGTACATCCAGTGTTTCATGTGTCCATGCTTCGGAAATATCACGGCGATCCATCCCACGTGTTAGATTTCAGCACTATCTAGTTGGACAAGGACTTATCTTATGAGGATGAGCTGGTAGCTATTCTAGACCGGCAGGTTCGCCAGTTGAGGTCGAAGAGTTTTCCTTCGGTTCGTGTTTAGTGGAGAGGTCAGCCTCCTGAGGCATCGACCTGGGAGTCCGAGTCTGATATGCGGGACCGTTATCCTCACCTTTTCCCCGACTCAGGTACTTCCTTCTTATGTCTGTTAGAGGTGGAAAATGTGATCACCTGTTTTCTCCCTTTTTTTTCGTGCTTCCGAGGCCTTGAAAACCTCATCTTTAGTTGCCTCGATTTGCATGCGTAGTCTGGGCGCGTAGCCGGAAAGCTTATATGTGAAATTCTGTGAAAAAATGCTAAAATTTGGTATTAAAATAAGTAAAGTTGACTTTGGTCAACATTTTGGGTAAACGGACCCGGACTAGTGATTTGACGGTCTCGGAGGGTCCGTAGAAATATATGGGACTCGGGCGTGTGCCAGGAATCGAAATCCGAGGTCTCGAGCCCGAGAAATGAATTTTTAAAAGAAATTGTTTTTCTGAAATTTATTTGGAAATTTGAAATGAAAACGAATTAGAAAGCATTGGTATCGGGCCTGTATTTTGGTTCCGGCGCCCGGTACAGGTCTTATATGTGGTTTTAGCGCTTCCTGTGAAATTTGATTGAAATCGGACGTCATTTGACGCATTTCGGACCTAAAACTCTAAGTTTGAAAATTTATGAAGTTTGATGAAAAAGTGATGATTTTGAGGTTTGATTCCTCGTTTATGATGTTATTTTGGCAATTTAATCGCATGGTTAAGTTGGTAGGATATTGTTGAGTTAGTGTGTGTGTTTGGTTAGGATCCCCGAGGGCTCGGTAGTGATTCGGAGTGGTTTTAGCCTTAGAGATGTTGCAGAATCTGCTGTCTGTTGTTGCCCAGTTCTTTGTTCTATGCGATCGCATAGCTATATCCGCGATCGCATAGTGTAAATTTTTAGGGGTTCAGTTTGTTCTATGCTATCGCATAGTGCCTCCCGCGATCGCATAGTGTATTAGCCCAGCCTTCACTATTTTACTCTATGCGATCGCATTGCCTTGTCTGCGATCGCATATCCCAGCCCCATTTACTCTATGTGATCGCATTCCCTCTTCCGCGATCGCATAGAGCAAATTTCGCCCAGTTAAATTTTTAAAACTTCAGAAACAGTAGCTACGGGATTTTCATAAAAACACACGAGCTCGTTCTTCTCCAAGGTCCTTAGGCGTCTATTGAAGCTCTCTTTCACCAATACTTCTTGGGTTAGTAAATTTCAACTCGTTTTCTTCATTTTCCATCAATGTCTATTGAATTCCTAAGCCTAAAACATTTAATTTAGAGTAGAAATTAGGGGTTTTGGGTAGAGTTAGGTTTTTGGGAATTTTGAGTGATTCAACCTCAATTTGGGGTCGAATCTTAAAATAAATTATATATTTGAACTTGTGGGGTTATGGGTAATCGGGTTTTAGTCCGAGCCTCGTGTTTGGACCATGTGGGCCCGGGGTCGAATTTTGGTATTTTTGGAAGAATGCTAGGAACTTCATATCTAAGCTATGGGATTTTGTTATCGAGTCTTTATTGATATTACTGAATTAATTATGCCTAGATAACGTTGTTTTGGAGTCGGATTATAAAGGAAAGGCGGTATTTGAGGGTTGATCTCTATTCTTTGGACCGAGGTAAGTGTTTGTTCTAACTTTGGCTTGAGGGAATAGGATTAGAGTGTTGGTTACTATTTGCTAATTGTTGAGTACGGTGTATAGGCATGGTGACGAGTATCTATACACCGGAGTCTAGCATGACCGTGAGTCTTATTTGTGTTTATTCGGATTTTGTGATACCTCTTCCTTGTTAAATTGATAAATTTCATATAATGTGAAGAGTTTGAGGAAGAATTATGATTTGTACATTCTTGGAGCATTGGCTCGAGTATATTGTAAAGCGTGAAAGTATATGAAATGATTGAACCCCTTTGGAGCGTTGGCTCAGGTGGTAAAGTGAGATAAGAGGTAAAAAGTGAAAGAAAGAGAAAGAATTATTGAATTGCTCCCTTGCCGGGATGCTTGTTGTCTTGTTGACTATCTCCCTTGCTGGTATGCTGGGATTATTGATATTGTTCCCTTGACGGGTTTTAACTACTTAATTATGCTCCCTTGCTGGGAGTTAGCTGTTTATTTGTATTCCCTTGCCGGGATTTCTATCATTATTTGTCTACTCCATTGCCCCTTGTTTGTGATTGTTGCTTGGGTGAGGAAGAGTGATAAAGCATGAAGGGTGATGCCGTGCATTGTTTGCTATTGTGAGGAAAGAGTGATAAAGCATGAAAGGTGATGTCGTGCATTGTTTGCTATTGTGAGGAAAGAGTGTAAAGCACGAAGGGTGATGTCGTGCCGCACGATGTACCATTCCGTGCCGATTTTATTAACTATGGTGAGGAAAGAGAGTAAAAGCACGAAGGGTGATGCCGTGCATATTTTATTTATATGATTGCTTTGGTGAGGACGAGAGTAAAATCACGAAGGGTGATGTCGTGCATTTGTTGCTTTATGATTCTTTGTTGATATCCGAGTTATGTTATTTCTTTCATTACTTGTTCTTATTTGATTTACTTCAAGGTTATAGATTTCCTTACCCTGTTTGCTTTGTGATTGTTGTTTGGGTGAGGAAGAGCGTAAAGCACGAAGGGTGATGCTGTGTATTGTTTTGGTGAGAACGAGAGTAAAAGCACGAAGGGTGATGCCGTGCAAATTGTTGATTTTTTATTCTTATTGACATTCTGGCTTTGTTACTTCTTTCAGTTATTGAGGATTTCTATTTGAAACTGTTTGCTCCCATAGCATGCTTTCCCCCCTCTTAGCTGTTTAAATTCTGTATATTTCCTTTTATTGCATATATCTGCACAGGTTGTTTTTGGTAGGTCCTGTCTAGCCTCGTCACTACTTCGCCGGGGTTAGGCCAGGCACTTACCAGCGGTTGTGCTGATGCTACACTCTGTGCATCTTTTTGCACAGATCCAGAAGCAGCTTTTGGACGTCAGCAGTAGGATTTGATCGGGAGCTGACTTCAGTCCAGAGACACCGAGGCAGCCTTGGTGACATCCGCAGGCCCGGAGTCTCTATCTCCTTATTCAGTTTGTTATCTTTTGTACCGAAACAAACAGTTTAAAATTTTCTTTCAGGCGATTGTATTTAGTAAATCTTAGAAGTTCGTGAGTATTGTGACACCAATCTTGGGTAGAGGATTATGTTAAACTTTCCGCATTTCTATTCAGTTTCTATATAAGTTAGGACTTCTGCTTTTATTTAATTGTCTCGTTTTGTTTATATTGTTGCGAATGTTATCAGAAATGTTTTAATACTTGGCTGGCCTAGCTCCAATAGTAGGCGCCATCACGACTCCCGATGGTGGAAAATCCGGGTCGTGACACCCGTAAGTCTTATATAGTAATTTTATGACTCTGTTGTGGTTTATTCGTGCTTCATATGAGAATTATATTATTGTTTCCTTGCCGAGACGTTGTTGTGATATTATTATTCCCTTGCCGGGATGTTGTTTTAATATTATTGTTCCCTTGTCGGGATGTTGTTGTTACATTATTGTTCTCTTACCGGGTTGTTGTTGTTATACTATTGTTCCCTTGCCGGGATTCTTTTATGATTGGTGTTGATAAATGAAATGGGAGCGAGTTGCACGCCTGCAATGGTAATATATGAAATGAGAGCGGGTTGCACGCCTACAACGGTAAGATATGAAATGGGAGAGGGTTGCACGCCTGCAATCGTAATATATGAAATGGGAACGGGTTGCACGCCTGCAACGGTACTATATGAAATGGGATCGGGTTGCACGCCTGTAACGGTATTACATGTGTACTTGTTTTCTTATTTCCTTATCTTTTGCTGGTAATTGATTTATGGCGTTCCTTACATTTTTCTACTGTTATTCTGTTATTATCTGTTACTCCCCGCAACATGTTTCCCCCGCCCAAGTTTAGCTGTAATTATCTGCTTTTATTTCCGTTGTATATGATTTAACTGCACCGATTTATTTGGTAGTCTGGTCCTAGCCTCGTCACTACTTCGCCGAGGTTAGGCTAGGCACTTACCAGCACATGGAGTCGGTTGTGCTAATACTACACTTTTCACTGTGTGCAGATACCGATACCGAAGCGTTTGGACCGCAGTGAGGGTGCTGTCTTCAGTCCATTCAAGCGACCCGAGGTAGTCCTGCAGGCGTCCGCGGGCCTTGGCATCTCCTCCTATCTTTTCTCTTTCTGTTTTTACTTATTCAAAGATAGACTTATGTATTTCATTCAGACCTTATTTGTAGTATTCTTAGACAGTCCGTGACTTGTGACACCAAATTCTGGGTAGTATTGTACTTCAAATTATGTAGCAGTGTTTGGCTGAATTATTAAGTTTTCGTCTTCCGCATTTCCGGTTATTTAATTTATTCCACTGTTTAATCACTTATTATTTTAAATTGTTGAACATGTTTAATAAAAAGGTAATAATTTTATAATATTCAGCTTGCCTAACTTCCACAAGTAGGTGCCATCACGACTCTCGAGGGTGGAAAATCTGAGTCGTGACAGAAAAGAAAACTTCAAGGATGAAAAAAAACTTGAGATTTTGGCGAATTATAAAGTACGAGCATATGCACTTTTTAATCTATTATTAAACACTAGATAATTATATAAAATTTTATAGTAAAATAATGTAATAAATATATGAAATTGAAATATAAGAAAATCTGAATTAGAATTAAATAATTTGAATTGTATAAAAAAAATTAAATTCGAATTTTGATTAACGCAAGTATTCTTTAATCAAAATCCACATCTTTTCTAAAGTAGTTCAAATCAAGTTTTACGTTGTAAAATAAATGTAATAAATATATTAAATTAAAAGATTATAAAATTGAATTAAAATTAAATAATTTGCATTTGGATAAAAGATTGAATTCAAATTAGTAAAATATAAAAAAATAGAACTAATATAGAAACTTATGAATTTGAAACGAAAGACAAAAAATTTTGAATTGAAAAAACTTTTTTCCTTTGAATTAAAAGTATATCACTTTTAAATTTTGCCTCTAATTCAGGGATCTAATAAGTGTAGTCACAAAAATAATTAAACAAATAATAAATAGATAGAGAGAATTTCAAAATTAAATTAAAACTCAATACTTATATATTAAAAATAAAGGAGAATGAAAATTTAAGCTTGAAAAAACTACAAATGCGTTACGCTATATGTGTTTTGATTTATGTATTATGTTATTTATAATAATAATAATAATAATAATAATAATAATAATAATAATAATAATAATAATAATAATAATCTTAATATTCTCTCTCTATTATTTTGTTAGACCAAATAAACTCAAATCTTACTAATCTTTTGAATTGAAAAACAAAATCAAAATCCAAGCTTTTCAATTGGAAAAGAAAACTTCAAGAACTAAAAAAACAAAACCTTAAGATTTTGGCGAATTATAAAGTATGAGCATATGCACATTTTTGGTCTATTATTAGATTAAACACTAGATGAAATAGTTGTGTAAAATTTCATAGTAAAATGAATGTATAAATATATTATATTGAAAGTTAAGAAAATCTGAATTAAAATTAAAGAATTTGAATTTTGATACAAAAATTAAATTTGAATTAGTAAAAGATAAAAAAAATAGAATCAATATAGAAAATTTTGAATCGAAATGAAATATAAATATTTTAATTGAGGAAAAAAATTGAAGATAAAAGTATATCATTTTTGAATGTTTTTGCTAAATTTCTATATCTATGTTATATTAAAAGAATGGTAGTAAAATATGAGTTTAAGTCAAGCGGCATATTGAGAAATTGCCACTTGGGACTTTTAAAATATAATCTAAATAGATTTAGAAAATCTAATCAGGATTAAGACAAATTAGATTTGAGCAAATTTAATTTATGGTGAAAATCAATTAAGATTAACTCACAATTTTATACTAAATAGATTTTGAAAGCTTTCCAATAAAAAGGATTTCTATTTAATTGTTATTCACTGTCAGCATGATAAGTTTTCTTTTATTTCATAATTTTTATATTTTTGAAAATATTACATAAAGAAATAAAATGACAATATACTAAACCATTTAGATATAATGTATTCAAATAATTAAGAAAATATATTTCTATGATTAATACCTGATTTGAGTGCAGTAAGTTCAAGTTTGAAAGCACATCATAATTATTTGAAAATGCAGTCCAATTTAGAAAATATAATGATAAGAATTATTTGAATTTGATATGAGATCTATTTTTTGAAATATGATAAGAAAAATCATATTTTGGATTATGAACAATAAAGTCAAAGTTACTATCGAAATATTTTTTAATTGTTTTATATTATATTAGAATGAGTGTGGTAGAAATAGATACTAAATTCAAATAAGCTAATGAAAAGCCACATGACTATGCAGTTATATTATGTATTGAATAATATTAAAAAGGGAATAAATAGATAAAAAATAAAAAATAATTTTTTTTATCTTAGAGTAAATAGGGTAATACTTATTTAATTTAAGATGAGAAAGTTTTTTATATTATGATAAGAAAGGTCATAATATGGATATGTCCACATAATTCAAGTATAATAGATAAAATCAAAAACTACAAATATTGAATAATAAAATAAATTAGAGATAATGTGAGAATATTTATAAAACATAAGTTTAGAAATTAAATTAAGTAAATATACAGTAATTTAAAATATTATTAACAAATTTAATTAATATAAAAATTTTGAGCTACATTTTTAAATAAATAAATATTTATTTTAAGATTAAAGAAAATATATATTTATCTATATTATATTAAAGAATAATAGTGGATAATGATATTAATGAAGTTACAATTAAGTTACTGAAAAGCCACATAAAACGTAATAAGACGATATATTAGATTAAAAAATAGCAAAATCAAAGACAATAGTTAAAAATTTGCTATTAGAAATGAAAAGGAACGACTATTTGGAATTGATCAGAAAGTACTTAAAATTATGATGAGAATGCTCGAACTATGGATAATTCTACAAAATTAAAGTCTTATTTAAGAAAAATAAAATTGATAGTAAATAAAAATTTTAAAATACAAAATAAATTTCTAATGTAGGTAATTTTACTTATGAAAATTAAAAATTTAAATTTTTATCTTAAAACTAAGAAAATAAGGAAAATTTAACTCCATGCAATACAAAAATAATTATAAGCAAACTCAATACATTTGGAACATGATAATCAAAGAACTTATGCATTAATATTTTAGACTAATTCAAAATTATAATGTGCTCAAACAAGACAGATCACAACATAACATGTTTAGTATTCTTTAATATTGACAGCGAAACGAAAAAAGTAATAAAATTGAGGGATTAGGTTGTTACAAATATAAACAAAATGGGTTGTCCACTATGAAATTTGAGTAATAATTTTATGTCCTGATTTTTAATTAATATCTAATGATTATATAATTTTTATCTAGAAGGTTTATATTTTAAGGTTATTTGCAAATGATTCAAACAATCTACATCACAATTTGATATGGTTTGTATCTGCGCATCACGCGAGTACTAATACTAGTTAAGATGATAATAGCTTCTTCAAGACCTTGACTTGTGACTTAAAGATCTTTCCAACTTCACATGGCGTCTGCTAGTAGCAATTTTCTAATATATAGAGGGTTTGGCCGGGCCTTACCTGTCTAGAGAAGCACGCTTTGTTTAATTTACGTGACACAATTTTTTTATTAGTCTTATTAAAAAAGAATGGTATATTTTTATAGTTGCAAATAATTTAACTTTAGTTTTTATTTTACTTATTTATTCTGTGATGACCCAAAAGGTCATCTTTTATTTTAGAATACGTTTCCATGTTCTGAGGCCTTGAAAACATCCTTTTATCTTTTTTCGATTTTTTGCGCAGTCCGGGCGCGATATCGGAAAGCTTTTGTGTGAAAAATTTGAGAAATATGAAATTTAGCCTTTAAAATTGATTAAAATTGATTTCGGTCAACATTTTTGATAAACGGACCCGGACCAGTAATTTAACGGTCCTGTAGGTTCCGTAATAAAATATGGGGCTTGGGCGTATGCCCGGAATCGAATTCCGAGGTCCCTAGCCTGAGAAAAGAATTTTTAAAGAAATTTTTTTGTTGGAAAATATAAAGACTTTTGGAAATGAAAAGGTGTGTGTTATTGGTGGTATCGGGCCCGTATTTTAATTTCGGAACCCGGTACACATTTGATATAGTATTTAAGTCATAACTGTGAATTTTGGTGAAAAACGGAAGTGATTTGATATAAATCGGACCCTTAGTTGAGAAAATAGAAATTTCAATGTTCTTAAAGAATTTCATGAATTTGAGGTTAAATTCGTAGTTGTTGATTTTATTTTGATGATTTGATAGCACGGACAAGTTCGTATGATGTTTTTATACTTGTATGCATGTTTGGTTTGGAGCCTCGAGGGCTCGGGTGAGTTTTGGATAGGCTACGGGGTGTTTTGGACTTAGAAAAAATTGTTGCAGGTTTCAGTTCTGGTGTTGGTCTCTGATCTCGCAATTGCGAGATCATGGTTCGCAATTGTGAGGCCTGTCAGTGTGGCAATTGCGAGTAACTCATCGCAATTGCGAAGAGTAACTAGGCAAGTACAAGCTGGGAGGGGACTGATCGCATTTCCGATCTTTTTGCTGCAATTGTGGAGGTCGCTGTTCGCAATTGCGAAGGAAGCAGTGGTGTGATGGTTCTCGCATTTGCGATGTTCCTTCGCATTTGCGAGCTTCGCTATTTCGACATCTGCGACCTGTTAGGTGGGATTTTGACAGGATTTCAACTCATTCTTTCAATTTTTCAAACCATAAGCCCCCATAGGAGATTTTCCAAAGAAAAGTTCTTTCCCAAATCGTAGGTAAACAACTTCTAACTCATTTCTTTCAATCTACTTCATCTTTTTATATAATTTCATCTCAAAATCTAGAGTTTTTCATGGGAAATTGGGTGTTTTTGGGTAGAAATTAGGATTTTCAAATTTTGGGGATTTGGATCTCAATTTGAGGTCAGATTTCAAAATTAATTGCATATTTGGATTCATGGGTGAATGGGTAGTCGAGTTTTGGTTCGAACTTCGAGTTTTGACCAAGCGGGCCCGAAATAGATTTTTGACTTTTTGAAAAAAACATTGGGAAATCTATATTCATGCATTAGGAATAGTTTATTTAGCATTTATTGATGTTATTAAGTAAATGTGGCTAGATACAAACGGATTGGTGGTGGAAATCGAGAAGTAAAGCGGAGATTGAGTTTTGAATTATCTGTTGGCTTGAGGTAAGTGTTTGGTCTAACCTTGACTTGACAGAATAGGAATTCCCGACTTATTTGCTATGTGAAATTCCATGTGTGCGGCATATAGGTGTGGTGGCGAGTACCTATGCCACCAAAATTTCCATGTTTAGTTGTTTCCCTTCCTCGTTTCCTATTATAATATCCCTTGCCTTAATTGCTACCTGCTTATAGTTGTTCCCATGCCTAACTTGCTGCTTGCTTATAAATCCATGCCTTAATTTCTACTTGCTCATAAATGCTCCCATGCCTTAATTGCTACTTGCTCACAAATGCTTCCATGCTTAATTACTTTATATTAATCGTTGCTCTCTTTATTGAAGTATTCAATTGTCTTCTGGTTTCGTTTTATTATTCTGTTGGTCTTTATTAGTTTATGGGTGCCTCGTGGTACACCTTGGTTGGTCTCACTGAGTAATTTACACTGACGAAGTTGTTTAATTGTAGTGATATTCCGTTTTGTGAATTAAGGTATAAGAACTTTGGAGTATTTAGCTTAGTCTGTGAAATACTTGTCTTTATTTTTGTGATTTGTGTTGATTTGTAAATTGGGATCGGGTTGCACGCCGCAACAGTATTATATAATGGGATCGGGCTACACGCCGTAACAAAGTGTAACGACCCGACCAGTCGTTTTGATCTCTAGCACGTCGTTCGGCAGTTTGAGGTCATGAGCAGCTTCACATCAAGTATTATGACTTGTACTCATGGTCGGAATCGAATTCCGGGAAGTTCGGAGTTGATTTGGAATGTGAATTCTCATTTCGGAAGCTTAAAGTTAAAAGAATTGACTAAGATTAAATTTTTAAGTAAACGACCTTGGAATCAGGATTTGAAGGTTCTAGCAGGTTCGTATGATAATTTCGGACTTGAGCGTATGTTCGGATCGGGTTTAGGATGACCCGTGAGTGTTTCGACGCCTATTGTGGAAGTTAGCATTCTAGAAGAATTTCATAAATTTGGGTGAAAGTGCATTTCAATGCTATTGATGTCCGTTGCGGATTCTGAGTCTGGGAATAGCTCCGTGTGGTGATTCTGGTATTGGGAGCGCGATCAAAAGTGGATTTGGAGGTCCGTAGGTCATTTTGGAGTCATTTGGCAAAAGTTAGAAATTTGAAGGTTTTTGAGAAGTTTGACCGAGAGTTGACTTTTTGATATCAGGGTTAGATTCTGATTCCAAAAGTTGGAATAGGTCCGTAATGTTGAATGTGACTTGTGTGAAAAATTTGAAGTCATTCCGGATTAATTTGATATGTTTCGGCGCAATATATAAAAGTTGGAAGATTTGAAAACTCATAATTCGATTCAATGCGAGATTCATAGTTTTGACGTTGTTTGACGTGGTTTGAAGCCTCGATTAAGTTCGTATTGTATTTTGGGACATGTTAGTATAATTGGTTAAGATCCCGAGGGCCTCGGCGGATTTCGGAAGGTTACGGAATGGATTTCAGACAAAAGGAGTTGCTGTATTTTTCTGTTGCAGAAGCTGTTTTTGGACAACAATTGGTGCAATCGCAGAGCTGATTTTGGGAGCTTATATCTTGCAATCTATAAGGAATCTAAAAATTTGTAAAACATAAAATTTATAGTCCTTGCATTCTAGTTTCCAGAAAGATAAACCATTTATCATTTTGATATTTGTACAAAAAGTTATTTTGCAATTTCCCCAGAAATTTCTGATGCGAGGAGTCTATTTTGGAAGCTTATATTGCGAAATCTATAAGGAATTTGAAAATTCGTAGAACATGACAGTTGTATATCTTTGATTCTAGTTTCCATAAGTTAAACCATTCATAATTTAAACATTTGTATAGAAAGTTATGGTCCGTTGACTGAAGGCTGGTAGTAGTTCATTTTTGCCCGAAAATCAGGCAAAGTCGCATTTCATGCATGCGATTTGCCTAGGCAGAATGCCTAAAAATGGGAGTCAGCCATTTTTACTCATTTTTGAGTTTTAAGTCTCGGATTGGGGCAATTTTTGGAGCTTTTGGAAGAGGGTTTTCACCTAGCACTTTGAAGTAAGTAATTTCTACCCAACATGAGTTTAATACATAGATTATGGATAGATTAACATATAAAAATTTGTGAAATCAAGGGTTTAGATGAAAACCTAGGTTTTGTATAAAAATGAGATTTGACCACGAAAATGGTTATGGAATTTGGTAAAAATCATATATTTGACTTTATATGGTTATGGTAACAACTTTCTTCGAAAATTTTCGGAATCCGGGCATGTGGGTACGGGGGTGAATTTTAAGAATCTTACATTTAAGGTTGGGTAATCACCTTAATAGTTGGAATATGAATTTTTGAACATGTATTGATTAGTTTATACACTATTTCATTAGTTTTGGATTGTTCCTCACTGAATTGAGGGTTTTGAGCATAATCTTGGACCGGAAAGTGGGCTTCGGAGTGAGGTGAGTCTCCTTTCTAACTTTGTAAGAGGGAATTGTCCCTATAGGTGAATTAAATGGATATGTGCTTCTATTTGTGGGGGCTACATACGCACGAGGTGACGAGAGTTCGTACGTAGCTACTATTATGCTTAAGTCCGGGTAGTTTAGGACCCAAAAACATGCTTTACTTGCAATATTTAAAACCTTGTTTGTCAATTTAAAAATTCTTAAAACATATCAAACGTGTAAATGATTTCTAAAAGACTAGTCATCATTTCTTAATTTTTAAAAGAGAAATTGCCTTTTCTTGGATAATTTGCTCCTTGATGAGTTCTTGATTGACTGTTTGAATATGTTTATATATTGTGGAACGGGTCGAACGCCTCGGTAGATTTAATAGATGCATCTATGGTTCGCGCTATTTGACCCTCTGGCAGTACACAATTTAAATATTATTGGATCGGGCCGTACGACCTCGGCATGATTTGCGCATGCTTGCCTTGAGATTCATAGATGTTGATATTTGTTCTCCCTGGCCTGAGATAAACTAATAAATAATGAAAATGAATTTGAAAATTTCCTATAAATGAAAGAATTGGTTACTTGCCTCGTGCTATTGAGTTTAAAATCATTTTTATGAAAATCCCCGATTTTCTATATTATTGGTATTATTAATGTTGGACCCCTAGTATGTGTCAAAGTCGACCTCTCGTCTCTACTTCTTCGAGATTAGACGGGATACTTAGTGAGTACACATTTTTTCTTACTCATGCTACACTTGCTGTGCATTTTTGTTGCATATGCACATGTATCTCTAGTGGCCTAGTGGTCGTAGCAACATGGTTGATACAGAGACTTAGGTGAGCTGCACTTCTCGAGATGACCCGCAACCAGCAGAGTCTTTTTCAGATTACTGTATTTACTTTCTGTCCAATTTGTATTCCGGATGGTTGTTGTATTATATTGTTTCCTAGAGATAGCTCATGCACTTGTGACACCGGGTTCTAGGACAATTTTTGGATTATTCAATATTAAGTTTGTTAAAAATTTCATGGTTATTTCTGTGAATTTCATTATTTATTATTTAATCTATAAAGAAAATGATTTCAACAAATACTAAAATTAAAATTTAATTAACTTCTTGGTGTTGGTTTTCCTGACAGTGTGTCCGGCACCATCGCGACCCTTAGTGGATTTTGGGTCGTGACAACATGATATCAGAGCACTAGGTTCCCTTTAGATCTCATGAGTCATGAGCAAGTCTAGTAGAGTCTTGTGGATCGGTACGGAGATGTCTGTACTTATCTTTGAGAGATTATAGGGTTGTAGGAGCACTTCCCTTCTTGATTCCTCATCGTGCAGTTTAATTCCTTTGAGGCTTATGCCTTCATTTCCTTTCCATCCAATCTTACGCGACGTGAAGAGCTTGTTATAAATTGGGAATTGAGGAATTGTCATGGTACTACAGATGTGGTGCGGGATGTTTCTCCCTGCGTAGTTGTTGGGCTATTGTCATCACCTTCCAGAAGGTCGTTCTGTCGTTTCAGCTTTGTATTAGTATTACCCAAGGTTTTGAGATTTGGCATCGATGTTATAACGATTCGTGTGTTGCTATTGCCCAGTGTTGATGTGATGGTAGGGTACTTACCAATGTGTCGGGGCAGTGAATGACCTGAAAGGAAGCCTACTCAGTGCATGATTCAGAGATTCGGTATTTCATTCCCGGCGAAGGAAAGACAACCAGACTATAATTGTTCAGGATTGAGTCGATGTTTTTAATGTCAACGGCTCGAGAAAAGATAATCTTCGAAAAAGTATAAAGTTAGTAGTGGTCTATTGGTTCGAGAGCTACCGAGATAGATTTTGATTTAAGGCATCAACTGAGCAGCAAAGGATGAGGAAGGACATGTGGGAAGTGTCATACAGTGGTTAAATTTCTAAAAGGCCAGGTGTAAGAAGCGAGAGTCAAGTAGTTTCTTAAAGAATAGGGGTTTTGCCAAAGTGGGAGAGTGGTAGAGTAGCATATGGGATCAGTGGCACGATAACTACACACCCGGAGAAAAATCTAGAGTGATTTGGGGTTCAGGGTGGACAATGACTAGGTCTACGAGCGTAATTTGAAATATTGGCTAGCATACGGCGGGAGATTTGATATGACGGAAGGAGCTGCTTGATATGAAGAAGGATACAACATAACTTTGAAATGGGGAGATATTGTCGTGTATTTTATGGATGTCCATGAGGAATGAACGGATTCGTTCAGCTAGTGAATGAGCATGGGCTAAGGATGGTTTACTAATTTCGTAGTAATGGTGCATTGCAGCATTGTTGGGAGATGACAACATGTAATTTCTACAAGGGGTTATCTCCTGTGAGTAGATCAGCGGTCGCGTGGTTGGCGAAGCTTCTGCGAAGAATCCTACTGGCTATCCAGTAAGAAGTCAAATTTGTGAATATTGTTAGAGATTCAGAGTGTTCGTGAAATGCTAATAGAAGGATTTCGAGGAATTTGACGGTGGATTGCGCAAGGTTATGTCAATGAGAGATAAAGAATCTTGGTGGGTTCCGGAGTTGTGTAATAGTGGCTTCAAGCTAAGTGGAAGAGTCCCACCGCCTACGATTGGGTTGCATGATCGTCTATTTGTGAGATTTCAGGTTATTAGCATATGGAGGGGTTATTCAGCTAAGGGAAAGGAACATAAGAGGTAATTTGTGCAAAGGAATTGTTAAAGATGTGCTATAGTTAGCCTTATGACTCATGTTCAGACTTGGGGAAGGGTACATGATTTATTCCTTGTGTAGATGCGGGTTTCAAGGAAAGTGATTCGGCCGGCTACTTCGTCGAGAGGGTGTTCATGTGCTAGAAGATTCATGGAGTTGATTATAGTCAGGACCAAGTCAGAGTGGGTGACTCTCAACAATGGTCCTAGTGAATTCAAATGTTAAAATGCGGTGCCTAGGAATTTACAGACCGCAAATTTGCAGCAGATTATGAAAAGAGGCTCGTAACTTTCTATGATATCTTCGGCTTGCAGTGTAGCATTTGGAGGAATGAGAGAAAAGGACTTCGGATTCATAGAGGAATTATCGAAATGGTGCATCAGTTGAGGAGGCGAGCATGCGCACAAGGAGGGTATGAGATGGTTGGTGGGATTTGAGACAGCATGGACTTGTGATACAAGGCCACTCAGGATGAGTGCGGATTGAGTTGTTATGTGTAGGCGGATCCCAGAAGAGTTATGGTGGTTTAAACCACTACTTGAGGATTTGCATGTTCTATGGTTATGAAGATTTACTTGTGTGTTGTTGTGGTTCTCTCAGAATGAGTTAAGAAAAAAGTTCTTATATGATGAAGTGTTTGTCCTATTAGTGATTCAGGAGTTATGATGAAATTCCGGCACTATCGCATATTGGCATGTTAGGTGCAGTGAGCGGTATGAATTTTGGAAGTAAGGATCAATGTTGCAGTTCAGTGTTGACAAGGATGTCACGAGCTCGGATGAGCATGAAAGGGATTTGGATGTTTAGAGTAAGTTGGTATTGTCTTCAGTATCACCTGAGATCGATGTTTGTGTAGGAGGCTTTGCATCCTGGTTACAGATTCTTGATTTGCTTTATAGCATTTGTGTGGCCGATGGTATGGAAGTGCAGATTTGTTACCTGGTGCATGATATCGTGGAAGCGTATCTCACGGGAAGATTGTATAACTGTGACATGCAGTCATTTGATTGATTAAAAATTTAAACCAAGTATGAAGCTTTTGGTAATATCATTAATTTGAGAATTTATGCCTGGAGGGCACTCGGTTTATTGGGCTATGAACGGTGGAGGTTTCTCCGGTTACGATTGTTGTTCTTGTGTTATGAGAAAAAGGAGGTTATTATGGACCCATGAAGGTTATTAGCCTAGTGCGGACGATCAGAATTGGCTTGAGGTCTGTGGGTAGACTCAAATATGAATATGGGATTTATATCAGGCCGAATGCATTCGTTTCAGCATAACACTCTTTATGGAGGAGTATTCGAACATGGGATGTTATTTCGTCGTCGACTATTTCATGTAGTACTATATGGTGCTGTGTGAGTTATGAATCGGTTTGATGAATTTCTTATGTGTGAGGTTCCGCGTAGTGATGGTGTTATGTGAGTAGGATGGCTCTTATGACTCAGGCTATATATCGCACCTCAGTTGTGCTTGAGTTTTGTAGCTTACGACGCTATATGTTTCCCCAGGGATGGTATTATGCACTTAGTGTGCTTGTGACCGATATTCAGTATTTTGTAAGTAATGAGCAATTAGCTCGGTGTGTATCTCCTTATGTGAATTTTATGTGTGGAACGGGTGACACTTCACCATGGGCATGTTATTTGGATCGGGTTGCACGCCGTAACAGTATGATGTTGAGTACATTTTTCTGTATTCTAATTTTTGTGTGTTTTGTTTTCCATTTTATGAGGAAAGTCCATATTAGCAGCGTGAGTTGAGTAGTCCCTTCCAGAGATCATTTTCCTTATGTATCGCATTTGAGTTTGTAGCTTATTGGCATATTGTGGCATCATATGAGACGTTTGGTCATGTCTGCGGTGACTGTTACCTAAGCAGCTCGTACTGGGTTAGACGAGATTATTGGATCTAGGATCGGTGCAATCAGGTTATATGAAGTATATTAAAGAGCAGAGATCATTATTTGGTTCAGATTGAGGTAATGGTTCTTGTCAGGAGTATAGACTCAACGATTTGTTGACTCGATAGTTGGTTATGAAATTCTACACATCCCTTCCATCGTGGCAGGCATGCAAAGGTCGGGCAAGAGGTATATAGGTCATTAGATGCATTGGGAGCATCAGATTCGTGGAATTTCGGCTATTATAATCAGAAAATGTTATTGTGGTTCTATAAATGATGTGGCGCAAGGTGATAATTCAGCAAAGGTATGTAGTTATGTTATGGTACCTCGTGTAGTGATTGATACAATGTTCATATATTGGAAGCATGCTTGGCAAAGAATTTCGGATGTCGAAACTAGGCTCTAAGGCTCATTTGCCTAAATAAAAGAGGATATCTTCAGATTTGATCGAGCTAATGTGCTCGACTGAGTTGTGGTAGCACGGGTAGGTGCACGAGGTGTTAAATAGTGATTTCGGATAACTTCACTGCAGTTCTCAGCACGTTCGAGGACGAACGTATGTTTAAGTGGGAGAGAATGTAACGACCCGACAGGTCATTTTGAGCTCTAGAGCATCGTTCGGTAGTTTGAGGCGATGAACAACTTCATTTAAAGTATTATGACTTGTACACATGGTCGGAATCGAATTCCGGGAAGTTCGGAGTTGATTTGGAAAGTGAATTCTCATTTCGGAAGCTTTAAGTTGAAAGAATTGACTAAAATAGAATTTTTGAGTAAACGATCTTGGAATCGGGATTTGAAGGTTCCAGCAGGTTCGTATGATGATTTTGGACTTGGGCGTATGTTTGGATCGGGTTTTGGATGACCCGGGAGTGTTTCAGCGCCTATTATGGAAGTTAGCATTCTAGAAGAATTTCATAAATTTGGGTTGAAGTACATTTCAATGATATCGATGTTCGTTAGGGATTTTGAGTTTGGGAATACCTCCGTGTGGTGATTCAGGTATTGGGAGCGCGATCAAAAGTTGATTTGGAGGTCCGTAGGTCATTTTGGAGTCATTTGGCGAAAGTTAGAAATTTGAAGGTTTTTGAGAAGTTTGACCGAGAGTTGACTTTTTGATATCGGGGTCGAATTCCGATTCCGGAAGTTGGAGTAGGTCTGTAATATTGAATGTGACATGTGTGAAAAATTTGAAGTCATTTCGGATTGATTTGATATGTTTCGGCGCAAAATATAAAAGTTGGAAGATTTGAAAACGCATAATTCGATTCGATGAGAGATTCGTAGTTTTGACATTGTTTGACGTGGCTTGAAGCCTCGATTAAGTTTGTATTGTATTTTGGGACATTTTGGTATAATTTCTTAAGGTCCTGAGGGCCCCGGGTGGATTTCAGAAGGTTAACGGAATGGATTTCGGACAAAAGGAGCTGCTGCATTTTTCTGCTGCAGAAACTGTTTTTAGGACAGCAACTGGTGCAATCGCAGAGCTGATTTTGGGAGCTTATATCGTGCAATCTATAAGGAATCTGAACATTTGTAAAACGTAAAAGTTGTAGCTCTTGCATTCTAGTTTCTATAAAGATAAACTATTCATCATTTGGAATTTGTACAGAATGTTATGATCGAATGAATAAAGGCTGGTAAAATTGCTTTGCAATTTCTCCAGAAATTTTTTATGCGAGGAACCTATTTTAGAAGCTTATATCGCGATATCTATAAGGAATATAAACATTTGAAAAACATAAAAGTTGTAGATCGTTGATTTTAGTTTCCAAAAAGTTAAACCATTCAGAATTTGGACATTTGTACAGAAAGCTATGGTCCGTTGACTGAAGGCTGGTAATAGTTAATTTTTGCCCAAAAATCAGGCAGAGTCGCATTTCATGCATGCGACTTGCCTAGGCAGAATGCCTAAAAATGGGAGTTAGCCATTTTTACTCATTTTTGAGTTTTGAGTCTCGGATTTGGGCGATTTTTGGAGCTTTTGGAAGAGGGTTTTCACCTAGCACTTTGAAGTAAGTAATTTCTACCCAACATGAGTTTAATACATAGATTATGGATAGACTAACATATAAAATTTGTGAAATCAAGGGTTTTAGATAAAAACCTAGGTTTTATATAAAAATGAGATTTGACCACGAAAATGGTTATGAAATTTGGTAAAAATCATATATTTGACTTCATAAGGTTATGGGTAACAACTTTCTTCGAAAATTTTCGAAATCCGGGCACGTGGGTCCGGGGGTGAATTTTAGGAATCTTACATTTAAGGTTGGGTAATCACCTTAATAGTTGGAATATGAATTTTGAACATGTATTGATTAGTTTATACACTATTTCATTAGTTTTGGATTGTTCCGCACCGAATTGAGGGTTTTGAGCATAATCTTGGACCGAAAAGTGGGCTTCGGAACGAGGTGAGTCTCCTTTCTAACCTTGTAAGAGGGAATTGTCCCCATAGGTGAATTAATTAAATATGTGCTTCTATTTGTAGGGACTACGTACGCACGAGGTGACGAGAGTCCGTGCATTGAGAACTGTGAGAACCATGACCCGATGACGCCCCACGATAACCTGGGCGAGATGGCTGAGCATGCTTGAATGGACGGCCTCTGCCATGCTGAAACTGACCTCTCGAAGGAGCACCACTATAGCTACCAGATCCTCGAGGCCTCTTGGCCTCCCTCTCCTCTCACTCCTAGCGACGAACAAACTCAATCTCACGAGCAATGTTTACAACCTCCTTGAAGGTAGGACCAGTCACCCTCTCTCTAGTCATAAGAATACGAAGCTGGTAAGTGAGGCCATCAACAAACCTCCTAATCCTCTCTCTATCTGTCGGAACCAACCAAATTGCATGACGAGCTAACTCGGAGAACCTCATCTCATACTGCGTCACAGTCATCTATCCCTAATACAACCGCTCAAACTGCCTGTGCAACTCCTCTCTGCGAGACTACGACACATACTTCTCCAGTAAGAGAACGGAGAACTGCTTCCAGGTAAGGGGTGCTGCACCAACAGGCCTACACCTCTCAAAAGCCTCCCACCAAGTGAAAGCAGCACCAGAAATCTGATAAGTAGTGAAAGTGACCCCGCTAGTCTCCAGAATACCCGCTGTACAAAGAATCCTCTGACACTTATCCAAGAAACCCTAGGCATCCTCACCCTCTGTGCCGCTGAAAGTCAGAGGCTGAAGTCTACCAAACCTCTCCAACCTGCACTGCTCGTCCTCTGGTATGGCAAGAACTACATAGTCCTGAGCAGCTGCAACCGGCTGGGCTGGATGCGCCCCCGGTGTCTGAAGTCCCTACATGACCTGCTCAGGAATGCGAGCGGTGGTAGTCTTAGTGCCTCCCCCAGCCTGAGAAGTAGCTGAGGTTGTAATGACTGAAACCGCTTGAGCTAGGCCAGTGCAAACTGATAGAATCTGAGCCAAGGCCCCCTAAAGACCCGGAATCACAAAAGGAACAGTTGGTGCTGCTGGAGAGTCTACAACCGGGACCTGATCCTGAACTGGGGCGGCTGGTGGATCTGCAGGTGCTGCCCTAGCTGCTGTGTGGGCCATACCCCTGCCCCTACCGCGACCACGACTTCATCCTTGGCCTCTAGTGGCCACCGCTGGTGGTACTGGTGGTCGTCCATCATGACCGGTAGCGCGTATCCTCACCATCTGTGAGAGAATAGAATGATAGAAGTTTAATACTAGGATCAACAAATTCACACGACAAGAATTTCAAGAATATGAAGTTTTCCTAAAGGTTCTGCAGCCTCTCGAGAATAAATACAGACATCTCCGTACCGATCTGCGAGACTCTACTAAACCTGCTCATGACTTGTGAGACCTATGTAACCTAGGCTCTGATACCAACTAGTCATGATCCTAAACTTGGACCCGATCGTGATAGCTCCTCTCATGAAGACAAGATCAGCCGACACTTACCCATTTCAGTTTTAAACAATTAAACAATAAGAATTAAGTCTAAAATGTAATAAATAACCCAAAAGTACGCAGTAAACATTACAGTTTGTGTAAATAAAACCCAACACAGCCCGATACCGGGGTGTCACTAGTCATGAGCATCTATCAATTCCAATACAAGTCTGAAAAGCCTACAAGCTATTACAAAGTAACTGAAAAAGGGATAGAATTGATATAAGGGGGGAGAAACACGGGATTGCGGATGCCAAGCAGCTACCTCGTGAACTCCGAAGTCTGCCGGGAGCTCTCAACTCGCACTAGCAGGATCAACAATGCCTGAATCTGCACACGTGGTACAGGGAGTAAAGTGAGTACTCCAACACAGTGAGTAAAAATCATAAATAAAGACTGAAAGCGAGAAATCACGTAAGGCACATTACAGGCTATAATGAAGCAGTAAAAGCCAGTAAAACAGTGAATCAGTAAAAATATGTAAAAATTATTTTAGCTCAGTTTACACTTCATGAAATGCCTTTTCAACAATTTAAGCAGGTAAATGACAGGAAAATAAGAAAGATAAACACATAAAGATTTGCCCCTCGGGCACAATGTCAACAAATCCTCCCCTCGGGCAATATCTCAGAATAATACCAGCCCCTGGGGCTATATCTCACATCACAATGGGTACACGCGCTCACTGGGGGTGTGCAGACTCCTAGAGTTGCCCCTTACGACCCAAGCACAATATCAAGCCATCGCATGGCGTAGTCACTAGGATCTCGACCTCATATCAACAAGCCACCCCGTGGCTTACCAATCTCAGGCCCTCGGCCTCATAATCATAATCAGGAGTTTCCTCACAACATAGGCCCTCGGCCTTACTCAGTCAGAATCTCACAACCACTCGGGCAACAGTAAAACATAGTGCTCAGCCCAAAATATCATTTAAAATATCATTTAAGTGTTAAAGTAGAGTAAACATGGCTGAGTTATGAAAAACAGTAGAATATAGCATGACTGAGTTCAAGTATAAAGTCAAAACAGTGAGGAAATATCAATAAAAATCCCCTAAGGGTTCAAAAGTTGGCAGGAAGCCCAAATATGTCATTCAGCCCAAAACATGATGATAGCAAATAGTTTTCATTCAAATACAAGGTAAAATAGTCATTCGAGATGGACTAAGTCACAATCCCCAATAGTACACGACCCCACGCTCGTCATCTAGAGTGTGCGTCACCTCAATATAGCACAATGACGTGCAAATCGGGGTTTCATACCCTCAAGACATCATTTACAATAATTACTCACCTCAATCCGATCCAAACTCTAGCCCGCGACGCTTTTCCCCTCGAATCGGCCTCCACTCGTGTCGAATCTATCCAAAATCAGAATCACGGCGTCAAAATATGCTAAGGGAACGAAGACCAATCGAAAATAATCAATTTACAAAACAAATCCCAAAATTACCAAAACCCGACCCCCAATCCCACATCTCGAAATTCGATAAAATTCACATCAATGGATTCCTTATCTCCCCACGAGTTCATACATATCAAAAGTACCAAAATCTGACCACAAATGGTCCCTCAAATCCTCAAGTCTATGTCTCCAATATCAAGCCCTAGTTTCCCCAATTTTAATCCCTTAAATTCCATAAATTATAGCTCTAATCCGTGAAATAATACCATAGGAACGAGGTTTAGGTCCAAAATCTTTACCTCAATGAAGTCCCCTTGAAATCTTTCTTCAAAACCGTCCAAAAAGCTCCAAAGCCGACTTAGAAATGGTGAAATAGCTCAAAAATCGTGAAGGAAACAATTTATACCTTCTGGCCCAGGGATTTCGCATCTGCGGCCATATTCCCGCTTCTGCGGTACCGCTTCTGCGGTCAAGACCACCATATCTGTGGTCCTCACTTAAGTCACCAAAACCGCATTTGCGATGCATTGCCCGCACCTGCGACTGCTTCTGCGGCTCCAGCCTTTCCAGCCTAATTCCACTTCTGCGACCAATCTTTCGCATTTGTGGTGTCGCACCTATGGTCCCCAATCCGCAGGTGCGGAAACAACAGAAACAGCAAATCTGCAGCATTCACCAAACTCCCAATCTCTCCGTCAACCATCCGAAATCACCCTGAGGCCCTCGATACCTCAACCAAAAACACAAACATATCCCATAATCTTATTCAAACTTGTACCAATCTTCAAAACACCTCAAACAATATCGAATCAACCAAAACACATCGGATTCAAGCCTAAGTTTCCAAAATCTTTCGAATTCCACTTTTGATCAAAAACCCAACCAAACTACGTCTGAATGACCTGAAATTTTGCACACACATCCCAAATGACACAACGGAGCTATTGCAGCTCTCGGAATTCCATTCCGACCCCTATATCAAAATCTCATCTATCAACCAGAAAATGCCAAAAATCCAATTTCGCCAATTCAAGCCTAAATCTACTCCAAAGCTCCAAAACACATTCTGATCACGCGCCTGAGTCCCAAATTACCTTCCTAAGCTATCAGAACCATCAAAATTTACATCTGAGCCCTCTATCACATAAGTCAATGTCTGATTGACTTTTCCAACTTAAACTTCCTCAAAAGAGACTAAGTGTGTCAAACCTTACCAAATCCTTTCTGAACCCAAGCCAACCAACCTGATCACACATAGAACCGATAGACAAAGCAATAAGAAGCAGAAATAGGGGAAATGGAGCGGTAACTCAAGAAACAGAATTTTTATTGTGAATGGCACGCCTCAATTTATTTTAAAGGATTTTACTCGACTAAAAGCAAACTAACGGATGTTCATATTTAAAATTAATTTTAACTTAATATAAAGCTATTAATTATATGCATGCTTTGGGGTATATGTGTTGGAACTTTTATCATTTTGGATAAGGGAATTGGGCCAGCAATAGCCGGTTGGTTACTTGGTCAAGGACAAACCAACATTGAAGTTGTACTATCTCAGAACTCAGCTCAGAAGCGAAAAGAAACTCAAGGGTCTTGACAGGCCTGTTTTCTAACCAAATCTGGCCCACATTGGGCTTATATTAGGCGGGCCCAATCACAAATATATATTAGTTACGTCTGTCCACCTTTGCGTTTAAGCTAGCCATAACTTATATGATATACATATTTTTCAAAAATTGTAGACCAATTTATTTTTTATGTAAAAAAATCAGAATCGAAAATATAATTCAAGTTTGGAAATTACACTACACATGATTTGCAAGACATAAAAGACATGCATTTACACTATAGTTCACAAGAGAAACTTTGTAACTGAGCGAAGTTATTGGGTTTAATGCCCAGGCCCAATGGCCTAGGCCCAGACTCGTTCGAGATTTGTTTTTCCCATATGGGCTCATTCGCAAGTCTGGCCCAGCTTGAATCGCAAAAACATGCCTTTTAGCCTTGAAGATCTGGCTCATAGCCTTGGCCATTGCACCACTGTGCTTACGAAAATACAACAACAAAATAATTACATTCCCTAAAAGCAGTTGTTTTAAATCTCAGTACATAAAATCAGGACCTAATTCATTATAGTACTTCAGATGTCAATAAAGCTTTCAAAATCAGAACATTACATTATGACCTATTAATACATAAACTACTACATTAGCAACTAATCTATTACATTAGAATCTTATAAGAAAAATACAACATCTGACTCTATCACAACTTCTGGGAAGAAACTAACAGCCCAATGAACATCCACTCCCTTTGGATATAATTGATCCATCAAGCTTAGTTCGTTGATGTGAGCACGTGATTTTTTCCCTATATGAATTGCTCCTATAAAAGCAAAGAAAATAAATTTTTTCCAATTTTTTTCCCATTTTATAGGATTTTGTAGGATTTTGTTTAATTGTTTGCATTTTTGTGCACGTTTAATTGTTATTTTAATCATGAAAAAATACCAAAATATCATGCATTGTATTTAGGATTTGTTTTTACTTTTTTTACCAGTAATTATGTGTTTTATAGAAATTCGAAAATCACAAAAAAGCTCTTTTTTTAACATTTTTTGTCTTTTAATTTTTAGCTTATCAATTTTTCTATTTTAATTTAGAATTAAGTATTGTTTATAATTTTTATAATTAGCTAATTAGTTTAATTTTACACTTTTGGATAATTTAGGATTTTTAATTTGTAGGATTTTAATTAAAAGAAAAGGAAAAATTAGAAAATAAAGAAAGAATTGGAAAAAAAGGTTTGTCTTGTGAAATTAGGCCATTTGTCATCCGGCCCAGTTCTGATCCAAAACTTCCCTTGACCCAAGCCCAAACCCGCCTGACCCAGACCTGCCCAAACCCCCTCCTTAAAACCCCTTCCTAATAGACCTAAAAGAGCTAGACCTAAGCTGGAGAAAAATAGAAAAAACAGACCCTACAACCAAAAGTGGCGGATCTGAGCAACTTAGCTCCCATTTTTAGTGTTGCTTTTATTTTTCCTCATATTGAACAAGACAACAGGACTCTTCCTACCATCTGAAGGAAACGAAGAACAGGAGAGACCAAAAATGGCGGATCTCACCAAGAAATAAAAGACCCAAAAGCAGCCTCTTCTTCTCCTCTTCATCTTCTAAAATGAGGAGGCATCTCCCCCTTCCCTTGATTCTCATTTAAAAGACACATTCACACACGATAAAATGGGCCTACAAAATTCGGGAATCTGGGAATTTCAAGAGTTTAAAAAGCAAAGAAAAAGTAAAAAAAAAAAATTGAACAACAAAAGAGTTTCAAATCTGGTCCAGTTTTTTTCCCGTTTCTTCTGCTGCAATTTCTGGAAATCCGAGTGATTTTGGAGCTGTGATAAGTGCTTGTTTTGCGATTTGTTATGCTAAATTCATGGATGAAATCCGACCTTCACTTTAAGCCTTCATATGGCATTTGTTGTTCGTTTATTCTAGCGGAAAGGTAAACACATAAAACTCCGGATGTACTTAAATGTTCTTCAATGAAAAATGAGCTGTCGATCTACTCGAGATCTTGTATGACGTTTGTTTTGCTCAGATTTTGTATTAAAACTGTCCCCTTAGTGTGAATCTGATTATGACTTGAAGCTATAACTCACAGATGTTAATTTGAGCTTTTAAAATTCACTAAATGTCGATTTGATTAACAGTTGACGTGCTTACTTTAAGATTAAATACGAAATGTTGCTCTACGCTATTCTGCTTATGTGATAATCTCCTTGGTCTGGTTTAATTCAATTTATATTCTGTCAAAGTTTGCCAATTAGAAATCATGTTGATTTTCGAATTTACCGAAAATGATAGTTATAGTTGATGTGGAAAGCTCAGACACTAGCGTGCTTCAGTTGTTCTGGTTTGTAGGTAAATTATTTCAAATGAAATGAGCTCATGTTTGAAGTTTTTCTCTCTGGTTTGTTTTGGCTTCATGGACTTCTCTTTCTCTGATTTGCTCTATGATCTTAGTACTGCCTCTTCCTTGCTTGGTCTGTACGACATTTGCCCTTCATCTCAAATTATTTCAGTCAAAAATTATTGTTTGCCTCAAGCTTTAAGAGTTTATTGTTAGAACACATTCCCACGTTGTTGCATTTAGAGCAATTACAAGTCAAGATGGAATGATTGCTGACCGGTACTACTTTGATTTCAAGTTCGTTGACTCTTTGATCATGTATTAAGAAAGATCTCAATAGTGTTAGTGGTAAATCAAGTTCTTATGCTTATTACGTCAAAGCCTCCATCATAATTGAGTGGTAATAAGGCTATATTTGGTGACTAAAATAGGTTAAAGAAGGCTAAATTTGGTGACTGAAGTAGGTTGCTTTTTGCGATTTTTGGCGTATAATAAAAAGGAAGAAAAATTCATGAACATCCATAGGTTGCTTTAATTGAGTACAAATCTTTTAAAATAAATTGAGGCGTGCCATGCCAGACAAAATTTATAATCCATGGCCCTCATAGAATTAGATTCAAGAACTAACACTCATAGAAAAGGTTTGAGGTGTGCCATGCCAAATAAAATCCCTAAGTGCATGGCCCTCATAAAACTAGTTGGTTCTTATAGAAAATTTAAGGTGTGCCATTTTCCATTAAATAACCCATGGCCGTCACGAAATCGATTCAAACCTTTTAAAATTGGGGTGTGCCATCAATTAAATTTTCCATGGCCCTCGCACACGTTGTTATTAATTTGAACCTTCGTAGTTGCTTTAGACGTGTTCTTTATATTGATTTTCTTTGGTTGCTAAATTCGGGTGTATATTTCATGTGACCCAATTTCAATTCTTAGCAATGTTAAATAGAACGTGTCGCGAATCGCGGGTGCATTTCATGTGGCATGGTTCAAGGCATGTTTTAAATGACGTTGAATCTTCCTAAAAGTGTTTTAAATATTTAAAAATGTTTAATAGCTAAAAATGTACAATAAGATAAAACATGTAATAAATCAGATAATAGGCCAATTTTAATAGTTTAAGCGACCGTGCTAGAACCACGGAACCCGAGAATGCCTAACACCTTCTCCCGGGTTAACAAAATTCCTTATCTAGAATTTCTGGTTCGCAGACTTTAAAAAAAAATCCTCGATTTGGTATTGAAATGGTCACAATTTTTCTGCAGGCCCAAGAGGCTGACTACTTCCATAACATGATGTCAGTTATGGGAAAGTCGTTTGCTGAGGCTATCAAAATTGGGGAAATGGTTGAAACGGTCTAAAAACGGGCTGAATCTTGAGTCATATTGCTTTTAAAGCCACATCATCTGATGTTCAAAATAGTTCAGAGGGTTTGATGAACAGAAATGGGAATGAGGAGGAGCATGATGGTTTCAAGCTCGATAGGGGCCCGCAGGTCATTCAGCCAGTCATGTGTGCCTCCTATGGTCCCACCACACTATTATCCCCTTCAAGATGATGCATATGCTGTGGCACCGCCTCCCTATGCGGTGATGAGCGCGCAATTTTACACGCAACCACAACATCATACACAAAACCGAGCTCCACCTCCTAGAAATGCCCATCCTTACCAAGCTCCATATAATCCTCAACCAAATGATTCTCGATACAATCCTCGCCCAATAGAACCTTTCAGAAAGAACCAGTTCACCCCTATTGGTGAATCGTATTCAAGCTTGTTCCAAAAGCTAGTCAGGCTAGATCTGTTGCAGCTAGTGGCCCCGAACCGGCCAAACCCCGAGTCCCCTTCGCACCGAGTTGATGCTAGATGTGAGTACCACTCTGGAGCAGTGGGAAATAGTATGAAGGACTGTTAGACTCTCAAAAGGGCAGTTGAAGATTTGATTGAAGTTGAAAGAGTCATTTTTCGGGATGAAGAATCTCCTGATATGATGAACAATCTGTTGCCTACCCACAACATCGGGCCAATAGTCGAAATGATTTGTGAACCTGAGGAATTTGATCTGGCACTGAAGGTCGTTGCAGCCATCGCCGAGATAGAAGAAAAGCCAAAAAATGGTTGCCAAGCATGAAAGTTCCCCATCAGACGAGAGTCTTAGTAGCCAGTATTGCTATCCTTTCTGCGTCCGAGTTATCTCAGGGTGTGTTCCGGATGTTTTTTCTTATTGTCTTACTTTTTGATGTAAACCCTTCTATCTTCAAAAAATTGAAGAAAAAAAGAAAAAAAATTGAAACTGAAAAAAATCAAAAATCACAAATCAAATGAAATCAATATTTCATTGTCCAGCAACATCTCTTTTCTTAATCTTGTCATTTTTCTTATTCTCTTTTTAGTTCTGTTAAATGCAGATTTCAATAACATGACATGCTTGCGGACTTCATGCCCAGATCTTAAACCGTTGTTAGACTTCGAAATAATGATCAAGAATCAGAATGCAATGAAGATAAGTTTAAGGAAACAAAACAAAGACTCGGAACATCTGAAGGAAAATTGGTTTCAGATTAAGGTCCAAACATTACAACAAGAGTACTGCCAAAAGAGTGTATTGTATTCGAGACACATTGAAGGAAATGTCCTTGAAATAACTACCAATGCAAATGCAGTCAAAAGGTACTTTGTTGGATCCTCTATATAGCATTAATGTTTTCCGGTTAGGATGAATAAGGCTTTCTTTCTCACTATCCAAACACTTAACCCTTTGCAAACCCTTTGAGCCGGTTACTCTTCTTTGATTACCCTTTTTGGAACCTGAAAGTATTATTGAAAAAATAAAAAATTGAAAAAAAAATGAGATGAAAAAAAATGAAAAAGGAGAAGAAAAAGAAAGATACAAAAAAAGGGGAAGAAAAGACAAAGCAATTAAAATGAAAAAAAAGAGGAAAAAGGAAAGGAAAAGAAAGAGAAAAGAAACCAAAACAGAAGAAAAACAAAAGAAAATAAAAAATAAAATTCCCTGGACACGTTCGACTTGATTCCGAAAGGATACGTAGGCAGCCTTTCTGGGGTTCAGTCACACCAAAATAAAAATCTAAAGTCCCCCAAAAAGTGAAACTAGGGCAGATGTTATAATGGTTCGACGACGATCCCAGCCAAAAGGTTCCAAAGTTGTAACTCAATCCAAATCCTTATTTTTACCCAAACCTTGTTCAAGTCCTTCCGATCAATCGGTGAGAATGTTCAAGGACCGAAGAATACAGTTGCTTGGATCTGATACAGTCAAAATGAGAGAAATACAACGAGAGAGTCTTGTTGGTGAAAACTCACACGGGCACCGTGAGGCGACAGTAAGCAAAGAAATCAAAATGAGAGAGTCTTGTTAGTGAAAACTCGCAAAGAGCACTATAAGGCGATGGTGAGAAGATAAATGAGAGAGGTCAGCTCGTGAAAACCCGCAAAGGGCGCCCCTGATCGAAAAGAGGATCCTCACATCCATCGGCATCGACAGAGTCCTGGCAAGGTTTCTCGATTTTGAGGCAAAAATTGTGATAAATTTTTGAGAGTCGGACGGTTTACACAGATCAGGCATCCAGTCCAAAAGGCATGTCATGTTCATTGAAGTCCGCATGTACTCTAAATAAGTCCTTCTTTCCTTTCCCCGAAAGGGACACTTCTTGTTTTAAACTCATTCTCCATTCCATTGTTTGTTTTCTTTGAATCCCTTTCGGTCTAACATTGTTCTGAAACTAAGACTAATAAATGATGGCAAGACTGATTTACAGGGTTCTCATTTAGTGCGAGCTAATGTGAAGAAAGGCACCCAGCCTCATCACGGGCATCAAGTCGACCCCGACTAGCCCTAGCGGCCGATACTTCGAAATCAAAACTCTTGGAAAGAGAAAATCAAATGGAGCGCCTATAAAGGCAAATAAAGTTGAAAAGGTTGAGTCCCACGTGGCTAACCGTCTCGGCAAAGAGTTGAGAAAAAAAAGGCAAGGTATCCCAAATGCTCTGAATTTGAAGTTGGGAGAAAGATGCCAGAAATGAAAGGCCTACGAAGGCAACACAAAGTTGGAAAAGGTCAAGTCCCGTGCGACTAGCCGTTGCAGCAAAGTTTGAGGAGCCAAAAGTTCCCCAATGCTCCGAAATTAAAAAAAGAAGAAAAAAAAAAGAAATAAAGAAAAGAAGTCAGAAAGGAAAGGCCTACGAAGGCAAAATAAAGTCGAAAAGGTTGAGTTCCACCGACCAACCGTCATGGCAAAATCTGGAAAAAAAATAAACCAGAGTTTCTCCAGGGTCAGAAATGCAGTCGGTATTCAGGAAGCAACCAGTTGCAGTTGAAAAGACCGAGATCAAGTGATTGAAATAATCAAGGCCACAAAACCAACCACCATTTCAAGCTAACAATTGTTCTTTGTTTGAAAACATGAAACTAGTGCAATCCAAAGTAACCTTGCAAAAAGTAGGTGCAACCAAAGAGAAACTGCGCAAGGGCTAGAAACAGCTTTGCAGCAGCAATCCATAAAGGGAAGTCCCCTCCAAAATTCTTTCCCGCATTTACTCATTCTATGAAAAAAATGAAAAAAAAAGAGATAAGAAGAAAAATTCAAAAAAAAAATGGTAGCTTAGGACCCCCAATCTCTACTTTTACGCTTTTTCAACATAGGGTCTCCACTTCCTAGTTGAGATTATTTTAGACATAGGGTCTCCACTCCCTAGTCGCCTTTTGCCTACATAGGATTTCCACTCCCTAGTTGAGATTATTTTAGACATAGGGTCTCCACTCCCTAGTCGCCTTTTGCCAATATAGGGTCTCCACTTCCTAGTTGAGATTATTTTAGACATAGGGTCTCCACTCCCTAGTCGCCTTTTGCCAACATAGGGTCTCCACTCCCTAGTTGAGATTATTTTAGAAATAGGATCTCCACTCCCTAGTTGATTTTATTTTTAGACATAGAGTCTCCATTCCCTAGTTGCCTTTTGCCAACATAGGGTCTCCGCTCCCTAGTTGAGATTATTTTAGAGATAGGGTCTCCACTCCCTAGTCGCCTTTTGCCAACATAGGGTCTCCACTCCCTAGTTGACTTTTAGTATAGATATAGGGCTCCACCCCCCTAATCCCTTTTTCTCAAGGATACACAATCCTACTTTTATTGCTTTCAATAAAGAAGTAGTTTAGAATTTTGTTACAAATAACTCACGAAAGTTTCCTAGTGAAAAATGGGGCAGAAAAATTTCATTCGTTTGTTTGTTTTGTTGTCTGAACAGGTTTTACCTCGAGGCACAGGGTTCGAGACAACTAAAAGAATGAGTCTAAATCCAAAGTAAAGAAAAGAAGAAAAAGAGCAAAAAGAAGTGAATTTAAAATGCTGAAACGAAGAAAGATGTGGACTGCTCAAGATATGATTGAAGTCACAAGCTTCGCATGTCCCGCCTTGATCCAACGCTGAAGAATGAACCAGCGGTTACAGCTGACGAGCATCAAGATTCAGATTAGAGTCTGCAGTAAGAACCAGCCAAGACTTAAGATCAAGCTTCAGAAGATTTATAGATAGGAATCTTGTAACTCGTAGTTGATAGGCTTAGCTAATTTAGCTTCTTATATTTCTTTTTGGTGTTATAAGGAGCTCAGCAAGCAGAAACAGCAGCAACAACAGTGAAATCACAGCTTCCTGGAAGTCCCAGCTACCGAAACTTCCAGAATTACACTGACCTGATTCCTTTATAGCTAAGGATATGTAGGCAACCTCCAAAGCAAGGTTCAGTCAGATTTTTCAAAAGATGCTTATCATGGAATTTCCAAACGGGCAAAAATCACTCGTAATTGCTCATTTTATCTTTGCCCGAAAACCCTTCATGTTTCCGAGCAAAGAGGGCAGCTGTGAGCACGTGATTTTTGCCCTATATGAATTGCTCCTATAAAATCAAAGGAAATAGATTTTTTTCAATTATTTGCTATTTTATAGGATTTTGTAGGATTTTTATTAATTGTTTGCATTTTTGTGCACGTTTAATTTTTATTTTAATCATGAAAAAATACCAAAATATCATGCATTGCATTTAGGATTTGTTTTTACTTTTTTAGAATTAACATGTAATTATGTGTTTTATAGAAATTCGAAAATCACAAAAAATAGCTCTTTTTTACATTTTTTGTCTTTTAATTTTTAGCTTATCGATTTTTCTCTTTTAATTTAGAATTAAGTATTGTTTATAATTTTTATAATTAGATAATTAGTTTAATTTTACACTTTTGGATCATTTAGGACTTTTAATTTGTAGGATTTTAATTAAAAGAAAAGGAAAAATTAGAAAATAAAAGAAAGAATTGAAAAAAAGGTTTGTCTTGTGAAATTGGGCCAATTCTCATCCAGCCCAGATCTGATCCAAAACTTCCCTTGACCCAAGCCCAAACCCACCTGACCCGGACCGGCCCAACTCCCCTCCTTAAAACCCCTTCCTAATAGACCTAAAACAGCTAGACCTAAGCTGGAGAAAAAATCTAAAAAACTGACCCTACAACCAAAAGCGACGGATCTAGCAACCCAGCTCCCATTTTTAGTGTTGCTTCTATTTTTCCTCATCTTGAACAAGACAACAGGACTCTCTCTCCCATCTGAAGGAAACGAAGAACAGGAGAGACAAAAAATGGCGGATCTCACCAAGAAATGAAAGACCCAAAAGCAGCCTCTTCTTCTCCTCTTCATCTTCTAAAATGAGGAGGCCTCTCCCCTTCCCTTGATTCTCATTTAAAAGACACACTCACACACGATAAAATGGGCCTACAAAATTCGGGAATCTGGGAATTTCAAGAGTTTAAAAAGCAAAGAAAAAGTAAAAAAAAAATTGAACGACAAAAGAGTTTCAAATCTGGTCCAGTTTTTTTCCTGTTTCTTCTGCTGCAATTTTTGGAAATCCGAGTGATTTTGGAGCTATGATAAGTGCTTGTTTTGCGATTTGTTATGCTAAATTCGTGGATGAAAGCCGACTTTCACTTTCCGCTTTCATATGGCGTTTGTTGTTCGTTTATTCTAGCAGAAAGGTAAACACATAAAACTCCGAATGTACTTAAATGTTCTTCAATGAAAAATGAGTTGTCGATCTACTCGAGATCTTGTATGACGTTTGTTTTGCTCAGATTTTGTATAAAATCTGTCCCCTTAGTGTGAATCTGATTATGACTTGAAGCTATAACTCAAAGATGTTAATTTGAGCATTTAAAATTCACTATGTGTCGATTTGATTAACAGTTGAAGTGCTTACTTTAAGATTAAATCCGAAATGTTTCTCTATGCTATTCTGCTTGCGTGATAATCTCCTTGGTCTAGTTTAATTCAGTTTATATTCTGTCAAAGTTTGCCAATTAGAAATGATGTTGATTTTTGAATTTACCGAAAATAATAGTTATAGTTGATGTGGAAAGCTCAGACACTAGCGTGCTTCAGTTGTTCTGGTTTGTAGGTAAATTATTTCAAATGAAATGAGCTCATGTTTGAAGTTTTTCTCTCTGATTTGTTTTGGCTTCATGGACTTCTCTTTCTCTGATTTGCTCTATGATCTTAGTACTGCCTCCTCCTTGCTTGGTTTGTTCGACACTTGACCTTCATCTCAAATTATTTCAGTCAAAAAATATTGTTTGCCTCAAGCTTTAGGAGTTTATTGTAAGAACACATTCCCATGTTGTTGCATTTAGAGCAATTACAAGTCAAGAAGGAATGACTGTAGACCGGTACTACTTTGATTTCAAGTTCTTTGACTCTTTGACCATGTATTAAGAAAAATCTCAATAGTTTTAGTGGTAAATCAAGTTCTTATGCTTATTACGTCAAAGTCTCCATCATAATTGAGTGGGAATAAGGCTATATCTGGTGACTAAAATAGGTTAAAGAAGGCTAAATTTGGTGACTGAAGTAGGTTGCTTTTTGCGATTTTTGGCGTATAATAAAAAGGAAGAACAATTCATGAACTTCCATAGGTTTCTTTAATTGAGTACAAATCTTTTAAAATAAATTGAGGCGTGCCATGCCAAACAAAATTTATAATCCATGGCCCTCAAAGAATTAGATTCAAGAACTAACACTCATAGAAAAAGTTTGAGGTGTGCCATGCCAAATAAAATCCCTAAGTGCATGGCCCTCATAAAACTAGTTGGTTCTTATAGAAAATTTAAGGTGTGCCATTTTCCATTAAATAACCATGGCCGTCACGAAACCGATTCAAGCCTTTTAAAATCGGGGTGTGCCATCAATTAAATTTTCCATGGCCCTCGCACACGTTATTATTAATTTGAACCTTCGTAGTTGCTTTAGACGCATTCTTTAAATTGATTTTCTTTGGTTGCTAAATTCGGGTGTATATTTCATGTGACCCAATTTCAATTCTTAGCAATGTTAAATAGAACGTGTCGCGAATCGCGGGTGCATTTCATGTGGCGTGGTTCAAGGCATGTTTTAAATGACGTTGAATCTTCCTAAAAGCGTTTTAAAATATTTAAAAGCGTTTAATAGCTAAAAATGTACAATAGGATAAAACATGTAATAAATCAGATAATAGACAAATTTTAATAGTTTAAGCGACCGTGCTAGAACCACAGAACCCGGAAATGCCTAACACCTTCTCCCGGGTTAACAGAATTCCTTATCTAGAATTTCTGGTTCGTAGACTTTAAAAAATAAAAAAAAATCCTCGATTTGGGATTTAAAATAAACCGGTGACTTGGGATACCAAATAAACTATCCCAAGTGACGATTCTGATAAATAAATAATCCCATTTCGAATAATGTCACTTAAAGTGGAAAAACTCCCTTATATACCCTCGGGTGTGTAAAAAGGAGGTGTGACAGCTGATATGAGGCCCTCAATTTCAGTACAATGACAACAAGGAAATCCAGTTTTTGGGCTTTGACACATGCTGATTTGGCCAATTAGTGCCCAAATCTATAAGTTACAGCCTATAGGCCACATGACCTCCAACAAACATTACACTAGAATTATTTGTGAGCAGAGGAGGAACGAACAACAACTTAAGTGACCAAAGTTTTAAAATCAGTATGAAATTTTAACTAAGTAAATTCATACTTTGGTCATGTTTTAAGAGAGGACTACAAATATTAGCTGATCAAACAAGTGTTCATGCTAGTACATTCACATTTTTAAGCTCACACAATAAAATTAGCTAAGTTTTAGAACAGTTTAATCAACTAACACATGAAGAAACATTCATTTACTACAAATAACGTTGCAAATTCTGATATTTTTATAATCTATCAAACAAAGCAGTTACATAGGGGATCTGGAATTAGTACCTTAAATAGTGAAAAACATCAAAGAATAAAGGAGACTGATAGTTGAAGATCTAGATATGGAATCAGCAGTCAAGAGCAAACAACAGCAGTAGAAAAAAAATCCCAAAAAACCAAGAAAAGGCTGGCCAATTTCCAGAAAAATCGAGTATCAGGAGAAAACTAGCCCAGAAACCAAAGAAAACAACCCTTAGACTTCAAAATCAGAGCAGTCAAAGAGAATCGGCCTAGGATTTGAATCATAGAACCTATGTTCTTAGCCAAGAGGAAAGTTTTAGAAAACCCTTTTTGTATTCTGAAATTTTAGGTGCAAATATACTCATTAATCTGTGTGTGTGTGTGAGTGCAGGTTTTCTTTTATTTTATAGAATGTATATCCAAAATGGCATCAAAGAATATTCTACCCTAATTCTTGGATAGTACAACATAGTGATAGAGAACAAATGTCCAGCTGTCCATTTTTCAGCATCTTTTAAAACCAATTTTGGAAAACTGGTATATTTCTAGAACTTTCTTCTTTTAGATATTTATTTTCTAAAGTTCTGAAATCCTCCTAAGTCACTTTTTAGTTTAATTAGGCCCCTATAAGCTCTGGTGAGTTACAAATCAAGGAAAAGAAGGACCAGGACAAAAGGAATCAAAGTTCAGATTCAAATGACAAATAGAGTTGAAATGATGTAATTTAAACCTAAAGATTATCATAATCAGTTTTCAAATCAACAAATTAAGCAACTAAACTATTTTTTAATAGCTAATCAGAAATCAACCAAGTGGACTGTTAATTAACTTTCAGAATCATTCTAATCGACTTTGAACTAAAACAAACAATTATAAAAGAAAAAATAGAATAGCCGATTTATCAAAACCCTACAAAGATTAGACCTAATTAAACCAAACCTATTCTGATTGAAATTAATGTTCAGATGATGAAATCCTAACATGCTTTGATTAATCTAATAAACAGATGCCAAATAAACAAACAAAATAGTCATGAACAAAAGAAAAGAAAACCTAAAATTGCAAACCTAAACATGCGGCTAAAAAGAAGAAAGAAGATGAAAGGGATAATCAAAAGAGAAAAGGAGAAAGGAATGGAAAAGAAATTACCAGAACTCGCTTCAAATTCGGACCAGTCAAGGACTCGGACAAGCTTCAATGGGTTGAAATGAACTTGAACTAACATTAATCGACTGTTCTTAACAAGAACAGTCGACTAATGAAAGTTTTGGGTTCAAACATACCAAAATTGACCGAAAATCAGAAAAATAGAAAAACTAGGGTTAGGCTCTTAGATCTAAAATTCGAGAATTTCTAAACTTAATTGAAAGAAACGGTTGGGATATATGGGAAGAGGAGATAAAGATGGTTGTGGGGTGTTAATTTGGTAGAGTTTGGAGGACCTAAGGTTTAAGGTGTGATTTTCGAATTTGAGATTTGAGGTTTTGGGTGATGATTTGGGAGAGACTGATAGTTGGATGGTGTAGATGACAGGCTCAGGATTGTAGAGGGTGAATTTGGGGTAATTTGGTGAAGCTCCGCCATCGTAGGGCGATTTCCGGGCGGCGGAGAAGGGCGGAGCCTGCGAGGGGGTGAGAGGGCGGATAGGGTTCGATGGCTTAGAGACAGGGAAATGAAGAGTGAAAATGGGATTAGGGTTTGGGGGGATCTGTCTTCGGACAGTTTTAAGGGAGGTGAGGGATCAGTTCATGTCCGTCCGATCAAATGAGATCAATGACTAGGATTAGCGTTACTAAAACGATGCCGTTTGATGTTAAAGGGCGAGTTGGACCGGGTATTAAAGGGAATTGGGCTGGGTTTTGGACGAATTTTGATTTGAGTTAATTAATTGGGGCCAATTTAAGGATTGCCCCAATTTTGAATAAACAAGGCCAAACATTTTTCCTACTTTCTTTTCTTTGTTTTTCCCTTTTTTTCTTTTTCTTTAATTAATTAAAATCCTAAATTAATCTAATTTGCAAAAATTAAGCTAATTATCTAATTATAACATTTACAAAAGTTAATTGACCCTAAATTAAAAAGAAAAAATTACTAATCCAAAATTAAAGCTAAAATGTAAAAATGAGCAATATTTTTTTGTGATTTTATTTTAATAATGCAATTAATTAAACAATTAATCCTAAAAAATAAGAACATAAAATCTAATATGCAATGCGTGGTATTTTTGACATTTTTCGGGCATTTTTCATGATTTTGACAGAATTAAACGTGCACAAAAATGCAAACAATTAATAAAAAATCCTACAAAGTTGCAAATAATTTGGAAAAATCTATTTTCTTTATTTTTATGGGAGTATTTCACATAGGACAAAAATTACATGCTCACAGTTGTATGTAGAATCCTTTGACACTTGTCCAAGAAACCCTAGGCATCCTCGCCCTCTGTACCACTGAAAGTCGGAGGGTGAAGTCTGTGAAATCTCTCCAATCGACGTTGCTCGTCATCAGGCATAACTGGAACCACATAATCCTGAGAAGGTACAACCAGCTGGGCTGGCGGTGCCTTATGTGTCTGAAGTCCCTGAGCAACCTGCTCGGGTGTAAGGGCGGCGGGAGTCTGAGTGTCTCCCTTGGCCTGAGAAGTAGCTGTTGTAGTAGAAACTGCGACCGCCTGAGCAAGACTGGTGCACACGGTCAGAATTTGAGCCAAGGTCTCCTGAAGACCCAGAATAACAATAGGCGCAGTTGGTGCCTGAGCTGGTACTGCTGGAGCATTCCCAGCTGGAGCCTTACCATGAACTGGGGCGGCTGGTGGATCTGCAGGTGCTGCCCTAGCTGCGGTGCGAGCTACACCCCTGCCCCTACCACGGCCTTAACCGCGACCTCAGCCTCTAGTGGCCCCAACTAGTAGTATTGGTGGTCGTCCGTCCTGACTGGTAGCATGTGTCCTCACCATCTGTGAGAGAATAGAATAACAGAAGATTAGTACCAGAATCAACAGATTCGCACGACAAGAATTCAAGAATTTGAAGTTTTTCCTAAAGGTTCTGCAGCCTCCCGAAGATAAGTACAGACGTCTCCGTACCGATCTGCAAGACTCTACTAAACCTGCTCATGACTCGTGAGACCTCTGTAACCTAGGCTCTGATACCAACTTGTTACGACCCCAAACTAACTCGGTCGTGATGGCGCCTATCGTGAAACTAGGCCAGCCAACTCCTTTCCAAATAACCCATATTTCATTTAAAACTTAAGTAAAACCATGTTTTCAACTGAAACCTAATAAAAAGATATAAAGTAAAAATCAAAATAAAGCGCAAAATACAAGCCCGACCTTGGGTGTCACAAATCATGAGAAAAATACTACTGTTGGCCTAAGTAAAGGTTAGTTTTGAAGATTGACAAATGAACTCAGGATGAACCAGGTCCATCCCTCAGGTGCACAAAAACGGGAAGATTCGAGCATGTGGGTTGAACGTGAAGGAGATAAGCTTAACTTGGTGTATTTAAAATTTCCTGATCGAAAAGGTTGCATAATTAATAAGGAGAAGGACTCCTTAATCAAAGAGATACTATCCAAGGTAGGGAAGGAGTTAGAAGTTGAAATCAACTAGAACTCTTCCACCAAGGAAGAGTTGCATCAGAACTCTAGTTATTTCTTCATCTACTAACTCTATAAATTGCAGGATGTTCTCACATTACAAGTGTTGCACAAAAAGGCAGAAGTTAAACGTGAATTGGGAGCAAAATAGCATGACTTTTTGCAAGCAGTTTGTGTGTGATTCAAGTGTGCAAACCTGAAGCTACATGAACCAGATTGAAGAACCAGCTCTATAAAGAGTTTTATTGTGTCTATCTTTTATTCTAGTTCAATTGTAGTAGGTGGTTTAAAGTTGTACCTTTCAGCTTTCATAGAAATAATTGTATTAGGTACCTAGAGTGTTCAAGTTAGAGTTAACTTGAAGTTGTCGCAACAGTTGAGGCTGTGTGCCACAACGAGATTAGAGTTAGTCCTTAGGTTTACAAAGTATTTTTGTAAATGCTGTTTTGGCTCAGTGATTTTAGTGGAAGTTTGGGAAAATCCTACTGAGTAGTAGGTCATGGTTTTCTCAACTTTTGAGCCAGGTGTTTTCCACGTAAAATCTCTGTGTTCTTTATTTTCTGTATTTATTATTCCGCAAACAGTAGTAGTTGGAACACCTAGAAGAAACAGGTTCTTCTATAGTTCAGTTAAGCAAAAATTGGGTACCACACAAATCACTCCCCCTCTTGTGTGGTATTGATGCTTAAAACATCAATTGGTATCAGAGCCAGGTTATCCTTGAAGAGGCTAACACGTTAGGAACAGATCAAGATGAGTGCACTACCTGGAAACTAGGAAGGGCAATCCACTGATAGGCCTCCACTCTTTAATGGTCAGTACTATTCTTGGTGGAAAAATATGATGAGAGATCACATTATCGGAGAAGACTATCAGCTATGGGAAATTGTCACTGATGGTCCATTAACTACCATGAAGAAGAATGTTGAAGGAGTAGATGTGCCAAAAACAAGAGCTGACTGTAATGCTGAGGACTTGAGAAAATAGGAAAAGAATGGTAAGGCCAAGAAATGGCTTGTGTGTGGACTTGGTCCAGACGAGTACAATAGAATTCAAAGTTGTACCACTGCTAAGGAAATCTGGGATACTTTGCAAGTGGCTCATTAAGGAACACCTCAAGTGAAGAGGTCTAGAGGGACACTACTGTATTCTCAATATAAGAATTTCACCATGGAGGAAGGGGAAACCATCCAGGAGATGTATACAAGGTTCACCACACTGACAAATGAACTTAAGTCTCTTGGAAGGGTTATTCTTGAAGTGGACAAAGTTGAGAAAATTTTGACAAGGGTTCTGCCAGTCACTTGGGAAAGCAAAATAGCTGCCATTCAGGAATCAAAGAACACTGCCACTCTTAAGTTGGATGAGCTAATTGGAAATCTCACTGCCTATGAACTTTGAAGGCAAACCATGAAGATGGATGCACCCAAGAAGGAAAGGAGTCTGGCATTCAGAATCACTAAAGGTGCTGATCTAGAGGAGGATGAAATGACCATGATCACAAAGGGCTTCAAGAAGTATCTAATGAGAGGAAAGGGTCCTTCAAGAAGTGGAAGCTACAACAAACCAAGGGTTCCGGAAAAACAAACCAATGAGGGGTGTTACAAGTGTGGGAAGATTGATCACCACATCAAAAACTGCCCTCAATGGGAAATTGAATGGAAGAAGGAAAGAGCTGAATGAAGGAATAGGAAGAAGGAACAGATTCAACCCAAGAAGAACAAAGGATCAACAAAGGCTATGGTTGCTGCCTGGGGAGAAAGCTCAGATAAGGACTCAGAGGGTGAAGATGGAGATGAACAAGCATTTATGGCAATTAGAGAATCCGATGAGGAATCTGAGGTAAGTATAATTCATCTCAAAGACAAGATTAAATTTCTATCTAAAGAAAGGCTATCTGAGTTACTCCTGGATTTCATTGATGAATCTGAGGATCTAAACAATGAAAAGGAACAACTGTCTAAGGAGTGTGTGATTTTGAAAGCTAAATGCAAAAATCTGGAACTTAGGGCTAGTGAAAGTGAAAGTAAAAATACTGAGTTAAAGAACCAGGTTCATGAACTTGACACCACTATCCTAGAGCTTAGATCTGAAAATTTAAAATTGAAATTAGGAACTGGTAAAAAGAAAGCTGATCACACACAACTCACTTTAGAAAAAAATGTAGGAAAAATAAAAGATGAGTTGTACAAAAGAGATGAGCAGATAAGAGTCCTTAAGGACGATCTAAACAAGGATAAGCATGAGCTAGACAGAACCTGTAAATGGAATAGGTCCTTCGATGCACTTTCATGGCTATATGAAAACGATAGTAGCAATAAGAGAGGACTTGGCTACGGGACCCCTGCACCTAAGTGGGATCCCAAAAGCAAGTACCTCACACTTCCTGACAACATAATTTGCAGACACTATTGTAAAACTGGTCACTATAAATCTGAATGTATTGCAAAAGAAAAGGCTAGTCAAAAGAATAAAGAATTTGTTCAAGGGAAAAAAATAGGCTGCCAGGTTGGGCTAAAAATAATTTAATTCACCCTTTTCCTATAGAAAGGGACAAAAACTAGTTTGGGTTCCTAAGACTAACCCCTGATTTTCTTTTACGGGTCCAAGTGAAGGGGAGCAGCCAAATATAGTACATGGATAGTGGCTGCTCAAAGCATATGACAGGAAGCAAGAACCAATTCATTTCACTTGAGGACCTCAAAGGAGGTAATGTCTCCTTTGGAAATGGGAAGAAAGGTGAGATCATTGGGGTTGGAAAGGTAGGTAAGACTGATTCTCACTCTATTGAGAATGTCTACTTGATAGATGGCCTAAAATACAGCCTAATAAGACAATCACTATTGTGTGATAGAGGTAACTTGGTAGCATTCATCTCTACCAAATGTTTTGTGATTAATCTTACCACTAACAAGATTATTTTGCAGGGAAAAAGAGTAAACAATACATACATTGTAGATTTGTCCACACTTTCAGAAAATGAACTCACTTGCTTAAGTGTGTTGGGCAATGATCATCTCCTTTGGCACAAGAGACTTGGATATGCAAGTATGAGTCAACTCAACAAATTAGTCTCCAAGGATCTGGTGATAGGGCTATCTAACATCAAGTTCAAGGAAGACAAAGTTTGTGAGGCTTGTACAAGGGGGAAGCAGGTAAGATCCTCTTTTAAATGCAAGAAAGAGGTAAGCACCACCAGAACAATGGAACTGGTCCATATGGATCTATGTGGTCCCATGAGAACATTAAGTAGATGTGGTAAAAGATATGTGATGGTGCTTGTTGATGATTACTCTAGGTTTTCTTGGACATTGTTTTTAACATTTAAAGATGAAGCATTTGACATGTTTACTTCTTTTGTTAGAAAAACTCAGAAACAACTAGGTAATCAACTTGCATCAATTAGGTCTGATCATGGAATTGAATTTGAAAATGCTAAGTTTACTAAATTTTTACACGCTACATCATAAATAGTTGCATGACTAGACCTCTTGTTAAGAAGATTTCCTATGAGTCACTTAAAGGGAGAAAGCTAAATATATCCCATCTTAGGACATTTAGATGCAAGTGCTTTGTGCACAACAATGGCAAAGACTCCCTAGGTAAGTGTGATCCCAAAAGTGATGAGGGAGTATTCTTGGGATACTTTTCACATAGTAAAGCTTAAAAGATATACGGTAAAAGAACTATGTGTGTAGAAAAAGTGTATATGTTATTTTATTGAAAAAACTAACATTCTTCCTAAGAGGCAAGAACAAGATAATGAAGAGATTGGGCTGATAAGAAATTCACATGGTGAAACCACAGTCCATCTTGAATATGCATCACAGGAAGGAACAGGTGATGGAACAGGTTCTTCCACCCTGGGCAACATGACAAGGGGAACTGACTAGAGAGGAACTGATCCTCAAACCTCGAGTGAACCTATTCCTCGGTAACAAAAACATGAAGGAACATCCAAAGAAATTGACACTCATATTGAAACATCCACAAAATTGGATATAGTTGAACCTGGTTCATTTGTTGATCAGAAGTTGTATAGGGGAATGATTGGTTCTCTTTTGTATCTTACTATTAGTAGACCTGATATTGTTTTCAGTATAGGGCTTTGTGCTCGATTTCAAGCAAATCCAAAGGAATCCCACTTGGCTGCTGTCAAGAGAATATTGAGATACTTAAAAGGCACTACTGACCTTTGCCTTTGGTATCTAAAAGGTAGTAACTTTAACCTAGCGGGATATACTAATGCTGACTATGCAGGTTTCCTTGTGGATAGGAAGAGCACCTCAGGTATGGCAGACTTCCTTGGTTTATGTCTTGTGTCATGGGCTATAAAAAGCAAAATTTAGTTGTCTTATCTACTGCTGAAGCTGAGTATGTTCTTGCTGCTTCATGTTGTGCTCAATTGTTGTGGATCAAGCAACTATTAATGGACTTTGGAATTGATGTTGGTTGCATCCCTATTTTTTTGTGATAACACTAGTGCTATTAGTATTACAAAAAACCAAGTTCATCATAAGAGAACTAAGCACATAGATGTTAGACACTATTTTTTTAGGTACAACTATGAGAAAGGCTTGATCATTGTGGAGTTTTATGCTACTGACAAGCAAATTGCTGACATCATCACAAAAGCCTTATATAGAGATCACTTTGAGAGGAACAGGTTGAAATTAGGGATGATTAAGATCACCTAAAAGGAACGATTCAAGGTTAAACGAAATTGTTTTTGGTTAGAAAGTTTGTAAATTGTGTATAATTAGATTAAATCTTGCTCAGTCTCATACTTTCCATAGTATACTCTTGTGCCATGTGTTAAAATGACCCATTAATCTCTAATGATATTTTCTCTATTTTGGCAAATTTAGACTTACACAAGAGAATTATCAGTGACGAACCTAGTTCATCAAGATAACACGGTATGTTTTCTACACTCTGCATAATTTGAAATAACTATATTTGGATCATGAGAAGAGTCCTACAAAATATCAAAGTTCTTGGAACTTATCCGTTACAAGTGAACCAATTACGTTCAAGACTCCTCACTGTATTAAACTACATAGATTCTTTTAAGTCTGCTACTCAGGGGGAAGAAAGTGGTTCTTTCGAAACTGAACAGGTATCTTCTGATTCTAAAGTTTCTCCTGAGACAATTTTTAAAGTTGCTGCAAATTTGGAAAATAGATTTGTAGGATCTATAGCAAGTGTTCAGACTACAGAATCTGGAAAAATTGGTGGTAAAAATGAAAAAGAAAAAAGGAGAGCAAGGGTGCTAGGAGTACTGTGAGGGGAAAGGGGACAAGAGTGGCTGATTCTTCACCCACTCTTGTGAGTTTAACCAAAGACGCAGGTGCAACAGTTCTTTAGGGAGATGAACCTGGTTCATCTGTAGAGGAAACCCTCACAGACCTGCTGAAGAAAGTGACTGAAAGCTATAATCCAGCTTTTTGATAGAGTTATCAATGGCACCAAAACTCATATCATTCCCTATGGCTTCATTCTCACAACTGTGCTTGCACATTTCAATGTACCTATGAAAAAGTGGGAGGTTAGTACAAGCATAGATCATTTTTGGGTTAATACTCTACTTGCTTACGATCATGAAGTTAATGTCACTCCTAAAGAATCTAGTTCATCCAAAAGGGTACCAGTGAATAGCAAGTTCAGAGCCTTGGTGCAAGAGAGTGGGGCTAAGGATGCTGAGATTGAAAGGCCGAAGAAGAGAATGGTTGAGGTGGAGACTAAGAGACATGCTCTCAGAACTGAGCTGGTAAGAGAAAAAGAGAAGAATGATGGCATTCTTCAAGGTGTGCTGAAACTCCTCCAAGTTAAAAACCAAGCACCTAGTTCTTCCCAGCCTTAAGCCTCCTAGCCTAATATAGATAAACCAGTGACCCAGCTCGGGACATTTTGTTTCTTTTGCTAATGTTTTCAGTATTTTTATTTCTTCTTATGCTTTGTGGTAGAATCTTATCAATCATCAATGAAATTCACTGCTTTTTCTCTAACTGTTTGTTTATATTTCTTTGATGGTTAACATTATTAGCTTGATCTATGATGATTAATCCATGATTGCATTTGAAGTAGCCTCAATGGCCTTGAGTAAGCTTTAAAATCTGGTTATCTCACATTTTTATGCAACTTTTCGATGATGCCAAAAGGAGGAAAAAGGTTGTGCTTTAAACAAGTGATGTTTATAACCTAATATACCTGGTCCTTGATGATAAGTGATAAAAAGGAAAAATATTTCTAACATTGTGTTGATGTTGAGCTGAGTTGAAACAGGGCCTAAGCTTATGAAAAGCACAGAGTTTGTCATCATCAAAAAGGGGGAATATATTGGCCCAAGTAAAGGTTAGTTTTGAAGATTGACAAAGGAACTCAGGATGAACGAGGTCCATCCCTCAGGTGCACAAAAACGGGCAGATTCGAGCATGTGGATTGCACGCGAAGGAGATAAGCTTAACTTGGTGTATTTAATATTTCTTGATCGAAAAGGTTGCATAATTAATAAGGAGAAGGACTCCTTAATCAAAGAGATACTATCCAAGGTAGGGAAGGAGTTAGAAGTTGAAATCAACTAGAACTCTTCCACCAAGGAAGAGTTGCATTAGAACTCTAGTTATTTTTTCATCTACTAACTCTATAAATTGCAGGATGTTCTCACATTACAAGTGTTGCACAAAAATGCAGAAGTTAAACGTGAATTGGGAGCAAAATAGCATGGCTTTTTGCAAGCAGTTCATGTGTGATTCAAGTGTGCAAACCTGAAGCTACATGAACCAAATTGAAGAATCAGCTCCATAAAGAGTTTCATTGTGTCTATCTTTTATTCTAGTTCAATTGTAGTAGGTGGTTTAAAGTTGTACCTTTCAGCTTTCATAGAAGCAATTGTATTAGGTGCCTAGTGTGTTCAAGTTAGAGTTAACTTGAAGCAGTCGCAACAGTTGAGGCTGTGTGCCACAACGGGATTAGAGTTAATCCTTAGGTTTACAAAGTGTTTTTGTAAATGCTGTTTTGGCTCAGTGATTTTAGTGGAAGTTTGGGAAAATCCTACTGAGTAGTAGGTCGTGGTTTTTTCACCTTTTAAGCCAGGTGTTTTCCACGTAAAATCTCTGTGTTCTTTATTTTATGTATTTATTATTCCGCAAACAGTTGTAGTTGGAACACCTAGAAGAACCAGGTTCTTCTATAGTTTAGTTAAGCAAAAATTGGGTACCACACAAATCACCCCCCCCTCTTGTGTGGTATTGATGCTTAAAACATCAACTACAACTGTTCAAAATAAAATAAGACTAACATAGTCTGAGAATAGCCAACAAAAACACTAAGAGGAATATAAGGAAGGAAAAATGCGAGACTACGATCGCCAGGCAGCTACCTCGCTATCTCCAATGAAAACCCACGACTGAAATAATCAGCAACCATTACTGTGGCCCAAGTTACCTGGATCTGCACACAAGGTGCAATGGTAATGTGAGTACACCAACTCAGTAAGTAATAAGTCTAAACTTTGGACTGAGAGGTAGTGACGAAGTCAACCTCCTCAAAGATAACAGAAATAACGTACAAAAACGTAGGCATGTTTTTAGCTAAATAGACAGTTCAAAATAGGGAATAGAGCAGATATGAACATGGTAATGAAATAAGACTATGCTACATCTATATGTCACTGCATATGCTGTATGGAATGTACTATGCTAAGTGTCTCATGTGCCCACAATCTCAAATGCTCGTCCACTCAGTACTATATATGGCTCATACAGCCCATGGACGATCCATCCCCGAATATATACATTTCTGACAACAGTCGCTTAGTACTAAGGAAGGCCAATCTAGCCTGTGGAGAAGATCAATCTTCAGATAATAACAATGATAACAACCTCACGACCACTCGGTACTGTATATGGCTCACAAGGCCCAAGGAAGATCCATCCCGGAAGATATACACATTACAGACCATCGGTCTCCAGTACCGAGAAACAGGCCCACCAGCCTTATGGAGAAGATCCATCTCCATACCAAGGGAAGATCCATCCCTGAATATAATCAACTATGCTCACTGGGGTGTGTTACAGGCTCCGGAGGGGCTCCTACAGCCCAAGAGCTATCATAATCATCAACATAACCGCTGCAGCGTGCAGCCCAATCCTATAACTGTCACTCACAATCAGGCTCTCGGCCTCACTCAGTCATCACTCTCCAGTCTTACACACACGGGTTCATAATGTCATGAAACTATCCCGAAACGATGATATGATATGCCAAACAATAATAATTGAGACTGAGACATGATATGATATGCATGAGCAAGACTGAGTACAGAATATCAATGAATGTAATAAGATGACAGCAAGAAATGACCACTCGGGTCTCAATAGTATTGGCATGAAGCCCTAACAGGATATCTAGCATGTTTTTACAGCACATTTACTTAATAACATGATAGAAACACGGATATCGACAAGAAAGAGTTACTAAGCGGTGCCATAAAATGATCCAGGCTGCAATTCCCACGGTGCAGACTCACACGCCCGTCACTTGGCATTTGTGTCACCTCAATAGTAATCATAGAACACATAGTTCGGGGTTTCGAACCCTCAGAACCAAGTTTGGAAGCGTTACTTACCTCAAACCAAGCCATACTCTAGCCCGCGACGCCTTTGCCTCTTGATTCGGCCTCCAAATGCCCCAAATCTAACCAAAATCAGTATATTATCATCAACATACACTAAACGAATGAAACCCATACGAAAATTATCAAATTAACTCAAAATCTTGAAATTGGCCAAACCCAATCCCCAGGCCCACATCTCGAAATTCGATAAAAATCATATCACTAGAATCTGTATCCTCCCACGAGTCCATTCATACCAAAAGCATCAAAATAGGACCTCATTCCCCAATCAAAGCTCTCCAATTTCAAGCCCTAATCTCCCAACTTTCTTCCCTAATTTTCACTAATACCATGATTAAACAATGGAAAAATGGTCATAAACACAAGTAATAAAGCTTAAGTGGCTTACCTAACAGATAACCCTTGATCCCTCTTGAGAAATCACTGCCCAAGCTCAATTCTCGTCTTCAAAAATGGAGAAACTTAGCAAAATTCGCGAAGAAGACCTTTTTATACCTTTTGTCCAGTATTTTCCGCATCCGCGGTCTCAGAGTCGCTTCTGCGATGCCGCACCTGCGGAAAAACCATCGCAGGTGCAATTTTCACTTAACCCTGGGATTCCCGCTTCTGCGGTCACTTCCCGCTCCTGTGGTCTCATGCGCACCTGCGGTTCTCTTCAGCTCTTCAACTCTCCGCATATGCAACCCCTATCTCACTTTTGCAAGGCTCGCACATGCGGTCCCGAATCCGCAGGTGCGAAAATCACAGAATCAACAAAGTTCAACTGCTCAACCAATTCCAAATCCTTCCGTTAGCCATCCGAATTCATAAACAAGTCATATACTACTATTCAAACTTATTCCAACCTTCAGGATACTCAAAACAACGTCGAAACACCAAATCGACCTTTGGATTCAAGCGTAAGAACTTAGAAACTTCCAAATTCCGCATACGATGCCAAAACATATCAAACCAACTCCGAATAACCTGAAATTTTTCACACACGTCCCAAATGACACTACAAACCTACTCCAATTTTTGAAATTCCATTCTGACCCCGATATCAAAATTTTCACTACATACCAGAAAACGTCAAATTTCCAATTTCGCCAATTCACACCTAAATCTACCACGGACCTCCAAACCACATTTCGAACATGCTCCTAAGACCAAAATCACCTAACGGAGCTATTTGAACCATCATAATTCACATCCGAGACCTTTTACACATAAGTCAATATTCGGTTGACTTTTCCAACTTAAGTTTACTCAAAAGAGACTAAGTGTCTCATACCTCTCCAAAACTACTCCGAACCCGAACCAACCAACCTGATACCACATAATGCAGCTAAACAAGACATAAAGAAGCAGAAATGGGGGAAACAAGGCTAAAATTCATAAAACGACCGGTCGGGTCGTTATAGTCTCGCATTTCCGATGTTCGCATTTCCGATGTTCGCAATTGCGAATATGATTTCGCCATTGCGACATCCACAACTAGGTAAAAGATGGGAAAATCGGGACTTAGCTCATTTTACATCATTTCTCAACCCTAAACACTTTAGAGGCAATTTTTAAGAGACTTTTCTTCCCAAAATCATTGGTAAGCAACTTTAATCCATTTCTTTTTAATTACCCATTACTTTTCATTTTTTTTCGACATCAAATCTAGGATTTTCATGGTATGAATTAGGGATTTGGGTAGAAACTAAAAATTTGATAAAATTATAATTTAGACCTCAAATTGATGTCGGATGTTAAAACAAATCATATAACGGGGCTCCGGGTGAATGGGTAATCGGGTTTTGGTCTGAACCTCGGGTTTTGACCAAGTGAGCTCCAGGTTGACTTTTTCAAAATTGATCGGAACTGAACCTTTTTCATTGTTGGGTAGTTGCTAAAGCTTATTTTGAACCGTTTGATCGATAATTTTCTAGATCTGGTTGGTTTGGAGGTTTTTTCAAAAGGCCAAGCTACGGTTGATTGATTTCTTTGATTGCGGAGTAAGGTAAGTATCATAGTTAACCTTGACTTGAGAGATTAGAACTTGTTGGCATATTTGCTACGTGTTTTATGTGTAGGGATAATGTATATGTGAGGTAACGAGTATCTATGCATTCTCATTGGGTTAAAGCATGAGCGTGAACGTTGTTTCTTTATATTATATTGTTTCATTGATTATTTTCCATATTTATGTTAGAATGTTGCTTTTTATAATTATTCGTTTCATATTTATTGTTTATTTTAAAGATGTCAAACATTTTAAAAGTTGAGTTTGATATCATGGTACCATAATTGAAGGGAAATTATTTCTCGCCTTGTTTTTTATTATTCAAATATGTATTGTTGTTTGGTAAGGAAGGGGAAAAAGCACGAAGAGAGTTGGCGTGCCTTATTTGCATTCATTACCATATATTGATAGATTTGAGAGTAAAAGCACGAAATGTGATACCGTGTCGGTGAGTAAAAGCACGAAGGGTGATGTCGTGCCATTATATTCATGATATTACATGGTGAGGACGAGAGTAAAAGCACGAAAGGTGATGTCATGTCATTTATCATTTCATTGCGTTGTTTGATTTTCGGTTTTAGTGATTTTCCTTGGTTACATTGTTGCTTATTTCGGAAGATGTTATTTTGTGATTTCATACGTCTAGTTTCTATGATATCTTCTCTTTCGCATGTCCCCTCCCAGTTAATATTTTATCGTTCTACTTGTTATTTTGCCGCTTCATGTATGATATATATATATATATATATATATATATATATATATATATATATATATATATATATATATATATATATACAACACATACATACATGAAGCTATTGGAAATTTTATAAATTGAGATTTAGAGCAAAATTGAGGTCGGATTTAAAAAAAAAATCACATAACCATTCTCGGGGGTGAATGGGTAATCATATTTTAGTCCAAACCTCGGGTTTTGACCAAGAGAGCCTAGGGTTGACTTTTGTTGACTTTTTCAAAAATGATCAAAATTGAACCTTTGTCATTGATGGGTAGTTTCTAAAGCTTATTTTGAAGCGTTTGACCGATAATTTTCTAGATTTAGTTTGTTTGGAGGCTTGTTTAAAAGGCCAAGCCATAGTTGATTGATTTCTTCGATTGTGGAGCGAGGTAAGTGTCGTAGTTAACTTTGACTTGAGGGATTAGGACTTGTTGGCATATTAACTACATGTTTTATGTGTGGGGATAATGTATATGTGAGGTAATGAGTATTTATGCATTTTTATTGGGTTAAAGCATGCGGATGAAAGTTGTTTCTTTATATTATATTGTTTCATTGATTATATCCATATTTAGGTTAGAATGTTATTTCTTTTAAGTATTAGTTCCGTATTTATTGTTTATTTCAAAGATGTCAAATTTTTTGAAAGTTGAGTTTGATATAATGGTACCATAATTGAAGTGAAATTGTTTCTCGACTTGTTTTTTATTATTCAGATATGTATTGTTGTTTGGTAAGGAAGGGAGAAAAGCACGAAGGGTATTGCCATGCCTTATTTGCATTCATTATCATATATTCAGAGATTTGAGAGTAAAAACACGAAGGGTGATACCGTACCGGTAAGTAAAAGCACAAAGGGTGATGTCGTGCCATTATATTCACGATATTACATGGTGAGGACGAGAGTAATAGCATGAAAAGTGATGCCATGCCATTTATCATTTCATTACCTTGTTTGATTTTTGGTTTTAGTGATTTTCCTTGGTTACATTGTTGCTTATTTCCGAAGATGTTACTTTGTAATTTCATATGTCTAGTTTCAATGATATCTCTCCCTTCGCATGTCCCCTCCCAATTAATATTTTATCGTTCTACTTGTTATTTTACCACTTTTTTTGTGTGTGTGTGTGTGTGTGTATATATATATACGGGATTTTTATGTAAGTGTCTTGTCATAGCCTCGTCACTACCTCATCGAGGTTAGTCTCGGCACTTAAGAAGTACATTGGGTCGGTTGTACTCATACTACACTTTGGCATTTCTTGTGTAGATACTATTATTGGTACCACCGGTGCTTAGAAAAGCATCAACTCGGATCACTTTGCTTCGCAGACTCGAGGTAGATCTGCTGACGTTCGCAAACCCTGAAGTCCCCTTTCATTACCTATCTTTACTGTTTATATCTTTTGAATAGTTGTATTGTTTCAGACTATGCTTGTATACTTTTAGTTTCTCATGTACTTATGACTCCGAATTTCAGGGAGTAGTTAGTATCACGTTGCTTATGTTCGCACTTTGTTAAGTTTGGAGTTTATTTCTCGTGTAAGGTCATTATTTGTTAAAAATTGATTAATTTCTTTATTAACATCATCTTTTCTAGCAAGTGGATATTAGGAGCCATCATGGTTCCGAGGTTGGGAATTCTGGTCATGACAGATACGGGTGGCTATTGTGTTATTTTCAGGGCGCAGCGATATGCGTGGCTATTGATATTGTCTAGACGGAACGATACATGTGGCTATTGATATATTGTTTGGGTGGAGTGATATGGTGGCTATTGTTTTATTATCAGGGCAGACAATACAAGTGGCTAATGATCATATATTGGCTAAGCAAAGTGACATGAGTGGCTATTGATATATTATCTGGACGGAGCAATACATGCGGCTATTATGATATTGTCAACGCAGTGAGATAAGGGTGGCTATATGGGGATATTATGTTATGGCATGTGGGCGTGTTGTTGGTGAAAGAAGAGCATTCTGGTTGTTGCTTTTGACTTCCTTGTATGTGTCATGCATATTTCGTGATTTGTTGTGTTGTTCCTAACGTGCTACTCGGTGTCTCTAATTGATGATTTGAGATGTAATAGTACATCTGAACATGCATATATCATAATATCATTTATACATGTTCAGGAGTATGAAACTTGATATTGATTGATCATTGTACATGTATTCTTGTATATTTGCCTTTTCTGCGATATGGTTTGGACTGGTTGCCCATGACCACGCAGGCGGATTGTGATATTGAGCATGTGAGCATGTCGGGCAAATTGTGATATTGAGCTTGTGACCATGCCGAACGGATTGTGATATTGGCACGTGAGTTGTCTGTGTAGCAAGTGAGTTGTCTGTGCGGTTGTGACTTTTATTGTGGCACGAGGTCTAAGCTGTGCAGAGTATGACTTGTGTTGTGGCACGAGGTCTTTGCCATGTAGGGTATAACTTGTGTTGTGGTACGAGGTCCTTGCCGTGGGAGTGTAATTAATAGTGTGGGCACGAGGTGTCGTGTGTGTGTGATTTTATTTGATGGCTTATTGTCAGATCGGGACCTTTAGTTAATCTAAATGGGTATCACTTAATTGATGAGATTACAATCGTTGCTTTCTATTATTATTCTTTTTGCCGGTTTGTGATATTTTGCACAGGTTATTTGATTAGTGAGTATCTCGAATTGAACCTCTTCATTATTTCATCAAGGTTAGTCTTGATCCTTACTGGGTACTGATCGTGGTGTACTCATACTACACTTCTTCATAGTTTTGTGCAGACCCAGGTGTTGGAGGCAGCAGACCCAAGAAAAGTTAGCTTCTTGATCGCGAGGATTCAAGGTAGAGTCGATTGATCATCGCAGTCCCTTGGAGTCCTTTCCTGATGAAAATGAAGAATCTATGTTAAATTTTATTAATTTTGGCCAAGATCAAGTTTTGGAGCTCAAGTCCAAACATATGGACTTAATTTCAAGAAGCGAAAGAAGTCCAAGAAGCTCAAGGTTGATTTCAAGAAGACAAAATTATTTCCTTCTTAAAATAAGATTTATTTTATTCTTTTTAGAATAGGATTTTTCTTTTGGTAGGATTCTAGTTTCTTTTCCTTGTAGAATAAGGATTTTACTTTCCTTGTCTTTAGTTATTTTATTTCCTTATTAGAATAGGAATTGTAGTCATGAAAGAAGAGACTCTAGGCCTATATAAAAGGTTCTCTTTACTTGTAGAAGGTAATTCACATTTTTTAGGCTTGCCCTAAGTTTTACAATAGAGTGTTTTTCTGTATTTTGTCTTCTTTATTCTTATTTTTGGTTCCAAGCAAGGTGGTGATAGTCTTCATCTTGTTTTCAATTGTGTGTGCTATTTATTTATCACGTTAATTGATTTCAAGTGGTGATTTTAGGAACTTGTTTAGTTCTTGATCTTTCAAGAACACATGTTTCTTGATCGAAATTCATTCTTTTGATATTATAGAATCATAACTTTCATTGAACTGGTGCAACATCAATATTTACTTGTTTTGAACGAATAAATTGTCTTTCTTATAGTTCAGATTGTCATCTTTCACCTCGTTTTTGAATCATCAGATTCGGAGTCCTCAAATTTGAGATATGTTATTTCTTGAAATCGGCCTACAAACTACGTTTTCGTTTCAAGATCTTGATCTTGGTCGGTTGGTTCTTTGTTAACTCGAAGAATCACATCAATTTGGTATCACAATTATATTCCATAGGTTCCAAATTGATGAATTCATCACATCACTTCTTTAAGTTTATATTGTCAATTCTCTATCAGAACAATGTTGTATTTTTTGATTTTGAGATATTTCTATGTATTCAGCTAGAGTTCATGACTCTGTACTACCTAATCTTGGGAATTTATTATGATTAACACCGTATTGTCTTGTATCACCTTTATTTCCGTATTTATATTATACTTTGCTTCATAATATTATATTTTAATGGTTTAACTATTTTAAGTGATCGACTTATTTAGTTTTAGAGACTAGGTGTCATCATAATCCTTAAAGTGGAATTTTGGGTCGTGACAGTGATTGGTGGTTGGGTAATTGTTGCTAAAGTCGTCGGTGCTCAGTGGTGGTAGTTGTGCGGTGGAGGTAGTGTGTTGGTTTTTTGGTGATATTGGATAGAGTAGAGATAAACGATCACTTCCAGATGAATTTTTGAATGAACATCTTAATGGTTTTAAGATTTTGTACAAGATTTTGATTCATCAAACTGAGCAAGTAAGGGGTTGTAAAAGAGAAAACAAATGCACTTAATAAATTGATCTATGAATAATTAGATTCAGACCTTTGTTACGCGAAAATAAATGGCCCTAACATCCTCTCACACGAAATGACGTCATACAATACAATACAAAACAAGCAGGTTTGTACTAATGTACTTTTTGTTGGGTTTAAGCTTGTTAAAGCTTAAAATAGAGTGAACGGAAAATGGAAGAAAAAAAATATATTTGAATTTCCCTCTTTGACAAAGGAATATTGTCCCATATTGAAGGAGGAAAAGAGTTTTGATGGCTATATATACAATTGCTCTTATTCTAGCCTTTAAAGAGTTGAGAAGAAGGTAAGTCTCGCGCTGTCATCGTCGTCGCTTGTCCGGATTCGGATTCAGTCAAATGACCTGATTCATTGATTAATTTTTAAAGCTTAAAATAGAGTGAATGAAAAATGGAGGGGAAAATAAAATATTTGAATTTCCCCTTGAGAAAGGGACATCGGTTATATATACAATTTCTGTTCTTCTAGCTTTTAAATAGTTGAGAGGAAGGCAAGCCTCGCGCCGTAGTTGCCGCTTGGCTTCGGCTTCGGCTTCAGCTCGAATTTGTTCAAATGATCTGATTGATTGATTAATTTTTTGGACCAAATTTTTGTAACGGTAATTTAATTTTCCTCCTCTTTTGATTTTCCAGCTTTATTTTGCGTAAACAACCATTTATGTAATGTCCATTTTACGCGAACAGTCATCATGAAGGGTTGCACCTCTTCTTTTGAACCCAACCTATTGGCTATAAATACCAGGCCCTTCCCTCAGATTTTCTTTACGAAATTCTGAATTCTTTTTCTTTCTTCTATATTGTTTTAACTGAAAGAAAGCAACAGTAAGTGTCATTTGCTACCGATCATTGTGTTCGCTGAAACGCTTAGGTTTGAAGTATCGCTACACTAGTGTGTAAGCCGTTCTATCCTGGGAGGAAATAATCCACAACCTCGAATACTGAGAGGGGATTAAGTTCCTTAAGGAAACACCGTGAATTCAGTGGACTCGAATTAAATTCTATTTCTTCTACATTTCCGCTTTTACATTATTTTATTTCCAGAATTACTTTGCAAATACGGAGTACTCACACTTTTATAGTATTCTATACACATCTAGTTTAACTGTCAAATATTTTCCTTTAGTAAATTTCATGATCAATTAACATTGTTAAACAAATTGGGAGTGAGGGAGAAAGAATCCTACCTTCTTTTAGGTGAAGAAATCTAATCATTATTGTCAGTTCCAGGTATACAAACAGTTAACCTTGAGAACATTAACTATCATATATATTACCGAGTTACCAGAAGAAAACACAAATTATTTCCAAAACATTAGCTATACTGTTAATTTTTTACCAACAACCAAGCCTTAGATGGTTCGGACATGTGAAAAGTAGAGGCACAGATGCCTCGGTTAGGATGTGTGAGAAATTGGTCTTGGAGAGCCTAAGGAGAGTTAGAGGTAGGCCGATGAAGTATTGGGTAGAGGTGATTAGGCAAAACATGATGCTTCTACAGCTTACTGAGGACATTGCCTGGATAGAAAGAGGTGGAGGTCAAAAATTAAGGTAGTAAGCTAGGTAGTCGAGTGGTGTCCTTGCTCGTTCCAGTAGTTTTAATGCATCCCTCAGAGTTAGTGTTGTATTTTCTTATTGTTAGATTTATGTTATTGCTTAATGTTTCCCTTGTTTCAGTTTTCTGTTTGGTTTGCTGGTGTTGTTGCTTGCGGTTACTCTTTCCTCTCTATCTTTTCTGAGCCGAGGATCTTCCGAAAACAGTCTCTCTACCTTCTTCAGATAGGTGTAATGTCTGCGTACATTCTATCCTCCTCAAACCCCACTAGTGGGATTACACTGGGTTGTTATTGTTGTTGTTGTTGAACCAAGCCTTAACCAGAGCTCTCTATAATAGGTTTCGATATCTTGAGAGGGGATCAGATAAAACTTGTTAATATTTAAGGACTGAAGATTTGGTCAACACTAAGTACTACTAACAATTAGAACCCTTTATCTGCAATGAAAACGATAAGCAACATCCCGAGTTCTTTTCATCTTGTTTATATCTTCTTCCTGTATTCTAAGCATTATACTCGATCAATGTGATTCAGATAACTATAGTAAACTGTCAAAACTGATACTACTGTAAGTTGATAGAGCTTGATTTGATTCGTCATCTACTATTGAATCGCGTTGATGAAATTTTATTTTGCAGAACATTTGTTTGGTCATATGACAACGTTCACACTATGATATTGATGAAGTGAATTTCATTTCTTAGTCTGAAAGTTGTATCCGATATTCATAAAATTTGCTGTTCCATTTGCTCTTCAATTTGCTGCTATCAGAGGATTTCAACTGATTTTGGAGAAGCCTTTTCTCATCATTCTCATCGTTGTCAAGTATCTCTTCTACTTCATAATCTATATCAATCGCGGTTACCTCTTTTCCATGCAGTTCATCGGATTCGAAAAAATGAAGTTTGACATTTTCTTCTTCAGGAGGATGATGGCCTATTTCATCAATCCATTGCAACTCTGTGTCTATTAATGCATCCATTTTAGCACGGTCTCTGTCACGTGGATATGTACAATAAAGGAAGGAACAGATAAAGCAACAAATTGCCATTGGAATGCCTATAGCAGTGTAGAGTGCCTTGGCAAGCGGGGCTGCATTCTCTCTATCCGTTTTAATTTCCTGTGAGCCAGTTGAGTCCTTGGGGATTGGTTTAAAACCATAAACATGTTGAGCCAAAATACCAACAGCTGGAGGAGCAAATGATGCCAGTATAGACTCAAACGATCGATCCAGGGCATAGATGCTTGTTCGAGCTCTCTCAGGAACTATCTCCGCAAAAATCGGACTGCAAGCATGTCATGTGTGAATATTGTAGGACCCATAAAAAAGATGAAACAAAGAAAAAAGATGAAAAAGTTGCAGAAGTCAAATAGGGTGGCTAGAAAGATTTTCCAAGTTGAGCGGCTAGAAAAAGTTGCCAAATTTCAAAAGTCACAAACACATGTTTTGACCGATGGTAATTTGCACTGCAAATTACAGTGAATAAACCATTCTGATTTTCTATAAATAGCAGGCTCCATTTCTCTTTTGATACACACCAAAATAACGAAAGAAGCATGAAACAGTGAGAGTAATCCACAGATTGTGGTCTGTGAGATAACTAGTGAGTGGTAGTAACATTGTAGTGAGGTGTTTTAAATAAAGAGTGTTATTTCTTTCAAAGTTGTAGTAGTCTCTTGACACTACTGAGTTGTAAATATTATAGTGGTAATATTGCTCCACTCGGGTAATGTATTTTATCCCGCTAAAATATTTGGTGTCATTGTTACTCTCTTGTGTTATTATTATTTGTTGTGGCTATTATTCCTGGGCGAGATTATTTTTTATCCCAACAACGTGGTATCAGAGCCATGGCAAATAATGGTCTGCTATCTTTTCAGTACCCCCGTCTGACAAAAGATAATTATGAGAAATGGTGTCTACGTATGAAAGTCATCCTTGGCTCTCAGGATGTTTGGGAAATCGTAGACAGAGGGTATGCAAAGTCCGATAATGAGGAAACTCTGCCCCAAAATGAAAAAGAGGTCTTGGCAAAGACAAGGAAGAAGGATCAACAAGCCCTCACGCTCATCCACCAATGTTTGGATGATGCCATGTTTGAGAAGGTGGCAGATGCTACCACCTCAAAGGAAGCTTGGGAGATTTTACAAAATTCTCTTCAAGGAGTTGACAAGGTGAAAAAGGTAAAACTTCAAACTCTAAGGGCTGATTTTGAAGTTTTAAAAATGAAAGAATCCGAATGCATCTCGGATTATTTTTCAAAAGTGAAGGTTGTTGTAAATCAACTAAGAAGATACGGGGAGGACATAGAAGATGTCCGTGTGGTAGAAAAGATCTTTCGCACTTTAACACCTAAATTTGATTTTGTGGTGTGTGCTATTGAAGAATCTAAAGATTTAGATTCTATGATGGTGGAGCAATTGGAAGGTTCTTTACAGGCCCACGAAGAAAAGATCAAAAGGAGACAAGAAGTGCCATCGGAGCAACTTCTTAAAACTCAGGCATCCTTCAAGGATTATGGAGGTGAAACAAGCTATCGAGGAAACGGACGAGGACGAGGACGAGGCCAAGGTCGAGGAGGTCATGGAAGAGGAAGAAGTAATGGTAACAACTTCAACAATGAAGTTAAAATCCACAAAACATTCAGAGGTCGTGGTTGTGGACAAAGAGGAGGAAGAGGACGTGGATACTACCAAGAAAATAATGGACAAATGTATGACAAATCAAAAATTGAATGTTATAATTGTCATAAATTTGGCCATTACTCTTGGGAATGTCGTAGCAATGTTGAAGAAAAGGCTAACCTTGTTGACGATAAGAAAGAAGAAAATGAGTCAACGTTGTTAATGGCACTCAAGGAAGAAGACAGAGATGATTGCAGCTCGTGGTATTTGGACAATGGAGCAAGCAATCATATGTGTGGATGCAAAGAGAAGTTTGTGGAGATCAATAAAATAGTGAGAGGTAATGTGTCCTTTGAAGATACCTCAAAGGTTCAAATCGAAAGGATAGGTACGATTCTGATCTCCTGTAAAGATGGTAGTCACAAGTTAATTCAAGATGTTTATTATGTGCCAAAATTAAAAAGTAATATTTTAAGTTTGGGCCAACTTCTTGAAAAGGAATATGACATCCACATGAAAAATATGCATCTTTGGCTTAGAGATTCAAGTGGAATTCTAATTGCTAAAGTGCATATGGCAAAGAATAGATTGTTTTCTCTGAATCTTAAAACAATTGATGCAAAGTGTTTGAAGGCTAATGTGCAAGATGAATCATGGTGTTGGCACATGCGATTTGGGCACTTAAATTTTGAAGCGCTCAAATCAATGGGAGAAAAGAACATGGTGCATGGGATACCATCAATTAACCATTTCAATCAATTGTGTGAAGCTTGTCTTCTTGGAAAGCATGCAAGGAGGAGTTTTCCAAAGGAGGCCATGTCAAGATCAACCAAGCCGCTCCAGCTTGTCCACACTGATGTGTGTGGACCAATCAATCCACCTTCTTTTGGTAAAAGAAAATACTTTCTGCTTTTCATTGATGACTTTAGTAGAAAGACTTGGGTTTATTTCATGAACCAAAAATCTGAAGCTTTTGCTGCTTTTAAAAATTTCAAAGTACTTGTGGAGAAAGAAAGTGGCTATGAAATTAAAGCTCTAAGCTCCGATAGAGGAGGCTAATTCACCTCAAACGAATTTAATGACTTCTGTCAACTTCATGGAATCCGTCGGCCTCTAACGGTACCTTATTCACCTCAACAAAATGGTATTGCAGAGAGAAAGAATCGAACGATTCTTAATATGGCTAGATGTATGTTGAAAGCTAAAAGTATGCCTAAGGAATTTTGGGCCGAAGTTGTTTCTTGTGCAGTTTATTTGAATAACAGGTCTCCAACAAGAAATGTTAGAGATCAAACCCCTCAAGAAGCATGGAGTGGAAGAAAGCCAAGTGTCAAGCACTTGAGAATCTTTGGGAGCATAGCCTATGCTCATGTGCCACATCAAGGGAGAGCAAAGCTTGACGATCGAAGTGTCAAGCATGTGTTTGTTGGCTATGATACGAGTTCAAAAGGCTACAAGCTATACAACCCAAGCAGTGGTAAGGTGGTGGTAAGTCGTGATGTTGAATTTGATGAAGAACTGGCATGGAATTGGGAAGCTGAGGAAGAAACTTCATATGATTTTCTTCCATACTTTGGTGATGAAGAAGAACCGGAGACCGTGGAACCTGTGCAGGACACAACTCCACCTTCTTCTCCAATAAATGTTGCATCTCCCTCTTCTCAAGAAGGTTCAAATGAACAGCCGCAAAAGACAAGGAGCATTCAAGAGCTCTATGAGGACACAGAAGAAGTTACTAATTTTGATTTTTTATGTTGTCTCTTTGCTGACAGTGAACCAATGAACTTTGATAAAGCTATTACAAACAAAAGGTGGAGACAAGCCATGAAGGAGGAGATTGAGTCAATAGAGAAGAACAACACTTGGGAGTTAACAACTCTTCCCAAGGGTCATCGAGCAATTGGAGTGAAATGGGTATACAAGACAAAGAAGAATGCTGATGGAGATGTGGAGAGATACAAGGCACGACTTGTGGCTAAAGGCTACAAGCAAAGGCAAGGCATTGACTATGAAGAAGTCTATGCACCTGTTGCCCGCATGGAGACTATTCGTTTGTTGATCTCTTTGGCGGCGCAAATGAAGTGGAAGATTCATCAACTAGATGTCAAGTCAGCCTTTTTGAATGGCTATCTTGAAGAAGAAGTCTATGTTGAACAACCATTGGGCTTCGTGGTCAAAAACCATGAAGATAAAGTGTTGCGGTTGAAGAAAGCTTTATATGGATTAAAGCAAGCCCCACGAGCATGGAATAGTTGCATCGACAAGTATTTTCAAGACAATGGGTTTACTCGTTGTCTCCATGAATATGCTCTTTACCTTAAAGTTCATACTAATGGAGATATCTTAATTGTTTGTCTTTATGTTGATGATCTTATTTTCACGGGTAATAACCCAAGTTTGTTTGAAGCTTTCAAGAAAGATATGTCCCGTGAGTTCGAGATGACAGACGTAGGGCTCATGTCATATTACCTGGGCCTAGAAGTGAAGCAGATAGAGGATGGAATTTTTATCTCTCAAGAAAGCTATACAAAGAAGATATTGAAGAAGTTCAACATGCTCGATTGCAACCTTGTGAACACACCGATGGAAAGTGGGACAAATTGTCCAAGTTTGATGAAGGAGAAAAAGTGGATCCCACATTCTTCAAAAGTCTTGTGGGAAGTTTGAGGTACTTGACTTGTACCAGACCAGATATACTTTTTGCAGTTGGAGTAGTAAGTCGCTTCATGGAGGCTCCTACCTCTACTCACTTGAAGATCACTAGAAGAATTCTTCGTTACCTAAAAGGTACGATCGATTTTGGGTTATTTTATTCTTCTTCTAATGATTTCAACCTTGTGGGATTTTGTGATAGTGATTATGCGGGAGATATTGATGATAGAAAAAGTACAACTGGTTTTGTATTTTTCTTGGGTGATTCTGTTATTTCTTGGAGTTCAAAGAAACAGTCCATTGTTACTCTCTCGACTTGTGAAGCCGAATATATAGCAGCAACATCATGTACCTGTCATGCTATTTGGCTAAGGAGATTATTAAAGGAGCTCAATTTGCCACAAATGGAAGCTACAGAGATTTGTATTGATAACAAATCTTGCACAGGCACTCGCCAAGAATCCGGTATATCATGATCGAAGCAAGCATATAGATACAAGGTATCATTTCATCAGAGAGTGCATTGCCAAGAAGGAAGTCGGGCTCAAATATGTGAAGTCTCATGATCAAGTTGCAGATATCTTCACAAAACCTCTTAAGTTTGAAAATTTTCAAAGATTGAGATCAAGAATTGGAATGAAGAAGAAAAATCAAAATTAAGGGAGAGATTTGTAGGGCCCATAAAAAAGATGAAACAAAGAAAAAAGATGAAAAAGTTGCTGAAGTCAAATAGGGTGGCTGAAAAGATTTTCCAAGTTGGGCGGCTAGAAAAAGTTGCCAAATTTCAAAAGTCACAAACACATGTTTTGACCGATGGTAATTTGCACTGCAAATTACAGTGAATAAACCATTCTGATCTTCTATAAATAGCAGGCTCCATTTCTCTTTTGATACACACCAAAATAACGAGAGAAGCATAAAGCAGTGAGAGTAATCCACAGATTGTGGTTTGTGAGATAACTAGTGAGTGGTAGTAATATTGTCGTGAGGTGTTTTAAATAAAGAGTGTTATTTCTTTCAAAGTTGTAGTAGTCTCTTAACACTACTGAATTGTAATATTATAGTGGTAATATTGCTCCACTCGGGTATTCTATTTTATCCCGCTAAAATATTTGGTGTCATTGTTACTCTCTTGTGTTATTATTATTTGTTGTGAATATTATTCCTGGGCGAGATTATTTTTTATCCCAACAAATATGTTAGTAAATCATGCTGAATTATTTTTTGAAAATCTTTTCTAGGTGAACAGGTACCAGCTTCAAACTAGTAAGCAGAGACCAATAATTTTTATGAGCTCCTTTAGCTATGTCTTATTAAGCATTTGTAGTTGGTGCCTAAATGTGCTCCTTTACCCATTAATTTGCATAGAAACGAATCCATTTTGTGAAAGTGTAAAATAAGCTAAACAGGAGCCAAAGACTGAGCCTTGCATTGTGCAAAGAGCAGAAACAGAAAGAAGTAGGTAACTAGTTTATTAAGCGAAGATACTTAAACAAATGCCATGTAGAAAAGACCATATGAGAAACAATCAAAGGTGCTTCACTATCAACTAAAGGTATGACTTTATAAAATAAGAAATGACTTGCAATAGCAAACAAGCAGGAAGGATAAGGAAAAAGAAAAAATCAAGTGCTTTACAGATAAAGCTTTGCTAGGATCTTAAGCTTGAACCAGATTAGTTTTCCATCTACAGTTCTAGTATTGGCTAGTTCCCGCTGAGTCAAAGAAAATCAACTTAGAGAAAAACATATACAGATTGAAACAACACTTTCACATAGTTGGATTAAGGCTATTTCTGCAAGTCCTCATCTACAAGATATACAAACACTACCTCAATTTCAAATTCTTATCGGACTTTCCCCTATTGTATGGATCTAACATTCAAAACTCCCTATATTTCTAAGAGGAAGATGGCAAGGAAGGAGAAATATTTTCCTCTTCTTGAAATCAGAAAACAAGACAGTATCCGAAATTTTCAGTTTGCTCTTTTGAAATAGTTTTGAACTATAGCCTAATGGCTAATAGACACTCAGTATTAGCACTATCGCATTGAGATTAAACATCATGTGGCGTTTCTCTGAATTTTTCAATTATATATATATATATATATATATATATATATATATATATATATATATATATATGCAAGAAAATCCAGGTAATGAAGAATGATATAGTTTTTCCAAATGAAACATACTTGTTTGTCGCTGGACTATTCCACGATATCATAAATCCCATTATGAACAAGACTAAACCATGGATTGCAGCTGAGGAAGGGTCATCAGGCAATCCAAGAAGCAGAATTGCAGCTAAAGGGATTGCCGAACCAGAGCTTATCTGAGAAAGAATAATTCTACCAGAATTTGGCAAGTGTTAGGCAAGTATATCCCCCATCTTTCCTCCAAACAATCCACCAATTGATCCAGCAACATTAAACAAAGTCAAAAGGAATGCTGTTGTCTTGTGGGAGAATCCAATAAGCTCCAACCACATAGGAGCAAATGACAATGATGACAAAGGGAATGAACCTGAGACCCCATGAGCAATAAGAATTTGAAAGGAAGGTACTTTTACAACTGCTTTTGCTTCTTTTAGCAGTTCCCTCACTTCTTCTCTAAATGGTTTTTGGGGAGGTTGCTCTGTTGCATTGCCATCACTATCAACAAAGCGAGGATCTTTGGCGAAGAGGCGTACCAAGATACCAACTATAACGCTTATAAAACCGATGAGATGGAAGGAGATTCTCCAGCCAGCGATCCCCATGAATGATGTTTCAGCTAGAAGCACCGATAAATGCCCACCAAGGATAGAGCCAAAGTTTCCTGTTAGTTGTAACCATCCAAAAGCTATGCCACGGTTGCTTTCGTCAGTTGAATCAGCAACTAGAGATTGGATTGCTGGTGTGACTATTGCAAGTCTTATTCCATTCAATCCTCTGGATATGGCAACCTATTGAAGAATATGAGCATTCTAATAGAGGTCATTTCAAGAAAGATATATATATATTGCTTCTCTTATCAAATGCCAATCAAGGATTGAAAAACTAAAGTGGAAAATATAGTAATATGAAATGCCTTATAAGCATTGAGAAATTTTAAGAAATATGAATACTGGAAAACCCAGGAAATCCCCCAGGTTAAAGATTCAAAAGGAAAAACAAGAAGAGAGCAATTGTATCTTCTAATCTAAGAAACAAAAAGTTTAATACAAGCTACAACAACAATATACCCGGTGTATTCTACAAGTAGGGTATGGGGAGGATAGGATGTACGCAGCCTTAACCCTTCCTGAGTGAGGCGGTTTCCGGATAATAATCTTTCTAAACTATAACACATTGTCTGCCTCAAATTTGACTTGATAGCTAGTCAACTTGTAATACCTTATCTATGAATAACAAAAGGTAACAACTAACAAGCACAGATTCATAAATGCTTGATTCAGCTTCCAAACAACCTTGTGTTTCAACTATTCTCATTGATTAACTTTGTCCCGGGCTTGGGGCTCCTAACAAACAGGAGAGACCTTTCAGAAACTAGACAAGAACCAATAGGAGCATAACATTGTCCATTTCTCACACAAAAGAAAAAGTCTATCTCAAGTATGATTACTAAACTTTACGTATTATAACAATAAACTCACTAAAATATTTTGTCACATTAAAGTACTCTACTAAATTGTACTAACTATAAAAGTTAATTTAATGAACTTTACTCACTATAATAGTAAAGCTACAAAACTATTTTTTGTCATATCAGAGAAAATGACAAAAATGATCCCTTGTGTTTGAGGATAGGTTCAAAATAGTCCCTTAAGTATGCACTAAGCAGTTTTGGTCCTTTAAATTTGCCAAGAGTTAACACTTTTAGTCTGCGTCAAATCAATGCAAAAATATAGCGCAAGGATCTAAATAAAACCTTAAAATTACAATATCAATTTTAGAACAAACCCAATATCAAGTAAATTAATAAGAATGTAATTGTGCACATGTAGAAGGATAAAGAGAGAATTAACCTCAGTAAAAGTGGAGGAAATGGCAACAAGAAAGGTAGCAGCGGACAAGAGGAAAGCATCAAGGGCAATAACATGGGTGCGGTTTTGACCGCCGGTGAGGTAAGCAGCGAGAGGGTAACAAAGGCATTGAACTATGGATCTGAAAAGAGTGAGAGAACCAAGTTCCGTTGGATCAGTATGCAATGCTTTCCCTACTTCTTTATACACTCCCGGCAACAGTGACTCGTCGGCGCTTTCCATGATTCCGGCTGGGTTGACCAGTAATAAAGTCAACGACTCTGACCTTATGTTCTTGAACTTCTTCATCGGCTCCGGCGAGTTTGGAAAAACGTTGACTAGTGTTTGGTGATGGAGTCTTTTAGTAACAGTCATTCGGAAAATTTAAGAAAGGGATATGTGGGACACAGAGAGATTTTGTCACGTGTCAAATGGAGGGTGTTGTTGATGACTTGGACTGATTTGTGGGGTTAGGACAAGAAGTTTTTGTGTAATAGTCAAAGTATTTTAAGTGGGCGTTTGGACATAAGAATTATAAAATCCCAAAAAAAATAAAAAAAATCAAGTGAGAAATGGTATTTGAAAATTAGAGTTGTGTTTGGACATGAATATAATTTTGGGTTATTTTTGAAGTTTTGAGTGAAATTTTTGTAAAACAGCTTTTTGGAGTTTTTTTAAATTTTCGAAAATTTCAAAATTCATTTTCAAGTGAAAATTGCAAAATTTATGATCAAACACCGATTTCGAAAAAAAGTAAAATATTTTTGAAAAAAAATAAAAAATTCTTATGTCCAAACGGGCTCTAAACTTTTTAGGGGATACATTTTGTGTTTTTATGGAAGTAAAGTGGACTTTCACGCTTTTGCGGTCCCAGCGTCCCCCACTCACTTCTGCATTGTGTTCATAAGGCCGTACCTGCAGCGCACCTGCGGCCACTTCCACTGCAGGTGTGATCACTCTAGAAGTTCAGCAATCTTAGCAATGCTCCAAGTCCAAATTTTGATCCGTTAACTATTTGAAATCCACCCGAGGCCTCCGGGACCCCATCCAAACATACCAACAAGTCCTAAAATATGATAAAAACTTAGTCAAAACCTCAAATCACGTCAAACATCATCAAAAACATGAATCGCACCCCAATTCAAGCCTATTGAAACTAATGAATTTCAAACTTCCACAATCGATGCTGAAACATGTCAAACAAACTCCAATTGACCTCAAATATTGCACACAAGTCATAAATAACACTACGGGCCTATTCTAACTCCCAGAACCAAGATCCAAGACCGGTAACCATAAAGTCAATCTCTGTCAAACTTCACAACTCTCCAAACTTTAACTTTTCCAACTTTTGCCAATTCAAGCCAAAATCACCTACAGACCTCCAAATCAATATTGGGACACACTCCCAAGTCCAAAATCACCATACGGAGCTATGAAAACCATCAAAAGTTTATTCCGGAGTCATATACACATAATTCAACATTCGATCAACTCTTTCAACTTAGGCTTTCTACCTTGGAACTAAGTATCCCAATTCATTTCGAAATAACCCCGGCTAGTCACATAAAACCAAATGAACACAGATTAAGTAATAAATAAGGGAACGGGGCTATAATACTCAAAACGACCGGCTAGGTCGTTACAAGCTGCCATTTGTCCTTGATAATTTTAGATATTGCTAATCTGTTTATGTAAACTTCAAACATATGATGTATTTATTAATACCATCTTTTGAAATTCTAAGTGTTAGAAGCTCATGATTTGTACTACGAGTCCTTGGAATTTGTATATAAAGTTCATTTATTTTATCGATTGTCTCTCATTACCTGATTTGAGTTGTGTTGATTATATTTATCTTACCTAACGGGTCGGATTAGGTATCATCACGACTAGGATGATTTTTTATCGTGACAGTTTTATTCGTGATACTTTTCCAAATTCATTTGGTCCCTTATGGCGGGACAAAATTATTTCAATAATCTTTATAAGATTAGAGCCCCATAATCAGATTATTTTACATCTAGGACAGGATATTGTGCTTATGATCCATGAAGATGTACATGTGTAGGGCTTTCTTGATTACTACAAATTGACATGACAAATAAAATAAAGGTACATATAATATAACGACCCGGTCGGTCATTTTAAGAATTTATGCTCCGATCCCCATAATAACTGCATTTCCCGTGTTTGTTTCTGCTATTGTAAGTTGTCGGGAAGGTTTGTTTTGGATTTCAGAATGTTTTGGGACACTTAGTCCCTAAATGAGAGTTTAAGCTTTAGAATTTGGACCATAGTTGGAGCAGTGTGAAGACGGCCTCGGAATGGAATTCTGTCGGTTCCGTTAGCTCCATTGGGTGATTTCGGGCTTAAGGGCGTGTTCGGATTGTGTTTTAGATGTCTGTAGCTTATTTAGGTTTGAAATTCCGAAAGATGAATTTTTGAAGTTTCCGGTTCGATAGTGAGATTTTGATCAAAGGGTCGGAATGAAATTTCGAGAGTTGGAGTAGCTCCGTAGTGTTGAATGTGACATGTGTATAAAATTTCACGTCATTCGGACGAGGTTTGATAGAATTTTTGATCGAAAGCGGAATTTGAAAGTTTTGGGAATCCTTAGGCTTGGATTGGAGAGTGATTTGTGGGTTTAGCATTGTTTGATGTGACTCGAGGGTTGGAATAAGCTTGTATGATGTTTTAGGACTGGTTGGCATGTTTGGTTAAGGTCCCGGAGGCCTCGGGTGAGTTTCGGGTGCTTAACGGAAGTTGAATTTGGACTTGGGTAAAAATCTGAGTGTTGAACATGTCATAACCGCACCTGCGTGTGTGGAATTGCAGGTGCGGCGCCGCATAAGCGGCTTGGTGACCGTAGAAGAGGAATTGTCCCAGGCTCCAGGAAACTGCAGGTGCGGCTAGGTGACCGCAAATGCAGGACCGCAGATGCGGCCGAAGGACAGCAGATGCGGACCCAACTAGTTAAGTGATTTTTTGCACTTGCGATGCCTTTTCCGCAGGTGCGGCAATTTAACCGCGGAAGCATTTTCACTGGTCAGAAAAAGGGAAATTTTGAGGGTTTGAAATCAAAACTTGAAAAAATGATTTGGAGCTCGGTTGAGGGGGATTTTGGGAAGATTTTGATGAGGAAATCAGTGGGTTACGATTCCTAATCCCTTTCTAGTTGTATTCCTATAATCTAATCATAGTTTTGTCATTTAAATTCGGATTTGTGATGAAAATTTGGGGAAAAGTTGAGAAAAGTTCTTAGGCCTAATTTTGGGGTTTTGATCGAGGTTTTGGTATCGGATTTGAGGGATTTTGGTATGGTTAGACTCGTGAGTGAATGGGTGTTCATAATTCACGATTTTTACCCGATTCCGAGATGTGGGAGCGAAGAGGATTTTTGGGCGTGTACCTATTTTCTTGTCTTAGCTTCGTTTCCTCTAGCTAAATTAGTTGTTTGTAGTTGTATTTACGCATTGGTATTAATTTAATTAGATTTGGGCCACCCGGAGTTGGATACTCGTGGAAAGAACGTGATTTCGAGTTGATTTTGAGCTGGTTCGAGGTAAGTGGCTTGCCTAATCTTGTGTGGGGGAACTCCCCTTAGGATTTGGTATTGTTGATATATGAAATGCCCTGTACATGAGGTGACGAGTACGTACATGTGCTAATTATTGAAAATCCTATTTTCATTAAGTAACTATAACTGTGTTTTCTTCCCTATTTATACTACTTGCAATTTAAGCCTACTGTTAGCTTAGGGAAGCAGGTCTAATTGACTTATTTGCTTTACTTGCTCAAACTGTTTTATTTGAATTCTGCAGCATGCTAGGTTAGAAATACCTGTTTTACCTTGGTATGAAATTTGGATTGAATTGAATGTTTTTCGTGTTGTTGTTGTGTGTTTACTTTGGGATTGTGGGAGGATATCCCGGGAGATCCCCCTGCACATTTATATTGGAACTACGAGACTGGACTCGGTAGATTCCCCCAGTACTGGGTATTTACATTTGGGACTACGGATCGGGATTCCAGTAGATCCCTGCGCACTATGAGTTGGACTACTGGACGACACCCGGGAGATCCACTGGATATTTACATTTGGGGATTACAGGACGATATCCTGGGAGATCCCCAGTTGCTATCTTTGTGTGGAGTTATATTCTTTTTGTGATTTCTTTCTCTGTTGTAGTTGTTGTTATTCTTATTATCCTATGTTACTTCTTACTGTTTCATTTCCTTATATATGTATGTATATGACCGGTAGGGCCCTGACCTTCCTCGTCACTACTCGACCAAGATTAGGCTTGGCACTTACTAGGTACCGCTGTGGTGTACTCATGCCCTTTCGTGCACATATTTTTTTCATATGCAGATCCAGGTTCTTTGACTCAGCCCTACTATCCTTGAGGCGAGGCAATTCTTCAGAGACTTCGAGGTATATCTGTCGCGTCCGCAGACCGAGAAGTCCCTCTCCATTCTCTCTTGTAGTTATAGCCCTTCTGTATTTCCTTTGATTTAGACATTCTGGAGTTAGAACGCTATGTAGTATTTATAGCTTGTGATTTCGTGAGATTTCGGATTTTGGGAGATCTTTTCAGTTGAGAGTGTGTATTTGTATATGTTGAGCAGCATCTTAAACGTTTTCATTATGTTTATCCATAGTTCTTCTAGTTTTTATCTATTGTTTTCTTTTTCCGCAAATTGTCTTACCTAGTTGTAGAGACTAGGTGCCATCACGATAGCTCAGGGAGGGTGAACTGGGGTCGTGACAAGTTGGTATCAGAGCTCTAGGTTCATAGGAGTGATGAATCACAAGCCAGTTTATTAGAGTCTCACGGATCGGTATGAAGAGTCTGTACTTATCTACGAGAGTCTGTGTAACTGTTAGGAAAATTCCACTTTATTTGATTTCCTTGTCGTGCGAGATTTTTGATATCACAATTCTAAACTTCTGTCTTCTATTCTCTCATAGATGGTGAGGACACGTGCTACTAAAGACGATCAGGCACCCGCGCCCCTACTGGAGCCGTCAGAGGTCAAGGCCGGGGTAGAGGTCGAGGACGCGCATGTGGTGTAGCCAGAGCACCCGCATGAGCTACCACCGAGGAGCTACCACCAGCTTCCGCCGGAGCCCAAACACCTGATACACCTACTGCTACTACTACTTCAGCTCTTCAGGAGACTCTCGCACAGTTCATGACCATGTACACCACTCTGGCTCAGGCAGGGTTACTTCCCCTTACTACAGCCACATCCAAGGTCGGGGGAGGAGTACAGACTCCCGCCGCCCGTACTCCTGAGAAACGAGTGCATGTTGAGCAGGTCCCAGAGATTATGCCGGCACAGCCTGTAGCCTCAGATCATCCCGAAGATAGGGCAGCGGCTTCCGAGGATGAGCAGCGGAAGCTTGAGAGATTCAAGAAGTACAAGCCTCCTATATTTAGTGGTCTAGCATCAGATGATGCTCTGGGATTTCTAGAGGAGTGCTACCGTATCCTCCGTACCATGGGTATATCAGGATTGAGCAGGGTTTCCTTCACTACCTTCCAGCTTCGAGGAGCTGCCTATGAGTGGTGGCGTACTTATGAGTTAGACAGTCCGGATGAGGCATCTTCCCTGACTTGGACTCAGTTTTCATATATGTTCCTGAAGAGTATGTTCCTCAGAGCCTCAAGGATGCATGGCATGCAGAGTTTGAGCATTTGCGCCAGGGTATATGACTGTCTCGCAGTATGCTATCTGTTTCACTAGCTTGGCTAGACATGCACAAGCTTTGGTTTCTACTGTTCGCGAGAGGGTTCGCCGGTTTATTGAGGGGCTCATTCCCAGCATCAGGTCTAGCATGGCTCGTGAGTTGGAGATGGATATTTCTTATCAGCAGGTGGTGAGCATTGCTAGGAGAGTGGAGGGTATGCATGCTCGGGATAGAGAAGAGAGGGTGGCCAAGAGGTCTCGAGAGCCTGGCCATTATTCTAGTGCCCGTGCTCCAGCTGTAGTTCGTCATGGTAGGGGTTATATGAGTCACCTTGTTCATTCAGCTATTCCAGCAGCCAGTGGTATTCTAACTTTTTCTAGACCTCATAAGCCTTATTATGCACCTCTAGTATCTAGTGCGCCTCCTATATGGGGTGCTTTCGATGGTCAGTCTAGCAGACCTGGCCCAAGCCAGTCACAACCACCACGTCCTCCCAGAGCTTGTTTTAAGTGTGGTGACACACGCCATATGGTGAGGGATTTCCCCAGACTTAGGAGGGGTGCACCTCCACAGACTTCTCAGCCACAGTGTGCTCCGCAGAGTTCCTAGGCTATGATCACAACACCAGTTGTTGCCCCACCTACTCAACCAGCTAGAGGTAGAGGTCGGGAAGGTAGAGGTCGCTCTAGAGGGGGAGGCCAGGCCATATATTATGCCCTTCCTGCTCGTACCAAGGTTATCGCCTCTGATTCTATCATCACAGGTATTGTCCTGGTTTGTCATAGAGATGCATCGGTTCTATTCGATCCAGGCTCCACTTATTCTTATGTGTCTTCTTATTTTGCCCTGCATTTGGGCGTATCTCGGGATTCTTTGAGTTCCCCTGTTTATGTTTCTACTCTTATGGGGGATTTTCTTGTTGTGCACCGCATTTATCGATCGTGTTTGGTTGCTCTTATTGGTTTTGAGACCATAGCCAATTTATTGTTGCTTAGCATAGTAGATTTCGATGTTATCTTGGGCATGGACTAGTCGTCACCCCATATGCTATTCTTGATTATCACGCCAAAACTGTGACGCTGGCTATGCCAGGTGTACCGCGAGTAGATTGGAGGGGTACTTTAGATCACACTCCCAGTAGAGTTATTTCTTTCCTTAAAGCTCAGCGAATGGTTGAGAAGGGGTGTGACGCGTATCTGGCCTATGTGAGAGATGTTAGTATTGATACCCCTACAGTTGATTTAGTCCCAGTAGTACGGGACTTCCCTGATGTGTTTCCAGCTGATCTTTAGGGTATGCCACCCGATAGAGATATTGATTTTGGCATTGATCTGTTACCGGGCACTCATCCTATTTCTATTCCTCTGTATTGTATGGCTCCTCCTGAGTTGAAGGAGTTGAAGGATCAGTTACAGGAATTTCTTGATAAGGGTTTTATTCGGCTTAGTGTATCACCTTGTGTGCTTCTATCTTGTTTGTTAAGAAAAAGGATGGTTCTATGCGTATGTGCATTGATTATCGCCAGTTGAACAAAGTTACAGTGAAGAACCGGTATCCTTTGCCTCGTATTAATGATTTGTTTGACCAGTTACAGGGTGCATAAGTGTTTTCTAAGATTGACTTGCGTTCACGTTACCATCAGTTGAAGATTACAGAGCCAGATATCCCGAAGACTGCTTTCAAGACTCAGTATGGTCATTACGAGTTCCTTGTTATGTCATTTGGGCTGACCAATGCCCCAGCATCCTTCATGCATTTGATGCATAGTATGTTTCAGTTATATCTTAACTCGTTCGTTATTGTTTTTATTGATGATATTCTGTATAATCCCGGAGTCGAGAAGATCATGGGCAACACCTGAGGACAATGCTTCAGACTTTGAGGGAAAAGAAGTTATATGCAAAGTTCTCAAAGTGTGATTTTTGGTTGGATTCCGTGGCATTCTTGGGTCACGTGGTATCGAGTGAGGGTATACAGGTGGATCCGAAGAAAGTGGAAGCAGTGCAGAGTTGGCCTAGAACATCCTCAACTATAGAGATCTATAGTTTTCTTGGCTTGGCGGGTTATTACCGTCGATTTGTTAAGGGGTTTTCATCTATTGCAACACCTATGACCAAACTGACCTAGAAAGGTGCTCCGTTCCAGTAGACGGAAGAGTGTGAGGCGAGCTTCCATAAGCTCAAGACAGCTTTGACTACAACCCCTGTTTTGATATTGCCTACAGGTTTGGGGTCTTATACTGTCTATTGTGATGCCTCGAGGATTGGTATTGGAGCGGTATTGATGCAGGACGGTAGGGTGATTGCCTACGCATCCAGACAGTTAAAGTTATATGAGAAGAATTATCATATCCATGATCTCGAGTTAGCTGCTATTGTTCACGCCTTGAAGATCTGGCTTCATTATTTGTACGATGTTCCTTGTGAGATCTATACTGATCACCAAAGTTTGTAACATATGTTCAAGCAGAAGGACCTTAATTTGCGCCAGAGGAGATGGTTAGAGCTGCTGAAGGACTATGATATCACTATATTGTATTACCCAGGCAAGGCTAATATAGTGGCCGATGCTTTGAGTCGCCGGGCGGAGGGTTTGGGGAGTTTGGCTTATCTACCAATAGCAGAGAGGCCTGTGGCAATGGATGTTCAGGACTTAGTGAGCCAGTTTGTGAGATTGGATCTTTCGGAGCCCAGTCGGGTTCTGGCTTGTGTGGTCTCTCGATCTTCCTTATTTGATCATATCAGGGAACATCAATATGATGACCCTTATTCGCTCTCCCTCAAAGACAAGGTTTTGCACGGCAATGCCAGAGAAGTGACTATTGGTGATGATGGGGTATTGAGGATGCAGGGTTGGGTATGTGTACCCAATGTTGATGGGCTTCGGGAGTTGATTCTAGAGGAGGCCTATAGTTTATGGTATTCCATTCATCTGGGTGCCGTGACGATGTACTAGGATTTGATGCAACACTATTGGTGGAGGCAAATGAAGAAGGATATAGTTGGGTTTGTAGCTCGGTGTCTCAATTGTCAGTAGATAAAGTATGAACAATATAGAACGGTTGGGTTGCTTCAGCAGATAGAGATTTCGGAGTGGAAGTGGGAGCGGATCACCATGGACTTCGTAGTTGGGCTCCCAAGGACTTTGAGAAAGTTCAATGCCATTTGGGTGATTGTGGATTGGTTGACCAAGTCCACGCACTTCATTCCTGTGTGTACTACCTATTCTTTGGAGCGGTTGGCGGAGATTTATATCCGAGAGATTATTCGTCTACATGGTATTCCAGTTTCCATCACTTCAGATAGAGGTACTCAGTTCACATCACGGTTCTAGAGGGTCGTACATCATGAGTTGGGTACTCGGGTGAAGTTGAGTACATCATTTCACCCCTAGACGGACGGACAGTCCGAGCGCACTATTCATATTCTTGAGTATATGCTCTATGCGTGTGTAATGGAGTTTGGAGGTTCTTGGGATCAGTTCTTTCCATTAGAGGAGTTTTCCTACAACAACAGTTATTAGTCCAACATTCAGATGGCACCGTATGAGGCTTTATATGGTAGGCAGTGCAGATCCCCGGTGGGTTGGTTTGAGCCGGGTGAGGCTAGATTATTGGGCACAAACTTGGCTCAGGATGCTTTGGAGAAGGTTAAGGTGATTCAGGATAGACTCCGAACAAACCAGTCCAGACAGAAGAGTTACGTGGACTGGAAGGTTCGTGATGTTTCCTATATGGTTGGAGAGCGGGTATTACTTCGGGTTTCGCCTATGAAGGGCGTTATGAGATTTGGGAAGAAAGGGAAGTTGAGTCCGAGGTTTATTGGTCCTTTTGAGATATTGAGGCGTGTTGGGGAGGTTTCTTATGAGCTTGACTTACCTCCCAGTTTGGCAGAAGTTCATCTAGTGTTTCATGTTTCGACGCTGGAGGTATCACGGTGATCCGTCACGCGTGTTGGATTCAGTTCAGTCCAGTTGGACAAGGATCTATCTTATGTTGAAGAGCTGGTGGCGATATTAGACAGGCAGGTTCAGAAACTGAGGTCAAAGAACATTGCATCAGTAAAGGTTCAGTGGTGGGGTCAGAAAATCGATAAGGTGACTTGGGAGACCGATCAGGATATGCGTAGCCGTTACCCTTGTCTTTTTACTACTTCAGGTATGTCTCTATGCTCGTTCGAGGACGAATGAATGTTTTAAGAGCGGGAGGATGTAATGACCTGGCCAGTCGTTTTAAGAATTACGCCCCGATCCCCTTAATAACTGCATTCCCCATGTTTGTTTCTACTATTGTAAGTTGTCGGGAAGGTTTGTTTTGGATTTCGGAACGTTTTGGGTCTCTTAGTCCCTAAATGAGAGTTTAAGCTTTAAAATTTGGACCGTAGTCGGAGCAGTATGAAGACAGCCTCAGAATGGAATTCTGTTGGTTCCGTTAGCACCGTTGGGTGATTTCGGGCTTAAGGGCGTGTTCGGATTGTGTTTTGGAGGTCCGTAGCTTATTTAGGCTTGAACTGCCGAAAGTTGAATTTTTAAAGTTTTCAGTTCGATAGTGAGATTTTGAACTAGGGGTCGGAATGGAATTCCAAGAGTTGGAGTAGCTCCGTAGTGTTGAATGTGACGTGTGCGCAAAATTTCAGGTCATTTGGACGAGGTTTGATAGACTTTTTGATCGAAAGCAGAATTTGGATGTTTTGGGAATCTTAGGCTTAGATTGGAGTGCGATTTGTGGTTTTAGCGTTGTTTGATGTGACTCGAGGGTTGGAATAAGTTTGTATGATGTTTTAGGACTGGTTGACATGTTTGGTTGAGGTCCCGAGGGCCTCAGGTGAGTTTAGGGTGCTTAACGAAAGTTGAATTTGGACTTAGGCAAAAATCTGAGTGCTGAACCTGTCATAACCACACTTGCGTGTGTGGGAACGCAGGTGCGGTGCCGCAGAAGCGAATTGGTGACCGCAGAAGCGGAATTGGCCCAGGCTCCAGGAAACCGCAGGTGCGGCTGGGTGACTGCAAATGCGGGACTGCAGATGCGGACCCAGCCAGTTAAGTGATTTTTCGCATCTGTGATGCCTTTTCTGCAGGTGCGGGACTGCAGGTGCAGTAATTTAACTGCAGAAGCATTTTCGCTGGTCAGAAAAAGGTAAATTTAGAGGGTTTGAAATCAAAACTTGGAAAAACGATTTGGAGCTCGGTTGAGGGCGATTTTGGGAGGATTTGGAAGAGGAAATCAGTGGGTAATGATTCCTAATCCCTTTCTAGTTGTATTCTTATAATCTAATCTTAGTTGTGTCATTTAAATTCGGATTTGGGATGAAAAATTGGGAAAAAATTAAGAAACGTTCTTAGGCCTAATTTTGGGGTTTTGATCGAGGTTTTGGTATCGGATTTGAGGGATTTTGGTATGGTTAGACTCGTGAGTGAATGGGTGTTCATAATTCATGACTTTTACCTGATTCCGAGACGTGGGCATGAAGATTATTTTAGGGCGTATTCTTATTTTCTTGTCTTAGCTTCATTTTCTTTAGCTAAATTAGTTGCTTATAGTTGTATTTACGCATTGGTATTAATTTGATTATATTTGGGCCACCTAGAGTTGGATACTCGTGGCAAGAACGTGATTTCGAGTTGATTTTGAGCTGGTTCGAGGTAAGTGGCTTGTCTAACCTTGTGTGGGGGAACTCCCCTTAGGATTTAGTATTGTTGAAATATGAAATGCCCTGTACGGGAGGTGACGAGTGCGTACATGTGCTAATTGTTGAAAATCCTATTTTTATTAAGTAACTATAACTGTGTTTTCTTCCCTGTTTATACTACTTGTAATTTAAGCCTACTGTTAGCTTAGGAAAGCATGTCTAATTGACTTAATTGCTTTATTTGCTCAAACTGCTTTATTTGAGTTTTGTGCAGCATGCTAGGTTAGAAATACCTGTTTTACCTTGGTATGAAATTTGGATTGAATTGAATATTCTTCGTGTTGCTGCTATGTGTTTACTTTGGGACTACGGAACGATATCCCGGGAGATCCCCCTACATGTTTACTTTGGGATTATAGATTTGTATTCCGGTAGATCCCCTGCATATTTATATTGTAACTACGGGACTGGACCCGGTAGATTCTCTTAGTACTAGGTATTTACATTTGGGACTACGGATCGGGATTCCGGTAAATCCTTGCGCACTATGAGTTGGACTACGGGACGACACCCGGGAGATCCACTGGATATTTACATTTGGGGACTACAGGACGGTATCCTGGGAGATCCCCGGTTGCTATCTTTGTGTGGAGTTATATTCTTTCTGTGATTTCTCTCTCTATTGTATTTGTTATTATTCTTATTATCCTATATTACTTCTTACCGTTTCATTTCCTTATATATGTATGTATATGACCGGTAGGGCCCTGACCTTCCTCGTCACTACTCGACCGAGGTTAGGCTTGGCACTTACTAGGTACTGATGTGGTGTACTCATGCCCTTTCCTACACATATTTTTTTCATGTGCAGATCCAGGTTCTTCGATTCGGCCCTACTATCCTTGAGGCGAGGCGATTCTTCAGAGATTTCGAGGTATATCTGTCGCGTCCGCAGACCGAGGAGTCACTCTCCATTCACTCTTGTAGTTATAGCCCTTCTGTATTTCCTTTAATTTAGACATTCTGGAGTTAGAACGCTATGTAGTATCTATAGCTTGTGATTTCATGAGATTTCGGATTTTGGGAGATCTTTTCAGTTGAGAGTATGTATTTGTGTATGCCGAGTGGCATCTTAAACATTTCCATTATGTTTATCCGCAGTTCTTCTAGTTTTTAATTGTTGTTTCCTTTTTCCATAAATTTTTAGGCTTACCTAGTCGTAGAGACTAGGTATCATAACGATAATTCACAGAGGACGAACTGGGATCGTAATATATAAGTAGGAAATATAGTTGCAAAACTAGTGGACCAAACTTTAGGGTATTCATTAGGTTGGCATTAGAGGTTGTCGGGAGAAAAATGTTCACTGTTATTTCTATTTAATTATTGATGTATGAGGAATTGGTCTCGAATGAGAAATATCAAGTTAAATGTAATTATCTAACTATCACACAAGCTATTCACCCCTTGAAAAAACCCGGTCTTGATCATTTCAAGCTCAATCATTTATTAGTTTACTCAAGTAGTTGTTGCAATGAAATTAAATTATGTTTTTGTTAGTTGTAAACCTAGGCCAAATGAGAAGTTGGACAAGGCATTGAGTTTTGTACGTATCCTTTAGTTTTACGGTCAAATATTTCTATAATAGCAATATTTGTTCCAAAAATTTCGACTTTTATAGTAAATGACAGTTATACACCTATAACAACATTTGACATTTAAATATATTTTGGATGTTTTAGAAAAAAATTATCCAAAAACTAATTGTTTTTCTTTTATAATATGTGATGACCCAAAATGTCATCACTTGTTTTAGAAATAAATTCTGTGTTTCGAGGCCTTAAAACCTCTTTTTGTCTCACCTCGATTTGTGTGTACAGTCCGAGCGTATATCCGTAAAGCCATTATATGAAAAATCTGTGAAAAATAATAAATATTGCTTTTAAAATTAATTTAAGTTGACTTCGGTTAATATTTTAGTTAAACGGATCCGGACCCGTGATTTGTTGATGTTATTTTGGTGATTTGATTGCACGGGCAAGTCTGTATGATGTTTTTGGGTTAGTATGTATGTTTGGTTTGGAGCCCCGAGGGCTCGGGTGAGCTTTGGATAGGCCACAGAGTGAAATTTGGACTTAGGAATTACTGGTATGTTGCAGGTATGCAGGCTTCGCAAAACTCGTAAATGCGAGATCACAAATGCGAACAAAGCATCGCCAATGCGAAAGAAGGTCTAGGCAGACCTAATCACAAATGCGATCATTTGGTCGCAAATGCGGAAGATCCAAGTCGCAAATGCGACATCTGCCTCGCAAATACGAACCCCCTCAGAAATATGGGGTGGTCGCAAATGTTATAAAATATTCGCAAATGCGAAGAGGACAGTCTTCTAAAGGGTTCGCAATTGTGAACCCTGGTCACAATTGCGACATCTGCGACCTGCAAATTCATGACTTAGCCGAAAATATTTTATTTTTCAAACTCTTTCAAAACATAAACTCTCTTGGGAGATTTTCCAAAGAAAAGTTCTTCTCCAAATCGATTGTAAGTCATTTCTAACTCGTTTTCTTCAATCTTTAACATCTTTTCACATGATTTCAACTCAAAATCAAGGGTTTTCATGGGGGAAATTGGGTGTTTTGGGTAGAACCTAGGTTTTTCAAATTCTGGGGATTTGGACCTCGATTTGAGGTCCGATTTCAAAACAAATTATATATTTGGGTTCGTGGGGGGTGGGCAATCGGGTTTTAGTTCGAACCTTGGGTTTTGACCATGTGGGCCCGAGGTCGATTTTTGACTTTTTGGGAAAAACTTTAGAAAACCTATTTTCATGCATTAGAATGGATTCATTTAGCATTTATTGATATAGTTAAGTAACTTGTGGCTAGATACAAGCGAATTGGTAGTGGAATCAAGAGGTAAAGTGATAGTTGAGGCTTGAATTGTGTTCGTGGAATCGAGGTAAGTGTTTGGTCTAGCCTTAGCTTGAGGGATTAGGAGTTGTATCCTATTTGCTATGTGCTAGTTGTTGAGTATGACGTATCGGCATGGTGACGAGTATCTATACGTTGTTGTCAAGCATGCCCGTGAGTCTTATATTATGATTAATGTGACTCTGTTTGTATTGTTCATGATTTAGGTGATGATTTCTATTGTTGAGCAAGGCTTGTGGAAGCGATATTTGTATTTGAACATTGAAGAGTGTTGGCTCAAGTTGTAAAGTGATTTGTGGAAGTATAATTTGCAATTGAACCTTATAGAGCATTGGCTCAAATTCTGAATTGAGTTGTGAAGTAAAGGCGAAATAGAAAAGAGGATTATGATATTGTCTCTCTTGCCGGGATGTTATTGTTTAATGTTGTCTCCCTTACCAGGATGTTATTATTGATATTGTTTTCCCTTGCCGGGATATGACTGCTGTGCTATTGTTCCCTTGCCAGGATTTAATTATAAATTTGTTGATTTCCTTGCCCTTATTGCTTTGTGATTGTTGTTTGGGTGAGGAAGGGTGTTAAACCACGAAGGGTGATGCCGTGCATTGTTTTGGTGAGAGAGTGTTAAAGCACGAAGGGTGATGCCGTGTATGATTTTGCGAGGAAGAGTGTAAAAGCACGAAGGGTGATGTCGTGACGCACGATGTACAATTTCATGCCGATTATATTTATTTTTATGGAAAGGACAAAAGTAAAAGCACGAAGGGTGATGTCGTGCAGATTATATTGATTCTTATGGTGAGGACGAGAGTAAAAGCACGAAGGGTGATGTCGTGCACTTGTTTCATTTCTGATTCTTGTTGATAGTTGAGTTATGGTTTTCCTTATATTTACCTGCTGCCCTTCTGTTATCATTTGATGTTTCCCCGCAACATCTTTCCCCCTCCTATCCTTAACTGTACATTCCTGCTTTTATTTTATGTGGTATATGATTTAACTACACAACTTTATTTGGTAGTCTAGTCCTAGCCTCGTTACTACTTCGCCGAGGTTAGGCTAGGCACTTACTAGCATATGGGGTCGATTGTGCTAATACTACACTCTGCACTGTGTGCAGATCCCGGTACTGGATCATACGGACCGTAGCTTTGGGTTGCTGCCTTCAGTCCATTCAGAGATCTGAAGTAGTCCTGCAGGCGTCCGCATGCCTTGACGTCTCCTTCTATCCTTTTACTCTGTTTCTTTTATGTATTTCAGAGATAGTGTTGTAATAACTCTTTCGGACCTTTTTTTGTAGTGTTCCTAGATAGTCTATGAAATTGTGACACCAGTCTTGGGTAGTTTACGTATGGATTGGTATTGGTATGTTTATTAATATATTATGTTTTAGTCTTCCGCTTTTAATTTCCGCTGTGTATATAATGTTGGCTCTTAATTGTTAAAGGATTAAAAATGGGAAAAAGGTAAATAATTCAAATGGTTGGTTTGCCTAGCTTTCACTAGTAGGCGCCATCACGACTCCCGAGGGTGGGAAGTCCTGGTCGTGACAAGTTGGTATCAGAGCTCTAGGTTACTTTGGTCTCACAATTCACGGACAAACTTAGTAGAGTCGGAGGGATCGGTACGGAGACGTGTGTATTTATCCCCTAGAGGCTACATAGTTAGAAAAAACTTCACATCTATTCTTTCATGTCGTGCGGCTTGGTTTCTCAATGCTAATTGAATTTCTACTATGTTCTTTCGCAGATGAAGGGAACATGCGCTTCCTTAGCCACTGATCAGTAGCCCGAGCCCCTAGTAGCAGCTCCCACGAGAGGCAAAGGGCGAGGCCGAGGCTATGCTAGTGGTCGAGGTAGGGGCAAAGCTCAGCCCAGAGCAGCAGCACCAGCGGCGGAGCCTCGGGTTGAGTTTGATGATGAGGCACTGGCCCAGGCAATTTTGGTGGGCCCAGCTCAGGTCCTAGAGGGGTTCATTGTTACCCCAGTACTCCAAGATACTCTGGTCAGTCTAGTGGGCCTTATGGAGAGTATCACCGGGCAGGCTTGCTTCATGTAGCACCAGTTGTCTCTCAGGCGGGAGGAGGAGCCCAGACTCCTGCTACCCGCACTCCAGAGCAGATGGCTCCCCAGTTTCAGACTCCAGCGGCTTAGCTAGTTGGAGCAGTTCAGCTGGGTATGGTAGCTCAGACCGGTGATGGAGCAGCTATGTCTGCTGATGCCTTGTGGAGATTGGACAGGTTTACCAAGCTCTTCAATACCACTTTCAGCAGTGCATCTTCTGAGGATCCCTAGGATTATTTAGACAGTTGTTATGAGGTTCTTAGGAATATGGGGATAGTGGAGACCAATGGGGTCAACTTTGCTACTTTTCACTTATATGGATCCGCGAAGACTTTGTGGAGGGATTATTATTTTTCTAGACTAGTTGGGTCACCAGCTTTGACTTAGGATCAGTTTTCTCAGCTGTTTCTAGAGAAACTTCTTCCTGTCACTCAGAGAGAGATCTATCGGAGGCAGTTTGAGCGTCTCTAGCAGGGTTCTATGACTGTTACTTAGTACGAGACCAGGTTTATTGATTTGGTACATCATGCTCTTCTTATACTTCCCATTGAGAGAGAGAGAGAGTGAGGAGGTTCATTGAGGGACTCATTCAGCCTATTCGACTTTAGATGGCTAAGGAGACGGGGAGTGAGATTTCTCTTCAGGAGGCGGCCAATGTGGCTAACAGAGTTGAGATGGTTCTATCGCAGGGAGGTGGTCAGGGGTCTAACAAGAGGCCTCGTTATTCAGACATATTTAGTGGTGCCTCGTCTGGAGGCAGGGATTCATATAGTAGAGGCCATCTTCCTAGGTCTTTTCAGTTAGCACTTCAGGTTTTTCACAGTGCTTTAGGTGGCTGTGGTTCTCACATGCAATATTCTGATAAGCAGTCCTACAATGCACCACCAGCTCCTATCAGTACACCGCCGCTCCAGAGTTTTTGGGGTGGTCATTCAGGTCGTTTGGATTAGCAGTCTCAGGAGTCTTAGCAGCCGAGGGCTTGTTATACTTGTGGCGATATGGGAAATATTGCTAGATTTTGCCCTCAAGCATCGAGCAACTCTCTGCATCAGGGTTCCCATGCCATGGTTCAGGCACCGAGTGTTCCACAGCCTGCTCAACCAGTTAGAGGCTGAGGCAGAGGTGCTAGAGGTGGAGGTAGAGGTGTTAGAGGTGAAGGTCAGGCCACTAGAGGTGGAGGCCAGCCAGCAGCAGGCCATCCCAGAGATGTAGTTCAGAGTGGTGGGGCCCAGCCACGATGTTATCTCTTCCAGCCAGGCCTGAGGCTGAGGCATCCGATGTAGTTGTCATAGGTACTGTTCTGGTTTGTAGTAGGGATTCTTCAGTTCTATTTGATCTAGGATCTACATACACTTATGTGTCATCTTATTTTGCACCGTATCTGGTCATACCAGTGATTCTTTGAACGCTCTTGTATACGTGTCTACATCGGTGGGTAATTCTATTATGGTAGCTCGTGTCCATCATTCGTGTATAGTTATGATTGGGGATCTTGAGACTCGTGTAGATTTGTTACTTTTGGACATGATTGATTTTGATGTCATATTGGGGATGGACTGGTTATCACCTTACCACGCTATCTTGGACTGTCATGCCAAGACTGTGACCTTAGCCTTACCGGGCTTGCCTCGTTTAGAGTGGAGAGGGAATCCTAATCATTCTACCCGTAGTGTTATATCATATATGAAGGCTCTTCATATGGTCTAGAAGGGGTGTTTGGCTTATTTGACATATGTTCGTGATTATAGTGCCGAGGTTCCTTCTATTGATTCTGTGCCTGTTGTTCGTGAGTTCCCTGAGGTATTTCCTTCAGACCTTCCGGGTATGCTACCTGACAGGGATATTCACTTTTGCATTGATTTGGCTCTGGGCACTCAGCCCATTTATATTTCACCGTATCGTATGGCCCCGCTGAGTTGAAAGAGTTGAAGGAGCAGTTGCAAGATTTGCTTGATAAAGGTTTCATTAGGCCTAGTGTCTCGCCTTGGGGTGCGCCAGTTTTGTTTGTTAAGAAGAAGGACGGATCAATGAGGATGTGTATAGATTTCCTGCAGTTGAACAAGGTTACAATCAAGAATAAGTATCCATTGCCGAGGATTGATGATTTGTTTGATCAGCTTCAGGGTGCCAAGGTATTTTCGAAGATTGACTTGAGATCTGGCTACCATCAGTTGAGGATTAGGGCATCCGATGTCCCTAAGACAGCTTTTCGCACTCGGTACGAGCATTATGAGTTCTTGGTGATGTCATTTAGGTTGACAAATTCCCTAGTAGATTTTATGGATTTGATGAACCGAGTGTTTAGGTCTTACTTGGATTCGTTTGTGATAGTCTTAATTGATGATATTTTGATCTATTCCCGCAGTTGGGAGGAGCACGAGCAACATCTGAGAGTGATTCTTCAGACTTTGAGAGACAGTCAGTTGTATGCCAAGTTTTCGAAGTGTGAATTCTGGTTGAGTTCAGTTGCATTCTTGGGTCATGTTGTATCAACAGAGGGTATTCAGGTAGATCCGAAGAAGATAGAGGCAGTCAAGAATTGGCCTAGACCAACATCAGCTACAGAGATCCGGAGTATCTTGGGTTTGGCAGGCTATTATCGTCGCTTTGTGGAGGGGTTTTCATCTATTGCAGCCCCGATGACAAGGTTGACAGAGAAGGGTGCCCAGTTCAGGTGGTCGGACAAGTGCGAGGCGAGCTTTCAAAAGCTCAAGACAGCTTTGACTACTGCACCAATGATGGTTTTGCCCACAGGTTCAGGGCCATATACAGTTTATTGTGATGCATCTCGTATTGGACTTGGTGCGGTGTTGATGCAGGATGGCAAGGTCATTGCTTATGCTTCACGTCAGTTGAAGATTCATGAGAAGAACTATCCGGTTCATGATTTGGATTTAGCAGCCATTGTTCGCGCGTTGAAGATTTGGAGGCATTATCTGTATGGTGTGGCATGTGAGGTGTTCACGGAACACAAGAGTCTGCAATACTTGTCAAGCACAAGGAGCTAAATTTGAGGTAGAGAAGGTGGTTGGAGCTGTTGAAAGACTATGATATCACCATCTTATATCATTCGGGAAAGGCCAATGTGGTGGCCGATGCTTTGAGTAAGAAGTTAGCCAGTATAGGCAGTCTTGCGTATATTCTGGTCGGTGAGAAACCGCTTGATTTGGATGTTCAGGCTTTGGCCAATCAATTTGTGAGGTTGGATGTTTCTGAGCCCAGATGTGTGCTAGCTTGCACAGTCGCTCGTTCTTCTTTATTGGAGAGTATCCGAGATCGGCAGTATGATGACCCACATCTGTGTGTCCTTAGAGACACAATGTAGCACGGAGGTGACAAGTAGGTTACATTAGGAGATGATGGAGTTTTGAGGTTGTAGGGTCGAGTTTGTGTACCTAATGTGGATGGGCTCTGGGAGTTGATTTTAGAGGAGGCCTATAGTTCCCGGTACTCTATTCATCCGGGCGCCACTAAGATGTATTATGATTTGCTGCAGCATTATTGGTGGAGGAGAATGAAGAAGGATATTGTTGCATATGTGGCTCGGTGTTTGAATTGTCAGAAGGTAAAGTACGAGCATCAGAGACCTGGTGGTTTGTTCCAGAAGATTGAGATTCCTGGTGGTTTGTTCCGTGCCGCATGATGTACAATTTTGTGCCGATTATATTGATTTTTATGGTGAGGATGAGAGTAAAAGAACGAAGGGTGATGCCGTGCAGATTATATTGATTCTTATGGTGATGACGAGAGTAAAAGCATGAAGGGTGATGTCGTGGACTTGTTTGATTTCTGATTCTTGTTGATAATTGAGTCATGGTTTTCCTTATATTTATGTGTTGCCTTTTGTTATCATTTGATGTTTCCCCACAACATGTTTTCCGCTCCCATCCTTAACTGTACATTCCTACTTTTATTTTCTGCGGTATATGATTTAACTGCACAGTTTATTTGGTAGTTTAGTCCTAGCCTCGTCACTACTTCGCCGAGGTTAGGCTAGCTACTTACCAGCACATGGTGTCGGTTGTGCTGATACTACACTCTGCACTGTGTGCAGATACCGGTACTGGAGCATACGGACCGTAGCTTTGGATTGATGTCTTCAGTCCATTCGGAGATCTGAGGTAGTCCTGCAGGCGTCCGCAGGCCTTGATGTCTCCTTCTATCCTTTTACTCTGTTTTTTTTAATGTATTTCAGAGACAGTGTTGTAATAACTCTTTCGGACCTTTTTTGTAGTGTTCCTAGACAGTTTGTAAAATTATGATACCAATCTTGGGTAGTTTACGTATGAATTGATATTGACATCTTTATTAATATATTACGTTTCAGTCTTTCGCTTTTAATTTCCGCTGTCTATATAATATTGGCTCTTAATTGTTAAAGGATTAAAAATGGAAAAAAGGTAAATAATTCAAATAGTTGGCTTGCCTAGCTTTCACAAGTAGGCGCCATCACGATTTCCGAGGGTAGAAAATCAGGGTCATGACATAATATTATTAATTTCTATAAACGTACGTTGCACGATAATAATTGCACCTTGATGTTTGATCGCTAAAAATTTTGACAATCATACTTTTCACGTAGGTTCTCAATCACTTATTTATATATATTAAAGAACCAAGAATTAAATTTACTTAATATATTATCTATATGAACGTATGTGAAAGAAAATGTAATAATCTTCAAATATTTTTACACTTACATAATATTTAAATTTAAAATGATTCGACATCATCATCTGAACCTGTGAATGATATATGTACTTATAATATAGAAAACAAGAAATGTAGTCGTATCTTAACTAATGATTTTTTATATACGATATTTTTGGTGTTTGTTTCCTTACAATACTTTGTACGCTTTGTTATGATTATAACTGTTGTTGTCAATATTGATATCCCTCTTGAAAACGTAACATACAAAAGCCAATAATAATAATAAGGAAAGATGACATTGTATAGTCAGTCTCAAAATAATAGCTAGAAAAATATACTCCTCATATTTCAATTTATGTGAATTTATTTCCTTTTTAGCTCGTACCAAAAAGAATGATCCCTTTCTATTTGAAAATAATTTACTTTTATGCAATTATGTATAGCCACACAAATACATATCTATCTCATTTTACACCACAAGTTTAAAAGTTTTTTTAAAAAAACTTCGGGCTTAGTCAAATTAGTTCACATAATATATATATATATATATATATATATATATATATATATATATATATATATATATATATATATATATATATATATATTATACACTTTTGCAGCTACCGGATATAAATAATTTCGACCGCAGGGTAAAAGTGATCTTTGCCCATTTAATAATACTAGTTCTCGGACACGTATATTGCACGTGTATTCTATGCTAATTAATATAAATATTTTAAAAAATTACAATAAGTGTGTGATAAATTGCACAAAAGTTGAAAAGAGGAAATACAAGCTTTCAAATTGATGAATAGTGAGCTTATTCAACCGATATTTGTTATCATTGCAAGGCACATCAAACTGAAAAATTGCTATCAAATGGACTTCAAAAGTAACATTCGAACGACTTTAATTATGCAATTCTTATAATATATCAAGTACTTAACTTGACCGTAATTCCTTTTTTATATGTGTCAACAATATATTATTCACGTGTTGGTTATGGTTGCAAATATTTTACATCTTAAAATTTTTTAATAAAAAAAAACTGTAATCTCTACCATTTTACACTCACATACATATCAAGAAGTGATGGTCGAATGAGAGTAATATTTTGTAAATGTTATAAAACTTCGATCAATATATGCCTTCTTTAGGATGGGTAGCAGATTATTGTCAACTCCGTGGTGTATACCTACACAGAAATAGAAATTATTTGTGATAGAGATAGTTGATGAAATATTTAATTAATTATATAAATCATGATTACACGTACATATATCCTTTATCTCCTTGTTTATTTGATTCAAAATTGTTAGTTTTTCATCTATCAGTTTAACAAAAAAAATATTACGTGAATTATATAAATATAATACTGTTATGAAATACAACACAATCATTAGATGTTGGTATTTTGATATTATTGTACTTCATGAAAAATATAACACTTGATTAGTAGTTCCAATATCGACGGTCATAGGCAACAAACATTTGAAAAAAGAGAGAAAGAAAATAGTCCTGCAGATATAAGCCCAAAGCAGTTCCCACTATACTATGCCTCAAAAATAAAAACGTCCCCATTCTTAATTCCTCAGTAGTTTTTGGGAGGAAAAAAAGATGCTATCATCTTCAGTGATGATGCAACGTTTTTTCAGCTTTCTATTACCGCTTCTTATCATTCTAAACTCAGTAGAAGAACTTAATTTTCTAATCATTTATCGCAGCAAAATGATTAATAATAGTGGAAAGTATTGCTTATCAAGAATTTGAATAAACCATAGTATACGTTTTCATGAAGACTCATAAAAACTAACAAAGAAAAATAAACTTACATGATAAAATCTGCAGCTTTCCTCTGTTGTTTTGTTCTTATGGAGATGGTTATATACATAGTGTTGATTTTTAACTCCATTTATATAAGTTCATTGTTGATAATATTCTTCAGAATATACAACAATTGATTAGCAATTATTTACGATTACAGATGGCCACTAATTGGTGCAGATAGAGGGAGGATGATGATAGAAAACCCAAATTTTTCTAACACCACTATGTAGCTTAAGTTAACGTAAGAGGTAAAAACGTTTTGGTGGTTTTAATGTTCAATTCCCACGTTCAAGGCAGCCATAACACACAACTTAATTGGATCCTACTTAAATAGCCAATTTAATTTCCAAGTCACACAATAACGAAGTACCATACATTTAGGTAGAATGTGCATTAATTAAAGTACTGATTTAGAAGTAACTTTTTAAAACGTTTCGTAGAGAGGAATATAAAGAAGGGAGAAAGAGGCATAAAGCATTTAATAGAAGATATTTTAAAGGGTAAATTAGAAGGGTAATAACGTCAATCAATTTTTAAAAAATATTTTAGTAAAATAACTTCAACTAAAAAACTTCGCACTTATAATATAGTACGATGTTATATCAAATAAGAAACATATAATTTGAGACTAACACGTCAACTCATGTACAAACTGATTGTGATAAATGGCAAAATTAGGACAGTACTGGTATGCACAATATGACAGGTCTTTTTAGTGCTCGTAGAATTCTATTTTTCTAACTTTTCTCATATAAGTAATTATCATAATTCTAAATATTATAATTTTTTCCAATCATGGAGTTTTTTTATGAATGAAAATTTTATATTTTTGAATGGATTGAGTCCCAATGGAAAAAGGTTACTTAGTCCTAATCCAAAATTATATTTATACCCATCGTTAAATTGCTACATAGAGAAAATATTAACTATAAAGGACAAAAAGGTCAATCAATAATTTAGGATTATTTTTGTCTCTTAACATTTAGCTTCCTAACATTCGTGTTTTTTTAATAATATAGATAGATATAGATATAAATATATAAAAGATTAACAAAATATTTAAATTCAAAATCTCAAAAGATATAAATATTTCACGAATTAAATGCTAAAGAAATACAACAACAACAACAACTCAGTGAAATCCCACTAGTGGGGTCTGGGGAGGATAGTGTGTACGCAGACCTTATCCCTACCCCGAAGGAATAGAGAGGCTATTTCCGAAAGACCCTCAGCTCAAGAAGACAAAAAGGAAAAAAGGAGACAAAATTAGTAATACCACAGAAATAATAAGAAAAATAGGTAAAATAGGGAAAATATGTAAAATAGGAACTAACATACAATCCAGAAGAAAGATACAAAGCAGAAGTGAAATAGTATCCCTACCAAACTAATCCCACAAAGTTATGACATAAGGCAAGACTCAACTACCTCCTAACCTACAACCTTAATATTCGACATCCACATGTTTCTATCAAGTGTCATGTCCTCGGTAATCTGAAGCCTCGCCATATCTTGCCTGATCACCTCCCCCCAATACTTATTAGGCCGCCCTCTACCTCTTCTCGTGCCCTCTACAACCAGCCGTTCGCACCTCCTTATCGGAGCATCTGGGCTTCCCCTCAGAACATGCCCGAACCATCTGAGTCTCGCTTCCCGCATCTTGTCATCAATGGGAGCCACACATACCTTCTCCTGAATATTATCATTCCTAATCTTATCCATCTTAGTATTCCCGCACATCCACCTCAACATCCTCATTTCTGCTACCTTCATCTTCTGGATATGCGACTTCTTAACGGGCCAATACTCAGCTCCATATATCATAGCCTGTCTAACCACCGATTTATAGAACTTACCTTAGAGTATCAGTGGCACTCTCTTGTCGCACAGTACTCCATATGCTAACCTCCACTTTATCCATTTTACCCCAATGCGATGTGTGACATCCTCGTCGATCTCCCCTCCCCCTGGATAACCAACCCAATGTACTTGAAGCTACCTCTACTCGGAATGACCTGTGATTCAAGCCTCACATCCACGCCCATTTCCCCTGCTTAGCGCTAAACTTACACTCCAGGTATTCCGTCTTCATCCTGCTAAGCTTAAAACCCTTAGATTCCAGAGCCTGTATCCAAAGCTCCAGCCTCTCATTAACACCGACTCGCGACTCATCAATTAGAACTATGTCATCGGCGAACAACATGCACCATGGCATATCCCCTTCAATGTTGTGTGTTAACACGTTCATCACCAGAGTGAATAAGAACGGACTAAGCGCAGAACCTTGGTGTAACCCCATGACAACCGAAAAATCCTTAGAGTCGCTTTCTACTGTCCTAACCTGAGTCTTTGCCCCATCATACATGTCCTTAATCACCATAATATAGGGGACCGACACGCCTTTTGCCTCCAAGCTTCTCCAGAGAACTTCTCTAGGAACCTTGTCATACGCTTTCTCCAGGTCAACAAACACCATGTGCAGGTCTTTCTTCCTATCTCTGTACTGTTCCACCAACCTCCTAACAAGGTGTATAGCTTCAGTAGTAGAACGACCCGGCATGAACCCAAACTGGTTGTCGGAAACAGACACCGTCATCCTCAACCTCGCTTCAACCACCCTCTCCCAGACTTTCATAGTATGACTCAGTAATTTGATACCCCTATAGTTGTTACAACTTTGGATATCACCCTTGTTCTTATACAATGGGACCACCGTGCTCCACCTCCACTCATCGGCATCCTCTTCGAGTGAAAAATAACATTTAACAACCTAGTCAGCCATTCCAAACCCGCTTTTCCCACACACTTCCAAAATTCTATTGGAATCTCGTCAGACCCAGTCACTCTGCCCCCACACATCTTACTCATAGCTCCTACGATCTCCTCGACCTTGATGCGCCTGCAGTACCCAGAGTCACTGTGACTCTCGGAATGCTCCAAATTACCTAGCCACAATACCCCGATCCCCTACTTCATTAAGAAGTTTTTGAAAGTAGGTCTGCCATCTCCTCTTTATCTGGGAATCTTCCACCAATACTCTACCATCGTCGTCCTTGATGCATCTCACTTGGTCTAAATCTCGAGCTTTCCTCTCTCTCTGCTTGGCCAGCCTAAATAACTTCTTCTCCCTGCTTTTTTCCCCTAGTTCGTCATACATACGACCATAAGCAGCAGTCTTAGCCTCCGTGACCGCAAGCTTCGCTTCCTTCCTAACTACCTTATACCTCTCCATGCACCCTAAAAAATCTAATACATTATTAAAATAATTATTAACTAAACGTACAAATATTTAAACTCTAAGGCACACAATTAAAAAATACAAATAGATTACGTTTACATATTATTGGTGATTGTCCAATATAAGATATATCATGTGTACATCTTCAAATAAAAAAAGAATGATATGCATCTATATTATTATAAAAGCACAAAATAAGAGAACGTTAAATATTGAACGACAGAAATATCCCTGAAATATTGACGGACCTTTATACCCTTCTAAAACTATTTTATTTTTTCTAAGAAACAATTCCGTATTGGATAAGATGGTAATACTCTGGAATTTTCCTTTATACATTGGACTTTAAATTCAACTATAAATTGAAATAAAATCCTAATCTTTTAAAATTAGAGTTATAATCAAAGATAACAAAAGTAAGACAAAAAGTTTCCCGATTCCAACAAGGATTCATAAATTAACTATAAAAGTTATAGTCCATAAGCCTAACTTAAACATAACATTTACAATATTAGTATTGAACTGACAATATGAGACCTCCGAATATAATCATTGGAACTTCCTGACACGACATCTGATCCATCTGGGGGAGAATATATAGGCACACGTCAAAGTTTTCATGTCACGTATGACGGTGATTAATACTTCATAACACCAGGTCTTCAAATTAGGTTAGCATATCAAAGGAGATTAGTGACAGATTGTTTATCTTTGTAGCTAAAATTTTGAATCCTTCCAACAGTTTACTGTGTAGGTATATAAGTATTGCAAACTCTATGATCTCTTTGCACTTTTAAACATGACGATATATACATGATACTATTTACCTACGTTTATGTCACGACCCTAAAACCGATCCGATCGTGATGACCCCTATCGTGAAACTAGGCCAGCCGACACAATTCCCAAATCAACCATTTTTTTATAAAAGTCATTTTTAAGCCATTAATTACCAAGAAAATCTCATAATACAAGTCTAAATAACCAGTGCGGAATAAATACACAAGCCTGACATCGGGGTGTCACAAGTCACAAGCAACTACAATTCTGTCTCAATATAATAAAGTCTAACAAAGTCTGGAAGACAAAACTAAATAAATCTAGGGAAGATATGAGGGAGAAGAACAGAGCTGCGAATGCAATGCAGCTATCTTATCGACTCCGAAATCCGGCTGAATGGGCGATCAATGCTCACTGTCGCGACCCACAACTCCTGGATCTGCACACAAGGTGCCGAGAGTAATGTGAGTATGCCAACCCAGTAAGTAATAAAAGTAAAAGCAGCTGAACAGTAAGAAAACAGGTAATTCCACGTCATAACACTACAACAAAACAGTATATGTCCAAAATAATACAGAAATCAATTAACTCATAAAAATAACTCAGTTTAAGTAAAACTTTTTTCTTTTTAAAAACATCTTTCAATAGTTTCAAACAAGTGGTGAAAACAATGAGTAAAAATGATAAAAACATAAATAGCCCCTCGGGCAAAACATATACCATAAACCGCCCCTCGGGCAAAATATCAACAGAACTAGCCCCTCGGGCAACCTCACAATCACTCGTAATCAGCCCCTTGGGCAACAATATGAATCAACAATAGATCCTCGGGCTACATCACATCACTCACACTGGGTACCCGCGCTTACTGGGGGTGTTCAGACTCCGGAGGGGCTCCTACAGCCCAAGCGATATAACAAGCCATCTCATGGCATAATCAATCCGGCCCTCAGCCTCTTATATATCACAATTAGTACATCATGCTGCGGCGCGCATCCCGATCCCGTGATATCCTCATAACATAGGCCCTCGACCTCACTCAGTCAGAAACCTCTCAAGCCACTTAGGCAACAGTAAAACAGGATGCTCAGCCCAAAATATCATTTTAAGTATCAAATCAGAGTAAATACGGCTGAGTTGTGAAATCAGTAAAATACAACATAACTGAGTACATATATTAAGTCAAAATAGTGATGAATAGTAGTAAAAAGCCCCTAAGGGTCCAAACAGTTGGCACGAGGCCCAAATATGACATTCATCCAAAAACATAGTAATACTTTCTAAAACACAGTAGTATTAAGTAGTTTTCAATTAAATACACGACTTAATAGTCGTACGGGACATACCAAATCACAATCCCCAACGGTGCACGCCCCCTCGCTCGTCATCCAGTGTGTACGTCACCTCAAGTAGCACCATAATGTAAAATCCGGGGTTTCATACCCTCAAGACAATATTTACAATCATTACTTAACTCAAACCGGTCCAAACTCTGGCCCCCGATGCCTTTGCCTCTCGAATCGGTCTCCAAATGCTCCGAATCTAACCAAAAACTGGATTCATGCCGTCAAAATAAGCTAAAGGAACAAAGTCCACGCAAAAATAATTAAATTACATCAAAAATCCCAAAATTGGAACCTGACCCCCGGGTCCACGTCTTGGAATTTGATAAAAATCATATCACTAGAATCCTTAGCCTCCCACGAGTCTACACATACCAAGAACATCAAAATCAGATCTCAAATGGCCCCTCAAATCCCCAATGAAAAATCTCCCATTACAAGCCCTAATTCTCAAATTTTAACCCTTAAATCCTACAAATTTCTTGTCTAATCAGTTAGAAATCACCATAGAATCGAGTATTGGGTTCAAAAATCTTACCTCAAAGCGTTACCCCTTGAATACCTCTACCAATCCTCTCAAAAAGCTCCAAACCCGTCTAAGAAATGGAGGAAATAAGCTAAAAATCGTGAAGATGGCCTTTTATACTTTCTGCCCAGGCATCTCGCACCTGCGGCTCTCTTTTCGCATCTGCGGTCAAAATAACCGCACCTTCGGTTTTTCACTTAAGGTCAAACTTCCGCATCTGCGGTTAAAACCTCGCACCTGCGGCCAAGCTCCAATTGACCAAAGACTGCTTCTGCGACCTCCTCTACGCATCTGCGACATCGCGCCTGCGGTCCTCAATCCGGAGGTGCGGAAAAAACAAAAGCAGAAAATTTCTGCAACTACACTTAAAATCCAAATCTTTCGCCAACCTTCTGAATCCATCCCCAGGCCCTCGAGACCTTAACCAAACACTTCAACAAGTCGCATATCACCATTCAAACTCATACCAACCCTCGGAACACTCAAAGCAACGCCGAAACACCAAATCACCCTCGGATTCAAGCCTAAGGATTCCAAAACATCTGAATTCCGCCATCGATCAAAACGTCTATCAAACCTCATCTGAATAACCTGAAAGTTTGCACACACGTCCCAAATGACATAACAGACCTACTCCAATTTCTGGAATTCCAATCCGACTCCGATATCAAATTTTCCACAACCAACCGGAAAATGCCAAAACTCCTATTTTGCCAATTCAAGCCTAAATCTACCACGGACCTCCAAAATACATTATGATCATGCTCTTAAGTCCCGAATCACCTCACGAAGCTATCCGAACCATAAAAATCAAGTTTCATTATCATTTACTCACAAGTCAACTTCCGGTTGAATTTTCCAACTAAATATTCCAAAAAAGAGACTAAGTGTCTCATTTCTCTTCAAACCACTCCGAACCCAAACCAACCAATGTGATATGATGAAATGTAGTTGAACAACACATAAAGAAGCGAAAAATGGGGGAAATAGAGCGGTAACTCATGAAGCGACTGGCCAAGTTGTTATATCCCCCCCTCTTAAATAAATGTTCATCCTCGAACGAGTCAAGAAACATACCTGAAGCCTCAAATAGGTGAGGATATCTGCTCCGCATCTCCCTCTCGGTCTCCCAGGTAGCCTCCTCCACGGACCTGCCACTCCAAATAGCCACTGGCTCCACATCATAAGTCAAATCACCGTCTAATTGAACCGTGCTGAAATCCAAAACATGAGACAGATCGTCAATATACTTCCGGAGCATAGAAACATGAAATACCGGATGCACACTCGACAAGCTAGGTGGCAAAGCCAGCTTATAAGCCACCTCCCCAATCCTTCGAAGCATCTCAAAAGGCCCAATGAACTAGGGACTCAATTTACCCTTCTTCCCAAATCTCATAACACCCTTCATGGGTGAAACCTTCAATAGAACCTTCTCCCCAACCATGTAGGATACATCACGAACCTTCCTATCAGCACAACTCTTTTGTCTCAACTGCGCTATACGAAGCCCCTCTTGAATCACCTTCACTCGTCCAAAGCATCCTGCACCAAGTCTGTACCCAAAAGTCTAGCCTCACCTGGCTCAAACCAACCAACTTGTGATGACCCAAAAAGTCATCACTTGATTTACAAGTTAATTCTGTGTTTCGAGGCCTTAAAAGCTTCCTTTTATCTCACCTCAATTGCATGCACGGTCTGGGCATATATACGGAACGCTTTTATGTGAAAATTTGATAAAAATGCTAATTTGGCCTTTAAAATTGAATTTAAGTTGACTTCGGTAAACATTTTGGGTAAACGGACCCGGACCCGTGATTTGACGGTCCTAGAGGATCCGTAGAAAAATATGGGACTTGGGAGTATGCCTGGACTTGAATTCTGAGGTCCCAAGCCCGAGAAATGAATTTTTAAAGAAAATTATTTAACTGGAATTATAAGAGTTTTTGGAAATTTAAATGTGTTTAAATTTGATGGTAGCAGGCCCGTATTTTGGTTCTAGAGCCAGGTAAAGGTCTTATATGGTATTTAAGTTGAGCTTGTAATATTTGGTAAGAAACGGACTTGATATTATGTGAATCGGACCCTCGGTTGTTAAAATTTGAACTTAAGAGTTCTTGAGATTTTTCTTTGATTTTGATGTTAAATTCGTTGTTAAAAATGTTAATTTGGAGATTTGATCGCACGAGTAAGTCCATATGATGTTTTTGAGTTAGTATGTATGTTTGGTTTGGAGCCCTGAGGGCTTGGGTGAGTTTCGGATAGGTTTCGGGGTATTTTGGACTTAGGATTTTCTGATGTTTTGCTGCTTCTGGTGTACTGATGTGTTGTTCTTCGCGTTCGCGATGCAGCTCACGTGAACACGAAGTACAATCTGGGCTAGGGAGGATTTTGTCCATCGCAAACGCGTAGCCACAGTCGCAAACGCGGAGCACTGGGGGGTTGCTCATCGCGAACGCGACCGGTGTCACGCGAACGCGTAGTGTAAAATGGAGGTGGGCTAGGAATTTGTCATTTCTTCTACGCGAACGCGTACTGTTGTCTGTGAACGCAAAGGACAGGGGGCTTAGCCTTCCCTAACGCATAGGAGATCTCGCGATCGCGTAAGCCTGAGGAAGGCTGCTCTTCGCGAACGCGAAGAAGGCCTGCCCAGTCTTTTTAAAACAGAACCAAAAACGGGCAGAACTCATTTTTATCATATTTTCGAACTACCAAAACCTAGAGGCAATTTTCTTCACACAAATTCATCCCCACAGTGTTCGTAATCAATTGTAAACTTTACTCTTTCAATTACCCAACGTTTTTCATCACTTTTTAATCAAACATCAAGAATATTCATGGTAGAAATTGGGAATTTGGGGTAGAGTTGGGGCTTTTTGAATAATTAGAATTTAGACCTCGTTTTGGGATCGGAGTTCAAAACTAATTGCATATTCGGGATCGTGGGTGAATTGGTGATCGTGTTTTGGTCCGAACCTCGAGTTTTGACCAAGCAGGCTCGGGGTCGATTTTTGACTTTTTGGGGAAAATGATAGAAAACCTATAATTAAGCATTGGGTATGAATTCTTTAGCATCTATTGATGTTATTAAATTAATTTGGGCTAGATACAAGTAACTTAGAGGCGAATTATAAAGGAAAAGCGGTGTTTAAGGCTTGTGTTGGCCGTGGAAGTTCGAGGTAAGTGTTTGGTCTAACCTTAGCTTGAGGGAATAGGTATTGTGCTTTATTTGCTATGTTCTAGTGTAGTGTACGATGTATAGGTGTGTTGATGAGTATCTATACGTCATTGTTAAGCATGCCCGTGAGTCTTAGATTGTACTCCTTGTGGTTCTTAATAAGTACTACAAATGCCTAAATTGTTGATTCTCTGTGTTGGGCAAAAATTATGATTATGTTCGTGGTATTTGTTTATTGTTGAGCATTGGCTCCAGTTGAGGTTTCATTTGTGAAGTTAATTGTTGGTACAAGTTGGGTTATAGCTAATTCCCTTGCCGGGACATATTTAATTCTTACTGTTGGTTCCCTTGCCGGGATGTGTTTATTATTGTTGTTGATTCCCTTGCCGGGATATTGTTGTTTTATCATCGTTCCCTTGTCGGGATTCTTTTGTGATTGGTGTTGATTTATATATTGGGATCGGGTTACACGCCGCAACAATATTACATTGGATCGGGTTGCACGCCGCAACAATATTACATGGGATTGGGTTGCACGCCGCAACAAGGAGTAATAAGGGAAGACAGGAGGGGTCGGGTTGCACGTTGCAACAGTGATATATGATTTGGATCAGGTTGCACACCGCAATAGTATTATTTGATTTGGATCGGGTTGCACGCCACAACAGTGTTATATGATTTGGATCTGGTTGCGCACTGCAACAATAAAGAATAAAATTGGACATTGATTCGTTGCCATTTTCCTTATTCTTACTGACGCAAAATTTAAGATGTTCTTTATGTTTTTCTCCTGAGATTCTGTTGGTACTTGATATTCCCCGCATCATGTTCCCCTTCCCATCTTTAATTGCTAGTTCACGTTATTATTACTTGCCATATATGCTTTAACTGCACAAGTTTATTTGGTAGTCTTATTCTAGCCTCGTCACTACTTCGTCGAGGTTAGGCTCGACACTTACCAGCACATAGGGTTGGTTGTGCTGATATTATGTGTGAAGATCTCGGTACCAGAGCTTTTGGACCATAGCGAGGTTGATGCCTTCAGTCTAGTGGAGACCCGAGGTAGTCCTGCAGACGTCTACAGGCCTTGGCTTCCCCTTCTATCTTTTATATTCTATTTTCATTTACTTCAGAGATAGACTTGTATCTTTCTTTTCAGACCATTGTTTGTAGTATTCGTAGATGGTCCGTGATATTGTGACACCAGTTCTGGGTAGAGTTGTATTTTGTATTATTCGCACTAGTATTTGGTTAAGTTATCAGATATTGTCTTCCGCATATATTTTATTATTATTATTATTATTCTATTGTTGATTGCATGTTAATTTGAAATTGTTAAAAGGTTAAGGAGAAAGGGTAATAAGATCTATAATACTCGGCTTGCCTAGCTTTCACGAGTAGGCGCTATCACGACTCCCGAGGTTGTGAAGTTTGGGTCGTGACAAGTTGGTATCAGAGCTATAGGTTGCTTAGGTCTCACAATTCACGGACTAGAGTATGAGGGATCGGTACGGAGACGTCTGTGCTTATCCCCTAGATGCTACAGTGCTAGGAACAGTTTCACTTCTATTCATCTCTGTCATGCGGTTTGGTTTCTCAATGCTAATTGAATTTCTACTCTATTCTTTCATAGATGGCGAGAACACGTGCTTCTCCATCCGCTGACCAGCAGCCCGAGCCCCCAGCAGTAGTTCCCATGAGGGGCAGAGGACGAGGCCGAGGCCGTGCTCGGGGCCGAGGTAAGGGTGGAGCTCAGCCTAGAGCAGCAGTACCAGCGGCAGAGCCTCAAGTAGAGTTTAATGATGAGGTACCAGCCCAGACAGTTTCGATAGGCCCAGCTCAAGTCCCATAAGGGTTCATTGTTACCCTAGTACTCTAGGATGCTCTGGTCTGTCTAGTGGGCCTTATGGAGAGTGTCACCTGGGCAGACTTAATTTCTGTAGCACCAACCATCTCTCAGGATGGGGGAGGAGCACAGACTCCCGCTCCCTGCACTCCGGAGCAGATGGCTCCCCAGTTTAACACTCCAGTAGCTCAGCCAGTTAGAGTAGTTCAGTCGGGTGTAGTAGCTCAGACCGGTGATGGAGCAGCTATGTCTGCCGATGCTTTGTGGAGATTGGACAGGTTCACCAATCTGTTCACTACTACTTATGGTGGTACATCTTCATAAGATCCCCAGGATTATTTAGACAACTATCATGAGGTTCTTCGGAACATGGGGATAGTGGAGACCAATGGGGTCAACTTTGCTGTTTTTCGTCTGTCAAGTTCTGCCAAGACTTGGTGGAGGGATTATTGTTTGGCTAGGCCAGCTGGGTCACCTGCCTTGAATTGGGATCAGTTCTCTCAGCTATTTCTGGAGAAGTTTCTTCCTATCACTCAGAGGGAGGACTATCGGAGGCAGTTTGAGCGTCTCATGTAGGTTTCTATGACTGTCACTCAGTACGAGACCAAATTCATTGCTTTGGCCCGTCATGCTCTTATCATACTTCCCACCGAGAGAGAGAGAGGGTGGGGAGGTCAATTGAGGGACTCGCTCAGCCGATTCGATTGCAGATGGCTAAGGAGACTGGGAGCGTGATTTTTTTTTCAGGATGCGACCAATGTGGCCAGGAGAGTTGAGATGGTTCTGTCGCAGGGGAGTGGTCAGGGGTTTGATAAGAGGCCCCGTCATTCAGGCAGGTTCAGTAGTGCCTCATCTGGAGGCATGGATTCTTTTGGTAGGGTCCATCCTCCTAGGCCATTTCATTCAGCACTTCAGACTTCTCATGGTGCTCCAGGTGGTCGTGGTTCTCATGTGCAATATTCTGATCAGCAGTCCTACCGTGCACCATCAGCTCCTATCAGAGCACCTCCTCTTCAAAGTTATTCTCATGGTCAGCCGGCCCGCCAAGGTCAGTCTTAGTTTCCTCAGTCGTAGCACTTAGGTGGATGCTTTGAGTGCGGTGAGTATGGTTATATCCGAAGGGCTTGTTCGAGATTAGTGGGTGTTCAGTCACAGCAGCAGGGTTCCTGTGCCATGGTTCAGGCACTGGGTATTCCACCGCCCGCTCAGCCAGCTAGAGGTGGGGGTAGAGGTGCTAGAGGTGGAGGTAAAGGTATTAGAGGTGGAGGTCAGGCCGCTAGAGGTGGAGGCCAGCCAGTAGGAGGCCGTCCTAGGGACGTAGCTCAGAGTGGTAGGCCCTAGCCCCGATGTTATGCTCTTCCAGTCAGGCCCGAGGCTGAGGCCTCCGATGAAGTTATCACAGGTACCGTACTGGTCTGTAGTAGAGATGCTTCAATTCTATTTGATCCAGGGTCTACATACTCCTATGTGTCATCTTCTTTTGCCTCGTATCTGGTCATGCCTAGTGAATCTTTAAGTGCTTCTGGATATGTGTCTACACCAGTGAGTGATTCTACTGTGGTGGATCGTGTCCATTGTTCATGTATAGTTGTGATTAGGGGTTTAGAGACCCTAGTAGATCTGTTACTTTTGGATATGGTCGATTTTGATGTCATATTGGGGATGGACTGGTTATCACCTTACCACGCTATCTTGGATTGTCATGCTAAGATTGTGACCTTAGCTTTACGGGGTTTACCTCGTTTAGCATTGAGGGGGACTCCTGGTTATTCCACTCGTAGGGTTATCTCATATATGAAGGCTCGGGTATGGTTGAGAAGGGATGTTTGGCCTATTTGGCGTATGTTTGTGATTCTAGTGCCGAGGTTCCTTCTATGGATTCTGTGCTTGTTGTTCGTGAGTTTCTAGAGGTATTTCCTTCAGACCTACTGGGGATGCCACCCGACAGGGACATTGACTTTTGCATCGATTTGGCTCTAGGCACTCAGCCCATTTTTATTCCGTCGTATCGTATGACCCCGCTAGAGTTGAAAGAAATGAAAGAACAGTTGCAAGACTTGCTTGACAAGGGCTTCATTAGACCTAGTGTCTCGCCTTGGGGTGTGCCGGTGTTGTTTGTTAAGAAGAAGACCAGATCGATGAGGATGTGTATAGATTATCGGAGTTGAGCAAGGTCATAATCAAGAATAAGTACCCATTGCCGAGGATTGATGATTTGTTTGATCAGCATCAGGGTGCCAAAGTGTTTTTGAAGATTGATTTGAGATCTGGATACCACCATCAGTTGAGAATTAGGGCATCCGATGTCCCCAAGAGAACATTTCGCACTCGGTACATGCATTATGAGTTCTTAGTTATGTCATTTGGGTTGACAAATGCCCCAGCAACTTTCACGGATTTGATGAACCGAGTGTTCAAGCCTTATTTGGATTCCTTCGTGATTGTCTTTATTGATGATATTTTGATTTATTCCCACAGCCGGGAGGAGCATGAGCAGCATCTTGGAGTCGTTCTTCAGACTCTAAGGGATAGTCAGTTGTATGCTAAGTTTTTAAAATGTGAGTTTTGGTTGAGTTCGGTTGCATTCTTGGGTCATGTTGTTTCAGCAGAGGGTATTCAGGTGGATCCTAAGAAGATTATGTCTATCAAGAACTGGACTAGACCCACATCAGCTACAGAGATCTAGAGTTTCTTGGGTTTGGTGGGTTATTACCATCGGTTTATGGAGGGGTTTTAATCGATTGCAGCCCCGATGACCAAGTTGACTCAGAAAGGTGCCCAGTTCAGGTGGTCGGACGAATGTGAGGCTAGCTTTCAGAAGCTCAAGACAGCTTTGACTATGACGCCAATGTTGGTTTTGCCCATAGGTTCAGGGCCATATACAGTATATTGTAATGCATCTCATATTGGACTTGGTGTGGTGTTGATGTAGAATGGTAAGGTTATTGCATATGCTTCACGGCAGTTAAATATTCATGAGAAGAATTATCCAGTTCATGATTTGGAGTTAGCAGCTATTGTTCACGCGCTAAAGATTTGGAGGCATTATTTGTATGGTGTGTCATGTGAGGTGTTCATAGATTACAAGAGTTTGCAATACTTGTTCAAGCAGAAGGAGATAAATTGAGGCAGAAGAGGTGGTTGGAGTTGTTGAAAGACTATGTATCACCATCTTGTATCATCCGGGAAAGGCCAATGTAGTGGACGATGCATTGAGTAGGAAGTCAGCCAGTCTAGGCAGCCTTGCATATATTCCAGTCGGTGAGAGACTACTTGCTTTGGATGTCCAGGCTTCTGCCAATCAGTTCGTGAGGTTGGATATTTCTGAGCCCAGCCGTGTTCTTGATTACACAGTCCCTCGTTCTTCATTATTTGAGTGTATCTGAGATCGGCAGTATAATGATCCTTATTTGGTTGTCCTTAGAGACACAGTGGCCACGGAGGGGTCAAGCAGGTTACAGTTGGAGATGATGGAGTTATGAGGATGCAGGGTCGTATTTGTGTGCCTAATTTGGATGGACTTCATGAGTTTATTCTAGAGGAGGCCCATAGTTCCCGGTATTCCATTCATCTGGGTGCCGCTAAGATGTATCAGGATTTGCGGCAGCATTATTGGTGGAGAAGGATAAAGAAGGACATTGTTGCATATATAGCTCGGTGTTTGAATTGTCAGCAGTTAAAGTACGAGCATCAGAGACCTGGTCGTTTGTTTCAAAAGATTGAGATTCCTGAGTGGAAGTGGGAGCGGATCACTATGGACTTCGTTGTTGGACTCTTACGGACTCAAAGAAAGTTCGATGCAGAATGGGTTATTGTTGATAGGCTGACCAAGTCACTGCATTTCATTCCTGTGGCAGTTTCCTATTCCTCAGAGCGGTTGGCTGAGATCTATATCTGGGAGATTATTCGTCTCCATGGTGTGCCCGTGTCTATCATTTTTGACCGCGGTACGTAGTTTACCTCGCATTTCTGGTGTGCCCGTGTCTATCATTGCGAGTGTACTATTCAGATTTTGGAAGATATGCTCCGAGCTTGTGTTATGGACTTTGGAGGTTCGTGGGATCAGTTCTTGCCATTAGTAGAGTTTGCCTACAACAACAACTACCAGTCGAGCATTCAGATGGCTCCCTATGAAGCATTATATGGTAGGCGGTATGAGTCGCCAGTTGGATGGTTTGAGCCGAGAGAGGCTCGGTTGTTTGGTACAGATTTAGTTAAGGATGCCTCGGATAAGGTGAAGATCATTCAAGACAGGCTTCGTACAGCTTAGCCCAGGCAAAAGAGTTATGCCGACCGCAAGGTTCATAATGTGGCATTTATGGTCGGGGAGCGGGTGTCGCCTATGAAGGGCGTGATGAGATTTGAGAAAAAGGGCAAGCTAAGCCCTAGGTTCATTGGTCCTTTTGAGATTGATCGAGTGGGAGAGGTGGCTTACAGACTTGCATTGCCGCCGAGTTTATCAGCTGTACACCCAGTGTTTCATGTGTCTATGCTTCGGAAGTATCACGGCGATCCATCCCACGTGTTAGACTTTAGCACTGTCCAGTTGGACAAGGATCTAACCTATGAGGAGGAGCTGGTGGCCATTCTGGACCGGCAGGTTCGACAGTTGAGATCGAAGAGTTACCCGTCTGTTCGTGTTAAGTGGAGAGGTCAGCCTGCTGAGGCAACTACCTGGGAGTCCGAGTCCGATATACGGAGCCGATATCCCCATCTTTTCCCCGACTCAGGTACTTCTTTTTTATGACCGTTCAAGGACGAACAGTTGTTTTAGAGGTAGAGGATGTGATGACCCAAAAGGTCATCACTTGATTTACAAGTTAATTCTGTTTTCCAAGGCCTTAAAAGCCTCCTTTTATCTCACCTCGATTTGTATGCGCAGTCCGGGTGTATATCCGGAACACTTTTATGTCAAAATTTGATATAAATGCTAATTTGGCCTTTAAAATTGAATTTAAGTTGACTTCGGTCAACATTTTTGGTAAACGGACCCGAACCGATGATTTGACGGTCTCAGAGGATCCATAGAAAAATATGGGACTTGGGCGTATGCCCGGAATTGAATTCCGAGGTCCCAAGCCCGAGAAATGAATTTTTGAAGAAAATTGTTTAACTAAAATTATAAGAGTTTTTGGAAATTTAAATATGTTTTAAATTTGATGGTATTGGGACCGTATTTTGGTTTTGGTGCCCGGTACAGGTCTTATATGGTATTTAAGTTGAGCCTGTACAATTTCGTAAGAAACGGACTTGATATGACGTGAACGGGACCCTCGGTTGTTAAAATTTGAACTTAAGAGTTCTTGCGATTTTTCTTTGATTTTGATGTTAAATTCTTTGTTAAAGATGTTAATTTGGTGATTTGATCACACGAGCAAGTCCATATGATGTTTTTGAGTTGGTATGCATGTTTGGTTTGGAGCCTCGAGGGCTCAGGTGAGTTTCGGATAGGTTTCAGGGTGTTTTGGACTTAGGATTTTCTGTTGTTTTGCTGCTTCTGATGTACTAACGTGTTGTTCTTCGTGTTCGCGATGCAGCTCACGCGAACGCGAAGTACAAGCTGGGCTGGGGAGGATTTTGTCCATCATGAACGCGTAGCCAGAGTCGCAAACGCGGAGCACTGGGGGGTTGCTCATCGCGAACGCGCCCGGTGTCACGCGAACGCGTAATGTAAAATGGAGGTGGGCTGGGAATTTGTCCTTTTCTTCTAATTGAAGGCGTACTGTTGTCTGCGAACGCAAATACCAGGGGGCTTACCCTTCGCAAATGCATAGGAGATCTTGCAGTCATGTAAGCTTGAGGAAGGCTGCTCTTCGCGAACACGGCAGGCCCTTCGCGAACGCAAAGAAGGCCTGCCAGTCTTTTTAAAACAGAACCAAAAATGGGTAGAACTCATTTTTATCAACTTTTCGAACTACCAAGACCTAAAGGCGATTTTCTCACACAAATTTATCCTCAAAATGTTGGTAATCAATTCTAAACTTTACTCTTTCAATTACCCAACATTTTTCATCACTTTTTAATCAAAAATCAAGAATTTTTATGGTAGAAATTGGGAATTTGGGGTAGAGTTAGGGCTTTTTGAATAATTGGAATTTAGACCTCGTTTTGAGGTCGGATTTTGAAACTAATTGCATATCCGGGCTCGTGGGTGAATGGGTGATCGGGTTTTCGTCAGAACCTTGAGTTTTGACCAAGCGGGCCCGGGGTCGATTTTTGACTTTTTGGGGAAAATGATAGAAAACCTATAATTAAGCATTGGGTATGAATTCTTTAGCATCTATTGATGTTGCTAAATTAATTTGGGCTAGATACAAGTAACGTGGAGGCGAATTCTAAAGGAAAACCGGTGTTTAAGGCTTGTGTTGGCCGTGGAAGTTCGAGGTAAGTGTTTGGTCTAACCTTAGCTTGAGGGAATAGGTATTTTGCTTTATTTGCTATGTTCTAGTGTACTGTACGACGTATAGGTGTGGTGACGAGTATCTATACGTCATTGTTAAGCATGCCCGTGAGTCTTAGATTGTACTCGTTGTGGTTCTTAATAAGTACTACAAATGCCTAAATTGTTGATTCTCTGTGTTGGGCAAGAATTCTGATTATGTTCGTGGTATTTGTTTATTGTTGAGCAGTGGCTCCAGTTGAGGTTTCATTTGTGAAGTTAACTATTGGTACAAGTTTGGTTATAGCTTATTCCCTTGCCGGGACATATTTAATTCTTACTGTTGGTTCCCTTGCCGAGATATGTTTATTCTTGTTGTTGATTCTCATACCGGAATATTGTTGTTTCATCATCGTTCCCTTGGCGGGATTCTTTTGTGATTGGTGTTTATTTGTATATTGGGAGAGGGTTGCACGCCACAAGAATATTACATGGGATCGGGTTGCACGCCGCAACAAGGAGTAATAAGGGAGGACATGAGGGGTCGGGTTGCACGCCGCAACAGTGATATATGATTTGGATCGGGTTGCATGCCACAATAGTATTCTATGATTTGGATCGGGTTGCACGCCACAAGAGTGTTATATGATTTGGATCTGGTTGCATGCCGCAACAATAAAGAATAAAACTGGACATTGATTCGTTACTGTTTTCCTTATTCTTACTGACGCGAAATTTAAGATGTTCTTTATGTTTTTCTCCTAAGATTCTGTTGGTACTTGATATTCCCCGCATCATGTTCCCCTTCCCATCTTTAATTGCTAGTTCTTGTTATTTTTACTTGTCGTATATGCTTTAACTGCACAGGTTTATTTGGTAGTCTTGTCCTAGACTCGTTACTACTTCTCCGAGGTTAGACTCGACACTTACCAGCACATAGGGTCAGTTGTGCTGATACTACACTCTACACTGCGTGCAGATCTCGGTACCGGAGCTTTTGGACCGTAGCGAGGTTGCTGCCTTCAGTCCAGCGGAGACCCAAGGTAGTCCTACATACGTCCGCAGGCCTTGGCGTCCCCTTCTATCTTTTATATTCTGTTTTCATTTACTTTAGAGACAGACTTGTATCTTTCTTTTCAAACCACTGTTTGTAGTATTCGTAGATGGTGTGTGATATTGTGACACCAGTTCTGGGTGGAGTTGTATTTTGTATTATTCGCACTAGTATTTGGTTAAGTTATCAGATTTCGTCTTCCGCACATCTTTTATTATTATTATTATTATTATTATTATTATTATTATGCCACTGTTGATCGCACGTTAAATTGAAATTGTTAAAAGGTTAAGGAGAAAGGGTAATAAGATCTATAACACTCGGCTTGCCTAGCTTTCACGAGTAGGCGCCATCACGACTCCCGAGGGTGGAATGTTCGGGTCGTGATACAATTGGAGATCTACAACGTATCCCCTATAAAGCCTCATATGGAGCCATCTAAATACTCAACTGATAACTGTTGTTATAAGCAAACTCCGCTAGCGGTAGAAACTGATCCCACGAACCCCCAAAATTAATGACACAAGCGCGCAACATGCCTCCAATATCTGAATAGTGCACTCGGACTGCCCGTCCGTCTGAGGGTGAAAAGCTGTGCTCAACTCACCCTGAGTACCCAACTCTCTCTGCACGGCCCTCCAAAACTATAATGTAAACTGAGTACCTCTGTCTGAAATGATGGAAACTGGAACCCCATGCAAGCGAACAATCTCTCAGATATAAATCTCTGTTAACCGCTCCGAAGAATAGGTAGTACACACATGAATGAAGTGCATGGACTTGGTCAGCCAATCCACAATCACCCAAATAGGATCGAACTTCTTCAACGTCTGTGGGATTCTAACTATAAAGTCCATGGTGATCCGCTCCACTTCCACTTTGGAATATCTATCTGCCGAAGCAAGTCACCCGGTCTCTGATGCTCATATTTCACCTGCTGACAATTGAGACACGAGCTACAAATTCCACAATATCCTTCTTCATTCTTCTCCACCAATAATGCTGTCTCAAATCCTGATACATCTTCACGGCACCCGGATGGATGGAATACTGCGAGCTATGGGCCTTCTCCAAAATCAACTCCCGAAGCCCATCTACATTGGGAACACATATCCGGCCCTGCATCATCAATACCTCATCATCACCAATAGTCACATCTCTGGCATCGTTGTGCTGAACTCTATCTTTAAGGACAAGCAAATAAGGATCATTATACTGGTGCTCTCTGATGTGATCAAACAAGAAAGACCGAGAAACCACACAAGCTAAGACCCAACTAGGCTCCGAAATATCCAACCTCACAAACTGATTGGCCAAGGCCTGAACATTAACTACAAGAGGTCTCTCCCCAATAGGAATATACGCCAAACTGCCCATACTCACCGCCTTCCTACTCAAGGCATCGACCACTAAATTGGCCTTCCCCAGATGGTACAAAATAGTGATATCATAATCCTTTAGTAGCTCTAACCACCCCCACTACCTCAAATTGAGATCCTTCTACTTGAACAAGTGTTGAAGCCTACGATGATTAGTAAACACCTCACAAGACACACCATACAGATAATGCCTCCAAATCTTCAACGCGTGAACAATGGAAGCCAACTCTATATCATAAACAGAGCAGTTCTTCTCATGGGGCTTCAATTGACGAGAAGCATAAGCAATCACTCTACCCTCCTGCATCAACACACACCCAATACCAACTCTTGAAGCATCACAATGCACTATATATGAACCTGAAGTTGATGGCAAAACTAACACTGGAGTTGTGGTCAAGGCAGTCTTGAGCTTCTGAAAGCTTCCCTCACACTCACCCGACTACCTGATTGGAGCACCCTTTTGAGTCAACTTGGTCAAGGGTGGTGCTATAGATGAAAATCCCTGAACGAACTGACGGTAATAACCGCCAAACCAAGAAAACTGTGAATCTCTGTGGCTGAGGACGGCCTGGGCCAACTCTAAACTGCCTCTCTCTTCTTCGAATCAACCTGAATACCCTCACTAGACACCATGTTCCCCAAGAAAGCCCCTGAACTGAGCCAAAACTCTCACTTGGAGAACTTTGCATAAAGCTTCTCCTCCATCAACCGCTGCAACACAACTTTCAAATGCTCAGCGTGCTCCTCCTAACTATGCGAGTACACCCGAATATCGTCAATGAATACAATAATAAATAAGTCGAGATAAGGCCGAAACACGTTATTCATCAAATGAATGAATGCTGCTGGGGCATTGGTCAACCCAAAAGACATCACAAGGAACTCATAATGACCATATCGAGTCCTAAAAGCTGTCTTAATTATGTTCGAGTCCCTGCTCTTCAACTGGTGATACCGTGAACGGAGATCAATCTTGGAGAATACCCTCGCTCCCTGAAGCTGGTCAAATGAATCACCAATACGAGGCAAAGGATACTTGTTCTTGATTGTGACCTTGTTCAACTGCCTGTAATCAATGCACATCCTCATAGTGCCATCCTTCTTCTTCACAAATAGAACATGCACACCCCACGGCGACTCACTAGGCCGAATAAACCCCTTATCAAAGAGTTCCTGAAGCTGCTAATTCAACTCCGCCGATGCCATACGATACGGTGGAATAGAAATGGGCTGAGTGCCCGGCACCAAATCAATACCAAAATCAATCTCCCTATCCGGTGGCATACCCGGCAGGTCTGCAGAAAACACATCTGGAAAGTCCCTCACAACCGGGACTGAATCAATGGTAGGAGTCTCTGCACTGACATCCCTCACAAAAGCTAAGTATGAAAGATAACCTTTCCCAGCCATCCACTGGGCCTTCAGAAATGAAATCACCCTACTGGGGACAAAATCAGTTGAACCTCTCCACTTAATCCGTGGCACACCCGGCATAGCTAACGTTAGGGGTGTGCATTCGAATCGGTTTATCGATAAATCGAATCGATTATTTGTTATCGGTTTATCGATATCGAATTATTGATTTATCGATTTCGATTTCAAAATTTTCCTTATCGAGTTATCCATTTCAATTTCGATTTTGTCCTCTTCGGTTATCGATTTATCGATAAACCGATAATATATACTAAAAAGACAAATATACCCTTATTCTATAATACCCTTTCCTTTACCCTAAGTCCCTAGCCCTATTATTTCCTCTACCCATTATTTAGCGCCGCTTTTACCTTTCTCCCTCTCTCCCGCGAACTGCAAACCCAGTAGAGAAAGTGAACTCCGGGGAACTCCCCTAGTTGTACAGGTTGCAACACTCATAGTTATGAAACTTTTGATGCAAGAGGAAGGGCTGGACTATTGTTGTGCTTTTACTAAACGTTTTCTGGCAGTGGTACGAGCCTTGAGTCGACTAGTTGAAAAACTTTCTGTAAACCCTTGTTTGTAGCTGCTAAAATATGTTGTTCAATGTTATCTAAGTCTTTCGCAAGTATCAAGGTTAGGCAAGTAAAACTTTTTGTCCCTGTTGATGGTTATTTCATCTCTAATTATCCATTGTATTTTATGCGAATTATTGTTTGATCTTCTTTGTAATACAGGGTATGTGATGTACTGAGATACAATTTTCCTCCGCATCTAATTGACAACATTTTTCACATTCTTCTTCATGTCAGTCCATCAGCTTCTTTCCTCTACACATTTTTCTCTCTCCATGCCTTTGTTACAATTTCAAGCATCAGCAGATTTCACCTTCGTATCTATTTCAAAAGACCTTCTCTCTCTGTCATTGACCTCTCTTCAGGTACCCTTTTTTCTTTGATGTAGAAATGAGTATTTTTCTTTATTTGCGTATTCTTCTGTAGTCATCATATATGCTTCTTCAACTCCATTTTGTCCATATTAGTTAGGCGTGTTTATAGAGATATGCTTTCCATGGAATCCCGCAAATTTTCTTATTGGTGTAATGAATAACTGAATCGATAAGCCCCAAAAATCGATAAATCGAAATCGAAAAAATCGAAACCTTATTGAAACGATAATGATAAGCATATGTACAAATCGATAATCAATAAGTTATTATCGATAAGGGTCAAAAACGAATAGATAAATCGAATGCACACCCCTAGCTAACGTCATTGTCTTAGCATGACAGTCTAAAATAGCACGACACGGAGATAACCAATACATGCCCAATATCACATTAAAATCGACCATACAAAATAACAAAAGGTCCACTCGGGTCTCCAAACCCACAATAGTCACCACACACAACTGATATACACGGTCTACGACAACAATATCGCCCACCGGAGTAGATACACGAACAGATAAAACAAGAGACTCACGGGGTGTATCCAAATAACGAGCAAAGTATGATGACACATATGAAAAAGTGGAACTAAGATCAAATAACACAAAGGCATCTCTATGACAAACTGAGACAATACCTATGATCATAGCATTTGAAGCAATAGCATTGGGTCTAGTTGAGAGTGCATAGAAATGGGCCTCACCACTACCTGACCGACCTTCCCCTCTGGAGCTACCCCTAGCTAACTATCATCCATCGCTAGCTGGGTGGGTGGGTGGTGAAGTAACTGGTGCTGAAGTCGATAACTGACTCTTCTGCTGAGATGAACCGCCAAGACGACGAGGACACTGCCTCCACATATGCCCCAACTCTCCACACTCATAACAACCCCCTGGTGCTGGAGACGGGGACTGAAGGGAACCCCTAGCACCAGGATGACTAGTAGAAGAACCTGGAATAGAAGAGCCCTGAACTGATGAAGCATGGGATGAACTCTGTGATGGAAGGGCACTAAGTGATGAGTGGCCCTGATGAGAACTGTGAAACCATGGCCTAATGATGCCCCACGATAACCTGGGCGAGCTGACTGAGCATGCCTGAATGGACGGCCTCTGTCGTGCTGAAAATGACCCCCATGAGGAGTAACACTGAAACCTCCCTGATCACCAAGCCTCTTAGCCTCCCTCTCAACCCTCTCCTAACAATGAACCATCTCAATCTGTCGGGCTATGTCAACAACCTCATCAAAGGTAGCACCAAATACTCTCTCTCTGGTCATGAGCAACCAAAGTTGAAAACCGAGGCCATCTATAAACCTCCTGATCCTCTCCTGATTTGTGGGAACCAACCAAATCGCATGACGAGATAACTCGGAGAACTGTATCTCATACTATGTAATAGATCTGTCACCCTGACAAAGCCGCTCGAACTACCTGCGCAGCTCCTCTCAGTGAGACTCAGGTACAAACTTCTCCAGAAAGAGAACGGAGAACTGCTGCCAAGAAAGGGGCGCTGCACCAACTGACCTACGCCTCTCGTAATCCTCCCACCAACTAAGTGCAGTCCTGGAGAATTGGAAAGTATTGAACGAGACCTCACTGGTCTCCAAAATACTCGCGGTCCGAAGCATCCTCTGACACTTGTCCAAGAAACCCTGGGCATCCTCGCTTTCTATACTACTGAAACTCGGAGGCTGAAGTCTACCAAACCTCTCCAATCTGCGTTGCTCGTCCTCTGGTATAACATGAGCTACATAGTCCTGTGTAGCTGCAACCGGCTGGGCTGGAGGTGCCCCCAGGTGTCTGAAGTCCCTGCACGACCTGCTCAGGTGTGCGAGCGGCGGGAGTCTGAGTGCCTTTTATGGCCTGAGAAGTAGCTGCGGTTGTAGTAACTGAGACCGCCTAAGATAGGCCAGTGCACACTGATAGAATCTGGGCCAGGGCCTCCTGAAGGCCTAGGATAAAAATAGGCACAATCGGTGTCTGAGCTGGTACTGTTGGAGCGTCCGCAACTGGGACCTAATCCTGAGTTGGGGCAGCTAGTGGATCCGCAGGTGCTTCCCTAGCTATGGTGCGGGCTATACCCCTGCACCTACCACGGCCTCAACCGCGTCATCGGCCTCTGGTGGCCCCAACTGGGGTTACTGGTGGCCATCCATCCTGACAGGTAGCACGTGTCCTCACCATCTGTGAGAGAATCGAATAACAGAAGTTTAGTTACCAGAATTAACAGATTCGCACGAAAGGAATTCAAGAACGTGAAGTTTTTCCTAAAGGTTTTGCAGCCTCCCGAGGATAAGTACAGACATCTCCATACCGATCCGTGAGACTCTACTAAACCTACTCATGACTCTTGAGACCTATGTAACCTAGGCTCTGATACCAACTTGTCACGACCCTAAAATCGACCTGGTCGTGATGACGCCTATCGTGAAACTAGGCCAGCCGACACAATTCCCAAATCAATCATTTTTCTATAAAAGTCATTTTTAATCCATTAATTACCAAGAAAATCTCATAATACAAGTCTAAATAACCAGTGCAGAATAAATACACAAGCCCGATATCGGGGTGTCACAAGTCACGAGCAACTACAACTCTGTCTCAATACAATAAAGTCTAACAAAGTTTGGAAGACAAAACTAAATAAACCTAGGGAAGATATGAGGGAGAAGAACAGGGTTGCGAACGTCACGCAGCTACCTTGTCGACTCCGAAATCCGGCTGAATGGGCGATCAATGCTCAGTATTGCGACCCGCAACTCCTGGATCTGCACATAAGGTGCAAGGAGTAATGTGAGTACGTCAACCTAGTAAATAATAAAAGTAAAAGCAGATAAGCAGTAAGAAAACAGGTAATTCCACATCATAACACTACATCAAAATAGCATATGTCCAAAATAATACAAAAATCAATTAACTAATCAATTAACTCGTAAAAACAACTCAGTTTCAGTAAAACCTTTTTCTTTTTAAAAACATCTTTCAATGGTTTCAAACAAGTGGTGAAAATAGTGTGTAAAAATGATAGAAACGTAAACAACCCATCGGACAAAACATATACCATAAACGCCCCTCGGGAAAAAGTATCAACAGAACCAACCCTCGGGCAACCTCACAGTCACGCGTAATCAGCCCTTTGGGCAACAATATGAATCAACAACGGCCCCTAGGGCTACATCACATCACTCACACTGGATACCCACGCTCACTGGGGGTGTTCAGACTCCGGAGGGGCTCCTACAGCCCAAGCGCTATAACAAGCCATCTCGTGACATAATCAATCAGGTCATCGGCCTCTCATATATCACAATTAGTACATCATACTGGGGCACGCTGCCCGATCCCATGATATCCTTATAACACAGGACCTCGGCCTCACTCAGTTAGAAACCTCTCAAGCCACTAGGGAAACAGTAAAACAGGATGCGCAGCCCTTTTTATCATTTTAAGTACCAAATAGAGTAAATACGGCTGAGTTGTGAAATCAGTAAAATACAACATGACTGAGTACAAATATTAAGTCAAGACAGTAAGGAATAGTAGTAAAAAGCCCCTAAGGGTCGAAACAGTTGGCACGAGGCCCAAATATGGCATTCAGCCCAAAACATAGTAATACTTTCCAAAACACAGTACAATCAAGTAGTTTCAATTAAATACGTGACTTAATAGTCGTACGGGACGGACAGTCACAATCCCCAATGGTGCACGCCCTCATGCCCGTCATCCAGCATGTGCGTCACCTCAAATTAGCACCACGATGTGAAACCCGGGGTTTCATACCCTCAGGATAACATTTACAATCATTATTTACCTCAAACCGGTCCAAACTCTCGCCCGTGATGCCTTTGCCTCTGGAATAAGCCTCCAAATGCTCCGAATCTAACCAAAAACCGGATTCATGCCGTCAATATAAGCTAAAGGAACAAAGCCCATGCAAAAATAAATAAATTACATCAAAAATCCCAAAATTGGCCAAACCCGACCCCGGTCCCACGTCTCGAAATTCGATAAAAATTACATCACTAGAATCCTTAGCCTCCTACGAGTCTATACATACCAAGAACATCAAAATCGGACCTCAAATGGCCCCTCAAATCCCCAATGAAAACTCTCCAATTACAAGCCCTAATTCTCAAATTTTAACCCTTAAATCCCACAAATTTCTTGTCTAATCAGTTAGAAATCACCATAGAATCTAGTATTGGGTTCAAAAATCTTACCTCCAAGCGTTACCCCTTGAATCCCTCTTCAAATCCTCTCAAAAAGCTCCAAACCTGTCTCAAAAATGGAAGAAATACGCTGAAAATAGCGAAGATGGCCTTTTATACTTTCCACCCAGGCATCTCGCACCTGCGGCTCTCATTTCGCATCTGCGGACCGCTTCGAGATGGCCTACCTCATGAAGCTATCTGAACCATAAAAACCAAGTTTCGAGATCATTTACTCACAAGTCAACTTCCGATTGACTTTTCCAACTAAAGCTTTCCAAAAAGAGACCAAGTGTCTCATTTCTCTACAAAACCACTCCGAACCCAAACCAACCAGCGCGATACGATAAAATGTAGCTAAACAACACATAAAGAAGCAGAAATGGAGGAAACGGAGCGGTAACTCATGAAACGACCGGCCAGATCGTTACATTTTATTGTTTAGGTATAGAAGATCGGTAGAATTGATCAAGTAAAGTTGTTTGGTAAAATAAAGTGTAATTGTTAATAGGTGGTGTATATACACCATATATTTTTTTAGTCATGCGTGATGTTTGACATTTATGCAGATTGATTAGTTAGCTTATACACTGGAAATGACTATCTTTTTATTTATTTATCTATATTATAGTTTTGATTTTGAAGGGTCAACAATATATTTTTGTTTCTAATTGTTCAAAGTTTCTTTTTTGATATTTTGAATTATAATTTAGATGTAGATCACGCCACAATTATGTAGGTACATGAGTACTAAAGATTTGAATACACTAAATCAGGCAATAAGTATACTTCTGTAACTTTGTGTATAATTTGATATCCTTTTGAATAATCAAACAAATATTTTTAAATATTTGTGCCTTTAAGAATTTATTTCTTTATCATAATCAATATAGGATACCATGCAACACAACAAAAAAGGCACTGCCATGGGAAATAGGGATGACTGATGACGTATCTGTTTTATTCGTCACAAATTGTATCTTAATCTTGAAGTATTACTTTTACGTACCCAAATCATTATGCCTAACTCAAGTAAATTATTGCATCATAAAAAGTTTTAAATGTTGTTGCATACTTTGACTGATTTTACAACTTTAACGTATGACTTTGTGATTCCAGAATATTTAGTTCCATTTTATCTTTGATTAAGTCAAAATTTTGTAATATCTATGCAATTGAAAACTTATTATATTTGATATTCGTGCAACGTGTGAACATAGAAACTATTAGCTTTAAAAAGTATAAATAGATCTTTTAAGCATCTTTTGGCATTTCTTTAATGCAAGATATATCATTTGTAGATCTTTAGTTATAAAAATATTTGATGTGCATATGTTCATGCAACATACTGCTATCTTTAAGATAATATATATAGCTATTATAAGTTGTACATTAAAATTATAAAATATTTTCTTAAATATTTAGAATTATTATTTAATAATCTTAGAAAATATGCATGGCTGTTATAGAGGGATAATTTTACAAAGAGCGTACTGTCATAAATATGGTTGTTGCTGTTATAGGCAGAATGCTGTTATAGAGAGGTAAAATATAACATAAAAATCGATTTTGAGAAAAACTAGACTTTTATAGTGAATGGTTATTATATAGGGATGATATTATAGAGATGTCTAACTGTATATGCAGATCGACAGCTTAATCATTTTGGCTATGTAATTTTCGACGGCTATATAATGACTAATGATTTAATTTGATTATTTTCTTTGAATGATTTTTCATTTTAGATACTTTTTCTATATAAAAAAAAAGATTAAATAGATACTATATGAAATTTCATAAATTGGGGTAAATGGTATTAAGGGTTCTTCTTAATGATAAAATTGTGAATTTTCCCCTTTTTAAATTTAGGAAATTTTTGTGTAGATACAAAATTAGAATAAATATTTACCCGTTTTAGCTATATTTTTCTATGTATAAAAGAAGCTATATATATAAGTGAGAGAAAAGTGAAATCGTAAAACTACCAACAAGGACATCATAAAAATTTTGCCAACTCCAATGCAGCTGTGATATTCTCCAGCAGAATTCCCAACATAACCCTGAGGACGACGAAAAGCACCTCAACTCCCGCTTATATATATACACACAAAAATTTTCTTATAATGTAGAGTGTATATACAAGTTATATACAACTTTTTGTTATACAACATCCAATCAAACACATATAATTTACAAACAATTTGCATACAGTTATGTAATTGAATGTAGTTTATATCTCATTTGTATACTTGACATATACATATTTATAATTTATTCAAGTCTTTCTTTTCGAGTTTCAATCTGAAATTTCAACCAAAACCAACTTGAATCTTTACCAAACTCTCTCAAAATTGGATTATAAACTCCAAAGAATATGCTCGATTATTACATAGTACCCAATCCAAATCAAAACTTTTTAATGGTTGTCTATGGAACTTTTGAATAAATGTTATGTTCATTATAAAATCTGGAGTGATTTTAATCTAAAAAACAAGATTGGATCTTTGAAGAAAACATTTAGTGTCACGACCCAATTTTTATTACAGGTTGTGATGGCGCCCAACACCATTGTTAGGAAAGTCAACACTGATCAAAACTAGTGGATTTCCCAATTAAATAAATTACCAAGTGGATATTACTTTCCCGTTTATTAAGAAGATTTCGAAATTTGCAATTTGAAACAAAATTAAATAGAAGCAAGTGAGTACAAATCGTAGTAAGGTAAACAATCGAAAATCATAAGTCTACTAGTGTGTGTCCTAAGACCTGGTGTCACAAGTATGTGGGCAATCTAGTAGAATATACAAAAGAATGCTAGCATACTGTCTCAAAGAAAATAGACCGAAAAATAAAGCATAAGAGAGACTCCAGCTGCTTCAAAACGGCTCAGAAGGCAGCTCACCGTGAAGTTTTGGGATGGGGATCAAATATGCGTGCCGAACTGGTGGCTAGATGCACCCGCCTCATCCTGTACAATTAAGTACAGAAGTGTAGCGTGAGTACATAAAAATATGTATCCAGTAAGTATCTAGTCTAATCTCGAAGAAGTAGCGACGAGGGGTCCACTATGACATTTACTAGGGCCAATAATATAATAATATAAAATTCTAATTAAGCATGATATATAGAGATAACAATAAAACTCAGAACGGAAAATAGGTGAACAATTCTTTCATCATATTTAAGAACCCTAAACACTTCCTTCATTTAAAACAAATGATCTCTCAAACGATGAATTTATACAAGTTATGAAAAGGACTTCCATTTCTATTATCACACACAAATTCTACCAAGGACGTTCGGTTCGATCCAACATAAATGTAAACTATGCACTGCCGAGGGTTGAACGACGCGAATCATAAATGCATCTATTTACCCCGCACGTGAATCATACTTGCGTAGCGGTCAAATATAAATTTAAGGAATTACCCCGCTCGCGGATCATACATGTAATGCGGTCAAATATAAATTTATCATTAAATCATAACCTTTTTGGATTCTTTTAAAAATAGAGAAAATTCGACCTAAAGCCTTTAAATCCTTGGAAATCCTCAACTTAATTCCATTTTTTTACAATTAACAAATATAATCAATAATGGTATCCACAAAGTATGGTGTAAACCTAAAACTACCCGGACATAATCAGGAATAGTAGCTAGGTACGGACTCTCATCACTTCGTGCATACGTAGCCCCCCCCCCCCCAAATAATCACATTTTAATTAAGTCCACCTATGGGGAAATTTTCCTCTTATAAAGTTAGAAAAGAGACTTACCTCGTCTCAAGGCCTACTTTCTGGTCCAAGATTATGCCCAAACCCTCAATTCGGTGTCGAACAATCCAAAACTATTCAAATAGTATAAAAACTAATCAATATATGTTTAAAATTTCATAACCAAACTATTAAAGTGATTACCCAACTCTAAATGCAAGATTCCTAACATTCATCTCTGGGCCCACGTGCCCAGATTCTGAAACTTTTTGAAGAAAATTGTTTCTCATAACCTTAGGAACATAAATATATAATTTTTACCAAGTTCCATAATCATTTTCGTGATAAAATCTCAGTTTTATCAAAAACTTAGGTTTTCCTCTAATCCCATAATTTTCACTAATTTACATGTTATAATCTACCCATAAACTATGTATTAAACTCACATTAGATAGAAATTACTTACCTCACAAAGGTTGGTCGAAATTCCCTCCATATGAGCTCTCAAATCACCCAAGAGTGTAAAAAATGACCCCAAAAAGGCCTAAGTCTCGTTTTTAAAACTTACTGCCCAGCTGCCTCCTTCATCGCGAACGCGAAGGGGGCCTCACTTTTGCAAAGGCAAATGACTCATACTCCCTGGAGGCTCTAAATCAGGAACGCGACCAAGACCTCGCGAACGCGGAGGCTGGATTGGCCTACCCTTCGCGAACGCGAGGGCTGTTTCGTGAACGCGATGAACAAGGCAGCCCAGCCTAGCCCAAGCTACTCTATGCAAATGCGAGTCGCCTCACGCGAATGTGAAGGTCACTAGCTCCAGACCTTCCAGAACGCGGACTAGCTATCACGAACGCATAGCACACCTTCCCCCTAGTCCCAATTCCTTCTACGCGAATGCGATGGTCCCTTCGCATTCACGAAGAAGGAAACCAGAACTGGGATTTTCTTGTTTCTTATACTTTACTCCGAGGGATCCAAAACTCACCCGAGCCACTCGGGACCCCGTCCAAAGGCACCATATGTAATCATAATATGGATTTTCTTGAACTCTCGAAACGCGAAAAACAATAACGAAACCAAGAATCATACCTCAAAAACAAATTGAATCAAACTTTGAACTTCAAGTTTCCAAATCGTTCTGAACGTGCCAAATCATACTTAAACTACTCGGAATGACACCAAATTTTGTGTGAAAGTCTTAAATGAAATTATGAACTATTCCCGATCTCAAAATTCTATTCGGACCTCGATATCACAAAAACCCGCTCCAAACCAAATTTAAAGAACTTCAAAATCCTTCAAGAACCAACTTTCACTATTAGGCGCCAAAATGCTCCCGGTTCATCCAAAACCCGATCCGAACATATGCCCAAGTCCGAAATCATCATACGAACCTATTGGAACCGTGAAATCTCGATTCCGAGGTCGTTTACTCAAAATATTGACCAAAGTCAAACTTGGCCTTTTAAGCCAACCTTAAGGAACCAAGTGTTCCTATTTTAACCCAAACCCTTCCAAATCTCGAATTACCCCGCAAGTCATAAATCAGTAAAAGCAAGTACGGGAAGTTTAAGGAAAAAAGGTTCTAGAAAGAAAAACGATCGCGTTGGGTCATTACATTCTCCACCTCTTAAACAAACGTTCGTCCTGGAATGTGTTTAGATTCATATCTGAAATGCTGAATAAGTGTGGATATCTGCTCCGCATGTCCTCCTCAGAATCCCAGGTCGCCTCCTCTACTGGTTGGCCCCTCCACTGAACCTTTACCGCGGAAATCCTCTTGGATCTCAACAGGAAATCCTGTCTAGCAACAATGGCAACTAGCTCCTCCTCATAACCCAAGCTGTCATCTAGCTGAATTGTGCTAAAGTCTAACACATGTGACAAGTCGGCGTGATACCTCTGGAGCATAGACACATGAAAAATCGGATGAACCCTTGATAGGCTAGAAGGTAAATCAATCTCATAAACAACCTCCACAACTCGCCTAAACACCTCAAATGGACCTATAAACCTTGGGCTCAATTTGCCCTTCTTACCGAATCTCATAATCCCCTTCATGGGTGAAACCTTCAAGAGAACCTTCTCGTCTACCATAAATGACACATCATGCGCCTTCTGATCCGCGTAACTCTTCTGTCTGGACTGTGCTATGCGAAGTCGTTCCTGAATTAACTTTACCTTTTCCAAGGCATCCTTTACCAAATCAATACCATATAACTTAGCCTCACCGGGCTCAAACCACCCGATGGGAGAATGACATCGCCGACCATATAAAGCCTCAAATGGAGCAATCTCGATGCTGGACTAATAACTGTTGTTGTAAGAAAACTTGTCCAAAGGCAAGAACTAACCCCACTATCCCGCATAGTCAATCACACATTCTCTGAGCATGTCCTCCAATATCTAAACTATCCACTCTGACTACCCGTCAATATGTGGGTGAAATGCAGTGTTGAGCTCTACACGGGCCCCCAACTCACTTTGTACGGCTCTCTAGAAATGCGAAGTGAACTGAGGGCCTCTATCTGATATGATGGAAACAGGCATACGGTGCAAACGAAATATCTCCCGAATATAAATCTGGGCCAATCTCTCTGAAATATAAGTAGTTGTAACTGGAATGAAGTGTTCCGACTTGGTCAACCTGTCGATAATGACCCAAACTGCATCAAACTTCCGCAAGGTCCACGACAACCCAACTACGAAGTCCATAGTAATGCACTCCCATTTCTACTCAAGTATAGTCATCTACTGAAGTAGTCCACGTGGCCTCTATGCTCATACTTGACCTGCTGGTAATTTAGGCACCTAGCTACATACTCAACTATGTCTTTCTTCATCCGACGCCAGCAATAAAGTTGTCTCAGGTCACGATACATCTTCGTAGCACCTGGATAAATGGAATACAGAGAACTGTGTGCCTCCTCTAGAATCCTCTCCCTCAAGCCATCGACATTATGAACACATAGACGGCCTTGGAGTAATAGAACACCATCCTCGCCCATAGAAACCTCCTTGGAACCACCCTATAGTATCGTCTCTCTGAGGACTGCCAAGTGCGGATCCTCAAACTATCGAGCTTTGATCTGCTCCAATAGTGATGACTGAGGAACAACACATACGAGAACTCGGCTAGGCTCTGAAATATCCAACCTCACAAGTCTGTTAGCGAAGGACTGAATTTTCAAGGCTAGTGGCCTCTCCTCTGCTGAAATGAATGCCAAGCTACGCATACTCTCTGCCTTTTTGATAAAGGCATCCGTGACTACATTCACCTTGCCTTGGATGGTAAAGAATAGTGATGTCATAATCCTTCAGTAACTCGAGCCATCTGCACTGCCTCAAATTGACATCCCTTTGCTTGAATAAATGTTGTAAGCTGCGATGATCGATGTAAACCTCACATGACACCCCATAAAGATAATGCATCCAGATCTTAAGAGCATGAACAATTGCGGCTAACTCTAGATCGTGCACAAGGTAATTCTTCTCATGGATCTTCAGCTGACGAGAAGCATATGCAATAACTCGCCTATCCTGCATCAATACACAACCCAAGCCAAAGTGTGAAGTGTCACAATACACCGTATACATCTCCGAGCCGGAAGGCAACACTAGAATCGGTGCTGTAATCAAAGCTGTCTTGAGCTTCTCAAAGCTCACCTAAAAATCATCAGACCAACGGAACAAAGCACCACCTTGGGTCAATCTAGTCAGAGGTGCTGGAATGGATGAAAAACCCTACATAAACCGGTGTAATAACCTGCAAACCCCAGGAAACTCCTGATCTCAATTACCAAAGTGGGACGAGACCAACTCTGAACTGCCTTAATCTTCTTAGGATCCACATTAATACCATCTTCTAATACAACATGCCCCAAGAATGCCACAGACTCTAGCCAAAATTCATACTTGGAGAACTTAGCATATAACTTCTGTTGAACTTAGCATATCCAGTTCATAAACGTTTATGCCACCCAGTTCATCAAATCCATAAACGTTGCTGGGGCATTAGTCAAGACGAAGGACATCACTAGAAACGCATAATGGCCATATCTAGTACGGATGACAGTCTTCGGAACATATGAGTCATGAATCTTCAACTGATGGTACCCCGATCTCAAGTCGATCTTAGAGAACACCCTAGCACCCTGAAAATGGTCAAACAAGTCATCAATACGCAACAACAGGTACTTGTTCTTGATGGTAACTTTGTTCAACGAGCGGTAATCAATGCAATCCGCATAGTTCCATCTTTCTTTTTCACAAATAACACTGGTGCACCTCAAGTTGATATGTTCGGTCTGACAAACCCCTTTGCTAACAACTTCTCAAGCTAATCCTTCAACTCTTTCGGAGCCATATGGTGCGGTGGGATAGACATATGCTGGGTACCTGGAGCCAAATCAATATAGAAATCAATATCACGATCTGGTGGCATACCTGGAAGGTTAGAAAGAAACACATCGGCGAACTACCGAACTACTGGCACTGAATCAATTGTCGGAGACTCTGCGGTGGTATCCCGAACATAAGCTAGATAAGCCAAACAACCCTTCTCGACCATATGTCGAGCCTTCAGAAAAGAGATGACCCGACTAGTTGTACTAACTGAGGAACCCTTCCACTCCAATCTCTACAACTCTGGCATCGCTAAAGTAACAATCTTGGCATGACAATCAAGAATGGCATGATATAGGGATAACTAGTCCATGCCCAGGATGACCTCAAACTCGGTCATATCAAGTAACAGAAGGTGCTCTCTATTCTCGTAACCACAGAATGTGACCATACATGATCGGTAGATCCAATCCACAACCACAGAATCTCCCACATGAGTGGACACATAAATAGGAGAACCCACGGACTCACAAGGAATATCCAGAAAATGAGCAAATAGAGATGATATATTGTGACGACTCGGCCCGTCGTCTCATGAGTTACTGCTCCGTTTTCCCCAGTTTATGCTTTCTTATGCTTCGTTATCTATGTTTTGTGGTATCGGGTTGGTCATATTAAGTCCAAAATGAGTTTGGTGAAGTTTGAAACACTTAGTCTCTTTTAAGAAGGTTTAAGTTGGAAAAGTCAACCGGATGTTGACTTATGTGTTAGAGGGCTCGGATATAAGTTTTGGTGGTTCAGTTAGCTTTGGGAGGTGATTTAAGACTTAAGAGTGTGATCAGAATGGATGTTGGAGATCCGGAGTAGAATTAGGCTTGAATTGGCGAAGTTGATATTTTGGCGATTTCCGGTTGATAGGTGAAATTTTGATACAAGAGTCACAACGAAACTCTAAGAGTTGCAGTACCTTTGTTGTGTTATTTGATATGTGTGTGCAAAATTTTAGATCATTCGAACGTGGTTTGGTTGGGTTTTTGATCAAAAGTATATTTCAGAAGATTTTTGAAACTTAGGCTTGAATTCAATGTGATTTGGCAGATTTAATGATGTATGAGGTATTTTGATAATTGGAATGAGTTTGAATAAGGTATTGGGTTATGTTTGTTCTTTTGGTTGAGGTGTCGGGGGCCTTAGGATGATTTCGTGTGGTTATCGGAGGAGTTTGATATTAATTGCAGCTTCAGATTTTGCTGTTTCTAGTGTTTTCGCACCTGCGGTTTAGGGACCGCAGGTGCGGTGCCGCAGAAGCAGCGAGATGGGTGCAGAAGTGGAAAGGGGTCGAGTGAGCTGGACTACAGAAGTGGCTATTGGGATCGCATCTGCAGAATCGCAGATGCGGAGGGAGTTCGCAGATGCGATTTTGGGGTTGGTTTAATGAATTTAGCAGAAGCGGAGGTTTTACCGCAAATGCGATACGACAGAAGAGGGCTTTGGACCACAGATGCGAAAAGGCCTGGGCAGAAGGTATATATTTTATCCTTCGCGATTTTTGAAGGGTTGAACCATTTTTGAACTCGGAATTGGGAGCTTTGGGTGATTTTGAAGAGAGAAATCAAAGAGAGTTCGTTTAGGTAAGGATTTTGGACTTAAAACACATTTCTATGGTAGAATTTCATGATTTAGGACTAAAATTTAAGGGACTAAAGGACTAAAAATGGAGGTTTAGGGATTTAGTTTAAGAGGGCTTTAATGGAGGATTTGAGGGGTCATCTGAACTCTGATTTTGATGTTTTTGATATGTATAAACTCGTGGGGAGACGAGGAATCTAATGATGTGAAATTTTTTGAGTTTTGAGAAGCGGGCTCAGGGCTCAGGTTTTGCTAATTTCGGGATCTTTGGTATTTTTCGATTGTGTTTGCTTGGGCTTTGTTCCCTTAACATATTATGACGTATTCTTTCTGATTTTTGGATAGATTCGACATGCGTGGAGGCCGATTTGAGGGGCAAAGGCATCGCGAGCTAGAGTTTTAGACGGCTCGAGGTGAGTAATGATTGTAAATGATGCCCTGAGGGTTTGAAACCCCGGATTGCACATCGTAGTGCTATATTGAGGTGAGACACACGCTTGATGACGAGCGTGGGGTCGTGCACTATTGGGGATCGTGACTTGGTCTGTCCTGATTGATGATTTTTTCGCGTATTTGACTGAACCTTATTTATTATCATCATGATTTGGGCTGATGCAAATTTGGGCTTCGTGCCAACTATTTGAACTTTTCGGGGATTTTATCACTAGTTCCTCACTGTTTTGACTTATTATTTAAACTCAGTCATGCCATTTTCCACTGTTTTACTACTTAGCCATTTTTACTCAGTGTTGAGACTTAAATGATATTTTAAATGATGTTTTGGGCTGAGAAATACTGTTTTTACTAATGCCCGAGGGGCTTGTGATGATTTTTTGGGCTGAGTACGGCCGAGCGCCGGATGTGAGGATACACTGATACTGATATGAGGCCGATGGCCAGAGATACATATATACACCACGAGGTGGCTTGATTGATATGAGGCCAAGGGCCTAGATTTGATGCCACGAGATGGCTTGATATTGCGCTTGGTCCGTAAGGGGCTCCTCCCGGAGTCTGTACACCCCCAGTGAGCGCGGGTACCCAATGTGATGTGAGATTGTTTCCCGAGGGGCGGATTGTGGTTATTGTACCCGAGGGGCAAACTTCTATTTGTTTTCTTACCTGTCAATTACTTGCTTTATTTTTTGAATTCTTACTTGCCTCTTCACTGTCTTATTGCTAAGTGGTTCTTTTGCTGCTTCATTATAGAATGCCTTGTACTTTACGTGTTTTCTTACCTTCAGTCATTATTTATATTTATTACTCACTGGGTCAGAGTACTCACATTACTCCCTGCACCGTGTGTGCAGATTCAGGCGTAGCAGGTCCCGCTCCTGAGTGCTAATTTCCCCCAGTCTAGGCGGTGTTTCGGAGACTACAATGTAGCTGTTAGCATCCGCAGCCCCGTGTCTCCCTTATCTTATTGCTTCCATGTTCTGCAAACACTTGTACAAGATATTGTATTTAGCAGACTTGTATCGTGGTCTATAGATGCTCGTGACTTGTGACACCCCGGTTAGGGCTGTGTCGTGTTGGATATTCCGCACCTGTATCGATATTTTCCGTTGTTTAGTATCATTTAAATCCTTCTTATATTGCTTTCATGTCAATTAACTGCCTAAAATGAGAATTTGGTTAAATTGGCTGGCCTTGTCTTCATGAGAGACGCCATCATAACCGGGTTTGGGGTTAGGGTCATGACAAGTTGGTATCAGAGCCTAAGTTACATAGGTCTCATGAGTTATGAGAAGGTTTAGTAGAGTCTCGCGGATCGGTACGGAGACGTCTGTATTTATCTTCGATAGGCTGCAGAACCTTTAGGAAAAACTTCACATTCTTGAAATTCTCGTCATGCGAACTTGTTGATCCGAGTACTAAACTTCAGTTATTCTATTCTCTCACAGATGGTGAGGACACGAGCTACCAGACGGGGTAAACGACCCCCAGTTCCACCAGCTGAGACCACTAGAGGCCGAGGACACGGTCGTGGTTGTGGTAGAGGCAGAGCAACGAGGGCAACACCTGTTGATCCACCAGCTACCCCAGCTCAGGATCAGGCTCCAACAATACCAGCTCAGGCACCAGCTATGCCCATCATGATCCCGGGTCTTCAGGAGGCCTTGGCACAGATCTTATCAGTTTGCACTAGCCTGGCTCAGGCAGTTTTAGCCACTACCGTAGAAGCTACGTCACAGGCCGGGGGAGGCAATTAGACCCCCGCTGCTCGCACACCTGAGCAGGTAGTGCAGGGACTTCAGACGCTGGGGGCACCTCCAGCCCAGCCGGTTGCACTAGCTCAGGAGTTTATTGTGCCAGTTATGCCGGATGATGAGCAGCGTCGACTTGAGAGGTTTAGTAGACTCCAGCCTCCGACATTCAGCGAAGCAGAGGGAGAGGATGCCCAGGGTTTCTTGGATAAGTGCCAGTGGATGCTCCATACAGCAGGGATTCTTGAGTCTAGTATTGTGGCATTTACTACCTTTTAGTTTTTTGGGGCTGCCTTCACTTGGTGGGAGGCGTACGAGAGGCATAGGCCTGTTGGAGCAGTGCCCCTTACTTGGCAGCAGTTCTCCATTCTCTTCCTAGAGAAGTTTGTACCACAGTACCACAGTCCCGCAGACATTTTGAGTGGTTACAACATGGGGATATGACTGTGTCACAATATGAGTCGAGGTTTTTTGAGTTAGCTCGTCATGCCATCTGGATGGTTCTGATGGATCGAGAGAGGATCGGGAGATTTGTTAATGGCCTTACTTATCATCTCTGCATTCTTATGACCCGAGAGAGAGTGATGGGTACTACCTTCGATGAGGTTGTTGATATCGCCCGTGAGATTGAGACTGTTCATCGTTAGGAGCGAGAGGAGAAGGAGGCCAAGAGGCCTCGAGGATCGGGCAGTTATAGTGGTTCTCCTTCGAGAGGGTCTGTTTTAGCATGGTAGAGGTCGTTCATTCAGGCTTGCTCAGTCGGCTTGCCCAGGTTATCATGGGGCATCTTCAGGTCATGGTTATCATGGATCTTAGTAGGGCCAGTCATCGCTCAGTGCCCTTCCAGCTTAGAGTGCATCTCGTGCTCCATCGGTTCAGGGTTCTTCCATTTCGGGTGCAGCCGCTAGTCACTCCGGTGCGAGGGGTTCCCTTTAGTCCCCTCCTCCGGCACTTGGGAGTTGTTATGAGTGTGGCAAAATGGGCCACATGTGGAGGTAGTGTCCTCGTTGGGTCGCTAGTTCATCGCAGTAGAGGGATCAGCCCTCAACTTTTGCTCCAGTTACTTCACCACCCGCTCAGCCAGCTAGGGGTATAGGCTAGTCAGCCAGGGGTCGCCCCAGAGGGGGAGGTCGATCAGGCGGTGGTCAGGCTCATTTCTATGTTATCCCAAGCAAACCAGATGCTATTGCTTCAGATGCTGTCATTACAGGTATTGTTTTAGTCTGCCACAGAGATGACTCTGTATTATTTGATCCCGGTTGCACCTTTTCTTATGTGTCCTTGTATTTTTCTCATTATTTGGGTACGCCCCAGGAGTTTCTTGCTTTACCTGTTCATGTATCTACCCCGGTAGGCGATACTATTGTTGTAGACCGTGTGTACCGGTCATATGGAGACCCGAATGGATCTATTACTATTAAGCATGTTGGATTTTAATGTCATTTTGGGCATGGACTGGTTATCTCTGTGTCATGCTAAAACAGTCACTTTGGCTATGCCGGGTATGCCGCAGATCGAGTGGCGTGGTGTGACTAATTATGTTCCTAGTAGAGTGATCTCTTTCTTGAAGGCCCAGGGTATGGTTGGAAAGGGTTGCCTTTCATATCTAGCGTTTGTGAGGGATGTCGGAGCCGAGACTCCCAGTAATGATTCTATCCCAGTTGTAAGGGATTTTCCCGATGTGTTTCCTGCAGACCTGTCGGTCATGCTACCAGACAGGGATATTGATTTTGGTATTGACCTGGTGCCGGACACTCAGCCCATTTCTATTCCGCCATATCGTATGGCACCAGCGGAGTTGAAGGAATTGAAGGAGCAGCTTTAGGAACTCCTAGATAAGGGGTCCATTCGGCCTAGTGTGTCAACTTGGGGTGCACCGTTTCTGTTTGTTAAGAAGAAGGATGGAACAATGAGAATGTACATTGATTATAGGCAATTAAACAAGGTAACAATTAAGAACAAGTATCCTTTGCCTCGCATCGATGATTTATTCGACCGGCTTCAGGGAGCGAGGGTGTTCTCCAAGATTGATCTCCGTTCAGGTTATCACTAGTTAAAGATCAGGGATTCAGATATTCTTATGACAGCCTTCAGGACCAGATATGGTCATTATGAGTTCTTTGTGATGTCTTTCGGGCTAACCAATGCCCCAACAGCGTTCATGCATATGAGGAACAGCGTGTTCCAGCCTTATCTCGATTCGTTTGTCATAGTATTCATTGGTGATATTCTGGTATACTTGCGTAGTCAGGAGGAGCACGCGGAGCATTTGAGAGTTGTGTTGCAGAGATTGAGGGAGGAGAAGCTTTATGCAAAATTCTCCAAGTGTGAGTTTTGGCTCAGTTCAGTGGTCTTGGGACACGTGGTGTCCAGCGAGGGTATTCAGGTTGATCCAAAGAAGATAGAGGTGGTTCAGAGTTGGCCCAGACCGTCCTCAGCCACAGAGATTCGTAGCATTCTTGGTCTGGCAGGCTATTATTGCCGGTTTGTTCAGGGATTCTCATCTATCGCATTGCCCTTGGCCAAGTTGACTGAGAAGGGTGTTTCATTTGTATGGTCAGACGAGTGTGAGGAGAGCTTTCAGAAGCTCAAGAAAGCTTTGACCATAGCTCCAGTATTGGTTTTGCAATCAACTTCAGGTTCATATATCGTGTATTGTGATGCTTCGAGAGTTGGGATTGGTTGTGTATTGATGTAGGAGGGTAGAGTTATTGCTTATGCTTCTCGTCAGTTGAAGCCCCATGAGAAGAACTACCCCATTCATGATTTGGAGTTGGCTGCCATAGTTCACGCATTGAAGATTTGGAGGCATTACTTGTATGGCGTATATTGTGAAGTGTTCACTGATCATCGTAGTCTTCAACATTTATTCAAGCAAAAGGATCTTAATTTGAGGCAGCGGAGATGGTTGGAGTTGCTTAAGGATTATGATATCACTATATTGTACCATCCGGGAAAGGTCAATGTGGTGGCCGATGCTTTGATCCGAAAGGTAGTGAGTATGGGGAGTTTGACATATATTCCAGTTGGGGAAAGACCTCTTGCAGTTGATGTTCAGGCCTTGGCCAATCGGTTCGTGAGGTCAAATATTTTGGAGCCCAGTCGGGTGTTGGCTTGTGTGCTTTCTCGGTCTTCCTTATATGATCGCATCAGAGAGCGCCAGTATGATGATCCGCATTTGCTTGTCTTTAAGGACATAGTTCAGCATGATGATGCCAGAGATGTGACCATTGGTGAGGATGGAGTAATAAGGATGCAGGGCCGGATTTGCGTGCCCAATGTGGATGGGCTTCGGGAGTTGATTCTGGAGGAGGCCCATAGCTTGCGGTATTCCTTCCATCCGGGTGCCGCGATAATGTTTCAGAATTTGAGGCAACAATATTGGTGGAAGAGAATGAAGAAAGATATTGTGGGATTTGTAGCTCAGTGTCTCAAATGTCAGCAGGTGAAATATGAGCATCAGAGACCGGGTGGCTTACTTCAGCAGATGGATATTCCTGAGTGGAAGTGGGAGAGGATCACTATGGACTTTGTTGTTGGACTCCCACGGACTTTGAAGAAGTTCGATGCTATTTGGGTGATTGTGGATGAGCTGACCAAATCCACGCACTTCATTCCTATGTGTACTACCTATTCTTCAGAGCGGTTGGCAGGGATCTATATCCGAGAGATTGGTCGTTTGCATGGTGTCCCAGTTTCCATCATTTCAGATAGAAGTACTCAGTTTACTTCGTAGTTTTAGAGAGCCGTGCAGAGAGAGTTGGGTACTCGGGTAGAGTTCAGCACAGCTTTTCATCCTCAGACGGACGGGCAGTCCGAGCGTACTATTCAGATATTGGAGAACATGTTCCGTGCTTGTATTATTGATTCGGAGGATCATGGGATGATTTCTACTGCTTGAAGAGTTTGCTTATAACAACAGCTACTAGTCGAGTATTCAGATGGCTCTATATGAGGCTTTGTATGGGAGGCGATGTAGATCTCTAGTTGGTTGGTTCGAGCCCAGTGAGGCTAGGCTATTGGGGACTGATTTGGTACAGGACACGTTGGAGAAGGTGAAGGTGATTCAGGAGAGGCTTCGTACAACACAGTCGAGGCAGAAGAGTTATGCTGATAGGAAGGTTCGAGATGTGTCCTACATGGTTGGTGAGAAGGTTCTGTTGGAGGTTTCACCCAAGAAGGGTGTTATGAGATTTGGGAAGAATGGGAAATTGAGTCCTCGGTTCATTAGGCCTTTTGAGGTGCTTCGGAGGATTGGGGAAGTGGCTTATGAGCTTGCTTTGCCATCCAGCTTATCGAGTGTGCATCCGGTATTTCATGTTTCTATGCTCCAGAAGTATATTGGGATCCGTCTCATGTTATGGATTTCAGCACGGTTCATTTGGATGATGATTTAACCTATGATGTGGAACCAGTAGCTATTTTGGGTCGTCAGGTTCGAAAGTTGAGGTCAAAGGATATAGCTTCAGTGAAAGTGCAGTGGAGAGGTCGGCCCGTGGAGGAGGCTACCTGGGAGACCGAGCGGGAGATGCAGAGCAGATATTCTCACCTATTTGAGGCTTCAGGTATGTTTCTTGACTTGTTTGAGGATGTTTCTTGACTCGTTTGAGGACGAACGTTTGTTTAAGTTGAGGAGGATGTGACGACCCGGCCCGTTCTCTCATGAGTTACCGCTTTATTTTCCCCAATTTCTGCTTCCTTATGCTTCATTATTTGTGTTTTGTGGTATCGGGTTGGTTGGATTGAGTCCGGAAGGAGTTTGGTGAAGTTTGAGACACTTAGTCTCTTTTAAGAAGGTTTAAGTTGGAAAAGTCAACCGGATGTTGACTTATGTGTTAGAGGGCTCGGATATAAATTTCGATGGTTCGGTTAGCTTCGGGAGGTGATTTATGACTTAGGAGTGTGATCGAAATGGATGTTAGAGATCCGGAGTAGAATTAGGCTTGAATTGGCAAAGTTGATATTTTGGCGATTTCCGGTTGATAGGTGAGATTTTGATACAAGAGTCGTAACGGAATTCCGAGAGTTGTAGTAGCTTCATTGTGTTATTTGGGATGTGTGTGCAAAATTTTAGGTCATTCGGACGTGGTTTGGTTGAGTTTTTGATCGAAAGCATAGTTCGGAAGATTTTTGAAACTTAGGCTTGAATTCGATGTGATTTGGTAGATTTGGTGTTGTTTGAGGTGTTTAGATGATTGGAACGAGTTTGAATAAGGTATTGGGTTATGTTTGTGCTTTTGATTGAGGTCCCGGGGGCCTCGGGATGATTTCGAGTGGTTATCGGAGGAGTTTGATGTTAATTGCAGCTTCAGATTTTGCTGGTTCTGGTGCTTTTGCACCAGCGGTTTGGGGACCGCAGGTGTGGTGCCACAGAAGCGGCGAGATGGGCGCAAAGGCAGAAAGGGGTCAGGTGAGCTGGACCGCAGAAGTGGCTATTGGGATCGCATCTGCGGAATCGCAGATGCGGAGTGAGTTCACAGTTGCGGTTTTGGGGTTGGTTTAATTAATTCCGCAGAAGTGGAGGTTTGACCACAAATGCGGTACCGCAGAAGCGGGTTTTGGACCGCAGATGTGGAAAGGTGTGGGCAGAAGGTATATATTTCATCCTTCGCGATTTTTGAAAGGTTTAACCATTTTTGAACTCGGAATTGGGAGCTTTGGGCGATTTTGAAGAGAGAAATCAAAGAGACTTCGTTGAGGTAAGGATTTTGGACTTAAACACATTTCTATGGTAGAATTTCATGATCTAGGACTGAAATTTAAGGGATTAAAGGATTAAAAATGGAGGTTTAGGGCTTGAGTTTAAGAGGCCTTTAATGGAGGATTTGAGGGGTCATTTGAACTCTGATTTTGATGTTTTTGATATGTATGAACTCGTGGGGAGACGAGGAATCTAGTGATCTGAAAATTTCTAAGTTTCGAGAAGGGGGCCCGAGGCTCGAGTTTTGCTAATTTCGGGATCTTTGGTATTTTTCGATTGTTTTCACTTGGGCTTTGTTCCCTTAGCATATTATGACGTATTCGTTCTGATTTTTGGATAGATTTGACGCGCGTGGAGGCCGATTTGAGGGGCAAAGGCGTCGCGAGCTAGAGTTTTAGCCAGCTCGAGGTGAGTAATGATTGTAAATGATGCCCTGAGAGTTTGAAACCCCAGATTGCACATCGTAGTGCTATATAGAGGTGAGACACACGCTTGATCACGAGCGTGGGGTCGTGCACTATTGAAGATCGTGACTTGGTCCGTCCTGATTGATGATTTTTCCGCGTAGTTGACTAAACCTTATTTGTTATCATCATGATTTGGGCTGATTGCCATATTTGGGCTTCGTTCCAACTATTTGAACCCTTCGGGGATTTTATCACTAGTTCCTCACTATTTTGACTTATTATTTGAACTCAATCATGCATTTGCCACTGTTTTACTAATCAACCATTTTTACACAGTTTTGAGACGTAAATGATATTTTAAATGATGTTTTGGGCTGAGAAATACTGTTTTTACTAATGCCCAAGGGGTGTCACACCTCCTTTTTCCGCCCCCGCGAGGGGCGTAGGAGATTTTTCCAATTAAAGGAAAATCAAAACGGGATTTGTTTATTTATTTCAGAGTCGCCACTTGGGAGATTTAGGGTGTCCCAAGTCACCAATTTTAATCCCGAATCAAGGAAAAGAATGACTCCATATTACAGTCTGCGTACCAGAAATCCGGATAAGGAATTCTGTTAACCCGGGAGAAGGTGTTAGGCATTCCCGAGTTCCGTGGTTCTAGCACGGTCGCTCAACTGTCATATTTGGCTTGATTATCTGATTTAATACATGTTGAACCTATGTGCAAAATTTAACTTTTAACCGCTTTTATCATTATTCTTATTATTATTTTATACAAGAATTGCAACGTCGTGAAAATGCATCTCGAACCACGTCACAACCAGTGTACACGTGATTTGTTGACGCATTTTGACTCCGTCAAGATCGGGATTTGGGTTACATAAATGCACACCCATATTTAAGAAAATAACCTTATTAAATATGCGCCAAAAGACTACGCATTATTATACTTTTAGGTAAGACCGTGAAATTTACTAAACGGCCCATCCCGGGATCTAAGTATTTTTTTAAAAAAATAAATAAATAAATGAGATTGGAGAATCCTGCAAATTTTTGTATTGTTTACATCTATTTATTTTTAGCGAAATTCTTCCTTATTTTATGAATATCCTTTAATGACTACATTTTTATTATTACTAAGTTTATCTATAAATATAAAATCAATCTCTACATACTTAAAAATAACATATTAAATAGAAGAGAAAAACAAATATTAATAGAAAGTAATAAAAATTATAATTATAAATACAACATGGAATTGTCAAATAATTTTTTTTAAAAAAAAACTAATTATCCCATAGTCGGATTAAAAATCATATTGTTAGATGACTTGAGCTATTGAAATTAATTATTTACAAATACTGAAAATTAGAAATAATCTTGATTACTAAACCGTATTTCTAAAAATTAAATAATTTAACCTTAACTAACCTTGTTTTAATTCAAATCCTGTCATAATACTTGATTCGCAAAATTAATTCATGTTTTAACTGAATTTAGCTACATGATTCCAATTAACTTAATGTTGGCGATACTAAAACCCTTATGAATAAGGAACTTAATCAATTTTGCCAAACTGATTTAATAAAGCCATTTTTACGTTATTTTCTTCTATTTTAATTATTTGACAGTTTAATCAGTAATGAACATGCTTAAATATATACTACCTAATAATCAGGTTAAAGCAAAGCATTATTTAATACATCGCTACAATATGCCTAATTATGCAAAACAACGGCGATTTACAGAATAATAATACATGAAATAACATAAATGCAATTAATAAAAAAAAACTAAATTAAAAATTTAAACTTCCATTCTTCATTTTCAGCTTACAAAAGGCCAAAATTACAGTTGTGTACCTGGTATTGTCAATATAAGAAGAAGAAAGTCAGCCACGTAGTACGTAACACAGCAACAACAATAATAACCAGCAATCCAGTTAACAGAAATCCCAGTGACAGATTTGAAAATCAAAATAAAATACGGAAACACCAACAATAAACAACGGGCAGAAACCAAGGGAATTTTCAGATTTTGAAAGGCTAATTAATGTTTAACCCTTGTTTTCTAAACCCGTATATCAGAATATTTATCAGGTGTGTACTACTCTCTCTTCTAATTTCCAGCTCCTTTTTTATTTGTATTTTTTTCTTTTCTTTTTTTTCTTGAAAGTTTTAATATTTTTCGGAATTTTCTTTCTCTCTTAAATATTCAGCTCTTTTTTCTCTCTCTATATCTGTCTTCTGTCCTCTTTCTGTTCTAAAATCTGATCAAGTTCTTTTATTTATATATCATCCCAAACCCTTTAATCAATTAATAAAACAATCATTTTCTCCTACCAAACCCATTATCTTCCCACTCATCCCCATTTTAATCCCACTAAATTAAACAAATATATCAACCCCACCCCATTACATCTTGTCCCCCATGCTTATCATAAACAATTACCATATTCCCCTCCACTACATTATGTCTTGTCCCCCATTATATTAAACAATTATATCACCTACACCCCATTACCTTTTGTCCCCCATGCTTAACATAAAGAATTATTCAAAATGTTCAATTCCCAAACTACCCCTCCGACCTTATTGCAATTACCATTTTACCCCTGAACGTACTGCAAATTACCAAACTACCCCATCAGCTATAACCAATTCACCTAATCAATCTTAACCAAAATATAGCCAATATGATCAATTTCTAACAATGTTCAACAACAAATTCAAACTAAATGATGAACAACAAAGAAACAACTAAAATTATCTTGATTGAACAACATCTTTAACAACAAACAAACCTACTTTCAGATTCAACAACAACAACAACAAACAAATATATTCAGATTTCTAAATTCAATAATCATTTGAACTTAAAATCTAACAACTTTACAACCAACAATTCCTATATTAAAACTAAACAAAATCATGAAGCAAACTGAAGAAATAATCAAAAAATGATAATCAACAAACAAGAAGATCAAACTATACTAATTTCGGATTCAAGATCAATCAAACAAAGTATGAGCATAAATGAAAAGATTCAACAACAATAACAAACAAGCTTTATTCAACTTCGAATTAAACTTAAACAAAAACAAATAAACATATTCAAATCACTAATCTTCAAATAATCAATTAATCTTTTTAAATTAAATCCAACAAAATTATAACAAAGATACATTGAATCAAAAAAAATTAAAAACCAAAATATAATTTCACATTAAATCACTGAATTAACTTCAAACAAAGAATAAACATGCATTAGATCCATATTAAATAACAAACATGACGGATTCAAATGATTTAAACTAAATCTAACAATATTAAAATTAAACTAACAATTTCTTCTACAAAAATACAAAATAAAAGCACATGAAATAAACTGAAAAACTAATTAATCAAAGTTCCATTTGAATTTGAAAATTAAATCAACAAAACATATGAACAAACTAGAAAATTATTTCAACAATGAACAAACAAAACAAGAATTGAATCATTTATCGATTTTAGATCCGAAAAAAAAATATCAAACAAAAATATGGACAACATGAAACTTAAAAACAACTGACCGGAAATGACCAACGATGAACTCGTACGGACTCAAACGAAACCAAACGAAACTTTGACAGAACTTCGCCGGACTTTAACCGGACTGTTTCGCTTTTCCTCCGTGTGTGTGCGTGTAGTTATGGAAGTTGCTATGGTTGTTTGGTCGAGGGACTGACGTGAGGGAGCAAAAACCATAGCCATGAGAGGTGGGGTTAAGCAGCGGCAGCCGTGGCAGTTGCTACTGGTTGTTTGGTCGATGAAGGCGACGATAGTCGTTTGGACATGAAGACGACGGGGCTGGGGACGATGGATGCTGGTTCGCTGTTGGGCGGGGTTATGGGTGACGGACTGTTTAGGCGGAACGAGTAAGAAGATGACCGGAGCTCAGCAAATAAACATGGGAGCTTGACGTTGGAGAAGAAATAGAAAAGAACCGTTTGGACATGAAGGAACAGAAGTGAAGAAGAAGAAGATGACGACGGGGCAGCCATGGGAGCTCGACGAGCTTCATCAATGGCGGATAGGGCTGGGATAGTTGGACGAAGAAGAAGGAGATGAAGACGAGGCAGCCATGGGTGGTCGGAGAGCAGCTTCGTTGCTGCGTCAATGGTGGACGTGAAGCTGGGACTGTTGGATGAAGGGTGGTTGACGGGCGGACATGGGAGGGCAGCTTGGAAGCCTTGAAGAAGAAGAAGGTAAGAGAGGGGCGGGTGGGATTTTTCAACAGTGAATTTTTTTTTAGGGTTTTGTTTTTTGAAATGAAAGATAGGGAAATAGGGGTGTTGGGTCTTTGGATTGGGTCGACCCGGTTTGAAATGGACCGGGTCGTGTGGAAGGTTGGACAATTGTTTGGGCCTGGGGTTGAAATTTGAAGATGTGGCCCAATCCGATTTTTCTTTGTATTTTTGCCCTCTTTTCTTCTTTTATTTTTCTAAAACTAAATTATAAAAATACTTAAATTATTATTAAGAACTAAATTAAGTTACAAAAAGTGCAAATTAACTCCCAATAACAATTAACGCACAATTAAGTAATAATTAAGCATAAAATTGTATATTTGGACATTAAATGCTAAAAATGCAGAAGATGCCTATTTTTTGTAATTTTCAATTTTTGTAAAACAAACTTAATTACTAACAATTGTATAATTAAATCCTACATGCAAAATGCGACATATTTTTGTATTTTTTATTAATTTAACAAATAAACATGAACAGACAAATACAAATAATTATCCAAAAATGTCACAAAATTCTCAAAATTGCACACCAAGGAAAATTATTTTATTTTGGATTTTTTGGGAGTGATTCTCATATAGGGCAAAAATTAAGTGCTCACAGCTGCCCCTCTTTGTACGAAAACACAAAGGGTTTTCGTGCAAAGATAAAGTGAGCGGATACGAGCGATTTTTGCCCGTTCGAGTACTCCGTGTGAAGCATTTTTTGAAAGATTTGACCGAACCTTTGCTTCAGAGGTTTCCTACATATCCTGGGCTAAACAGGAATCAGGTCAATGTAGTTCGGGAAGTTTTGGTAGCTGGGACTACCATGGGACTGCAATGTTACTGTTGTTGTATGCTACTTTTACTTGTTTGCTCACCTCCTTATTACACCATGCTTAAAAGAAAACAAGAAGCTAGGCTAGACTACGGATCATAAGATCTCATTTATCTGCAACTTGTTCCTGTTGCCTTGCTTTCTTGTTGGCTTGCGTTTCTTCCGGTGCTTTTCTTCCGAGACTTTGAGGATGACACTGGCCTTTTGCTTTTCTGAATACCCGTTTTCATATTCCGTTCTGTCTGCTGGGGATATGGCTTTCTTCATTAAGCTTTGTTATGCTGGGCATAATTCAATGTTCACATGCCACTTCTTTCAAGACGCGTCTTTTCTTCCTTTTGACTCATGCGCTTGAGTTTGTGTTGGGACCTCTTGTTGCAACCTTCTGTTTTCCGGTGCTGAGGATTCTTTATTGTTTCCTGCTGGGAATTCCTGTTGTAACCTTCTACCTTCAGGTGGGTTAGTGATTTCAAGATCTACAGTATAAGACTGAAAAGTATTCCTCTCATTATACAGGTGGGCGCCTGGATGCAACAATATGAAATGTATTCCCTCGTTATACTGGTGGGCGACCTAGGACATGAAATGAAAATGTATACCCGCATTATACTGGTGGGCGACCTAGAAATGAAAAACTGAAATGTATGCCCGCATTGTACTGGTGGGCGACCTAGCACACGAAATGAAAAATAGAAATGTATTCCCGCATTATACTGGTGGGCGACCTAGAACAGAAATGAAAAGACAGAAATGTATTCCCGCATTATACTGGTGGGCGCCTAGGACATGAAATGAAAAACTGAAAGGTATGCCCGCATTATACTGGTGGGCGATCGAGGACATGAAATGAAAAGACAGAAATGTATTCCCGCATTATACTGGTGGGCGCCTAGGACATGAAATGAAAACAGAAATGTATACCCGAATTATACTGGTGGGCGACCTAGGACATGACATGAAAACATAAATGCATACCCGCATTATACTGGTGGGCGACCTAGAACATGAAATGAAAAGACAAAAATGTATTCCCGCATTATACTGGTGGGCGCCTAGGACATGAAATGAAAACAGAAATGCATTCCCGCATTATACTGGTGAGCGCCTAGGACATGAAATGAAAAACTGAAAGGTATTCCCGCATTATACTGGTGGGCGCCTAGGACATGAAATGAAAAACAGAAATGTATACCCGCATTATACTGGTGGGCGACCTAGAACATGAAATGAAAAACTGAAAGGTATGCCCGCATTATACTGGTGGGCGATCGAGGACATGAAATGAAAAGACAGAAATGTATTCCCACATTATACTAGTGGGCGCCTAGGACATGAAATGAAAAACAGAAATGTATACCCGCATTATACTGGTGGGCGCCTAGGACATGAAATGAAAAACTGAAAGGTATGCCCGCATTATACTGGTGGGCGACCGAGGACATGAAATGAAAAGACAGAAATGTATTCCCGCATTATACTAGTGGGCGCCTAGGACGTGAAATGAAAAACAGAAATGTATACCCGCATTATATTGGTGGGCGACCTAGAAATGAAAAACTAAAATGTATACCCGCATTATACTGGTGGGCGACCAAGAACATGAAATAAAAACAGAAATGTATACCCGCATTATACTGGTGGGCGACCTAGAACATGAAATAAAAACAGAAATGTATACCCGCATTATACTGGTGGGCGACCTAGAACATGAAATAAAAACAGAAATGCATACCCGTATTATACTGGTGGGCGACCTAGAACATGAAATGAAAAGACAAAAAATATATTCCCGCATTATACTGGTGGGCGCCTAATTGGTAAAGAATAATTTGAATTTGTTTCCTCGATTCTCCGAGAAAATTTTCACTTGTGGCAGAAAATTTTCTGCCCCAATTCTGGCGATCTTTCTTATGGCGTATCTTTAGGCCATCATCAACACTTTATTTTCCTGTTCAAATCAAAGAAAATTTAGTTAGTTTTTTTTTCTTGAAATATGGCGAGTGGTCATGTCACTCCTGATGGGGATGATTGTTCCCTTTCCCTTATTCCTGTTCGGCGTTCCCAAAACTTGTTGGGGATGATGTTATTTGCTGGGGATAACATTCTGCTGGGGATGGTTTTTCCATTTATCCCTTCCCCATTTTGTATCTCAAAAATTGCTGGGGGTTATTTTGCTGAAGATGGATTTTCCTTTCTTCCCTTCCCATTCTGTGTTGTCCGACCACCTCGGAACTTGGTCGATATTCGGTCGGAGTCCTGCTAGGGATCATCTTGGAACTTGGCCCACAATTTCCTCAACATTTTTTTTTCAGTTCTTCCCCGTACTTTCCTTGCCATTTTAGGACAATATTATTCGGTCTGGCAACCAACGACTTTTGTCTTATTGCCTTGTCTCTGGCCTGCCCTTTTCACATTTTATGTTGTACCATTTTGGCAACTGGTAGTAAGCTCTGAAAGACCTTCCTTAAAACATAAATTTCTGGAAAAATTCTTTTAAACAAAGAAATGAAAAGATAGAAAAAGAGAAAATCTTTCTGAACAAATGATGGGGAAAAGAAAAGAAATGAACTTATCTGGGTGATATAATCGATTCCAACGATCATGTTGTGCATTCCGGATTAATCAACCCAGTCTATTTGTGTCGATCAATCTTTCTGATGTCTTCACTTGCTGGGGATAAATAGGTGCTTAATTCTTCGCAAAATGCGGATCCTTTCCGCCAATCTATCTTGTCGCCTCATAGTGCCCTTCGCGGGGTTTTCACTAATAAGGCTCTCTCATTTCTCACAACTCCCGTCGCCTTATGGTGCCTGTGAAGGTTTTCACCGATAAGACTCTCTCATTTTGTATTTCTCAGCTTACGTCGCCTTATGGTGCCCGTGAAGGTTTTCGCCGATAAGTCTCTCTCATCTTATTTTCTCAGCTGGGGATTGGAGTGTTGCCGATAAGATTTTTCTCTGCTGGGAATTCTTATGGCTATCAATTCTTTCAACTCATGATCCTCATTCAGTCGGGGACCGGTGTTTTATTCTTGGTTTTCATTTGCCTGTCTTAACACCTCTCGGATACTGATCGGGAGGTCTTTTTGGACATCAATATAGGTTTTAGAAGAAAAGGATATAAAATTCAAAATAACTTTGATGGGTAAAGTATTACAACTCTTGGAATCAAACTCATTTTTTTTTAGAAACATAATTTCTGCCCCAGTTTTCTTGCTTGGGGATTTTTTCTTTTGATTTTTTTTTTCCTTTTTTTTTTGTTACCTTATGACCGAGCCGTGAGGCGCCTACGTATCCTCTTTGAGGAATCAGGTCGAACGTAGTTCACTGACTCCTTTGTTTTCTTGCGACCTTCAATTTGTTTTTTTTTTGTTTTTTGATATATTTTTTTCATTTTTTTTTCATTAATGATTCCAAGAGAAGGGTATAAAAAGATAAGTAAGGCTCAAAGGGGTAATGCAAAGGTTAAAAGTGTTTGGATAGAAGAAAGAATTGCCTCCGTCATTTCATTATCCGATAAGCACTAAGTACAAACAAATAAGTAAACAACAAAAGAAATTACACATAATATCTTTTGACTGCGTCAGAATTGATAGCCATGTCGACGCATCTTCCTTCGACATCTGTCAGACGTAAAGCGCCGTTGGATAATACTCTAGTCACAATATACGGCCCTTGCCAATTCGGGGCGAACTTGCCTTTTGCCTCAATCTGATGTGGGAGGATCTGTTTCAATACTTGTTGCCCTACTTCAAATTTCCTGGGGCGCACCTTCTTATTGTATGCTCTTGTCATTCTCTTCTGATATAACTGGCCATGACATACTGTTGCCAATCCTTTTTCATCCATTAAACTCAGCTGCTCTAGTCGGGCTTTGACCCATTCACCATCGTCAATCCTGGCCTCAGCGACAATTCGAAGGGATGGAATTTCAACTTCTGCTGGTATTACTGCTTCAGTTCCGTATACCAACAAATAAGGAGTCGGACTTATTGAAGTACGAACAGTAGTGCGGTATCCTAACAATGCAAATGGTAGATTTTCATGCCATTGTCTGGATCCTTCAACCATTTTCCTCAATATCTTCTTTATGTTTTTGTTGGTTGCCTCAACCGCTCCATTCGCCTTGGGCCGATACGGGGTGGAATTACGGTGTGTAATCTTAAACTGTTCACATACTTCTCTCATCAAGTTGCTATTAAGATTAGCACCATTGTCCGTGATTATTATTTTTGGGATCCCAAATCTACAAATGATATGGGAATAGACAAAATCCACCACTGCCTTCTTGGTTACTAACTTGAAAGTTTTGGCTTCAACCCACTTAGTGAAATAATCGATGGTTACCAGAATGAACCTGTGACCGTTCGAAGCTGCCGGCTCGATAGGCCCAATGACATCCATGCCCCATGCCACAAATGGCCATGGTGCGGACATTGTGTGCAATTCCGTTGGTGGAGAATGAATCAGATCTCCGTGTATCTGACACTGATGGCATTTTCGTACGAAACTGATACAATCATGCTCCATAGTGAGCCAATAATATCCCGCTCACAGAATCTTCTTTGCCAACACATATCCGCTCATATGGGGCCCACAGACTCCAGCATGTACCTCTGTCATCACTATCGTGGCTTGACCTGCATCAATACATCTCAGCAATCCCAGATCTGGGGTTCTTTTGTACAACATTCCTCCACTGAGGAAAAATCCATTTGCCAGTCGTCGAATGGCTCTCTTTTGATCTCCGGTTGCCTGCTCCGGGTATATTCCCATCCTGAGGTATTCCTTGATATCATAAAACCATGGCTCGCCATCCATTTCTTCTTCTATTATGTTGCAGTAGGCATGCTGATCACGAACCTGAATATACAATGGGTCAACATGGATTTTGTCTGGATGGTGCAACATCGATGCTAAAGTGGCCAAAGCATCGGCAACCTCATTGTGAACTCTCGGGATGTGTCTGAACTCCACTGATCGAAATCGCTTGCTCAGATCGTGCAAACATTGTCGATATGGTATAAGCTTCAAATCCCGTGTTTCCCATTCACCCTGGATCTGATGTACTAGGAGGTCCGAGTCTCCCAAGACCAAGACGTCCTGAACATCCATGTCTGCAGCCAATCGTAGGCCCAAAATACATGCCTCATATTCAGCCATGTTGTTGGTACAATAGAAACGTAGCTGAGCTGTAACAGGATAGTGATGTCCTGTTTCTGAAATAAGTACTGCTCCTACTCCAACTCCTTTTGCATTAGCAGCCCCGTCAAAGAAAAGCTTCCACCCTGGTTTCTCATTCAGTTCTAACTCCTCTATATGTATCACTTCTTCATCTGGAAAATACGTCCTCAAAGGCTCGTATTCTTCATCAATAGGATTCTCAGCCAAGTGATCGGCCAATGCTTGAGCTTTCATGGCCGTCCTCGTCACATAGACAATGTCGAACTCTGTGAGTAATATCTGCCATTTTGCCAATCTTCCTGTGGGCATAGGCTTCTGGAAAATATACTTTAATGGATCCAGACGTGAAATAAGGTAAGTAGTATGTGACGACAGATAATGCTTAAACTTCTGTGCTACCCAAGTTAGAGCACAACATGTCTTCTCAAGTTGAGTGTACTTATTCTCATAGACTGTAAACTTCTTGCTGAGATAATAGATGGCTTGCTCTTTTCTTCCTGTGATGTCGTGTTGACCCAACACGCAACCAAACGAATGATCCAGGACCGTTAGATAAAGGATTAATGGCCTCCCCGACTCAGGTGGAACCAATACAGGTGGATTGGATAAATAACCTTTGATCTGGTCAAATGCCTCCTGACATTCTGCCGTCCATTCTATCGCGGCATCTTTCCTCAGCAATCGAAAGATGGGTTCACAAGTTGTTGTGAGCTGAGCGATGAATCTGCTGATATAGTTCAACCTTCCCAACAGACTCATTACTTCTGTTTTGTTCCTCGGTGGCGGCAATTCCTGGATGGATTTGATCTTTGACGGATCCAACTCAATGCCTCGCCGACTGACGATAAATCCTAACAGCTTTCCAGATGGAACACCAAATGCACATTTGGCTGGGTTGAGCTTAATGTCGTACCTTCGAAGTCTTTGGAAAAACTTCCTAAGGTCTGCTACGTGGTCTTCCTGACGCTTGGATTTGATGATCACATCATCTACGTACACTTCGATCTCTTTGTGTATCATATCATGGAACACAGTAGTCATTGCTCTCATGTACGTTGCCCCAGCGTTCTTCAAACCGAATGGCATTACCCGATAACAATAAGTCCCCCATGGCGTAATGAAAGCTGTTTTCTCTGCATCTTCTTCATCCATCAAAATCTGATGATACCCAGCGTAGCAATCCACAAAGGAGCCGATTTCTCGTCCGGCGCAATTGTCGATCAATATATGGATATTGGGCAATGGAAAGTTATCTTTTGGGCTTGCCCTGTTCAGATTGCGGTAGTCGATGCATACCCTGATCTTCCCATCTTTCTTTGGTACTGGCACCACATTAGCCAACCAATCAGGATATCGAGTGACCCGAATAACCTTTGCTTGCAGCTGCTTGGTTACTTCTTCTTTAATCTTCACACTCATATCTGTCTTGAACTTCCTCAGTTTCTGCTTGACGGGAAGGCATGTCGGGTCAGTGGGCAATTTGTGAACCACTAGCTTGGTGCTTAAACCCGGCATGTCATCATACGACCATGCAAAAACATCTTTAAACTCAATAAGTGCTTTGATTAATTCTTCCCTGATGCCAGGCTCAATGTGGATGCTTATTTTGGTTTCTCGGACATTATCCGCATCCCCTAGATTTACAGCCTCGGTGTCATTCAGATTAGGCTTGGGTTTCTCTTCAAATTGGCATAGTTCTCAGTTTATTTCTTCGTAGGCTTTATCCTCGTCATATTCAGACTCATCGTCACAATCGATCTCTTGTATCATTAAATCAGAGTCAGATTGATTTATTAGACTAGGTCGAAGATCCTCCATGCATGCCATGTCATTAGAACCAGTAAAAAGAGAACTGTTCAGAAAGAGAAAAGAATAAAACAAAGTTAAAATGAGACAAGAAAAAGAATTTTATTAAAAATGCGGGATAACAGGGTTCACACTTTTACAAGACAAAATGAGATTTGGATTACACCCTGAATAATCCGAAAAACAAGAAAGCAAAAATCAAAGCCTACTACCAGGACTCTCCCCGAGTAGGAAGAGGAGTAACCGTCCAATTGTTGGTTTTGGCCTCAGGCCCCATAAACTGTATGTCTGTTCCGCTGGAACCCTCTCCGACTTCTACCATATTGACATCAGTGAACAATCTTTCGAAGCTCTGATTCAGATCCCCGTCAATCCCAATCAATGGCCCGAGAACTTTCGGGACCGGTGACCCCTTGGCGCTTGCTCTAACAAAAGATCTTGAGAGACGTGGCACAGGTTTGGGAAGAAACCAAACTTTCTTCTTCATTTTCCGCGCTCGTTTTACATCTGCCGCAGTCGGTTTGAACCCCAACCCAAAGGTCTCCAAATTCTTGGGCAAGGAAACAGGTTGAACAATTCCCTGAAGTTCAGCTCCCAAGCCTTTTCCTGGCATAAACCCATTACCCAGCATTTCTGAAACCATCATAACCGTTGCGGAAGCTATCCTAGGATGCTGAATGATTTCACCCTCGGGGATCTTGTTTGCCGACACTGCATCAAAAATCTGGTAGACCCAGGGACCTTTGTCATCATTGGTCTCTATGAAGGGTACAATGGCGCCTCCTACGGTGCACGCAGTGTCCTCGCCGTGCAACACGACCTCTTGTCTATCCCACTCGAACTTGACCATCTGATGCAAGGTGGATGGCACTGCTTTGGCTGCATGGATCCACGGTCGTCCCAACAGAAGGTTATAAGATACCGTAGCATCTAATACCTGGAATTCCATGGTAAACTGGACTGGACCGATGGTCAACTCAAGTACAATATCCCCCACGGTGGCTGTTCCATTTCCGTCAAATCCTCGGACGCAAATGCTATTCTTGTGGATTCTTCCGTGGTCGATCTTCAACTGGTTCAGGGTGGATAATGGACAAATATTGGAACTTGAGTTGTTATCCACCAATGCCCGAGTAACTGCCGAATCTTCACATTTGACAGTTAGGTAGAGAGCTTTATTATGCTCCGTACCCTCCACTGGCAGATCATCATCTGAAAATGTTACCCTGTTCACCTCAAAAATTTTGTTGGCAATCGTTTCCAGGTGATTTACAGAAATCTCATTGGGCACATGAGCTTCATTCAGTATCTTCATCAGGGCCCGACGATGTTCATCCGAATGGATTAGTAATGATAGCAGCAAGATCTGGGCCGGTGTTTTCTTCAACTGTTCGACCACGGAGTAATCCTGCACTTTTATCTTCTTCAAGAATTCCTCAGCTTCTTCTTCTGACACAGGTTTCTTTGTTGCAGCTGGATTGGGTCTTCTCAACTCCACCGGAGCAAAACACCATCCTGATCGAGTCAATCCCTGCGCCTCACAACTATCCTCCTCCACTTGTTGTCCCTTGTACATCACCACTACCTTCTCGTACTTCCAAGGCACGGCCTTGCTATCAATCACTGGTGTTTGGACTACTGGCTTTATGATGACCGGTTCCTTGCAGACCCCCTTCACAACAACCACGGGTGCAGATGATGCTCCCGTTATTACCAATTTGGCTGGTTCTGGTTTCCTTGTAGCGGCAGATAGATTCTTCCCTATTATCACCACTGGCTTGACATCCTCCCCATTCAACTGTACCCCTGCTTCCTCATCAGTCTATTTTTCTTTCGGAGTGGCACGGATCATCATCACTGTCTGTGAGGGTTTCTTCGGCTCCCCTCCTTCATGCACAAGCTCGATCATGTGGGCTTCAGGGTGCTTTGGCAATGGGTTCTAGTTAATGTTGGGTGCCTCCGGTGCCTGTACCTCGATCCTGTTGGTATCAATAAGATCTTGTATCGCATGTTTCAGCCTCCAACATTTCTCGGTATCATGTCCGGGAGCTCCCGAACAATATTCACATCTTACCGAGTGGTCCATATTTTGGGATAAGGGATTTGGCAATCTAGGCTCAACAGGATTTAATAAACCCAACTGCCTCAATTTGTGGAACAAGGCAATATAAGTTTCCCCCAACTCAGTAAAAGTTCTTTGCCTCTGCAATCTTTCATTTCTGGAGGCCGGATTTCCCCTGAAACCCATCCCTGGAGGGTTCCTATAGGCTCTTGGCGGTGGATAGGTGTTTTGTGGTGGTGGGTAGGTGTTATGTGGAGGTGGGTATGTATTGTGGGGAGCCGGCGCGCGCCATTGTGTGCGAACCAGAGGTTGGGTGTATGTCTGGGCTTGATGGACGGTGAAATGTTGTTCTTGTGGTGGGTAGTAGGGTTGTGGAGGGTAATTTGGAATGTGTGGGTAGTTTAGACGATGGGGTCTGGGTTGGTAATGAGGGGAAGGACCTCTAGATCTAGACCAATTGTCGGCCTCTATTATCGTGACCTCCTCTCTCCTTTTCTTTCCGAGCGCACCTCCCGTGCCGCTCTGAATGGCCTGAGTTGTTGCCTTAATTGCCGAGTAACTCAGGATCTTATTGGACTTAAGTCCCTCTTCTATCATACCTCCCATTTTCACCACTTCATTGAATGATTTGCCAACTGACGTCACCAAGTGACCAAAGTAAGTTGGCTCGAGAGTTTGTAGAAAGTAATCCACCATTTCTCCCTATCTCATTGGGGGATCAACTCTGGCTGCATGTTCTCTCCATCGTAACCCAAATTCCCGGAAGCTCTCTCCCGGTTTCTTCTCAAGCTTTAGCAATGTGAGACGGTCTGGGACTATCTCAAGGTTGTATTGGAAATGTCCTGCGAAAGCCTGTGCCAAGTCATCCTATGTGTACCACCTGCTCGGATCTTGTCTTGTATACCACTCTAATGCCGATCCGCTCAAACTCTGGCCAAAGTAAGCTATCAATAGCTCATCTTTGCCCCCTGCTCCCCTCATTTTGCTACAAAAACCCCGTAGATGTGCCATAGGATCGCCATGCCCTTTGTATAAATCGAACTTGGGCATCTTGAACCCTGCTGGTAATTGAACGTCAGGGAAAGAGCATAGATCCTTGTAAGCCACGCTGACTTGGTTGCCTAACCCGTGTATGTTCCTGAAGGACTGCTCCAGGCTTTTAAATTTCCGCATCACCTCGTCCTGCTCTGGGCTCTTAGCCGGCTTTTCAATCTCTGCCGGGACCTCAAAGTGGGGATTATAGGTATGTGGCTCGGGTGCTTTGAATGTGAGTTCAGGGGGTAATATTGTGTGTCGTGAGCCTAAAACAATGGCTCACTGGATGATCTGTGCAATGGGGCTGGGGGAGGTGCCACAAAGACGGGAACATTTGGTGGAGGAGGGTTTTGAGTGGGTGGTGGAGCTTGGGGATCATAAGCCTCTCTTCCCTGATAATAGTGATGGCTTGGGAAACTTGTTGAAGGACCGGGAGAGGGGTATTCTGACATGTGTCCTGGTTGGAGAGTAGGAGTAACAGGTAGTTCCTGCCCCTTTTGGGCTCTAGCTAAGGCTATCTGCATTTCATTCATTTCCAGCCTCATTTTTTCCATTTTTTCCATGGCTTCCTTCAGCATCTGATGTGCTGTCTTTTCCGACTCAACACTGTTGTCTGATCCAGTCATGCTTTCTGGTATAGGACCTTTCGATCTTGTTTGATAATGGTACGGTGCCAGTATGCTCTAAAAACTAACTGGTATTATTGGAAAAACAACAAACTTGTCAGTGTTAGAGTCTTGACAGATATTGTAATCGCACATTGGGAATGCAATGTTCTTAGGCAGTGAACCATTTCTAACATGCTTTTGCTCTGATCGCATGCATCATCCCGGCTTATTTCATTTGTGCCTCTTTTAAGTGTTTCAGGGACATTTTCTTTTCTTCTCTTTCTCTCTTTTACCCTTTTATTTTTTTTTTATTATTATTTTTTAAATTAAAGTCGAATCCTATAGAGATTGCATACGTATCATGACCCCGCACGAATCAGACCAGGCGTAGTTCATGCATCCATAAAATAAAGACCCAATTTTACATTTTGTTACCCAAATATGCTATTACAAACTGTTATTTGAAAGAAAACAAACGAAATACAGACTCCACACTATTAACAATGTTTGAAGAGAACATAGGGGTAGACAACAAACTCTGAAAAACAAACAAGTGCAGACTTGAACTAGGGATACATTAAAGATTTCAATTTAGGTGCCCGCGAGGCATCGTTCGGCCTTTCCGCGAGCTTTGGTGTAAGACCCCTTTGCAAGTTCTTCAACTCATTCATGATCCGGTGGACGTAGACCATGATGGAGGCAAGAAGGGTATCACGAGGTATTTGCTCACATGTTAGGCATCTCATGTAGATGTAGTGCCCAATCTCATCAATCCTACTTCGAATATTATCCCTTTCTATGCACAGCTGTTCTATCCGTTAATTCTTTAGTCCCAATATTCGAGTATTGTCAATGAGCTGATCTTGGAACCTCTCCATTTGTTCTTCCATTCGGGCTATTGACTCATAGCAGCGTTCCCTATCTGTTCTAGCATCCCGGGCTTGTTTAAGGACCCGATTATTGAGAATGGAGTTTATTTCTCTCAATGTTGTAACACTCATTTCGTAGTCCCTTTTCACTTGCCATAGGTGCTCTCTCCGCGCTGCTGTAACTTTTGCCCACCTTATCCGCATTCTTGCTATACAAGCCTCAGATCTCTCCAAGTCTTCTCGGCTTTTGCTGACCTGACTCCTCAACTCTACTATCAACCTCGTATCAGACCGGCTTCTCAGTTGGTTGTTGGCATCCATTTTCATCCTCCGGATCTGAGCTTTGAGGTTCTCGCTTTCTCTGGTTAATCTGTTCTTTTTTCCCTTGTTGGCAGCAACCTGCACTTTGTTCTTAAATTTTAGATCCTTAATCTGTTGTTTCAGCTTCCCTATTTCGGCAAGATATTCCCGCTCTTTGGCCAACCGGTCCCAATGTTCTTGTGAAGCCTTGGCAAACTCTTGATGGTGAGGTCTTTTAGCCGGCCTTCCAGACGACATTTCCCCTTTGTACCAAGCCTGATATCCAGGTGAAACTTCCCCTCTTGCTTGATTCAACACACAAGTATTTGCCTCTAAGTATTGACATTGGCTCCAAATCTGGCGGACCCTCGCTTCAGGAAACTGACCATCGGAACTGATCTCAATTACCTGAGTTCTTAAATCCTCATCTTTGGGCACTATCTGACACCTCCCAAGTTGCCTCAAAACCCGATACGGCGCATAAGGTTGAATGCTCTTAAGTCCCATCAAGAGAAATGGGGTCTAGCTGCTGGCATGTATATGACTTCGTCGATCGGTAACCATCCCAGTGTCCACTGTATTTGACTGGCGTTGAGGGTCCGGAAATATGAAGTCCATGCCAAGACTCCTTCAGGTAGGCGGGCCTCATTAATTCTGGTGTAGAACTCCTATATGCATGTTTTTCAGAAGACCCATGGCTTAGGAACTGGGCTCGGTGAAACAAGTGTTCGATCATCCACATTTGCAACAACAAGTTACAACCTTCAAAAAAGTTTCCTCCGACTTTGCAGGCCGTGAGGGCTCGGAACATATCAGATACAATCATCGGTTCCAGCGTGCTATCTTTTTGAGTGAGCAAAGTACTGACGATCCCAGCTATCTTTATGTCAATATTCCCGTCTTTCCTCGGGAAAATTAAAAGCCCTAAGAAGGTTATCATGAAATCAACCCGTCTATGTTCGTCCCACTTTCGACGGTTACTTTTGTTGCACAACTTATTTTCTGGCTTGTCGAATCCTCCTATGTGGCCATATCTTTGGTATATGAAGCGTAGAGTGCAAAAACCTTTTGCCAAATCAGGGTTATGGATTGTTCTGACTATCTTTAACGAGTCCAGAAACCGGTGCACTGCTACGGCTCTTGGAGCAACCAGGTATTTATGCCTCAACAGAACCTCAGTACTGCCGATGTACCCTGCTATTTCTTCTAAAGTTGGGGTGAGTTCAAAGTTCGAGAAATGGAAGACATTGTGCGCAGGGTCCCAGTAAGGGACTAGGGCTCTTATAATATCTCCTCGAGGCCTGATGTCCAACAAACTCGTGAGATCTTTCAAATGTTTCTTGATTTCGTCATGCCCTTCTTTGCCTAAATCACTCCACCATAGCCGCAACTGGAGGGGAATTTTATTCATGATTGAAAAAGGTTCATTCTGAATCGTGCTCATTCTGCACATTTATTAATATGATTAAACAAAAGAAAATTTATTTGACTCAAAATGATTTGATTATTTTCCTAATAAAAACAGATCTTCCGAACACGACCTTTCAGCACTTCAGGGACGAAGATTTTAAGGTTGTGCGAGAAAAAAAAATGACAGAAGTGGCCATTTATACAAAGTCAGCATTCCGGCGTTCCTTTTGGGAGCATTCGGCTTTTGATAAAAAATGGCATCACCGAATCTGTGACAGAAAATTAAAATTTTGACATATATTTTTTCAATTTTTTACAAAATGGGAGGTTGGACCCGAAGAGGGTTGCCTACGTATCTCACGTCCTATGAGAATCAAACCGGCGCAGACATAAACTAAACTTGTAAATAAGACTCCCTTCTTTTCTTTTCTTTTTTCAAATAAATTAAACTAAAAAAACAAAACATTTTTATTTTTATTTTTCAAAATTTTGGCAGGGTTTTGACACTTTTTGGACTTTTGGTTTTATTTTTCTAAAAAGTAGTTATCTCCCTACACTGTTATTTTTCTCTTCTTCTTTTTTTCACAATTTATCTTAAAAATTGATGATTTCAGAAGCCGGTCAGCATGCAGATCTGAAGCAAATAAATATGCAAATCAAACAGGATGCAGCAGGATGGTCTTTTTCTATTTCAGGTTGCTAGTCCTAGACGGACCCAACCCCTGTGTTGAGTCCCCTAAGTCAAATGCAACGTGATGCAAATAAGTGTTCCTACTAGGGATCCGGCATGAAGTCACATTATTCTATGTTCAAAACCTGGGTCGGTGTTCTAGACAGTGTACCCGAGCGGACAACTCGAGCTGAGGAAGGAGCTCCTTTTCGGGAACCAAAAGGCCAGCCGGCTTAGAAACTTTCCGAGCCTCCTTTATTCAGGGTATGACACTAACAGAATAGGGAGTCTTAACCAGTAAGCACATCCCCGGAGGTAAGAAGAGAAGGTTTCGGCACAGTTTATATGTACAGTTCAAATAATATCAAAGCAGTAAAAAGCATCATTTTGCACATTTAGGCCAAAACATGTAATAAGATCAGATAATAAATAAATCCAAATATAACAATTCATCTAAGCTCGAATTTCTAACCCTGAACCAGTGGTTCTGGGTTTACCTCCCCAGCAGAGTCTCCAGAGCTGTCACACCACCTTTTTCCGCCCCCGCGAGGGGCGTAGGAGTTTTTTCCAATTAAAGGACAATCGAAACGGGATTTATTTATTTATTTCAGAGTCGCCACTTGGGAGATTTAGGGTGTCCCAAGTCACCAATTTTAATCCCGAATCGAGGAAAAGAATGACTCCATATTACAGTCTGCGTACCAGAAATCCGGATAAGGAATTCTGTTAACCCGGGAGAAGGTGTTAGGCATTCCCGAGTTCCGTGGTTCTAGCACGGTCGCTCAACTGTTATATTCGGCTTGATTATCTGATTTTATACAAGTGTGAACTTATGTGCAAAATTTAACTTTTAACCGCTTTTATCATTTACTGTTTTTATCAAGAATTGCAACGTTGTGAAAATGTATCTCGAACCGCGTTACAATCAATGTACCCGTGGTCGTCGACACACTTTGACTCCGTTGAGATTTGGATTTGGGTCACATCAATGTGCACCCGAGTTTAAGGAAATTAAATTATTAAAGGCGCGCCTAAAGCGACTAGCGTATTTATTTTGGGTAGGACCGTGGAATTTTACTAAACGGTCCATCCCGAAGCCTAAACAATTTTTAAAGCAATATTTATTGAGGGCCCCGCAATTTGTATTTTTATTTGGCGAGGCTCACCTCGTTCTTTATTTCTAATGAATTTGCAACGTCATGGACATGCATCTCGAACCACGTCACAGTCAATGTACCCGTGATTAGAGAGGCATTTCGAATCCGTCGAGATTTGGATTTGGGTCACATAAAACAAATATTAACGGAAAATAATATTACTAAAATTATAATTATAAATGCAACATGGAATTGTCAAATAATTTTTTTTTTTTAAAGAAAAACTAATTATCCCATAGTCGGATTAAAAATCATATTGTTAGATGACTTGAGTTATTGAAATTAATTATTTACAAATACTGAAAATTAGAAATAATCTTGATTACTAAACCGTATTTCTAAAAATTAAATAATTTAACCTTAACTAACGTTATTTTAATTCAAATCATGTCCTAATACTTGATTCGCAAAATTAATTCATGTTTTAACTGAATTTAGCTACATGATTCCGATTAACTTAATGTTGGCGATACTAAAACCCTTATGAATAAAGAACTTAATCAATTTTGCCAAACTGATTTAATAAAGCCATTTTTACGTTATTTTCTTCTATTTTAATTATTTGACAGTTTAATCAGTAATGAAAAGGCTTAAATATATACTACCTAATAATCAGGTTAAAGCAAAACATTATTTAATACATCGCTACAATATGCCTAATTATGCAAAACAACGGCGATTTACAGAATAATAATACATGAAATAACCTAAATGCAATTAATAAAAAAAACTAAATTAAAAATTTAAACTTCCATTCTTCATTTTCAGCTTACAAAAGGCCAAAATTACAGTTGTGTACCTGGTATTGTCAATATAAGAAGAAGAAAGTCAGTCACGTAGTACGTAACACAACAACAACAATAATAACCAGCAATCCAGTCAACAGAAATCCCAGTGACAGATTTGAAAATCAAAATAAAATCCAGAAACACCAACAACAAACAACGGACAGAAATCAAGGGAATTTTCAAATTTTGAAAGGCTAATTAATGTTTAACCCTTCTTTTCTAAACCCGTATATCAGAATATTTATCAAGTGTGTACTACTCTCTCTTCGAATTTCCATCTCCTTTTTTATTTGTATTTTTTTTTTCTTTTCTTTTTCTTGAAAGTTTTAATATTTTTCGGAATTTTCTTTCTCTCTTAAATATTCAGCTCTTCTTTCTCTCTCTCTATCTGTCTCCCGTCCTCTTTCTGTTCTAAAATCTGATCAAATTCTTTTATTTATATATCATCCCAAACCCTTTAATCAATTAATAAAACAACCATTTTCTCCTACCAAACCCATTATCTTCCCACTTATCCCCATTTTAATCCCACTAAATTAAACAAATATATCAACCCCACCCCATTACATCTTGTCCCCCATGCTTATCATAAACAATTACCATATTCCCCTCCACTACATTATGTCTTGTCCCCCATTATATTAAACAATTATATCACCTACACCCCATTACCTTTTGTCCCACATGTTTAACATAAAGAATTATTCAAAATTTTCAATTCCCAAACTACCCCTCCGACCTTATTGCAATTACCATTTTACCCCTGAACATACTGCAAATTACCAAACTACTCCATCAGCTATAACCAATTCACCTAATCAATCTTAACCAAAATATAGCCAATATGATCAATTTCTAACAATGTTCAACTACAAATTCAAACTAAATGATGAACAACAAAGAAACAACTAAAATTATCTTGATTGAACAACATCTTTAACAACAAACAAACCTACTTTCAGATTCAACAACAACAACAACAAACAAATATATTCAGATTTCTAAATTCAATAATCATTTGAACTTAAAATCTAACAACTTTACAACCAACAATTCCTATATTAAAACTAAACAAAATCATGAAGCAAACTGAAGAAATAATCAAAAAATGATAATCAACAAACAAGAAGATCAAACTATACTAATTTCGGATTCAAGATCAATCAAACAAAGTATGAGCATAAATGAAAAGATTCAACAACAATAACAAACAAGCTTTATTCAACTTCAAATTAAACTTAAACAAAAACAAATAAACATATTCAAATCACTAATCTTCAAATAATCAATTAATCTTTTTAAATTAAATCCAACAAAATTATAACAAAGATACATTGAATCAAAAAAAATTAAAAACCAAAATATAATTTCACATTAAATCACTGAATTAACTTCAAACAAAGAATAAACATGCATTAGATCCATATTAAATAACAAACATGACGGATTCAAATGATTTAAACTAAATCTAACAATATTAAAATTAAACTAACAATTTCTTCTACAAAAATACAAAATAAAAGCACATGAAATAAACTGAAAAACTAATTAATCAAAGTTCCATTTGAATCTGAAAATTAAATCAACAAAACATATGAACAAACTAGAAAATTATTTCAACGATGAACAAACAAAACAAGAATTGAATCATTTATCGATTTTAGATCCGAAAAAAAAATATCAAACAAAAATATGGACAACATGAAAATTAAAAACAACTGACCGGAAATGACCAACGATGAACTCGAAAGGACTCAAACGAAACCAAACGAAACTTTGACAGAACTTCGCCGGACTTTAACCGGACTACTTCGCTTTTCCTCCGTGTGTGTGCGTGTAGTTGTGGAAGTTGCTGTGATTGTTTGGTCAAGGGACTGACGTGAGGGAGCAAAAACTATAGCCATGAGAGGTGAGGTTAAGCAGCGGCAGCCGTGGCAGTTGCTACTGGTTGTTTGGTCGATGAAGGCGACGATAGTCGTTTGGACATGAAGACGACGGGGCTGGGGACGATGGATGCTGGTTCGCTGCTGGGCGGGGTTATGGGTGACGGACTGTTTAGGCGGAACGAGGAAGAAGATGACCGGAGCTCAGCAAATAACCATGGGAGCTTGACGTTGGAGAAGAAATAGAAAAGAACTGTTTGGACGTGAAGGAACAGAAGTGAAGAAGAATAAGATGACGACGGGGCAGCCATGGGAGCTCGACGAGCTTCATCAATGGCGGATAGGGCTGGGACAGTTGGACGAAGAAGAAGGAGATGAAGACGAGGCAGCCATGGGTGGTCGGAGAGCAGCTTCGTTGCTGCGTCAATGGCGGACGTGAAGCTGGGACTGTTGGATGAAGGGTGGTCGACCGGCGGACATGGGAGGGCAGCTTGGAAGCCTTGAAGAAGAAGAAGGTAAGAGAGGGGCGGGTGGGATTTTTCAACTGTGAAATTTTTTTTAGGGTTTTGTTTTCTGAAATGAAAGGTAGGGAAATAGGGGTGTTGGGTCTTTGGATTGGGTCGACCCGGTTTGAAATGGACCGGGTCGTGTGGAAGGTTGGACAATTGTTTGGGCCTGGGGTTGAAATTTGAAGAAGTGGCTCAATCCGATTTTTTTTTGTATTTTTGCCCTCTTTTCTTCTTTTATTTTTCTAAAATTAAATTATAAAAATATTTAAATTATTATTAAGAACTAAATTAAGTTATAAAAGCGCAAATTAACTCCCAATAACATTTAACGCAGAATTAAGCATAAAATTGTATATTTGGACATTAAATGCTAAAAATGCAGAAGATGCCTATTTTTTGTAATTTTCAATTTTTGTAAAACAAACTTAATTACTAACAATTGTATAATTAAATCCTACATGCAAAATGTGACATATTTTTGTATTTTTTATTAATTTAACAAATAAACATGCACAGACAAATACAAATAATTATCCAAAAATGTCACAAAATTCTCAAAACTGCACACCAAGGAAAATTATTTTTTTTTGGATTTTTTGGGAGTGATTCTCATATAGGGAAAAAATTACGTGCTCACAAGGGGCTTGTGATGTTTTTTTGGACTGAGTACGACCGAGGGCCAGATGTGAGGATACACTGATACTGATATGAGGCCGAGGGCCAGAGATACATATATACGCCATGAGGTGGCTTGATTGATATGAGGCCGAGGGTCTAGATTTGATGCCACAAGATGGCTTGATATTGCGCTTGGGCCGTAAGGGGCCCCTCCCAGAGTCTGTACACCCCCAATGAGCGCGGGTACCCAGTGTGATGTGAGATTGTTGCCCGAGGGGCGGATTGTGGTTATTGTGCCCGAGGGGCAAACTTCTATTTGTTTACTTACCTGTCAATTACTTGCTTTATTTGTTGAATTCTTACTTGCCTCTTCACTGTCTTATTGCTAAGTGGTCCCTTTGCTGCTTCATTATTGAATGCCTTGTACTTTACATATTTTCTTACCTTCAGTCATTATTTATATTTATTACTCACTGGGTCAGAGTACTCACATTACTCCCTGCACCGTGTGTGCAGATTCAGGCGTAGCAGGTCCCGCTCCTGAGTGCTGATTTCCCCCAGTCCATGCGGTGTTTCGGAGACTACGAGGTAGCTATTAGCGTCCACAACCCCGTGTCTCCCTTATCTTATTGCTTCCATGTTCTTCAAACAATTGTACCAGATATTGTATTTAGCAGACTTGTATCGTGGTCTATAAATGCTCTGACTTGTGACACCCCGGTTAGGGCTGTGTCGGGTTGGATATTCCGCACCTGTATCGATATTTTCCGCTTTTTAGTATCATTTAAATCCTGTTTATATTGCTTTCATGTCAATTAACTGCTTAAAATGAGAATTTGGTTAAATTGGTTGGCCTTGTCTTCACAAAAGGCGTCATCACGACCGGGTTCGGGGTTAGGGTCGTGACATATATATGAATAAGTAGATCCTGGATCAAATAACACCAAAGTATCCTTACTGCAGACAAAAATAATACATGTGATCACGGCATTTGAGGCCACTACATCTGGTCTGGCCAGAAAAGCATAGAATCTAGCTGGAGCGCTGGCTGGCTGGCCTCCAACTAACAGAACAATAGCTTGCTGACCTTCCCCTGCCTGGCCTCCACCTCTAGGATGGCCCCTACCAGCCTGTCCCCACATCTGGGCGGTCGGATGGCTAGTGTTGCAATCATGGACCGATGACCCTGCTGTATAGCCTTGCCCCGAAGTCTGGGATAGGTTCTTTTCATGTGACCCGGATCTCCACACTCGTAACAACCTCTCGATACCATAGACTGCTTCCCCGAAGTCTGACCCTAATGGTCTGATTACCCACTAGAAAAACCCTGAATGGCTGGCGGCCGGTATGAACTCTCTGGTATAGCACAGAAATAAGGTCGCGCTGGAGCACCCCGAGAAGGTGGTGGTGGTGGTGCTGGATATGTGGGACTGCTAGGCTAACCCCTCCCAAACTAACCTCTGCCCCTAGTCGGGGCACCTCTCAACTCTCCAAAAAATGGGTCCTCTTGTCCTACTGCATCTGCTCCCTACCCCTCTGGAGGTAGCCCTCAATCCTCCGAGCAATCTCTACCACTAGCTGATAATCAGTACACATCTCAACCTCCCAGGCCATACTAGCCCGAATACTGGGGTGCAACCTCGTAACAAACCTCCACAATCTCTCTGCGTCTGTAGAAGTATCATAAGTGCACGGCGAGATGATTCAGAAAATCTTGCCTCATAATCGGTCACAGACATCTGACCTGCTCGAGCTGCTCAAACTAATACTGCAACTCTTCCTCTGGGAGGGTGTAATATACCTATCCAAGAAAATCCGCATAAACTGGTCCCAAGTTATAGGAGGAGAACCCACTGGCATGCCGAGAAGATAAGACTACCACCATCTACGGGCCCTGCCCTCCAACTGGAAAGTAGTGAAATCCACCCCTGCGACTTTAATATCCTCATGTTGTGCAGTCTATCCCTGCACCTATCAATGAAGTCCTGGGGATCCTCATGCCGCTCACCTCCGAAGAAAGAAGGGTGTAGCCTAGTCCATTTGTCCAAAAGCTTCTGAGGCTCGCCGACCGCAGCTGGTCTAGGCTCAGGTACAGCCGCTGCAACTAGCTGGGCTCCACCCACGGGTAGTGTACCCGGAGTCTTATATACTGCAGATGCATGCCTAGGAGCCTGAGCAGTAGGGGTCTATGCTCCCCCTCCCGCCTGAGATGTGGTTGGGTCTGCTTGAAATAAACCAGCCTGGGTCATAGAATCCAAGAACTGCAGCATACAGTCCATGACCTCCTGGAAGCCTAGTGCTGGCATGAAATCTACCGGGGCTGGCTCTGTTGCGGGCACCTCGTCCTTCTCCTCAATAATGGGATACCTCTATTAGATCCGTTGGTGGTGCAACTGGGGAAACTCTGGGACGTCCTCGTCCCCTACCTCGGTCCGGTGCCCTTCTCCAGCCTCTGCCTTGGCCTCTAGCAATGGGGGGAGCAGCTCCTCCCGGGTCCGGAATGTCTTCTGCCCGCATTCTCACCATCTGTGGGAGAATAAGAGAAATGAACTTAGTATTCCATGAACTGCACGATAGGAAATGAATAAAGAGTAGTTTCCTAACACCCTATAGCTTCTCGATAAGTACAAACTTCTCTATACCAATCCGCAAAACTCTACCAGGTCTGCCCATAACTTGTGAGACCTACGCGAACCTAGTGCTCTGATACCATGTTGTCACGACCCAATTTCTATTACAGGCCGTGATGGCTCCCAACACTGTTGTTATGCAAGCCAACACGGATCAAACTAGTGGATTTCCCGTTTTAATAAATTACCAAGTGGATATTACTTTCCCGTTTATTAAGAAGATTTCGAAATTCGCAATTTGAAACACAATTAAACGGAAGCAAGTGAGTAAAAATCGTAGTCAGGTAAACAAATCCAAAATCATAAGACTTACTAGTGTGTATGCAGGACCTGGTGTCACAAGTATGTGGGTAATCTAGTAGAATATACAAAAGAATGCTAGCCTATTGTCTCAAAGAAAATAGATAGAAAAATAAAGCATAAGAGAGACTCCAGCTACTGCAGAACGGCTCAAAAGGCAGCCACCATGAAGTCTCGGGATAGGGATCAAATCTGAGCGCCGGACTGGTGGCCAGATGCACCTGTCTCAAATCCTATACAATTAGTACAGAAGTGTAGCGTGAGTACATAAAAATATCTACCCAGTAACTATCTAGTCTGACCTCGAAGAAGTAGTGACGAGGGGTCGACTCCGACACTTACTAGGGCCAAAAATATAATAATATGAAACTTTAATTAAGCATGATATATAAAGATAACAATAAAACTCAGAACGGGAAATAGCTAAACAATTCTTTCATCATATTTAAGAACTCAAAACACTTCTTTCATGTAAAATAAATGATCTCTGAAACGATGAATTTATACAAGTTATAAAAAGGACTTCCAGTTCTATTATCATGCATAAACTCCACCGAGGACATTCGGCCCAATCCAACAAAAATGTGAATTTTGAATTACCGAGGGTTGAATGGCACGAACCATAGATGCATCCATTTACCTCGCTCACAAATCATACATGTGACGCGGTCAAATATAATTTTATCATTAAATCATAACTCTTTCTTGATTCTTTTAAAAATAGAGACAATTCAACCCGAAGCCTTTAAGTCCTTGGAAATCCTCAACTTAATTCCATTTGTTACAATTAGCAAATATAATCAATAACGGTGTCCACAAAGCATGATGTAAATCTAAAACTAGCCGGACATAATCAAGAATAGTAGCTTTATACGGACTTTCGTCACTTCGTGCGTACGTAGCCCCCCTTCCTCCCCCCCCCAAACAAATAATCACATTTTAATTAAGTTTACCTATGGGGAAATTTTTCTCTTACAAGGTTAGAAAAAAGACTTACCTCGTCTCAAGGCCTACTTTCCGGTCCAAGATTATGCCCAAACCCTCAATTCGGTGCCGAACAATCCAAAACTATTCAAATAGTGTAAAAACTATTCAATATATGCTTAAAAGTTCATAACCCAACTATTAAAGTGATTACCCAACTCTAAATGCAAGATTCCTAACATTCATCCTTGGCCCACGTGTCCGGATTCCAAAAATTCGAAGGAAATTGTCACCCATAACCTTAGGAACATAAATATATGATTTTCACCAAGTTCCATAACCAAATCCTATTTTTAGCAAAAATCTAGGTTTTCCTCTAAACCCATGATTTTCACTAATTTACATGTTATAATCTACCCATAAACTATGTATTAAACTCACATTAGGTAGAAATTACTTACCTCACAAATGTAGGTCGAAATCCCCTCCTTAAGAGCTCTCAAATCATCCAAGAGTGTAATAAATGACCCCAAAAATGCCTAAGTCCCATTTTTAAAACTTACTGCCCAGCTGCCTCCTTCATCGCGAACACGGAGGAGGCCTCGCATTCGCGAAGGCAAACGGCTCAGACCTCCTGGAGAATCTACATCGTGAACGCGACCAAGGCCTCGCAAACGCGGAGGCTGGCTTGGCCTACCCTTCGCGAACGCGAGGGCTGTTTTGTGAATGCGAAGAACAAGGTGGCCCAGCCCAGCCCAGGCTACTCTACGCGAACGCGAGTCGCCTCACGCGAACACGAAGGTCACCGGCCCCAAACCTTCCCAAACGCGGACTAGCTATCGCGAACGTGTAGCACACCTTCCCCCATTCCCAATTCCTTTTACGCAAACACGATGGTCCCTTCGCGTTCGCGAAGAAGCAAACCAGAATTGGTATTTTCTGGTTTCTTATACTTTGCTCCGAGGGGTGCAAAACTCACCCGAGCCACTCGGGACCCCCTCCAAAGGCACTAATAAGTCTGTAATTATAATACGGACTTGATCGAACTCTCGAAATGCGGAAAACAATAACGAAACCAAGAATCATAACTCAAAGCCAAATTGAATCAAACTTTGAACTTCAAGTTTCCAAATTGCTCTGAACGTGTCAAATCATACATAGACTACTCGTAATGACACCAAATTTTGCGTGCAAGTTTTAAATGACATTATAGAACTATTTCCGGTCTCGAAATTTCATTCGGACCTCGATATTACCAAAACCCTCTCCAAACCAAATTTAAAGAACTTCAAAATCCTTCAAGAACCAACTTTCACTATTAGACGCCAAAGCGCTCCCGGGTCATCCAAAACCCGATCCGAACATACGCCCAAGTTTGAAATCATCATACGAACCTATTGGAACCGTTAAATCCCGATTCTGAGGTCGTTTACTCAAAATATTGACCGAAGTCAAACTTCGCCTTTTAAGCCAACCTTAAAGAACAAAGTGTTCCGATTTCAACGCGAACCCTACCAAATCCCAAATTAACTATCCTCGTAAGTCATAAATCAGTAAAAGCAAATACGGGAAGTCTTATTTAGGGGAACGGAGTTCTAGAAAGCAAAACGACTGATCGGATCGTTACATTTAGGTTCAGTCAAATTCATGAAGTCCATCGCACAAAAATCCTAAATAGCTTGCCTCATTCACGTCAGTCAAGTTTAGTTCCTCTCCTCTTATTGATTTGAATAATGAGATAAACGATCCACTAATGCCATGCCTTTGCAAGTACGCAACTCCAGCATTACGAGAAAGCATTTCATTAAAAACCTTTTTTTTAAACTTCATTGGCATTAGAAGTGATATCTTCGTTGAATTGAAGGAGCTTTTTATTGTTTTCATCAACCTTATGGGTCTAAAAGACAATGACAAACTGGCTACGGTTGGAGCCTAAAATGGAAAAGATTGGAGTCTAATACATTACGTTGTATACAATTGGTTATTAAATTTTAGTAGTGGTAATTAGGTTCATTTTATATAATATGGATAGGTAAAAAATTTCTAACTTTATCCGTGAACTCCACATGAAAGGGTAAAAATAGCACGGTATAATCAGTTTTCGGACTGGTCATTCAAAAATAGCAGTGTTTACGAAGTCAATAAAAAATAGCCACTATTTTGCTGCAACAGAGACCGATCCAGCATAATATACTGGAGTTCGATATACCTGTGTATAAACTCCAGCATATTATGCTGGACCAGTATACTTTGCTGACTCCAGTATATTATACTGGAGACTGGAGCACCGGTGCACCAAACTCCAGTATATTATACTGGACAATTATACTTGCTGGAACTCCAATATATTATGCTGGAGTTGTAGTGTACTTATGCTAGAACTCCATCATATTATGCTGGAGTTCCAGCATACTTATCCTGGAACTCTAGTATAATATGCTGGAGTTCAAGCATACTTATGCTGGAACTCCAGTATAATATACTGACGTATGTTCCGGGTTTTGAATACTGTTTTCGCTCAGATTTATCTTTACATAAAAAATTGCTAAATTTAGATTACTTTTGAAATTTGACTATTTTTGAACGATCAGTTGTACATCTGACTATTTTTGAATTTCTCCCCTGGAAGGATAATAGGTCCACTATAAAATGGGCCAATACCCAGATATTATGGTAGGTCCGTAAAAAATGGGTCTATACCCTTTTAACCACAGAGAACCCAAAGAGTTTCAATCGAATCATAGGCCCATTTAGTATTACTCTTTTTGTTTTCGTTATTTCGTTTTATCTTTTTCCATTTGAACGTCATCATTATTGAAAATGATTTCCGAATTAGGAAAAATTCTTTAAAAAATGAGAGCTGTATTAAATAATTAAGACAAAGCACATCTCATTTGAAAATCATTTTGGACTGCAATGTGTATTCATCTTAATATGTAAAAGGTATAAAGTTTAACAAATATTAGAATCAACCAAACTAATGTGATTAAAAATAAAAATAAAAAATTCTTTACCTTAGCTATGATTGTAAAATATTTTTAAAGCTTGTAGTTTATAGTGCTTTCCATGCAGTTTCTAACTATGTTTGAATTGTGATAGAAAATTAGATTGTTTAACCCTCTATTGACACTCATCATTATCATCGGTGGTATTGGTGTTGTTTGAAAAGGACGAACTATATACGAAAGATTAATGAAATGATATAGGCTTTATAAAAAAAAATAGTGTACAAAAATCATAAGAACAAGCATATGAACAGAAAAAAGAACACCTACTTAGCTAATTTTCTTTATCAACTGTTATAGTTAGGTTTTGTCAGATTCCAGTCATTCCACCATGCTAATAGTAGGACCACTATATATGATGAATGCCTTGTAAGATTTATAATGCCTTTAATAAAGAAAAAGACAAAGAGGAAGCAAAAATTAGTTGACTTTGCTAATAGGAACTAGGTTTTGCTTCAAACACAAACGAATCATTAACTGTTTAGTGCTTTGTTTCTGCATGAAACTTTTTCCGTCGCATTTATGCGATGCAATTTAATTAAACATAAAAATTTATGGTCTAACACAAGTTATAAATGTTTGTGTGCATAAATCATCCATTAAAAATAAAATAAAATAAAAAATTTGATGTAAAATTATTTTTAAATTTAAAAATTATTTATTTTTAGGGCAAACTAAAAGGAAATTAAGTGGACGTTTAGACATAAGAATTGTAAAATTAAAAAAAAAGTGAATTTTTTTTTCAAGTGAAAATGGTATTTGAAAATTAGAGTTGTGTTTGGACGTGAATATAATTTTGGGTTATTTTTTAATTTTTGTGAGTGATCTGAGTGACTTTTGAAAAATAGTTTTTTGGAGTTTTTAAAATTTTCAAAAGTTTTCAAAATTTATCTTCAAGTGAAATTGAAAATTTTATGGCTAAACACCGATTTCGCAAAAAAATAAAAAAAATTCGAAAAAAGTGAAAATATTCTTATGTCCAAACGGGCTGTAAGTATCCAACCTTTTTTAGGACTTATTTGAAGAGTCCGAAACATAAATGCCAATATTTTGGACTCAAAATACATTTCTACAGTGTAAAAAAAGTTACTTTTCTATATAAAACGCGTTATTATATCGCGCTTTACTTTAACGGCTCCGTTAAAGTAAAGCGCAGTATAATACCGCATTTTACATATAGCGCGGTATAATACCGCGTTTTACTTCTTTTTGGGCCAAACAAAAATGTCCTACGGTTAACTGACATAACAATAATTCAAATATATAAAGCGCAGTATTACACTGCATTTTACATCAAAAAATTCTGCCCCCCGAGCTAGAACTTGCCTTATTTAAAAGCATTAAGATTTTATGAAAATCCATTCAAAACTTACCTTCAAACTTCCCTTCAAACTTATCTTCTTGTTATCAAGCATTTTTTATAATGTCTGAAGAGCCAAAAATAAGGCTTTCATTATATTTGGGGGGAGGGGTGAGGTTATAATGGAGAATAACTCTATGCGGTATAGCTCATCTCCACAGTGTCATGTTAAATTGCCGCTTAAAATGGAGTATGATAAATTGGTATCGTTGTTACGTAAAAAAATGAGTGCGAGGAAATGTTCGGTGAACCTTAAAGTAACCGGTCGATTTCCGTATTCTGTGACTCCGCAGGGGTTTGCTTATTATTCTGAGTTTAACATCGAAGATGATGAAACTCTTAGAGATTTTTTACGGATTCTGGATGAATACAGGAAATTTATTATAATAAAATTATTGGAAATGTACGTCAAGGCTGAAAACATTGGCAATAATGAGATTGCACAAAGCAGGGATAACCCCCAGTCATCGGGTGATTATTCTGGAGCAGTTTTTGCTGGACAGATTCCTGATGAAAGAGTTTGCCTTGATTTAAACTTATCACCAACGGCGAATAAGTAGCGAAGAAATAATTTTTCGACTTTACATAATCCACAAGACGACTGGTAAACTTCAATTTTTCTACGCTTTACCGATGTTTATTTTATATTGAATTGGATTTGTATTAACACTCATATTTTTCACAGGGGGTACCGTCCGAATATGAATTTTACAAGTTATGACCCCGCTCCTAGTTGGAATATGCGTAGTTCTGGCGTGTTGGATCACAGTGGTCCATCCGGGAGTCATCACCAATAAGAAAATGTCCATCATGGAATGTCAACACAGTACGACTTGTAAGTGAAGTGATATATCTATATGTAAAGTATTTATCAATTTGAGTAGCTTATCATTTTGTTCTTTTTGTGCAGTAAAAACGAGCAACTTGATGTTCCTGACCTCACACAGTTGCCCGTAGACGACGTATTAACTTGTGATTTGGCAGATGCGCAGAGTCAGGAAGATGATAGTGATTATGACAACAATGCCGATGAGTCTGGAGATGACACACCCTTTCCTGATGAAGGTGACGAGGAGGAGGAAGTGAATGTCGAACCTGAGCTGACGAGGGAGCATGCTCATCCACCTCCCGTTAGACCAAGAGTATACCAGTCCCACGTGCCGTTTCATGAGCAGAATATTCCCTACCTTAATAATTTGCCAAGTATGCCGGATGTGGATGCCCTTACAAGGGATACTGACGAATTTCGATCAGCAATGTGGGTTGAGTCTAGACCAACGATGCTGACAAAGGACATGTATTTTCCCGATAAAGCTCACCTAATCAGGGCTATAAAAATAGCGTAAGATAGTACCGTGAGATGACGGTAAGGGAGTCAAATTCGGAGGTATACAAGGTTGTATGTCGTAGACAGTTTAAGGGTTGTAACTGGATGTTGTGTGCGATCAAGAAGGAAACAGGGTTGTGGAAAGTGGGTAAATATATTGGCATCCACAGATGTGAAATGGATACATTCAATCAGAATCCCTTCAACTTGGATATAGGCTTGATTTCTCTTGTCTTGATTCCATACTTTGAAGTGTCCATTAGATTCAAGATCAGAGAGTGTATTACAGTCGTCCACCAGAAATATGGGTGTACTATAACCAAAAGAAAGACATATATCAGGCGCAAATGTGCTTTGGAAATTATTTATGGTGATTGGGATAAGCCATTTTTATCTCTACCCAGGTACATGGCCGCACTGAAATACTTTAACCCCGGGACTGTTGTTGAATGGAGGCATGAGTGGAGTCCGGGAAGACCGGGATATATTTTGAACTATATGTTTTGGTCATTTAAACCAGAAATTGATGGTTTTGTGCATTGCCGTCCAGTAATTTCCATAGACGGTACTCATGTCTATGGAAAGTATGATATTAAGCTTTTGATCGCAGTTGCAGTAAATGCCAACTGACAAATATTTTCAATAGCTTTTGCCATTTGTGCCAATGAAAGCGAAGAGATGTGGACGCTTTTTTTGAACCACTTGAAGTCGCACGTTGTCAAAAAGCGTTCAGGTATTTGTTTAATATCTGATTGGCATGGTGGTATTTTAAGTTATGTACGACATTTGCCTGAATGGCAGGAACCCTATGCATACCATCGTTACTGTGTGAGGCGCCTGAAGCCAATTTCCAGAAGAAATATCACGACAAGACCTTGCATGATTTAATGTGGATGGCAGCAACTGAGCACCAGCAGTGCAAATTCATGAGGCGCATGGAAGCGATTCGGCAGTTAGATCCACGAGCCTATACTTGGCTGATGGGACATGAGCTTCACAAGTGGACATTGCATGTTGATGGTGGCAGACGATGGGGAGCCCTGACTACAAATGTATCGGAGTCATTCAACGGCTTATTGAAGTCTACACGTGGATTGCCTGTCACTGCCATGATTCGGATGACATTCAAACAGATTGCGGAGAGGTTTGTTGAAAGGCATAGAACTGCATCGGAATTGATGGACAGGGGTGTTCAATTTATGCCAATACCGATGAGAAGAATTGAGAAATACAGGAGGTGAGCATATTGGCATTCATATTTACAGTACGATCATGACCGGGGTATTTTTGATGTTCGCACCACTATCCGCGGACATCGAGGGAATAATCTACACACCGTGAATGAAGCCAGCTGGTTGTGTTCATGTGGGAAATAGACCATCTACCACATGCCGTGCGCACATACCATGAAGTGCTTTCAACAAGTTAGTTTAGGGGCAACCAACTATGTTGATAGGAAATACAGTGTTGCTGCATACGTAAACACATATAGTGGGCAATTGCAGTCATTGGGTACTGAGTATTATTGGCCGCCGGAACCATTTAAAATACCGTGTAACAAGGACTATTTGCGCAATCTGCAAGTGCAAAAGAGACCGCGTATACAGAACCAAATGGATGTTGGTGACACCGTTTATGCACATAAATGTGGCATATATTCGCAAACATGACACGACCGTTGTAAATATCCTTCAGCTGGTGTGGGTGGCGGTGGTAATCCAGCTCCTGGAGCAAGTTCGTCGAATGTACCCAACTATCAAGGATACACCTAGTGTTTTGTTTTCGTAATGTTTTTTGTAATAAGTGTCTGTACTTGCTTATGTTGTAATATTTATTAAATAAAATTTTGTTCCACAGTCTTGTTACATCTTATTTTTTAACATGACCTTTTGAATTGGGATGATGATATGGTAGTTCCAACATTCAACTTATTGGTGTTATTAAAGAAGACTAATTTGAAGATTGAATTTTCATAACATAATATTCGAAGAGATAAAAGCACAACAACCATAACTAAAGCAACATACATGAAAATAAAAGATGATAAAGGATAAATCAAGACATTGCTGTTTTGTTTCAGAAAAATTAAATATGTATAGCGCAGTACAATACTACATTTTGTGTGTTGTCTTGTCGGTCTGAAAAGCTGACCGACTGGGCAAAAACTGTTTCGTTTCTGAAAAATTGAATATGTATAGTGCGGTACAATACTACATTTTGTGTGTTGTCTTATCGGTCTGAAAAGCTGACCGACTGCACAAAAGTTGTTTCATTCAAAAAAATTGAATATGGATATCGCGATATAATACTACATTTTGTGTGTTGTCTTGACGGTCTGAAAAGCGGAACCGACTGCGCAAAAGCTATTTCTTTTCAGAAAAATTGAGTATGTATAGCGCGATATAATACTACGTTTTGTGTGTTGTCTTGTCGGTCTGAAAAGCTGAACCGACTACGCAAAAGCTGTTTCGTTTCAGAAAAATTGAATATGTATAGCGCAGTATAATAGTACGTTTTGTGTGTTATCTTGTATATAAATAACGGGCGCATTCTAGTTATTTTCTGTGCTTATTATTAACCAATAGCAAATATTTCCATAAAAGCAAGGTTTTTCTTTAAGCTTTAACAAATGTCTGAACCCCTTTATATCCCAAGGTGCGAGTGCGGCAAAAAATTACATGATGCACGACTGTTGGGAAGAAGCTGGACGCCGCTACTGGGCGTGTATGAGCAAGTTTTATAGGGTTTCCGACAAATCTGTTTGCAATTTTGAGGTATGGATTAATGAACCCTGTCAGCAGAAACACTATAAAGAAAAATTTCAGCATATTCATTGTTTGTGTTTGAAGCAGTGGGAATATGAACGACAATACAAACGAGAAGTTGCGGAGTTGAAGGAGAAACTCAAGGAGGTGGAAGAAGAAAAAAATAAGCTGGAAGACAAATTTAAGTGGTTGGAGCAGAGAATACTAGGCGGTCGTGACTAAACAATGACATGTACGTGTTGAGCGTAGTATTGTATCTTTATGTTTCCCATGTCATGTGTTTTTATTAGTTGTACTGAATTTAAGTTATGTTAGGTTTGCTATGTTTGTGTTTGTGTTGTAGTGTTAAAATAAAATTGTTGTTCAAATTGTGTTAAAATAAAATTCTTGTTATTATTTACATAATGTATTATTTACATAAAATACAAAAAAAAAATCAATGTGTCCTACAGCCTGTGTGCTTCAATGCAGCCGCTGGCCTGAGGCGCATCCTCTTTCGCCCGGGTACACTATCAGGATCATCTTCATCACGTCGTGTCTTTATATGAGGATGCGCTGCAACATGATCGTCAGTACGGCTGGCAGCATTGGTAGAAGGGGTTTTTTGTTCGTCAGCAACCTACAAAAATTAGTAAGCTTAGTATATGAAAATGTATATTAGTAATGTACGTGTTAAGTCAAAAATATTTTCTTACCATGGTCTCGTCGGGCTCCTGAATATAAGCATCTGTGGTGTCCTCATCATCGCATTAAGTGGACTCCGTGATGGGCTGGGATGAAGCCTTAATAAGAAAATAAAAAATTAATTTATGGCAAATCATTGATAAAAAATAACAAATTGAAATTTAATAGTAATACAAACATACCCGCGTTTGTGATAGATCCGTCGCACCCGACGACGATGAGCGAAAACTCAACCTGCGCCCACCATCCACGTCTCGGGTTGGCCGATCCTCAGCTGCAGTCGATGGGCCTGAAAAGAACTACTCTATATCTATGGTGAAGCTCGTGCCCGTAATCAACAATGGATCTGACGGGGCCACCTGCGATGCTGGCAGCTCCAGCTGAAGGCTGTACGATGGCATGCTGCTGGAAGGCTCGTCTTGGTGAGGGATGTAACCCGACTAATCATCTCCAAGATCCTCATCAGGTGCCTCAACTCCCCATTGCTGGAGACCACCTCCTCCTCGTCCCCCACAACCCCGTGGGGCAGCCTTGGCTCGTGCCTGTCCCCTCGGGCGTGCGACGGGCCTACCTCGATAATGGTGCTCTAGTGCCACATAATCAGCAGCGTGATCTAACCCCTCGCCCTCTCTGGCTAGCTACAGTGTCCGGAGAGGTAGCTCTATCACCTGCCGGCCATACTCAGTGACTGCAGGATTGTCGGCATGCTGCTACATCTGCAGTCCCAAATGGTAGAATAAATGATGACCAATAGCATGCACAACATTTAAAATATTAATTATAGAATGCTATATCACAGTTATAAGTATGGGTTCCAAAAAAACATACCAGTGCCTCGTGCCTCCCGGCGTATGGTCTGTACCGACCACCAGCTTGATGAACGGGGTTCCCGATCATCAGTCCGGTAATGCGGTGGTACCGGGACGTATACATCTGAATAGTCGCCGCCTGGATCTATGAAGGTAGGGTCAGAATCAGGTCCTCTCATTGGTCCCAAGTATGGACCTGCGCCTCTAGCCATGCTACAAATGCGTCGTCCACCCTCGAACGATCATCCCGCTGATAATGTAAAGCCTCTCATGCAGGTCCCCTCGGTACAGTCTGCGGACGGCCAAACTGGCGAAGTACCCGCTCTGTAGTATGATTCTCCATAACATCAAGGCACATCAGCGAGACAGAAGTGCTCCAAATTAGTCGGCCAGCCAAACAATAATCGGGCAGGCCAGCTATCAAGTCGTCGCTGTATGACGTCCAGATGAACTGTCAAATAATAACATAAAAGTGAGTATGCGCAACACAAGTGACTTTATAACAAGTAAGTTTAGGTACATATTTACCTGTGCAGCCTCCAGCATATCCAACACATCCCTGACAAGGGGGAGATTATGATGAGCATCAATGGCTCGGTAATTTCCACACCAGAGAACTCACCTCCTAGCTAAAGGGAGAAACGGAGCTGCTACATCCGGAGGTAATGGTGGTAGAGGTGGTTGCAATGGCAGGAATCGCTCCTACGCCCAAACCTAACATACAAGGTTGACGTAAAGTTTAAGAGTCATTTTGACTATATAGAATTAGAAGTAATCAACAGAGTATTCAAATATGTTATCACATGTAGAAGCGGTAGAAAACCACATACGTCGCTTTAGGTGCCCATGCTTGCCCAGCACATACTCCTGTATATGTAAGCGAGAACAGCAACACCCCAGCTATACTGGAGTAACTCATCTAGCTGCTGAAGATGATGTAGAAATCGCATACTCACTAGATTTCCCAAAGTGTTCGGGAACAAGACACCCCCAAAAAGAAGGAGCAGCGCAAACCTCGTGTATCAGTGAATATGTAGATTATCTGTATCGCCGGTGATGTCGGGGTGAAATACCTCCAAATGTTGTCTAATAGCTGTCACAGAAATGCGACTGCCCCCTGAAGATGCAGCCTCACCTTGTGACCTAAAACCAGTGAATTGTTGTAGCAAGTCCAAATACTGGGCACGCGACATAGATCTCATATACTGAAGCAGTGCAATGGCCAGTCCATCAGCAGGTAGCCCATATAAAACCTAAATATCCTGAAGCGTGATGGTGACCTCGCCAATGGGCAGGTGGAAAGTGTGCGTCTCCGCTCTCCACCGCTCTATCAAGGTCGTGATCAGAGACCAGTCGAGCTGCAGCCGCCCAATCTGAAAAAATCCTATAGAAGCCCGTATCACGTAGGCGCTGGACTACACGGGGATGGAAATCCCTGCCCCTCATAAAGTCCCACACATCGTCGACTCTCCTGGTGCGGAGAGTCTGCTCCACTAGCTCTCCCGCCCATACGTAGGCGGACCTATGATCACCATGTAACACTAATATCTCATTCGAGAAAGGTTTAGGATGCACAGGCGGCACGTTCATATCGTCTACTGTAAATTAAACAATATTAATTGTGTGTTTGTGTTATAATAGTTAATATTTAATTATTTAATTGGACAGAGTATATATCTATGGGTTTCAGGCTCGATATTTGAGGCCCAGTAGCACCAAGCTATCCTGAATTCTTATGTGTGTCAATTTCAATATTTTTCATAACTTTATTTGTGTTATAATAATTAATATTTAATTATTTAATTGGACAGAGTATATATCTATGGTTTCCAGGCTCGATATTTGAGGCCCAATAGCACTAAGCTATCCTGAATTCTTATATGTGTCAATTTCAATATTTTTAGAATTTTGTTAATTTTATAAATTAAATAATTAATTTTTAATTGGACAACATATATATATATATATATATATATATATATATATATATATATGAGTTCCACGCTTGATATTTGAGGCCGAGTTGCCCTAAGCTTTCCTTAATTTTTATGTGTGTCAATTTCAATATTTTTCATAATTTTGTTTGTGTTATAATAATTAATATTTAATTATTTAATTGGACAAAGTATATATCTATGGGTTCCAGACTCGATATTTGAGGCCTAGTAGCACCAAGCTATCCTGAATTCTTATGTGTGTCAATTTTAATATTTTAAGAATTTTGTTAGTTTTATAAATTAAATAATTAATTTTTAATTGGACAACATATATATCTATGAGTTCCACGCTCGATATTTGAGGCCGAGTAGCCCCGGGCTTTCTTTAATTCTTATGTGTGTCAATTTCAATATTTTTCATAATTCTGTGTGTTTATTTTATAAATTAAATAATTAATTTTTGTAAAGTGTAATTGGACAGAGTTTGTAGTTAATAGATACTTAAACTATAGAGATTCTACGCTAAAAAACTCTATATTTTACTACGCTAAAAGCTCTATATTTTACTACGCTACAAGGCTCTATATTTTATTACGCTATAAGGGCACTAGTCTTTAAGCAAACAAATAATCTAAACTAAATAAAAACAACAAACATATTTTAATAACATAACATTCACGAAATTACATTTAAAACAGTAAAAGAAATTTATGAACATTTTTATTAACAATAAAAGTTATTTCTCAACTTTTAACTATTTTTTTAAATACCAATAACTTAATCCGGATAAAAATAACATACTAATTTAATCGCAAACAAAATACAAAACAACATGGAAACACATTCAAGACAACTAATATGCATTATTATACGAGTTTCGGCATAAACTAAATTGGAATACCTCTATTTATGTTTTTAGAAAAGTCGGAGAATTGAAATTTTGAGCCCGAAACGAGGAAACCACAACAATAAGGCTTGGGTTGTATGCGGGACCTACAATCTTAACTTTTTGTGTGACGGGTGGGGTCCGCTCGAATTTTTTTTGGAGAAAAGGGGGGAGGGGCTGTTTTTTGTTTTTAAAATTGGAGGCCTTTCTGTTTCTGTCGTGGAGAAGAAGGAGAGCCTTTTATTTTAACAGATAAAACGTGTATTATACCGCGCTATATGTAAAATGTGGTATCATACCGCGCTTTATTTTAATGGTTCCGTTAAAGTAAAGCGCGGTATAATATAACATTTTATATAGAAAAATAATTTTTTTACACTATAGAAACGTGTTTTGAGGCCGAAATATTGGCATTTAGGTTTGGCACTCCTTATTTGAATGGACTATCCTGCTATGCAGCTGCCTTGCAACAACGCCACCTGCTTTTGTCACTTTATTGAGATATGGAATGAACAAGACAAAAAGGTTTATTTTAAAATCAAGAAATCCCACAAGTCAACTTTACCTTTTGCTTTTGTACGCTTTAGTTTAAAAATAGAAATGAGGGATTCAACACTGTTTTTGGAATTTGATATGTTTAACCTTTTCAATTCTCTGTGGAAGTTTTTGGAGTCATGCCCTAGCAAAGTTTACTTTGCCTCGAGTAAGAGTAGTGTTTGTCCTTTCTATTTTGAGTCCCCACTTAAATATTGCGATCCAACTTACTTTATTTCAATACATGGTAACTTTTTCCCGAAAGCTCTTAGCCTTTTAGATTCTAACTTTCTTGGTGCATGTTGCGAATGTGATCACAATTGTGTCTTGAGAATCATTTGATTCAACTAATGATAAGATTTACTTACAGAAATAATTTGCATAACTAATTTGTTTCTTATATTTCTGAGTTTTGAACCTTGTTTGATTACCTTTTTGTTTTCTTCTATATGTGGTTAATTCAACCCAAAAAAGGCAGCTCAGTGCATAGAGTGTTCCACGTTCACGTAGGGTTCGAGTAAGGACCGCACCTAAGGGATATGATGTAGACAGTCTACCCTAATGCAAACATTAATGACTATTTTCACGACTCGAACTTATTACCTATAGATCACACAAAATAATTTTACCGTTACTCTAAGGTTCATCATTTGTTAATTCAATGAGGTGATGTCTTTCCAACTTGATTAGGGGACTTCAGTCTTCAGATTTTCCAGCGATGCATAATAAGATTCCTAAAGATAAAATGTTACAATCTGTGGAGGCTTATTACATTAGTGATTCCACTTATGTCTTGTCAAATGCTCCTATCAAGTTGTTGAATGTGCTATATTTTACTTCATTTTGCCCTCCCCTGTTCCCTACCCACTGTTATAACGGGAAAGTTTTGTGAGTTTACGATTATAATAAGAAAATTCAGTTACTTTAATTTAATGTAATATAAACAATTTTAATTATTAGAGTGAGCAGAAATGCAGAATAATATGTTTGGTTAAGTTTTCAAAATATGCTTATTTTCGACAAAATACTTTTGGATAGTCGTAGTTTGTGTTTGGTTAAATAATTTTGTATACGGGTAAAACCGGGGTAACCTGCACCCCAATTTTTCGGTGGGTTAAACGAAGCAAAGGCATAATTATACGGGGTCGGAATAGAAGCCGGAACGTTTTGTACTAAGGCCCAAACGGAGTGTTCGCCACTGGGCTTGATGACACGGTACTTCCCCAATCCCAGAACGAGCTCCGCGACCTCGGAAAGCACGACAACAGTTATGCACGACCAACAGAGGACTGAGATATCCGCACCCCACCGGATATTACGGCGCGGATCTCGCTCGACATCGACAACAAATCAGTAATTGACTTAGAGGAGGAATTTTACCCTTTTTTAGAATTGTACAAGGGGTAAACCTCCCCCACTATATAAAGGGAAAGTTTTATATTAATAAACACATTGTAACATGCATATCAAGGCAATACAAACTTTCTTTCTTTGCTTCTAAGTTATTCAAAAGTTCTTATTTTGCTCATAGCTCCTCATAATCGAGGGTCTGGTCGAAGGCGAAACTATTATTAAGCCTAAATTCGAGCACGGACTTAATGTCACAACTGGTTTGGTTATTTATCTTATCTTTATTTTGCTTATTTGATATTCTTGATCATTTCTGTTGAATTAATCCGCATATCCTTAAAATCGCGTAAAAATTTAATTGTTATCCATTTTTAAGGGTAAACAGTTTGGCGCCCCCACCATGGGGCTAAGAATAATAATGGTGGTTTGATACAAATTTCTATAACACACTTTATTTTACGCTTGCTCTTTAAGGTTTCACTTTCAGGACATCTTAACAATGTCAAACTCTCAGTATGCTCACTTGAACGTTGATGTTGAGTCTAGCCATCATGAAGAAAACAATAAGATGGTGCCTAACAAAGAGGTGCCCCTGCTGATCCTAACGGAGTGCCGGTTGCAGACCCAGTCAATGCTAATTCGCATATGGCCATCGACGCCAACCTGTCTGCTGACCTTGAGAACAACATTCGTGGATGAGCCCGATCAATGGCTCACGGAGCACCTGAAGGCGAAGGCGACGGGGTCAGTCTACAGGTGATCTTCGAAAGGTTATAGGTCCAATAGGCGGTGATAGCACAACTACAAAATTAAAGTCGTCCCCCAGCAGGGTTGAACCCGAACCATCACAGGAAAACACCCAAAGAAATGAGCAGATCACTGAAAGACCGGGTGAAATAGAGATTGGTGTCAACCCCAAATTAATGAAAATACTTGAATCACTAACAAAATGGGCGGAGTCAGGTGAAAAGAAAATTGAGGCAAAACAAAAATTGGAGTACCCGGCAGTAACTTGGGCTGACGTCCACAACAGGTACAGTCAAAAATCAGAGTCGAGGACGATCAACTCGGGGCCCTTTCTGCATCTGTTTATCCCATCAGAACCGAAGACAGGTCTAAGAGAGTCGTCGATCATGAATCGAGACCGATCTGATACCGGTATCAGCCGTATAGCGGAGATCGAAGGGGTAAAGGATCTAGGTGTCACCTTACAAGGAACGAAAAGAGGAGCGATCGAGACCACAGTAGCTGGGGTCTGATGAGCGAAAATGGTTTCGATAGGCCACTCAAGGCCAGGGAGGCACCAATATTATCTGAATATAACTTCAACATTGATGTTGTCAGCATAGTATCAGCCATCGGGCGCATCAAGGAGACCAAGTGGCCTCGACCACTGTAGTCTGATCCTATCCAGGGAGATCCCAACTTGATGTGTAATTATCATGGAAGTCATGGCCACAGGACTGAGGATTGTCGGTAATTGAGAGAAGAAGTTGGCCGGTTATTTAATAACAGACACCTACAAGAATTTCTGAGTGATTGAGCCAAAAACCACTTCAGAAACAAGGACATAAATAGACTAAACAAGAGGAACCTCAACACGTCATCAAAATGATCATTGGAGGGTTAAGGTCCCTCAAGGGCCGATGACAGAATGCACTAAAATGTCGATCACAAGGGAGAAACACACCCGAGATTATATCCCGGAGGGAACCATTTCGTTCAGCGACGAGGATGCCGAGGGAATCGTACAACCTCATAATGATGCACTAGTAATTTTTGTACTTATCAATAAATCTCGAGTTAAACGTATGTTGATTGATCTAGGTAGCTCGGCCAACATCATCAGATCGAGGGTTGTAGAGCAGTTATGGTTACAAGATCAAATAGTGCTAGTAGTCCGGGTGTTGAACAGATTTAACATGGCATGCGAAACTAATAAAGGGGAGATAACCCTACCCGTGAACACTGCCGGGACCATCCAGGAAACAAAGTTCTATGTGATCGAAGGGGATATGAGATATAACGCTCTATTTAGAAGGCCATGGGTTCATAACATGAGGGCAGTGCCTTCGACCTTACACCAGGTGTTAAAGTTACCTACTCCGGGAGGAATCAAGATAGTGTATGGAAAGCAGCTAGTTGCAAAGGAGATGTTTGCAGTAGATGAAGTACTCCCAACACCCGCCATCCCGACATTAACGAACACAAAGCCAACCAGGAAGGCCGAAGTCAAATAGAAACCACCGTTGTCGGTCTCGATCAGACCAAAGGAACGAGGATTTGACGAGGAGGATGATTACATAATTTTGGTATTATTCATAGCTCCTGATGATATCGACGCCACCAAATCAACGGTCGAGGAGCTGGAGCAAGTCATATTGACTGAATACCTACCAAATCAAAAGGTATACCTGGGTATAGGGTTAACCCCTAAGCTCAGGAAAGAACTCATTAATTTCCTTAAAACCAACATATCTTGTTTCGCTGGGTCCCATCTTGATTGGCAGGGATCCCCCGGGAGATAACCACTCATAAGTTGAGTTTGGACCCAAAGTTCCACCGATTAAACAGAAGAGGAGACCTCAATCTGAGGATAAGCATGTATTCATCAAAGACGAGGTATCTAAAATCCTTAAAATAGGATCCATCCGGGAAGTTGGATACCTGATATGGTTAGATAACGTAGTAGTAGTTCCTAAAAAAGGAAATAAGATAAGGATGTGTGTAGATTACAAAGACTTGAACAAGGCATGCCTTAAGGATTCCTTTCCTTTACCTAACATCGATCGTACGATCGACGCAATGTCTGGGCACGAGATACTCAGGTTTCTCGATGCCTATTCCGGGTACAACCAAATTCAGATGGACCTGGGTGATCAAGAAAAAACTTCCTTTATCACTAAATTCAGTACCTATTGTTATAACGTAATGCCATTTAAATTAAAGGACGCCAGTTCCACTTATCACCAACTAGTAAATCAGATGTTTGAAGAATAGTTAGGAAAATTAATGAAAGCTTATACTGGCGACATGATAGTTAAGTCCCTGCGAGCAAAGGACTATCTGAAACATTTGAAGCAAAACCTTTGACATTTTGAAGAAATACAATAAGAAGCTGAACCTGGAGAAGTGCATTTTCGGTGTCGGATCGGAAAAGTTCCTCATGTTCATGGTATCCAATCGGGGAATAGAGATTAATCCTAACAAAATCAAAACCATAGAAGACATCACCGTGGTGGATAATGTCAAGGACATTAGGAGGTTGACCGGGCATATAGCCGCCCTGGGTTGGTTTATATCATGGTCTTCAGACAAAAGCCATTGGTTCTTCTCACTATTGAAGAAGAAGAAGAATTTTTCTTGGACCTCGGAGTACCAACAAGCTTTGGAAGAACTCAAACGGTACCTTTCAAGTCTGCCCCTGCTCCACACTCCGTAGGCGGATGAACAATTGTACCTTTACTTGGCCGTATCCGAGGTGGCGGTAAGTGGAGTCCTAGTCCGGAAAAAGGAAGGTACGCGATTTCTTATTTACGATGTTAGCAGAACTCTAGGAGAGGCCGAAACAAGGTATCCTCACCTGGAGAATTGGTGCTCGCTTTGGTAAGTGCCTACAAAAGTTAAAACTATACTTTCTATGCTACCCCATATGTGTTGTAATCTCTTACCCACTAAGGAACATCATGCAAAAATCCGAGCTCTTGGGTCGGTTGGCCAAATGGTCAGTCAAAATTAGCGGGTAAAATATCAAGTATCGACCCCCGAACCGCCATCAAATTGTGAATTTTGGCAGATTTCGTGGCCGACTTTACACCGGCCTTAATATTCAAAGTCAAAAGGGAAATACTATTAACCACAGGGACTACCTTGAGAGTTTTGACCCTCTTCACGGATGGTGCTTCAAACGCAAAAGGGTTGGGCTCGACATCGTGTGGAAGCCACCTACAGGCAACATAGTTAGGCAGTCTCTTAGAACTATAAAATTGACTAACAATGAGGCCGAGTATGAGGCCATAATTGCATGTCTCGAATTGGCTAAAAGCCTTGTGCCAAGGTGATTGAAGCTAAATACGATTCCCTCCTCGTGGTCAATCAAGTCAATGGGATGTTCAAAGTAAAAGAAGAGCGGATGCGAAGGTATTTGGAAAAGTTATAGGTAATGCCACATCAATTCAAAGAATGGACCCTACAACATGTTCCCCGAGATTAGAATAGCGAGGTCGATGCTCTGGCGAACTTGGGGTCCTCGGTTGATAATGATAAGTGCAGCTCAGGGACAGCAGTACAACTCATGAAGTCGGTGATAGAAGAAGATCATGCCAAAGTAAATTCCATGAGTTCAACTTGGGATTAGAGAAATAAATACATAGATTACTTGAAAACAGGAAAGTTACCCTCGGACCTAAAAAAATTGAGGGCTCTGCGCATGAAGGCTGCCAAGTTTATCTTGGTAAGGGATTTTGTCCCAAAGAACATTTGACGGCCCGCTTTCCATATGCTTGGGGCCGAAAGATACCGAATATGCCTTGAGAGAAGTTCACGAAGGCACTTGTAGAAACCCTTCGGGGGCGTAATCTTCGGTTCAAAAATTAATCAGGGCCAGCTATTACTGGACCGAAATGGATAAAGATGTGAAGGACTTTGTACGAAGATGCGACACTTACCAGAGACACGCACCGTTAATCCACCAAAATAGTCCACTTTAGCCATGATACAAGCTTTTACATGCTTTCGATCATGTAGTTTACACACAGAAATGAAAGGAAGTTTCCCCTTGCTATTACACATTTTTGCCTCTTAAATTCTAGATCCTAAGAGCCCATGGACTACACCTATTCAGGGACTATCGAGCCCAAGGGCTACCCAAATTCGAGGACTATCGAGCCCAAGGGCTACCCCTTACTCGGGGTCTGTCTTCCAAAAAAGGTTCGGGCAACTGGGGCTACCAAACCCGGAGGCACCATACCTATTAGGCAATGCCTAAATACAAAAGGCTACAACCACCCTAAAGAACGGTTCGGAAACATCTGAAGCTCGTAATCAGAAATTAAGGCCTTTATAAAAATTCAAAACTTGCTAAAAGATTACCCTCGGCAAAAGCATCGTATAAAATCACATAAGCATCTCAAAAAAACTTCGGTCATGCCGAGTTTTCTTAGACTCGAGCAAACAAAGTTGCACCAAAGTTAGGCTCTGTTCGGACCTCTGAAAATCGGACGCCCTATAACTACATTTGATTATATTCTAAGGAATTAGAAACATTGCAAGAATAAAAATTATGAAGAGATGCTCAAAAAGTAAAGACTCGAAATTGCAAAAAGGGAAATTTTTATATATATTCGGGAATATACTTACAAAGGCCCAATAAAAATGGCCTCAAAATAAATAAAAACATACATAAGACAAAAAATAAAAAAGTACTAAAGCATCTATGCCTAATCTTTACCAGGGCCCGACTCGTCGCCAGAGCCATCAGAACCCTCAGAGCCTTCAGCACCTTTAGTCTCATAAAGCTTCTTCGCCTCGGCCTCAGATTTATTGGCTTCCTCGATTTCAGCCGACAAGTCAAAACCTCGGGCGTGGATTTCCTCGAGGGTCTCTATTCATGATAGCTGATCACTAAGGATTTTAACTACTTATTTGCACTCTTTTCTTTCGTTTTAGCTCAAAATTGTGTAAAGGTATTCCCAAAAACTAATGAAATGTGCTTTCTTGCAGAAATATTGGGAAATGAGCCAAAGAAATAAAAATCAACTCAAAAGGAATAAAATTGGACAAGGACCAAAACAAAACAAAAATGACCAAAGTGCGAACCGCACAATACTGTGTGCGGTCGTAAAACTCTGAAGAGCCATAGATAGAATCCTTTCACAAAGTGTAGACTGCACCATTTTGGTGCGGCTGCAGAAGACAAGATTCAGAGAGTTGTGTTTTTGGGGGGCCTGAAGATGTGCAGACTGCACTAATATTGCGCTGCTGCAGAATGCAAAAGTGCGGTTGCACTCATAAATGTGCAATCCATAGAAAGTGCCAAGTTCTAACCCAAGATCAAGAGTTCGGCCGCACTCAGAATTATGCGGTCCATACAATCAAAGGAAGTGCGACCGCACCCCAGATTTATGCGGCCACAGAAGGCCACCCTGTCAAGTTAGCTTCAAAGTGCGGGCCGCACAAACAACCTTTGCAGGGGAAATTTTGTCCTATAATTTTAGCTGGGTATAAATAGATCTTTTTGTCATTTTTAGGTAAAGTTTGGTGCACCTGAGAATAGATAGTCGTTTTTCTTTACTGTATTTGGCAAGTTTGTAATAGTTTAACATTTTAACATTAGAATTTTCTTCCTTTAATCATCTATTATGAATTTTATCTTAGTTTCTTCATTAATTTCTTTATTTTCCATGTGTAGCTAAACCTTAGCTAGGGTTTTGACCCATCCCTAGTGTGGGTACTTAATGGATTTAGGGCTTATTTATGATTGGGTATATGATATTCAGCCTGGTTCTTTTTTGAATTTGAGAATTGATAGTTGCAAACATTGATTCATGCCTAATTGACTTAGTCTCTACTTGAGAAAGAGAGACTAAGTCTAGGAAAACTTAGCAACAAGAAATTGGGTTTAACTCAAGAAATTAATAGCCCCAATTAAAAGGTTCAATCTAGAGATAGTAAGACCTGACTTGAGCATCTAACACTTGTTTCATGAAATACCCATTTGGACTTGAGAAAGCCAAATTGGGCAAAATCACTCAAACTACCGAGAGGTATAGAGTGAGTAATCGCATGTGATTGCTATATTATATCTCGATCAACCAAACATGCCCTAAAGCTCTCAATCCGTTAGGTAACCATCTAGGAGGAAGTTACAACCCTAGATCTTTTATAACTGAAAAACAACATTACTAAAAACATTGTCTTTTAGCTTTTTAATTACAAACATTAGAATACAAATTAGAAGTAGAAAAGAAACAACTGAATATGTGGAAGTGCAATCTTGGGCACGTCATACACTAGACTAGGTATATACCTAATCCCACATAAATCTCTCTATAGAATCGACCTCGACTTGCGTTGGGTATTTATAATTGCGTTGACCGCCTCACAATTCCAATTAATGGTGTGAGTTTGGGCGACATCAAATTTTTTGCGCCGTTGCCGAGGAGCTAAAAACAGATTTATCTATTTATTTGGTTTTGCGTGTGATTTGTATTCTTTTCCTTCTGGTTACTAATTTTTCGTGAAACAATTATAGGTGATACAATGGCTCTCAACAACAATGATCCTCTTGGAAACGTGTCATTGGGGGATGACGGGGATGATGACCAAGTCAATGAGGTTCCTCTTTAACCTCAAGGAAATAGATGAGGCCGCCTGCCTCAAGACAACGTTCCCACTCCTCTCTCACCTCCTCCAAGAGCGGCGGCACACTGGGTGTTGCCGAATGAAGGATACACAAATGCCATATTCTCGTCCTGCAATAGGGCGGGAAACTTTCAAATCACAAATGTCATGCTTAAACTATTGGAACAAAATGCATACAAGCACTTGAAAGGGTTTGTTGGCACTTTCTGGGGGAGCAAACAAACCAACATCTCTGAGGATGCTTTGCAATTGAGGCTATTCCCTTTCTCTATACGGGGGAAGGCCTTGGATTGGTTGGAAAGGTTGCCAAATCATTCAATCCAAACATGGGATGAATTGGTCGAGAAATTTATTTCCAAGTTCTTTTTGCCCGGCCATATGGCAACTCTTAGGGATGACATTCTAGATTTCAAACAAGAACTCAATGAGCCTTTACATGAGATATGAAAAAGGTATTGTACTATGTTGAAAGAGTGCCTGAAAAATGACATGACGGAGGCTATGATTCAACAAACGTTTTATAAGGGGATCAATATTTCTAATCAATGCATGGTCAACCAACTTGTCGGTGGAAATTTTATGACAACGCCGTATGTAGAAGCTTGTGAGATTCTTGATGAGGTGGAGGATACTTCATCAGCGTGGCAAAGTAGGGCAAACGTTTCTCAAAGCGATCCAAATGTGATTCACTTGAATAAGGAATTAAATGATCATGGGTAAGCAATTGCTAAGTTGAACACCATAATGAATCAACTAGACAAAGCTCAACTTCAACAAGTGCAAGGTCTCAAGCAAGTAAATGCAATAGAAAGAGTTAGTATGATGGTAAACAAGAGAAGGCAAAAGGGTCCTCACGTGCAACACCGGGTTGACAATTATGAGCAAAATGATAGAGGATTTGATCAAGATGGACAATACAATGAGCAAGAAGAGGGAATAAAATATGTGAAAAACTTCCAAGGGCAAAGAAACAACAATCAAGGCCCAAGTCAACAACAATGGTGACTACAAGGAAATCAAGCAAATTGGAATTCAAGCAATCAAGGTGGTTGGAACAATCAAAACAACCAAGGGAATTGGAACAATCAAGGCAATCAAGGAAATTGGAATGGTCAAAATAACCAAGGCAATTGGAGTGGAAATAGTAAAGGCTATTGGGGAGATAACAACCAAGGAGGGTGGAACAACAACAACAACCAGGGATCGGATTTTCAAAGGCCCCCGATGTTTCAACAACCGAGCAACCCACCTCCTTATCCTTCTCAAGGTCCGAGCTCTTTCAACAATGAGATGAGATGAATCGAGAAAATGTTTAAACAAATGATGGAGAAGAATGCCGACTTGGATGCTCAAGTAGCCTCTCACAACACTTCTATTCACAATTTAAAAGTTCAATTGAGCCAAATCTCACAAGCGTTGAACACTCGTCCTAAGGGGGCACTACCAAGTGATACGGTGGTGAACTCGAAGGGTGGGAACAACACAGGACATGCCATGGTCGTGACTACAAGGAGTGGAAAAGGTGGGGTTGCAACCACCTCAAGCCAAAAGAAAATTATGGATGAGGAACAATTGATACAAGAAGATGAGATTCCAAGAAATTAAGTGCAACAAAATGATGAGGTGAGAATCGATATTGATGACAATGTGAGGAGACTTAAGAAGAAGTTAACCCGTCTAGGGAGCACATTGTTGACATACCGGAATCGGTAGTGCCAAAGGCTAAGACACCAATGCCAAGGCCTGCTCCTCCATATCCTCAAAGGATTGCCAAGCAAAATGGTGAGAACCAATACAAAAAGTTTATTAACATGATGAAAAGTTTGTCTATTAATGTACCATTGGTTGAGGCCTTGGAACAAATGCCGGGATATGCAAAGTTCATGAAAGATTTGGTCACCAAGAAGAGGTCGATGAATTGTGAAACTATAAAGATGACACATCAAGGGAGTGCAATTGTGTACTCAATGGATCCTAAATTGAAAGATCCGAGCGCTTTTACAATCCCATGTACAATTGGAAGTTCCAACTTTGCCAAAGCTTTATCTGATCTTGGGGCGAGTATCAACTTCTCGGTGTTCAAAACTTTGGGGATTGGGCAACCAATACCCACATCCATGAGGTTGAAAATGATGGATCATACAATGAAGAGACCTTTGGGTATTATTGATGATGTGTTGTTTCGTGTTGACAAGTTCGTCCTCCCCGTGGATTTTGTGATCCTTGATTATGAAGTGGACTATGAGGTGCCTATTATTTTGGGTAGACCTTTCCTTGCTACAGGGAAGGTTCTTGTTGATGTGGAAGCCGGCGAGCTCACTTTTCGGGCGGGTGATGAAAAGGTGGTCTTCCATGGGTGCAAATCCATAAGGCAACTAAATAGTAATAAAGTTTGTTCGTTTGTGGATTTGGTGATCGATGTGATAATTGATGATGCTAGTGCCAAAATGAATGTTGAGGATAATTTGGAAGTTGTCTTGCTCAACCTTGATAATGATGAGGAGAAATAAGGCTATGTAGAGTATGTGAATGCATTGCAAGGAATAGGGTCGTACACTTATGAGCCCCGCAAGTTATCCTTGGATCTTAAAAACTGGAAGACTCCTCAAACAAAGCCCTCAATCGAGGAGCCTCCCTCTTTTTAGTTAAAACCATTGCCTCCGCATCTCAGATGTGAGTTCCTTGGCCCTTCTTCTACTTTAGCGATTGTTCTTTCCTCTTGTTTGACTAACATGCAGGTAGAGTCCACATTGGAGGTGCTACAAAGGAGGAAGCAAGCAATTGGATGGACATTGGCAGATATCCGGGGCATAATCCTCGCCTTTTGCATGCACAAGATTATTTTGGAGGAGGGTGCCAAACCCTCTGTTGAACATCAAAGGAGACTAAATGAAGCAATGCAAGAGGTGGTCAAGAAGGAGATAATAAAGTGGTTGGATGCCGGGGTTGTTTACCCCATTTCCGATAGTTATGGACTTCTCTGGTGCAATGTGTCGCAAAGAAAGAGGGCATGGTTTTGGTTACCAATGACAAGAATGAGTTGATTCCTACAAGAACGGTGACCGGATGGTGTGTATATGGACTATCGCAAGCTCAACAAAGTTACAAGAAACGATCATTTTCCACTTCCCTCACTTGATCAAATGCTTGATAGGTTGGCCGGTCGTGCTTTCTATTGTTTCCTCAATGGGTATTCTGGCTACAATAAAATTCTCATTGCTCCGGAGGATCAAGAAAAGACCACTTTCACATGTCCCGATGGTACTTTCTCATTCTCATAGATGACATTTGGGTTATACAATGCACTGGTGTCTTTTCAACGGTGTATGATGGCTATCATCACCGATATGGTGGAGGATATTCTTGAGCTCTTCATGGATGATTTTTCTATGGTTGGGAATTATTTTGATGATTTCTTGAACTATTTGGATAAGGTCTTGGCAAAGTGTGAGGAAACGAACTTGGTGTTGAATTGGGAGAAATGTCACTTCATGGTTGAGGAAGGCATAGTCCTTGGCCACAAAATTTTAAAGCATGGTATTGAGTTTGACAAGGCAAAAATTTGAGGTGATCTCCAAACTCCCTCCCCCTACATCCGTGAAGGGGATGAGAACCTTCTTGGGTCATGCGGGGTTCTATCGCTAATTCATCAAGGATTTTTCCAAAGTGGTGAATCCCTTGTATAAGCTTTTGGAGAAGGATGCCAAGTTCCATTTCAACGAAGATCATATGAAGGCATTCGAATTTCTCAAGTTCAAGTTGACTACTACTCTTATTATCGCCGCACCAGATTAGAGCTTGCCGTTTGAGCACATATGTGACACAAAGATACATCGGTTGGAGCAGTACTGGGGCAATGTATCAACAAAATCTTCCATTCGGTCTACTATGCTAGTAAGACCATGAATGACGCCCAAGTCAATTACACAGGGACCGAAAAAGAGCTACTTGCTATTGCCTTCTCTATGGAGAAGTTTTGCCTGTACTTGATGGGTACAGAGGTGATTGTCCACACCAGTAATGCGCCGCTTTGATACTTAATGAGCAAGAAGGATTCTAAGGCAAGGATGATGTGGTGTGTGCTTCTATTGTAAGAGTTTGATATAGAGATTCAAGACCGCAAAGGTAGTGAAAATCAAGTGGTTGACCACTTGTATCAATTAGAGGAAGATGGGAGGCCACATGATGTCCTATAGATCAATGATTCCTTCCCCGATGAGAAGCTTCTAGCTATTTCAATGACCATGATGCCATGGTTCGCTGACTTAACAAATTATCTTATGAGTGGCATTATACCGAATGAGTGCTCTTCAAACCAAAGGAAGAAGCTCAAACGGGATTGCCTTAACTATTATTGGGATGAACCATATCATTTCCGGATATGTACCGATGGTGTAATCCGACGATGTGTGCCAGAGGAAGAAAAGTGGAAATTCTTGCGGTTTTCCACTCTTCACCATATGGTGGTCACCATGGTAGAGCTAGAACGGCAACAAAAGTGTTGAGTTGTGGATTTATTGGCCTACTCTCTACAAAGATGCTAGTGAGTTCGTCAAGCATTGAGATGAATGCCAAAGGGCCGGTGGAATCTCAAAGAAGAACAAAATGCCACTCACCACTATTTTGGAGATAGATATTTTCGATGTGTGGGGTACTGATTTCATGGGTCTGTTTGTTAGATCTTGTGGGAACACCTACATTCTAGTCGCGGTTGATTATGTGTCTAAGTGGGTCGAGGCATTCCTTTGCCCAACAACGAAGCTCGAAGTGTGGTGGCATTTTTGAAGAAAAACATCTTTACAAGATTCAGTACTCCTAGGGCCATTATTAGTGATGGGGGCTTTAGATACCTTACTCATAAAGTATGGTGTCACTCACAAAGTATCAACCCCCTACTATCCTCAAGCAAGCGGACAAGTTGAATTCTCCAACCGGGAGATCAAGAGTATTTTGTCAAAGACTGTGACTGCCAACCGAACGGATTGGTCAAGCAAACTTGATGATGCTCTTTGGGCTTATAGGATGGCCTACAAAACACCGATTGGGATGTCTCCATATCGATTGGTGTTTGGGAAGGCATGTCATCTTCCAGTGGAACTTGAGCATAAGGCCATGTGGGCTTTGAAGAAATTGAACCTTGAGTGGGATTTGCCGCAAACTTAAGGGTGACACAATTGAATGAGCTAGATGAATTCCGGTATCATACCTTCACAAGCTCCTCCCTATACAAGGAGAAGATAAAGTACCTCTATGACAAGTACATCCATAAGAAAGAGTTTAAAGAAGGTGATCTTGTATTATTGTTCTATTCCCGGTTACAGATGTTTCCGAGAAAGTTGAAGTCTAAATGGAGTGGCCCATCTGAAGTGGTGAATGTAACCCCCTTTGGTGCTTTGGATTTAAAAAATAAAAATGATGAGCTGTTTAGAGTCAACGGGCACCGGGTAAAACACTATCTTGGCAAGGTTGATGATTGCCACATTGTGGAGGTTCTTCATTTCAACTGAATTTTAATTTGCGTCATGTCGTGACATTAAATCAGGCGTTTCTTGGGAGGCAACCCATGTGTCTTTTTCTTTTTTCTTTTATTTTTCATAGGTAGGCTTTGTTTTGTGCTAACTAGTTTAAAAGTCTATGTAGGGAATGGTTGTGCATTACAAGGACTGTGCAAGAAAAATTGGCTAAGTGTTGAAAAAGTGTAGACCGCACATTAATTATGTGGGACCGCACAATCCTTAAGGCAGCAACAGAAATAACTCTGCGGCCGCACAAATCTATATGCGATCGCACAACTTGAAGACCAAAATTGCAAGTTCTCTGAAGCTGGTTTGTCAAATTTCCAAGCCAATCTACGGTCATACACAAAATTATGTGATCCGCACAAATTCTGCGGCCACAATCACTTTTGTGCGGACCACAGAGTTGCTTCCAGTTCCATATAAAGAGTGCGGACCACACTCAAAATTGTGCGGCCGCACTCAGCTTAATTTTTGGGCGACTTGGTCAACCTATAAATAGAATCTCAGTGCACTATTCACAACTTTACACACTTTGAGTTCTTGAACTCTATGCAAGCACAGTGCAGGTTTAATTAGTTCACAATTCTCAAGAATTTCATCTGTATAGATTCTTACTCGCATCCTTCATTACTGGTGTGTTCATTACATATTTAGATTTTTCAATTTCATTTAGTTTTTGTTCTTTTGTGTTAGGGTTATTTTTAGGCCTAAAATGTCAATAGTTAGTCGTGTGTTCTTAGAATCATGTGGGTAATATCATAGATGTTAATTGGGGCATGGGTAGATAGTTAATCATTTTTAATTGCAAATACCATGTCTAAATTGTGCAAAAAATTACAAGACACAGAATCAGTGCTGTGCAATTTCAAATTGTGCGGCCGCACACACTTTTGTGCGGTTCGCAGGTCTTAAAGTTAGTGTAAAAGTTTGCATAAAAAGTGCGTACCGCACTCAAAATTTTGCGGTCCGCAAAAAAATGTGTGAGACCGCACTATTGAAAGATCAGAGAACCAGTAGTCTGAACCTGCGATTGTGCGGCGACACTCGAAATTGTGCGGTCCTAACTTTAGGATGTGCGACCGCACTTCACAATTGTGCGGTCCGCCCAAGGCGGTCTACGGCCGCACTCAAAATTGTGTGGTTCGCCATTCCTCTTCTGAGTCTGTTTTGCTGCATATGTCATGCATGCATTTGTGTACATTGTGACCTTCAATTCTAACTGATTCCTATTGCTATGTATTTCATACAATGGTTGGATCATGTGGAAGAGGTGATACATCAAAAGAAGGGCTAAACCCTTTCGAGGCCGAGGCTGAGGTAAGCTCACACTCTCAATCCAAAGAGCTATAAACAAGAAGGCAACTGCCAACAGAGTTCTTGAACCCTCAGAATCCAGTGAGTATCTCCCGTCTAGGAAAGCTTCAGAGGGAAACTCTATGTAAGCACAACCCGATGCCTAATCTCAACCCAAGCAATTTCCGGGTAGACTCCAATTAAGAGATGAATCCTCCTCCGCTGCTAGTTCTTCTGAGGGTTTAGATACCGGCAACCAGGGTTTAGAGCCTCCTCTACACACACTCCTCCTTCACCAATTGATTTAGATGATGGTGATGATGTCCCGGATGATGGTGGAGGAGGTGACACTAGAGTGGGCAGCCTTGAGAGGTCGAAGAAGAAGTATATATGGGAGGATCAGTTTGTGAGTTTGACAGCCTTCACACAGTTCAGAGAGTGGTGGTCTCAGAGATCGCTCACACTTGAGCGACAATTCTTAATTAAGGATTTGGATATTCATAACCCAAATGTCCTTAGACAGTTTCGGGAGCGAGAGGGGTGGAAGTGGTTCACCTAAAGTGTCATTGATGCAAATGAGCACTTGGTTAATGAATTTTATGCCAATATGGCTCAGATAAAGAAGGGTACCAAGATAACAAAGGTGAGAAACCTGAAAGTCAAATTTGACTCCTACTGTTTGAACACTTACATAGGCTTTGAAGAAGTAGAGGCAGTCCAGTATTTGGAAAAGCTTGCTATGGGTGATGCAGCTCGCCCGTGGCAAGCTGAGATGTTAGCTGCTTAAGGGCCACCACCACCGTGGATCACAATAGGGGTTCCTATCGTGTTTGAATGAGAACAATCTCCCACTTCCCCGAGCAGTTTTGGTGGCTTCTATTATGGCTGGGTACCCAATCAATGTGGGTGCCAACATGTCAACCAATATCACATTAGCTATCCAAAAAGGTGAAAGATTCTACCCTTAACCAAATACCCTCACAGAGTATTTCAACAATGCAAAGGTGGAGCCGAGGCCATATGATATAAAAGTAAACTCCAAGAAGCCCAAAGTTTAAGGGTAAAGCCACTGCCACTGTTGGCCAGTCTGATGAGCCATCGGTGGTGGGTTTAGAGTCTGTTGCTGAGCTATCTACAGTTCCTATGCCTTACACAACAGTCGATCCTTCCATCGAGACATCTGACAGGCCACCACCTTCTTCTTCTAGACCATCTGCTTCATTGCCAGTGCCAGCTTCATCCACTTATCCACTCACTGTGCTGTGAGTCTCCCAGATATTGGCAAGTCTCAACAATTGGATGCAGATAGATACTTCAAAGTTTAATGACATATCCAGTGTTGTTGCAACACTTTCTTCTGCCCCAACAGCATCACAGTACCTCCATCAGTGGAGGAAACATTGTCAAGGATCCTGGAAAATCAGAAGACCATTATGGAAATCTGGTGGCACATGGGGAATTCATTAAGGAGTTGGGAAAGTAGGTGAAGAAGATGAAGAAATCTCAGGCTTCGAAGAAGTCAGTGGAGAGGTTAAGAAAAGAAGTTTCCAAAATCACATCTGCTGAAGATCTACCACGTGATTTGCTGATGGAGTCAGCACCAATAGCACCAGCAGTACCATCAGTACATGAGGCATCAAAGGCAGTAGTTGTCTAGTCTGAAGAGCCAGACCTTGCTGCCCACACCGCTAAAGAGATTCTTACCAACCCTGTTATCCCTAAGTCAGGTGATGATGAGATACAGTTGGAAGAGACCGAGGGTGATGAGGATGCCATACACATTGAGACCACATAGGAAGTTCTCTTAACTCTCTACCCTTCCTTATTCTTATTTTTGCTAAGAATTGAGGACAATGCTTATTTTTATTCAAGGGGTGGTCTATTTTGGATGATTTATTATGACATTGACATTTGACATGTAATAACTCTAATACACCTTTTCTTTTATCTTTATTTTCTCTTTGGTTATGTATATATTCCTCCCTTTCACTTGATGTATATATTCATTTCCCCTCGGTTTGTATATCTATTTGTCTTACTTTCAGTAGTTTATTTTGTAACTTCTTTAGTTTTTTTCTTAATAGTATAACTTCTTATTTAATTTAATAGCTTCTTTTTGATTTGTTAGCTTGTTTTTATGTTTAAGTGAGCAATAAGCATTTGGTTTTCTTAATGCCATGGTTCTTTTCAAAGGTGGGTTTTGTGTGAACCGGGTGGCTATTCCCAACGATGGATGGCGTGACAACCTTCTTAAGGGATTGAGTCCGTTTTATTTTTCTTGTATGTTTAGGCAAGAACGATAGTAATGAATAAAAGGGTCTCAAGCATGTTTCACTTGGTACCAACATATTTACCTATGGCCTTATGGTTAAAAACAAGTTGTTGGTAGAAAATAGATCTAGTTGTGACCTTTTGACTCTTGTATTGACTTAAGTAGTCATCGAGTGGTTCAGTCGAGCCATTTGTGATTTTCAATCTTAACTAAGGTTGTTGTGGGCCCTCGAATCCGTTCTCTTTAGTAATCTAGCAGCGTGAGAGGTGAGATATTTAGTTGCAAGTCCAAGTACCCGTGCTAATAGTCTAGAACTTGCCCCGAATGTTTTTTAGGCAAAATTCTAAGTGTAGATTGGCTTGAGAAATGATTGTAGGCTCTCCTTGATCCAATTTGAAATCTACCATAGCCTACCAATGTGATATCCCTAGTCTACCCATTTGAGCCTAAGCCTCTTTTCATTCAACAATCACGTTACAAGCCTTTATCCATTTTTAATGACCCTCTCTTGTCACTCGATCTTTCCTTAACATTCTTGAGAAACAACTGGCTAAAACATAAGTTTGGGGGAGAGACGAGGAGTTTGAAAGTGATATAAAGGTACAAAGAAGAGGAAAGAAATGAAGAAAAGGGAAGGTAAAGAAAAGAATGAAAGAACAAAAAGAGAAATGACAAAAAGAAAGTGAATAACGTAAAGAGTTGAAGGGATTCAAAGAAAAAAATAAGGATGAAAGGCATGGAGTAAATAGAGAAGGAGAAATTGAATATCATGACCAAGAAAGGGTGACATTATGTCTCTCTAGTTCTCCCGAGGAAAAAGAAAATGACTTAAAGAGTCAACAAAGTATGAGGCAAAAAGAGAAAATGGAGTGCTTAAGGAAAGATGAACTCATTCTATTCCAACAATCATACCTTGGTCCAAAAGCCTTCATTATATCCTGAAAAAGCCCTACATGATTTCAAGTTGAGTGATCTTAAATTAGTGGTGATTTATATAAGGGCAATCATATGGTACTTAGAGTCGTACTTGAGACATTTTGTTGAGAAAGATGAGCAAACTTTTCACAATCCTTCAATTAAGTGTTACATTCTAAAGTGAGATATGCTAACGGAGAGTGGAGGGGGAGGAGTTTGGGATCCATAATGACCTACATGATATAATGAGCTTCCTTGATAAATAAAGTCAACTCTTGATGCTCTAATGTCACATTAGAACTATTGTACTCAAAAAGTCAAATTATTGTATTGTTGATAATTAATACGTGTTGTGGGTAATTGTTGGTCCCAATTGATGTGTGATTGATTCACCTTAGGCCAGCTGAAATATCTCTTTTATTGTGGAGGTGGGAATTACCTTAGTTGTATGAGGATAAGCAAAAGCTTAAGTTTGGGAGAGTTGATAAGTAGGGATTTTGCCTACTTATTTGCACTCTTTTACTTTCGTTTAAGCTCAAAATTGCTTTAATGTATTCCCGAAAATAATAAAATGTGCTTTCTTGTAGGAAAATTGGGAAATGAGCCAAAGAAATGAAAATCAACTCAAAAGGAGTAAAATTGGACAAGGACCAAAACAAGACAAAAAGGACCAAAGTATGGACCGCACAATATTATGTGCGGCCGCAAAACTCTGAAGAGCCACTGATAGAATCCTTTCACAAAGTGCGGACCGCACAATTTTGGTGCGGCCACAGAAGACAAGATTTAGAGAGTTGTGTTTTTAGGGGCCTGAAGATGCGCGGACCGCACCAATATTGTGTGGCCGCAGAATGCAAAAGTGCGGCCGCACTCATAAATGTGTGATCCGCAGAAAGTGCCAAGTTCCAACCCAAGATCAAGAGTGTGGCCGCACTCAGAAATGAGCGGTCCGCACAATCAAAGGAAGTTCAGCCACACCCCAGATTTATGCGGCCGTAGAAGGCCACCGTGTCAAGTTAGCTTCAAAGTGCAAACCACACATAGAATTTTGCGGCCGGCAAGGGCAATTTTGTCTGATAATTTTAGCTGGGTATAAATAGATCTTTTGTCATTTTTAAGTGAAGTTTGGTGCACCTGAGAATAGATAGCTGCTTTTCTTTACTGTATTGGGTAACTTTGTAATAGTTTAACATTTTAGCATTAGATTTTCTTCCCTAGTAGTTAAACACTTAGCTAGGGTTGTGACCCAACCCTAGTATGGGTACTTAATGGGTGATTGATTTAGGGCTTATTTATGATTGGGTATATGATATTTATCCTAGTTCTTACTTGAATTTGAGAATTGATGGTTGCAAACATTGTTTCATGCCTAATTGACTTAGTCTCTACTTGAGAAAGAGATACTAAGTCTAGAAAAACTTGGCAAACAAGAAATTGGGGTGAACTCGAGAAATTGATAGCCCAAATCCGCACAGGGGAATATCTTCTTTAGCCAAGTGGTGTTTTTGGGTGCTTTTTTTTATCAATAGGAAGAGGAGCCCCTTCCTAAATAGGTAGGCACATAGTATCAAAAAATATCCAGTGAAGCTCTCTTTTGTCTTCATCACCGCCTCACCAAACGTTAGCTAACAGTTTTTCCAACTGGTCAAGAACTCCCTTTGAAACAGGAATCCCTGCAAGAAGGTGTATAGGCATCGAGAAAAGAACATGCCTTTCTAATGAGATGTGATATGTCTAGGGCTAGCTGAACTAAGCCTCATCAGAGGAGGAAAGATTTGCTGCTTTCATACTTCTTCTTCCTGCTACGCCCTTGCTTGCCCACCACTCCATGGGGGGGCCTTTTCTTCTCACTTGACAGATGCGATTTGAAAGAAGAGAAGAGGTTCTATCAGTTAATCACCATCCCTTCCTCTAATGAATTAGATCCCATCTGCTAACTATAACTCAACTCCGGGGGAATAATGAAAAAGCAAAAAAATCCTCTACTCGAAGTTGCTGATCTGATCTTTTCTTTCCTGGTTGTGGGCGAGACAAAGTCTTCTTAGTCTTCCGCTTTTTTGGTGATATCTATAACAATGAATACCTGTCTCAAGGTAAACAGGAGTTCCCGGCTCAAGTGAAATGATACCGGCGCAAGGTAATTCAATTCTTTAGTTTGTGGCAGAGAGTTTTACAAGGGTTGAATCTAGAGATAGTAAGACCCAACTTGAGCATCTATCACTTATTTCGTAAAATTCCAATTTGGACTTGAGAAAGTCAAATTGGCAAAAATCACTCAAACTACTAAGAGGTATAGAGTGAGTAATCACATGTATTGTTGTATTGTATCCCGATCAACCAAACATGCCCTAAAGCTCTCAATCCGTTAGGTAACCATCTAGGCGGAAGTTACAACCCTAGATATTTTATAACCTGAAAAATAACATTACCAAAAACATTGTATCTTAGCTTTTCAATTACAATCATTAACATACAAATTAGAAGTTGAAAAGAAACAATTGAATATGTGGAAGTGCAATCTTGGGCACGTCATACACTAAATTAGGTATATACCTAATCCCACATAAAGATCTCTATGGAATCGACCCCGACTCACATTGGTTATTTATAATTGCATCGACCGCCTCATAATCCCAGTTAGTGGTGTGAGTTTGGGCGACGTCAATAGCCACTTCATATATTCGGCCTTTGCCTTCAGGCGAGCCTTGGCTTCCTCCATATCGGCCTTGTATTGGGCCACCATTTCTTCAGCATCGGTAGAGTTTGTATCCAACTTAAACTTCATCACCTCGTATTCTCTACCGAGGGCATCTCGCTCTGCGAAGGCCAAGCTCAACTATGCTCAGAGATCGCCATTCAACTTAGTTCACTTGTCAGCTTTGCCTTTCGCCACCCAGAGTTGGTTCTCAACTGATGCCAACGCCTTAGTGGCTTCCTTCTCCGAAGCCACTAGGTCCATTTTGCTTTTCCACCCATCATCCATGGCCTGGACCTCATTCATTGGGACTTGAAGTTGGTCTATCATGTCAAGCTTCTGTTGGGCCTGCGAGGTTTTATCGTTAGTCACCACGATTAGCTCCATGTTTTTAACTTCAAAGACCTTTACCTTTTCGACCAGGTCAGCATTCCCGCCTCAAGGTCGAAGCTTCCTTCTGAGCCCTGTCTAGCTCGTCCTAAAGATCCTTGATGGCCCCATCTTGTTGCTCACTAAGAAGTTTGTATGTATCCTTTTTTCGGGCCTTCTCCTAGAGCTCGAACTCGAGCTGGCTTGTTTCTAAGTGGTACCGAAGAAATCTCTCGTGGTGAAGCACTGAAGCCTGTAAAGAAATAGAACTAAGTAAGAAACATCAAAGGATATTTTTAAGTAATTCATAAGAGAAGTTCGAAGGTATTAGAACCATACTCGGTTCAGAGACTGATGTGCCTCATTGAAAAGGCTCGACGTGCCCACCTCATTCATCTTTGTTTGATCCTCCTCAGTTACCAAACATCAGAGGTAGCTGGCCATATTTACCAAAGTTGATAGGACCTGGGCATCCTCCGGGACCGTGAGAATAATTATCCTCTTGCGCTTGGGGTCTGCACTCGGCGTAGGAAATTGCTTTACCAATCGTGGGCTCATGCTCGGCCTGTCAGCTCGCGAAGGCATTTCCTTCTTCGGTATCTCCAAGTGGCCCAACCAGGAAAAATCTTATACTGTTGACATATCCATGCCATTGAATAAGGAATGGAGTGGTTGCTCCTTCATTTAATTTTTCTTTGACCACTTGGACCTCTTCGAGAATAAACTCGGTGTAGGAGGGAAACTCAACGATGTCAATCACACCGGTCACCTCCTTCAGGGAAGGAGCGGTTTCTTGGGAGGTCGTAGGCTCCTTCTCCACTTTGGCCTCTCCTACTAAAAGGGGACCAGGCTAGTGGCCCTTCTCCCCAATCATCGCATGTTCCACGGCAAAGGTCGATCCATGGGCGACAAAGATATCGTCTTCTTCAGGCACGTCCCTGAGCCGGTAAAGCAAGTCAGAGTCCGATACTCGGGACCTAGCATTCTTCTTAGTTTTGCAAGCCCGAGTTTCCGACCATTTCTTTATCTTCACCTCGAGCCCCTTTAAGCCCAAGCATTTCCTTTTTCTCTTCTTCTCCTCCGAGGCGACCCGGGGCTGACCTATAATGGAGAGATCAACGGACAAGAACACACTCTAGTCCCCTTCTATCGGCCTAAGTTCGGTTATCTTAGGCAAACTTGCAAAAGAAATAAGAGAGGTCAATGAACGTAAGCTTAGATCATAGTAATAGCTATGCATAGGAGAAACTTACCATGAGAACGGGCCTCCCATCGACCCTTTAAAAACTTGTACCATGAGTGCTCGAAGTATGACATCTGCTTGCTGAGGCTTTCGATCTACTCCTTGAGATGGGGGATAGCCATGGGAACCCGAGAAATTGATGCACAATCATGAATGATGATGGTGAGAAAGGAAAGAATGTAAGATTGACACGTATGAAAAAACTACACTTACGAGATGCATTCCACTTCTCACGAAATTTCAGGAATTTGGGAGGGATCAAATACTCAGTTTTTACCTGAACGTAGCGACCCTGCTAGTTGCAGTCCATATCCTTGTTGAGGCTTGAAAAAGAGGATTTGTTGGCCCATCGAGTGAGCTTGATTAGTCCCACTCAAAAAATCAGGGGACTGTACAAACATAGTAGATGGTCAAGGGTGAACCAAGAGAACTCGGTGTTGTTCACAAAATAACGAAAGAGGATAACGATCCTCCAAACAATTGGGTAGATTTTCCCAAGGCACGCCTCGTACCTCTTGCAAAAGGCCAGAATTACCGGTCTACTAGGACCAGTGTAAAAGGGTAAGTATAAATACTCAAATACCCCTCCACGTAGGTAGTAATGTCATCCTTGGTCCCAGGGACTACCACATCCATGCCTTACTATTTACAGTCCTCTCGGACTGTGGGAAGGACATATTCGATAATGGAGCATATGTATCTCCATGCTCTTTCACCCCGATCCTGTTTAGATGAGGCCTTCTCGGCCTTAAAGTTGGCTGCAATTGAGCAACCCCTAGGTATAAAGATTTTCATGGGGGACTCGGGGGAAGCCTCGAGAGCAGCCACCTCAGGAGCGGCCACCTCGGAAGAAGCCGCCTCAACCTCTGTAGCCGGGTAGGAAGATGAAGAGGCAGACTGCTGAGGAATTGATTTAGAAATCTTAGCCATCGCAATCTAGAGAAAATGTGAATATTGGAAGAAGAAAACATGAAGATTTGAAGGAACAAGTATGAAGGGTGAAAAGAAGAGTATGAATGTTTGAAGATGGGATAAAGATCTGGATGGAAACCTAAGAATAATAGTGAAGACTTAAAGACCAAATATGAAGATATAAAAATTCAAAACACTTGGTAGTCGCTAGTAGGTTCAAAGTTAGAAGATTTGGTCGGAAAGTAGAAGTAGTACAAAGGGTCAAAGCTTTTATAGGAGAAATACGCGACGCTTCACATTCGAAGGCAACCAGCCAATGAATGATATGTGTTCGAAGTCAAAACGATACAACTGATGGGACGTTTCGACTTATCCGTCATCTCTGTTGAAACGGGCGAAGGAAGGAACAGGGTTCATCTATCGTCTACTATCGTTTTGACAAACCTACTATATGTGAAACAAGGGGACTATCTATATACGAGTAAAACTAAGGGTAACCTGCACCCCAATTTTTTGGTGGGCCAAACGAAGCTAAGGTATGATTATACGAGGTCAGAATCGAAGCCGGAACATTTCGTACTAAGGCCCAAATGGAATGTTCACCACCGGGATTGATGAGACGATACTTCCCCGATTCCGGAACGAGCTCCCAGACCTCGTAAAGCACGACAAAAGTTATGCACGACCAACAGAGGGCCGAAATATCCGCACCCTACTGAATATCAAAGCACGGATCTCGTTCGACATCTACAGTAAATCGGTAATTGACTAAGAGAAGGATTTTTACCCTTTTTTATAACTATACTAGGGGTAAAACTACCCTACTATATAAAGGAAAATTTTTATATCAATAAATACACTGTAACACGCTTATTAAGGTAATATAAACTTGTTTTTCTGCTTCTAAGTTATTCAAAAGTTCTTATTTTGCTCATAGGTCTTTATATATTTTTTGTTTCGAATCAAGGGTCTAGTCGAAGGCGAAACTACTGTTAATCCTAAATCTGATCCCAAACTTAATGTCACAACTGGTTTGGTTATTTATCTTATCTGATATTCTCGATCATTTGTGTTGAATTAATACACATATACTTAAAACCACATACAAATTTAATTGTTATCCATTTTTTAAGAGTAAACAAATTTTAAAATACCTTTGCTAATATATAGAGCAACAATTTTTGTTTAGTCATGTTTCTAAAAGTACTTTTAGAAAGAAAAAAAAACCTCAACTCTCCGAAATAAGCACTTGAAAAAATAGTTTGTGCTTCTTAGGAGCTTGGATGCTATAAAACTCAGTTGCTACAATGTACTAAAACTTATTTCGCGATTTTTTTTAACTATTATAGTAAGAAAAATTAACTAATCACACGTAAAATTAAACCTTCAATTTCTGATATAATTAAGCTCAGACTTGCTAAACTTTATGGAGAGAATGCAATGAGAAACCCTAGCTGAAAGGGAAGAGAGAAGAAGAGTAGAGAAGAAGCAAAATGAATGAAACAATAACCACTTTCATTCTGTTCTTAAGAGCTGTACTGTAGAGTATATATACACGTGAGTTAACTAACTAACTACTACTCTCATACATGATTAACTTCTAACTACTTAACTAATCTAGTTAAGCATAAATAGACTAAACTACCCTTCATACTTAAGTCACTCCTCTTTCCTCAACACTCCCCCTCAAGCTAGGTGATACAAAAACATCAAGAACACCTAGCTTGGACATCAAGTACTCATGTTGCACTCTAGTCAAGCCTTTTGTAGAACATCTGCAAGTTGTTCCTTTGTGGAAACATACTCTGTCTTCACCAGTCCATTTTGTATTTTCTCTCTTATAAAATAACAATCAATCTCAATATGTTTGGTACGTTCTTGGAATACTGGATTTGCAGCTATCTGAATTGCTGCTTTGCTGTCAGTGTGAATGGTTACAAGAAGAGCAACAGGTACTCCAATATCTTTAAATAGTCCAAGTATCCAAACTATTTCTACCACAGTTGATGCAATACTTCTGTATTCTGATTCTGCAGAACTCCTAGAAATAGTGCTCTGCTTCTTAGACTTCCAGGACACTAGTGAGTCACCATACATAATGAAGAATCCAATTACATATTTTCTAGTGAGGGGACAGGCTGCCCCGTCAGCATCACAATAGGTTGTGACTATGTTCTTCTTCTCAGTGGATAACAGTATGCCTTGTCCAGGTTGATTCTTCACATATCTGACTACTCTTTGTGCAGCCTCCATATGAGATCTTTTGGGTTTCTGCATGAACTGACTTAGTGTCTGTACACTGAAGGCTATGTCTGGTCTTGTGACAGTCAGATAAAGAAGCTTGCCTAGTAGTCTTTGATACTTGCTAGGATCAGGTAGCAGCTCATCAGTTGTTGTGTTGTGCATACATGTATGTTCATCATATTCTTTAGTTGTTAGTTTATTGTTGGCTTCAATAGGTGTATTAGAATGCCTTGTTGTGACCTAGCAAACTCAATGCCAAGAAAGTATTTCAGCTCACCTAGGTCTTTCATTTTAAAAGCTTGCTACAGATTGGCATTGACTTCTTCTAACAGCAACAGATCAGGTCTAGTAAGAAGTATGTCATCTACATACACCAGGATAACTATAGTTTGTTTACCTATTCCTTTTATGAACAATGAATGGTCATGCTGGCTCTACATGAACCCAAACTTTAGTAGTGCTTTTGAGAGTTTGGCATTCCACTATCTTGGTACCTGTTTAAGTCCATACAAGGATTTCAGAAGTCTACATGTTGGTCTGTTCTCCCCCTGACTCTGAAATCCCTATGGCAAAATCATTTAAATCTCATCATGTAGATCTCCCTGCAAAAAAGCATTGTACACATCCGTTTGATGGATATACCAGTGTCCAGAAGCAGCCATAACTAGAATTGTCCTAACAGTAACCATTTTGACTACATGACTGAAAGTTTCCTGGTAGTCAATGTCCTCTTGTTGGCTATAACCCTTGGCCACAAGCCTAGCTTTTAACTTTTCCACTTTCCCTGCGGCTTTGTACTTCACTTTATATATCCATTTACAGCCAATCGGTACTTTGTCAACAGACAAAGGTACCACATCCCAAGTATGATTGGATTCCAATGTAGTGATCTCAGCTTTCACTCCCTCAACCCACTTAGGATCCTTGATAGCTTCTTCAAATGTAGTAGGTTCAACTATTGAAGAAAAGGCAGCTAGGTAGCACTGATACTTGCGAGACACATCTTATAGAAGATGTAGCTAGCAATAGAGTAAGGAACAGATTTGTGACCAGGACATGTCACGAAATCTTTCAACCATATAGGAGTTTGCTTGGACCTCAGGGATCTTCTCAGGCCAGTAGAGTGTTGATCAATAGAAGGCAGCAAAGATGACATTCCTTCAGTGGTATTATCTAGCTGGTCTGATGTCTCCTGGCTTGAGTAATCACCTACAGGACTCAGATTGGGAGAAGATGCCTTTTTTGAACTATGAAGCTCATGTGAAGTAGATATGTAGTCTGCACCATAAGTAGAGGAATCAAAAGACAGAAACACAGGTGGAGAAGAATGATACTCCTTAAAGGGAAATACATCCTCTCTGAAAGAAATATCCTTGTTGATGAAAAAAAATTAGTAGCAAGGTCCAGTAACACATAACCCTTTTGAATGTCAGAAAAACCCATAAGGACAGTAGGTTTGGCCCTGGGAAGTAGCTTATCTGTCTCTTGGACTTGTTTGGCATAGCATAAGTAACCAAGGACTCTCAGACGCTCCAAGGTAAGTTACTGTCCATATAACAGCTCAAAGGGAGATAAGCCGTTGAGAATAGAACTTAGCATTCTGTTGATAATATAGACAGCTGCAATAACACAATGACCCCAATATTTAATAAGGATATGTGCTTGAAATCTCAAAGCTCTAGTTACCTCTAGAATATGTCTATGTTTCCTCTCAGAAACTCTATTTTGCTGATAGGTATATGCACAAGTCTTCTAATGGATAATACCATATTTTTGAAATAGAGCAAGACAGACAGAATTGACAAACTCAGATCCATCATCAGACCTGACTGCCTTTAGAACTTTGTTGAATTGAGTTTGAACAAAGACAACAAACTGAGTAAGTACCACACAAACATCAGACTTTAGTTTCAAGATAAACAACCAGGTCATTCTGGTGAAATCATCAACCACTGTTAGAAAGTATCCATGACCATCAACCGTTGCATGTTTGTAAGGACCCCAGACATCAACATGAATAAGGTCAAAAGCAATAGTGCTTTTGATACAACTAATTGGAAAGGGCAGTGTGGTTTACTTAGCACATGGACATATAGTGCATTTATTGATAATATCAGTAATATTTGCTAATTTAGCAGGAAACACCTTATTAAGAACTATACTAGACACATGTCCTAATCTTTTGTGCCATAAGCTAACATCAATAGTAGAGTTTCTCATGTGTGACTTTATTCCAGTTGCAGCCAGTGAAATAGCAGTGAGTCTCTTGGAGCCATGCCTCTCTAGAAAGTACAGACCATCTCTCTCCCTACCAATTTCCCTCACCCTGCCACTGAAGAGATCCTGAAATACACAGAAATCAGGATAAAAGGAAGCAAAACATCTTAAGTCTCTTGTCACTTTTGAAACTGACAGCAAGTTGAATTTGAACTGAGGCACATAGAAAACTTCTTTAATGACATTGTTGTCTGAAATATGACTATCTCCAATATGTGTGACTTGATTAACATCTCCATTAGGTAGTAGCACCTTTCTGGGATCACTAGGAGCAGTTAGGGAGGTTTTAGTTAACATATTAATATTTGAAACCATGTGGTTTGTGGCTCCAGTGTCGATGATCCATTCCTGTGAGCTAGGTGATGATGCCAAAAGAGCAATGGTAGTACCTGCTACATTTTCCTGAGAAGTAGAGAATGAAGTGCCATTGTGACTGTTGTTCAGGATCTGCATAATTTGCTCATACTGTTCTTTGGTTAATGGGAAAGCACCTCCTTGAGCTATCGGCTAGGTGTTTGTAACATTTTGGGCCTATGAAGTAGCAGAACCAGACTGAATTTGAGCACTAGAACTCCCTTGTACCTGATAGTTTTTAGCACCCTAACTCATAGCCTGATGGTGACTATAGTGACTATAGTTTGCAGGCAGAGACTGCAATGGAACACACTGAGAGGCATTTTCAGCATATATAGGCATAGAGTAACCAAGTTCTACCATGACATTGTGTGCAGTAGCTCCCCCTTTCTTCTTAGGCTTATAATTAGATGGATAACCTATAATTTTGTAACAAATTTCCTTACTATGACCTTTCATTTTGCAGAAGTCACACTGAACATTATAGTTCTTTCTAAACCTTGAGTTAGAGTTAGACTTAGCACTATAGAGTGCTATTGAGTCATAGGTATTAGCATTCACAATAGGAGGAGGACCTAATGTACCAGTTGATGCAGCTACAGCTCGTTGGCTCTCATCACTCATAAGCTTAGCATAAGCTTGATTCACTGTTGGTAAAGGCTTCATCAAAAGAATTTGACTACGAGCTATTGATACCCAATTTTTTCCTATATATTTTCAATATGTAAAATACTTTCAAAATAGCATATATACGTATATATAAGCATGTCCAAGGGTTTTATTATTTTTTCCATAATTTTAAAGGTTTAAATTGATTTATTTTCTCCTTTTTTAATCCATAAAATCCCCAATAATTATTTTCAAAATTATTTTTTTGATAAGTCATCTATTGTATTTCTATATTGATACCAAAATATGGCTAATGTAATTTTTATATATTTTTACAAATACATTTAGTATTTTTTAAAGCTAAATTGCACATAATAGCAATATTAGCCCTTTTAAGATTTAATTATGTTTTATATACATAAAATTTGATCCAGCATTTTTAAATTGTTAATTATGTATTATAAATAATTTTATCACTCTAAATTATTTTTCAGAAACTACTTACTATTTTTTATAAATCAAATAGAGAAAAAGTGGTTATTTAAAATATAGCCAGATTGGCTTTCAATTGTAGCCTAAATCAAACCCCAATCCCAGCCCAATATCGAAAAACCCGACCCACACCCTTTTAACCTATACCCAAACCCGTAACCCCACCTACCCTTTCTAATCTTGACCATTGATCTCCCAGATCAACGGTCCACGTTACTTTTTACCATTTTTAACTTGAACGACCCCCTAACCTAATTCATTCTTACCAAACAGCCGCCCTAGAATCCCCAAATCCTCTCCGTCTCTATGAGACCTATTCCTAACCCTAGCAACCACCACCCAAAAATAGACCTAATCCCTTCGATCCTCACTTGATCCATGGAATCCCATGGCTGTTCGAGACATATACTTGTCTCCTACATCTCCTGGTAGCTTGTTTCTGTGATTTCATGAAGGGATCTCGCAGAGATCTAGTCCAGATCTTGTTCAAACCCCTCCAAGATCCTCTCCATGGTCTTTCTTGCTATTTTCCGGCCATCCATGGCTGTTCGAGTCAGATCCATGACTTTTCCGGCTAAAACCGATAACGTTCTAAGGTTCTCTCATCTTCTTTGGGTTCTAAAACCCTAACTCTTGAGATTATCCACTTTTCTTTAGATCTGTCTTAGATCTAGGTATATCCATGAGTTTTTAACCGATTTTTTCTTCATCTCTACTATTTTCTGAAAACCCTAGTTTCACTATTGTTCGAATCTTCTTATATCTTTATAGATCTGTAGTTATTCGAGTATCATTGGGTATTTTCCTTTTAAAATCTCTTGGTTTGATTAATTATTTCGACTTCATTTACTCTTTTTGAAATTAGGGGTCATGTCAGACTTTTCTTCAAAGATTTTTCTAACTTTTCGGTGTTTAAAGTAAGCATTCTTCACTATCTTGAATGATTCTCTTATATATGTGTGAATTCTGGATGTTTCTGTCTATTGCACTAATTTTCTTTCACCTATTCTCCGTTATTTGTTTATTTTTTCTATCAACCCAATGTATCAACTGATTCTATTTGGGGTTTGAGAAATCTTCCATATTAAAAATCAGTATTCTTCGGGATCCTTGCGAGATTATTTTCTATTAGAGTTTTGAGCAATATTTCTTGTTAAAAATCAATATTCTCTAAGATTTTTTACTGATTCGAATGATTGTCCTGTTAAAATCAATGTGTGCTAGGGATGGTTTTTGATTTATTACCTTAAATAAACCCGGTTATGGCTGTTAATTGACTATTCCCCAATTAAAGGGGTCTTTCCGAGACTTCTCTATAGAATTTGATTCTGTGATTGGTTGATTGATCCTCAATTGATTGAACTCTAATTCTCTTTACCTTATTAGTTCTACTCCTAAAGTTCCATATATACACTCTTATTTTACCTCTCAACACACGAACACAGTTCAGAACACGCACACACACACACTCAAACTCTCTTTTCTTTCTCTACTACTTGTGCTACTGCTTGTCTAGTCAGCTGAAAACGAGGCTAGACTGTGGAACTCTACATGCTTTACTTTTCTGCACTTTGCTTCCTTAAATGGTAAGCCCCTAGTTCAATTCTGAAACTCAACTCTATGTGCTCCATTGTTTGTCGATCCCTGTCTCTTTCTGCACTAACTCAATGACTCATGTGTTTAGTTGTCTGTCTGGTTTACTGCTTTATTCAGCATGCTTAAGTTCTGCCCTCTCTTGTTCAAATGTAATCAGCATGTCTACTTGAGTTCCTGTTTATGTCCCTCAACTAGTATGAGTCCTAATGTATTTGATTAACACTAAGTCATGACTAATTGTGTTTAATAGACCCCTGCATGATTACTCCCATACCCTGTCCCTATGTCTTACTACTATTCTAATTTCAAGCATGATTCCCTTGTTAACACTTTGAAGTAATTGTTTGTGTTCTAAAGGCCAATCAGTCCCTACTTGTTCTTTGTGATTGCTGGTCAATATGCTTCTCTTCTCATCCATGTTTATGTGTTTCAGATTTGGCTCTATGTGTCCCCAACCCCTTACTCCCGTGCTTGTGAATGTTCATATTCTTTGAACTTGTCCTGTGTGTGTTGGCTTGTTCCAAGTTGTTGTTGCTCCTATTCTCTCCTCCTTTCCAAACTGTTTTTACCTAAGCAACTCTTCTGTTATTTTGCAAACTTATTTCAAACACGCTGTTTCAAAACTGTTTTCCAACTCAACTCGATTAAATCTATGTCAAGCACTCTTAATATACTCTTAGACCACTAGGTTCTGCCCCTTTTGTGTGAGCCTTACCTTGGGACCCTTGAGCTCCCTCTGAACTTGGACACATAAAAGCTAGCCTTCCCAAACTGCACTGTCTTGGTTATACAATCTGGGTGTGAACACTACCCGGGACCCCTTGAGGTCCTTAGGGAACTCTAACACACCCAGATATAAGAAAGGCTATGGAACAATACTGGCATTTGAGGTGGTTTATTACATAACTCAAGGAGGAAGTCCTAATCAAGCTTCCTATAGTGTAACTTCTTATTTTTTTTCATTTCTACTTATATAAATCATTTCAATGCTAGTCTGTAATAACCTGTTACAAACAAGTATTGGGGGTGGCTAGTGAAAAGGGATGGGGTAAATATGCATGCTATAGTTGTTAAGGGTAGAAAACATGTTATTAGGGTTATATTCCTAATTGTGCAATAGAAATCATTCTTAAGACTCATACATGCATTAGAGATCATGCTCTTAGGTCCCTTGTTTCTTGCTTCAGCATCTCATCCATCACTAATCCTGCTCCTACGACAATAACAACATTGGCATAAAAGCTATTACTCTTGTACTTTAAGAAGTCCTATTTCAATAATTCTGCAACTCTTGTGCGCATTTAGAAATCATGCCTTAGGGATTCTATTTTTTTGATAATCCTGCCATTTGCATGTGCATATTAGATATCATATTCTAGGATCCTGTTTGCATTTTGTTTAAAATGCCTAGTTAATTACCGATTCATGAAAAGGTAATAAGGTAATAATAGTCTCGCATTGTGATGTTTTCTGAATAAAATTGGTAACAATCTCTGCATTCGTATCAATTAAAATAGCATGTTTTAGGTAAAACCAATCCCCAAATTGTTTTAATAACTCAGAATAACTGCTGCATATTGCTTTATGCCTAGGCAAGCCTTAGGTAGTAACTTAAATAAAATCAAAACTGCCTTTGTTTCACTGTCAACCTGTTAAAATCAGTAGGCAAGCCAGATTCAAACTTCTTTTCTGAGTCACGCAATAAATCTGGTTCTGTTGTTATCACTTAGATACCATGCTTTAGAATTCTGAGTTCAGACCTTATCTGTGTATGAGTCATGTTGTTCATGTGCACTGTATGTGGAGGTATATTTGAGCCTTTAGTTTGTCTTCCATGCTCCCTTTAATTGATGTCCTACTTGTTAATTATATGTTGCCTTAGTGTTTTGCCTTTAAACTTGAGGGTCTGCCTAGAACCTCCTTTTGTAAGATAGTAGTCCTAAATTCCTCCGGGACTGATAGGAAGGGACGGGTAACAACATGAAATAGGGGGTCGAGACCAACTCTCGCTTTAATTACCTTCACGGGGCGAGAAAGGGTAGATATGGATATGATGACCGGTGCATTAATGCTACGTGTAGTCCCTCTTTGAGGAGTGTCATACCGGATATTGCATTGATGTGATCCATATCATAAACAAACCTAGGACCCTCTCCCCCTTTTATGCTTAGATTGTAATTCGTTTCAAAAAGTCTTGCTTTTCATTAATTGTTTCTCAAACACATGTGTATCAAAACTTAAATCCCCTATTATGTGAGCCCTACTTATCTATTTGCTAATTGTACAAATTCACAAAAAATTGTTTGGTCGGGAACCACACTAGTGGATCCTGAAGGGTGCCTAACACCTTCCCCTTAGGATAATTTCAAGTTCTTACCTTGTCTTTGGTTATCAAACGTAGTTGTAAATGAACCCCGTAGGTGCCCTAACGCACCTTAAAAATCGTTAGGTGGCAACTCTCCAAAATGCAACCCCCTTTCCAAAAGGAAAGAGTTGTCCCAACCCAAATGTCATGAACCCGATTCCACAGACGGGAAAAAGGGGCACGACAACATGATGACTCTGCTGGGGATATTTAGGCTTTTACCACTTCATATCGTTTTTTGTGAATTTATACCCCCTATGTGCAATTATTTGTTTAATTCCTTTAAGCGTTTAATTTCTTTTTCAAAAGCAAAACTGACATGTCTTTCTTGTTTCTTTCCTTTATAACTACTTTAAATTATGAAACTGCTGTATTTATTGCTTTCTTAACGTACAAATACATGTCAACATGCTTTTAATTATTGCATAATCATGCTCAACATCATACTACACTCGTGCCAAACAAATACTATAGCAACGCTTGATGAGTGGTTGCGCTTTTTCTATATCATTACCCCTAAATTTAGAAAGGATAATTTGCGGTAAAACTAGTCGATCAGTGGTGCAGTCGACAGTTCCGTGCCTTCCCCCTTGAGTTGTCCGCTCAAGGGTGCCAGTCTAAAACCCCATAGAAACCTTACTCTGTTTGAATTGTGCATGAATCATGGTCAAACCTAGCTGGGCCAGTTATGTTGTCCACATAATGGTCTTTTAAGATAGCCTTGTCCAAAAGTCTACTGGGTTTCCTAAACCCAAACGGACATCATCACGTTTTGTGCATTTATTTGGAGAACTAACTGCTTCATGCTAATTGTTGATATTAAATAGTCGGGCCTGGTGGGGGTAAGGTCCTAACCTTATTTGTCTTGCAGAAATATGAGGCACGAAGTCCCCAGATTCGGCATGGTCACCAATATCCACCCAAGATTGCTAAGTTGGTGGGAAGATTTACTTTCCAATGACAAAACTCTCGTCAGAAAATATCTGGGTAATCTACCATCCCTCTTGGAGATCCAGCCTAACAACATGATAATAGAAGCTGCTACCTTATTTTGGGATTGTGAAAGGGCCGTGTTCTGCTTTGGGGACATTGAAATGACACCTTTGTTAGAAGAAATAGGGGGACTGGCCGATCTAGTATGGGAAACCCCGGGTTTGTTAATGCCTAAGAACCGCATAGGCAAGGGTTTTCTTAAAATGATGGGTTTAAGAACAATGCAGAATTGGTATGCCTGAAGGAATCGTACATCCCTTTTGACTACCTGTATGAAAGGTACGGTCACAGCAAATCATACCGTACCTACCCTGACGAGTTTGCCATCATGTCCTTGGGACATATTCATCGTAGGGTGTTCGTCTTCATATTTTTCTTCCTGGGTCTGATCGTTTTTCCAATGAAGAAAGGGAGAATCCATACTAGGCTGACTATGGTAACTGATAACTAGGGATTTTGACGCATTTCATGCTCCTTCTTGCTTATGCTTTAATTATAAATTCATACAAAATAGTCCCAAAAGGCTCATAAGTTGTTCTTGATTACAGGTTCGATCAACAAAGTGACGACATGTCAAAGATCGACTCAAAAGGAGTGAAACCGACACAAGTACCAAAGACAAGACAAAACTCAGGAGAAATAGGCCTAGTGCGGCCACACTACACTTTGTGCGGTCCGCACTAGGGAGATTCAGAGAGTTAGATTTAAAAGCATTAAAGCAATGCGACCGCAGTAGATAGTGTGCGGCCCGCACTGAAGGCACCACGGCCGCACTACCATTTTGTGTGGTCCGCAGAACCAAAGTTCAGAGAGAAGCCAAGTTCTGAAGATTAAGCCTGTGCGGTCGGCGGTCATGTTTGTGCGGACCGCACTAGATGCCTTCGCGGCCGCAGTCCATTCTGTGCGGTTCATGGATCCTGGGTTCAGAGAGTTAAATTTGCAGAGTCAAGAGCCTAGTGCGGCCGCACACCATTTTGTGCGGTCCACACTGACCCCGCAGGGGCATTTTGTCTAGTTTTTCCAGCTTAGTACAAATAGAACTTTTTTCCATTTTTAGGGTATCAGATATTATTAGACATTAGTTGCACTAGTGAGAAGACTTTTCTTAGCCATTTTGGGCATTTTTACTTAGTTTTTATCATTGAATCTTTGTATTTACCTTAGCAATTAATTAATATGTCTTTATCTTCATCTATTTCTCTGTTCTTCTCTTCAAGCATGAGTAGCTAAACCCATTAGTTAGGGTTGTGGCTCAACCCTAGAGTGGGTAATTGATGGGTGTTGTGATTTAAGGTTAGATTGACTATGGGTGTTTGTTATTTGGGTCAATTTTATGATTTAATTTATGAATTAGTGGTTGCAAACACTGGTTTGTGCTAAGTTGACTTGGGTTCTTCTTGAGAAAGAGAGCCTAAGTCTCCAAAATTGACCTAACAAGGAATTGGGATGGACTCAAGAGATTTGATAGTCCCAATTAAAGGGTTAAACCTCGAGAGAGTAATTATCCGACTTGAACCCTAGTTGCCTGAGCAAATTTGCCTACCCAAGTGGTCTTGAGAAAGTCAATTGGACAAAATTACTCTCTCTACCGAGAGGTGTGAGAGTGGATAAAATCATGCAACGGTTATAGCATATTTCCCCAAACATGTCAATCGTGCCTTAAAAGCAATTACCCGTCAATTAGCCACCTAGGTGAAAGTCACTACCCTAGTGCCTTTTTATCCATTAGATACAACTTGTAGCAATTCTCGCTTATCATAATCTAGTTACAATTATAATTAGTAGTTAATAATAATAGATTATTAAAGAAAACCCCAAAAATGATTAGAAGTGATATTTGGAACCAATACGTAATTCCAACCTAAACAGATACCCGACTCCATTCCTAGCTCTCTTTGGAAATTGATCCCGACCTACAAATCGAGTAAAAGCTATTGCGACCCTCTCTTCCTACATTTTAGTAGTGTGGAGTAGGCTGCGCTCACTTTTTGGCGTCATTGCCAGGGAGCTAATGGTTTTGGCTATCTATTTAGTTAGTTCTGTGTATTGTTCTTCTTTCCTTCTTGGTTACTTACTTGTTTGTGTCATTACTCAGGTACCAACATGGCTTTAAACAACGCTAATGATCCTCTTGGAAACATGATAGAGGGGAGGATGTAGATGATCTTGAGCAAGATGAGGTGCCTCTTGCACCTCAAGGACAACGTAGAGGTCATAATGCCAATGCGAATCCAAATGACAATATTCCAAACCCTCCTCCGCCACTTCCAAGAGTGGCTCCCAGAGTACTTCCAAACCAAGGTTATGCAAGTGCTATTGTCCCACCCAGAATTCGGGCGGGCAACTTTCAGATAACTAATATGATGTTGACCTCACTTGAGCAGCGTGGGTACTTCACGGGCGCTGCGAATAAAAATGCCTACAAACATCTCAAGGGGTTCGTAGATACATGTTGGGGGAGCAATCAAACGAATGTATCCGAGGATGCACTGAGATTAAGACTTTTCCCGTTCTCACTTCAAGGGAAGGCATTAGACTGGCTCGAGAGACTCCCCAACCATTCCATCACAACTTGGGATGAGTTGGCGGATAAGTTTATTGCCAAATTCTTCTCTCCTAGTCATATGGCGGCACTTTGAGATGAAATATCAGCCTTCAAGCAAGAGCCAACGGAACCTTTGCATGAGATTTGGGAGCGGTATAGAACGATGGTAAAGGAGTGCCCAAATAATGATATGACCGAGGCCATGATCCAAAAAACCTTCTACCGGGGCATAAATACTACAGATGAATGCATTGTTAACCAATTGGTCGGGGGCAATTTTATGAAGCTTTCTTACGATGAGGCATGTGATGTACTTGATGAAATGGAGGACACTTCTTCAGCATGGCAGAGTAGAGCAAATGTGCCTCAAGGTGACCTTACGTTTATTCATTTGCACAAGGAATTACATGATCACGGTCAAGCGATAGCTGAGCTTACTACTACTATGAACTAATTAGCTAAGGCGCAGTTGCAACAAGTTTAGAATCCTCGCCAAGTGAATGCCATGGAGGGTGTTAGTATGCTTGTCAACAAGAGAAAGCAAAGGAGGCAACAAAATCAAGGTAATTCTGAGCAATATGATGATACATGTGATGGGTTTCAAAATGATGGTTATGATGATCAAAGTGAAGAGGTACAATATGTCAACAACTATCAAGGCAATAGAGGCAACTCTTCAAACCAACAATGGCGACCCCAAGGAAATTGGGGCAATCAACAACAAGGTGGTGGTAATTGGAACAACAACAACCAAAACAACAATTGGGGTAATCAAAACAACAACAAGGCAATTGGAATGGAAATAACAACAATTGGGGTAACAATAATAATAAGGCGGGTGGAACAACAATGGGAACCAAGGCAACCGAAGGCTTTCAAAAGCCCCCAATGTACCAACAACCGAACAATCCACTCCCTTTCCCTTCTCAAGGTCCTAGTTCTTATGGTAATGATATGGGTAGAATTGAAATGATGTTCGAGCAGATGATGAAGAGGAATACAGATTCTGATGCACAGTTAGCTTCTCACAACACCTCTATCCGAAACTTGGAGGTGCAATTAGACCAAATCTCTTAGGAATTGAATACTCGCCCGAAGGGTGCTCTACCAAGTGATACGGTAGTGAACCCAAAGGGTGGGAACATCATGTTATGGCGGTCACAACAAGAAGTGGGAGAGGCGGTGATGTGAATGCCTCTAAGCAAAAACAAGTCATGGATGATGATGTTGTGTTGCAGGATGACGAAGTCCCTTTGGTAGTTGAAGATGTGGTTGATGAAAATGTGAACAATGAAGTGAAGATTGATATTCAAGAAGTCGAGGTGGAAACCCAAAATGATGTGAACCCGTCTAGGGAACACATAATTGACATGCCGGAGTCGGTTGTGCCAAATGCGAAAGGCCACCTCCACCTTATCCTCAAAGGCTCGTGAAGCAGAAGAATGATAATCAGTTTAAAAAGTTCATTGACATGATGAAGAGCTTATGTATTAATGTTCCTTTGGTGGAGGCACTTGAACAAATGCTGGGTTATGCAAAATTCATGAAAGACTTGGTTGCAAAGAAGCATTCTATGGATTGTGAAACTATATAGATGACTCACCAAGTTAGTGCTATAGTGCATCCCGAAGCCTGAAGATCTCGGTGCTTTCACCATTCCTTGCACCATTGGGAGTGCGGATTTTGCCAAGGCTCTATGTGACTTGGGAGCTAGTATCAATTTGATACCATACTCGGTTTTCAAAACTTTGGGTATCGGGCAACCTAGACCAACTTCAATGAGACTTCAAATGGTGGATCGATCAATGAAGCGACCTTTGGGCATTATTGATGACGTGCTTGTCCGGGTGGACAAATTCATTTTGCCGGCCGACTTTGTCATTTTGGATTGTAAAGTGGACTATGAGGTTCCTATTATCTTGGGTAGACCTTTCCTTGCAACGAGGAAGGCATTGGTTGATGTTGAAGCGGGTGAGCTCACTTTCTGAGTGGGTGATGAAAAGGTCATTTTCCATGTTTGAAAGTCTATGAAGCAACCCAATAGAACCGAAGTGCTCTCATTTGTAGACCTTGTCACAGCTGTGATTGTGGATGATACCATTGCTATGATCAATGTGGAGGATCCTCTTGAGGCCGTGCTATTAAATCTTGATGTCAATGAGGATGCAAGTAGAGTGGAGTGCATGAATGCCTTATATGGGATGGGCTCTTATTCTTATGAGCCTAGAAAATTGTCTTTGGATCTTGAAAACCGGAAAACTCCACCAACAAAACCATCAATTGAGGAGCCACCGATGTTGGAGTTGAAACCACTTCCTCCATACCTCAGGTATAATTCTTGGGCTCAAACTCTACTTTACCAGTTATTCTTTCTTCTTACCTTACTAACATGCAGGTTGAGGCCACTTTGGCGGTGCTTCAAAAGCGGAAAAGGGCAATTGGATGGACTCTAGATGACATTCGGGGAATAAGCCCCGCATTTTGTATGCACAAAATTATCTTGGAGGATGATGCAAAGCCTTCCTTGGAGTATCAAAGAAGATTGAACGAGGCTATGTAAGAAGTCGTGAAGAAAGAAGTGATCAAATGGTTGGATGCCAGGGTTGTGTACCCCATTTCTAATAGCTCATGGACTTCTCCGGTGCAATGTGTACCGAAGAAGGGTGGTATGACTGTGGTGACCAATGACAACAATGAACTTATTCCTACTCAGACAGTCACAGGTTGGAGGGTTTGCATGGACTACCGGAATTTAACAAGGTGACCCGAAAGGACCATTTCCCATTGCCATTCCTTGACCAAATGCTTGATCATCTCATGGGGCGTGTTTTTTATTGCTTTTTGGATGGGTACTCGGGGTATAATCAAATCTTAATTGCCCCGGAGGACCAAGAGAAGACCACCTTTACTTGTCCGTATGGAACCTTCGCTTTCTCTCGGATGTCGTTCGGATTGTGTAATGCTCCGGCGACATTCCAAAGATGCATGATGGCTATTTTCACCGACATGGTGGAAGATATATTGGAGGTATTCATGGATGATTTCAGTGTGGTTGGTGATTCCTTTGAAGAATGTTTGAGAAATTTGGATAGAGTATTGGTCCGATGTGAAGACACAAATCTCGTACTCAATTGAAAAATGCTATTTCATGGTTGAAGAGGGTATAGTGTTGGGTCACAAGATTTCAAAGCATGGAATTGAAGTTGACAAAGCCAAGATAGAGGTGATTTCAAGGCTTCCTCCCCCTAATTCTATCAAAGGGGTGAGGAGTTTTCTTGGGCATGCGGGTTTTTACCGGAGGGTTATAAAAGATTTTTCAAAAGTGGTACATCCCTTGTACAAGTTGCTAGAAAAGAATGCAAAGTTCGTCTTCGATGAGGGATGTATACAATCATTAGAGCTTCTCAAGCTTAAGTTGACCACTACCCCTATCATTACCGCACCAAATTGGAGCTTGCCTTTCGAGCTCATGTGTGACGCAAGTGACATTGCGGTAGGGGCTATCTTAGGTCAAAAGGTTAATAAGATGTTTCATTCGGTGTACTACATAATCAAGACCATGAATGAGGCTCAAAGGAACTACATGGTTACCGAAAAAGAGTTGTTATCTATAGTATTTGCAATGAAAAAGTTTTGGCCGTATCTTATGGGGGCCAAGGTCATAGTGCACACCGATCATGCCACTCTTAGGTATTTGATGACAAAGAAAGACTCCAAGGAAAAATTGATGCGATGGGTGTTACTACTTCAAGAGTTTGATCTAGAAATTGTGGACCGGAAAGGTAGTGAGAACCAATTGGCGGACCACTTGTCCTATTTGGAGGAGGAGGGGAGGCCTTGTGATGGCCTTGAGATCAATGATTCATTTCCTGACGAACAACTCCTTGCGGCGTCAATGAATGATATTCCATGGTTTGACGATGTTGCATATTACCTTGTGACTGGAGTAATCCCGTGTGAGCTCTCTTCTAACCAAAGGAAGAAGCTCAAGCGGGATAGTTTGGATTTCTATTGGGATGAGCCATACTTGTTCAAGATTTGCACGGATGGTGTGATTCGTAGATGTGTCCCGGAGGAAGAACAATTGAGTATCTTAGAGGCTTGTCATTCGTCACCCTATGGTGGCCATCATGGTGGGGTGAGGACCACTTCGAAAGTTCTTAGTTGTGGATTCTATTGGACAACCTTGTTCAAAGATGCGGGTGATTTTGTGAAGAGGTGTGACGATTGCCAAAGAGTGGGTGGAATTTCAAAAAGGGATGAGATGCCTCTCAATACAATTCTTGAAGTGGATATCTTTGATGTTTGGGGCATCGATTTCATGGGTCCATTTGTTAGCTCTTGTGGGAATACTTACATTCTCGTGGTGGTTAATTATGTCTCAAAGTGGGTTACAGTCGTGGCTCTGCCCAACAATGAAGCCTGGAGTGTTGTTGTATTTCTTAAAAAGAGCATTTTCGCGAGGTTTGGCACTCCTCGCGCGATTATTAGTGATGGGGGTCTCACTTTTGCAATAAAGCTTTCGACACGTTGCTTTCCAAGTACGGTGTCAATCACAAGGTTTCTAACCTCTATCATCCCCAAGCAAGTGGTCAAGTGGAAGTCTCCAACAGGGAAATAAAGAGTATCTTGTCAAAGACGACCAATGATAATAGAACCGATTAGTCGAAGAATTTGGATGATGCTCTATGGGCTTATCGGACGGCTTACAAAACTCCAGTTAGGATGTATCCGTATCGGTTGGTATTTGGGAAAGCATTCCATCTTCCGGTTGAGCTAGAGCACAAGGCCATGTGGGATTTGAGGAAGTTAAATTTGGAATGGGATGTGGCAGTTAATCTTTGTGTTGAACAATTCAATGAACATGATGAATTTAGATTCCATGCCTACTCTAGTTCATCCTTGTATAAGGACAAGATGAAGTACCTTCATGAAAAATATGCTCGTGGAAAGGAGTTTAATGTAGGTGATTTTGTTCTCTTGTTCAACTCCCATTTACGTCTGTTTCCGGGAAAGCTCAAATCCAAATGGAGTGGACCGTTTGAAGTTGTATTTGTGACCCCTTTTGGTGCTCTTGATTTGAAAAATAAAAATGGTGAAGTCTTCAGAGTTAACGGGCACCAGGTCAAGCATTATCTTGGGAAAATTAATGACATCCACGTGGTGGCACTTCTTCACTTCAAATGATGTGATGGTAACTTGCGTCATGCCACGACGTTAAATCAGGCGCTTCTTGGGAGGCAACCCATGTCTTTTTCTTCTTGTCATTTTCTTTGATTTTCTTTGTAGTATAGGATTGATTTTTGGGCTAATTGGTTGTGAGATGTTGCAGGGTTATGTTGATGCAGTGTAAGGCATGATGGACAAATGTGTAGGTCTCTAAAGTTTCCAGTGTGGCCGTAGTACATTCTGTGTGGACCGCACTAGCGTGGGTATGATAAAGCTTCTCTGAAGTTTTCCACCGCGGCCGCACTACATTTTGTGCGGTCCACGGTGGACCTCTGCGGCCGCAGTCCGTTTTGTGCGGACCACAGAAGGTTGACTTCTCAAACTTGTGCTAAACAAGGCATTGCGGACCGCGGTCCATTTTGTGCGGTCCGCACTAGTAGGTGAGGCTGGGCCCTAGGGGCTTTCCTATAAATAGACCATGAGGACCCCCTGTTACCTTTTTCGCAAATTTGAAACCTCTAAGAAATTAAACATAGTTCATCTTCTCACTTGCACGTAATTACTTGTTGAAACTCATTTGATTCAATTCACCTCACAATTTGGTACTTTAATCTTCCTCTTTACTTGTTTAATTTTGTCACTTGCATTTAATTTTCATTGTTTTTCTTAGTTTTTATTTCTTCCTTTTCCCGTAATGTCTTAATTTGTTAGGTTAGGGTAGTTAGATTTTTGATTCTTATCTACTTAGTTAGTGTACTAGATTGGGTAAACATATAGGGACATAAATTAGAGACAAATTTGGACTTAAAAGCAACATATGATGAACCCTAACTCAGTGCCAAGTTTGGGCACGTAGTGCGGACCGCGATCATTTTTGTGCGGTCCGCGGTGTCCTAGTGCGGTTCGCAGGTCATTTTGTGCGGACCGCACTGATGAACTTCTGAAAGATAACTCTTGGGCAGTGCGCCCGCACTACACTTTGTGCGGTCCGTACTGGCCTAGTGCGGTCGCGGTACCATTTTTTGCGGGCCGCACTGCTCAAATCCAAAGGATGGGTAGTCTAAACCCCATCCCAGTATGGGCCGCAGTTGTTTTTGTGCGGACCGCACTGGCCCCTGTGCGGCCGTACTCCATTTTGTGCGGTTCGCACTGGGCAATTCCTGCAACCTGTCTGCAATATTTTAAGTCTGTTCTACAATTCTATCTGCACTAATGTTCCCACTGCTTCTGTTGATACCAACAATGTTAGATGATTGTGTTTGCAGATAATGGTTAAACAAAGAGGTAAGGGATCAAAACAACCCGGCAGAGGTGAATCGTCCCGGGGTGGAAAACAGAAAATGGTCAAACTCACTCCCCAAGCTAGGCAAAACATCAAGAACATGAGGAAGGCCATAAAAGCGGTTGACAGAGCCATTGACATATCGGGGAGTGAGTACGTGCCCTCTCGGGAGATCTCTTCGGACTCAGTCCCAGAATACATCCCGTATCCGGAGAGGGCCAGACATAGAGACACTAGGGCATGTTTCTATTGAGTCGTTTGAGGGCTTAGCAGCCGGCAGTGGTGAATACTCCACCTCCCCCACAGCTTCATTATCCGGGGAGGGCACAAACAGAGGTGAGGAGGAGGTACAGGGAGATCAGGAGTCAGCCGGAGGTGGTGAGCCTCAGGTGGTAGGTATTGCAAGAACAAGAAAACCTGATGTCTGGGAGGATAGGTTCGTGAGCGAGGTGGCGTACCACATATTTTGGGATGGTGGCCAGTGAGGAAGTTGATACCAGAGCGGAGTTTCATTGACACAGATCTACTACCCCACAACCCCAATGCGCAAAGATAGTTCAGAACTAGAGTGGGTTGGATCACTTCTTAGATAATTGTGTGGACACCAACGAGCATTTGGTCAAAGAATTTTATTGTAATGTAGCCCACATTAAAAAGGGTTCCAAAGTGACGAAAGTTCGTAATTTGAAAGTTTTGTTCAATGGGAAGTCAATTAATGAATATCTGGGCTTCGATGAGGAGGATGAGACTCTATATATGGCGAAAATGGAGATGGGTGAGGAGGTCCGTCCATGGTTACCTTAGTACATGGCAATCCCAGGTACCATTCTTGATTGGTTGATAGTTGGGGTCAGAATATTGCGGAGAACCCTAAACTTTGAGGCGAGGGGTTGGGAGACCTTTGTTTGCAACCAGTTGGACCCGACCACTCATGACCAGACCCTTACTCTCCACCGGGCTATTTTGGTTACTTCCATTATGGCGGAGTACCCCATCAATGTGGGGAATGTGATGTCCAAAGTTATCACCATTGTGGGAGCAGAGCATGACCAGAACTACCCTTTCCCCAGCTTCCTCACTGAGTACTTCACAGATTTAGAGGTGGATCCGAGGCCATATGACATCAAGGTCAAGGCGACAGCCCTGTTCTCTTGGTATAGCTTAAAGGGGAATGACAACCCTAAGGACAAGAACTACAAAGCCCCTGCTTCTGCCCCAACTGGCCAGTCTGAAGAGCCAGTTGTGGTAGAGGTCCCTGCTGAGCCTACCTCCATTTCTGCTGACATGCCTCCCGGACCCTCCACATTTTCAGTCATTCATCCTGGTCCTTCCACATCAGCAGGCCCGGAGATCCCATCTACCCGGGCCCATCCCATCACTGCCTACCAGCTGAGCCACACCCTGTTGAGTATAAACAACTGGATGCAGACTGCCTCATCCAAGTTGTCCACATTGACTACCACGGTAGAGGCTCAGTTGGCTCCTCCAGCCCCTCAGGTGCCCCAGTCGATAGAGGATGCTTTAAAAGAGATAATTGAGAACCAGAAGAAAATCCTCACTACTTAGGCAACACTAACCAAGGCAGTTGATTCACACAACAGAGCTCTTAAGGAGCTTGCTCGGGAGCACAAGAAGCTTAGAAAGACACGGGCCTCTAAGGAGTCCGTGAAGGAGCTGCGGGCAGATGTAGATAGACTGAAGGTAGAACAGCTTCCTTTGGACTTGTTACTTGATGATCCAGTCCCAGCAGCTCATCCACAGCCGGAGCAGGCCCAGAGGCCTCCAAAGAGGAGGAAGATCCCGAGAGCAGATGATGTCATCATCTAGTTGGCGGACCCTCTGGAGGCTTCCTCCAGTCAGCCATAGGATGTACCAGTTCCACAGCCTGTCGAGGTCCAGGCGCAGGTCCAAGTAGCAGCAGAGCAGACCACTGGGAACCAGTCTGAGGTTCCCGAGCACACAGAGGACCCAGGGACCACCCATGATCCTATGCAGATAGACACGGCTTAGGGAGTCTTCTATATCCTTTTTCTATTGTTTTTGGTGAATTCCAACTTTTATTTGAGGGGGTGAGCCCTACACATTTATGGATGACTGTATATTTTGATATCTTTATGCTTTCTTGATTTTTCATTTGGTCTGTATATAATTTTATATTTAGTTACTTTTATCGCATTTTCTTATCTTTCCTTGGGTCTGTATATAAAGTTACATCATATTGTATATATTCATCCCTCGTTGTATATTCAAACTCCCTATTGTATATATTCATTCTATTTTCCGCAAAAAAAAATTCATTTTTAACTTATTATTTATTTTCGTAGCTATTTGTTTTGTTTTGGACGTTTTCAATAAGCCTTTGGTTTCCTTAATGTCACGGTTCTTTCAAAAGGTGGAGTGTTGTGTGAACCGGGTGGCTCTTCCCAATGATGGATGGCGTGACAACCGTGTTAAGGGTTTGAGTCCATTTTTGTCTTTGTTTTTAGTAGTAGTTAGTTAAGGGTACCTCAAGCAAAGCTTCACTTGGGCCTAGCACATTTGCCGTTGATCCCATGGTCAAAGACGAAATATTGTGTTTAGGATGGTGAAAGTCATGACCTTGAGACTCTTGTGTTGACCGATAATCATCAAGTGGTTTTTCGGGACCATTGTGTGCTCAAATCGTATCTAAGGTCGTTGTGGGCCCCAGACTCTATGTCTTTAGCGATCCTTTAGCTTGTGTGGTCAGTAATTGAATTGCAAAGCCAAGTCCCGAGCCATTGGTCTAGAACTTGCCCCGAATGTTTGTTGAGGCGAAATCCTAAGTGAATTTTGACTTGAGACATGAATATAGGCCCTCCTTGATCCAAATGATAACTTGAAAAATTCCATAGCCTACCAATAATATGATCCCTAGTTAACCCTTTTGAGCCTTAGACCTTTTTCTTTCAAGAAACATGATACAAGCCTATATCTGTTCTAAAAGATACCCTCTCTTGGCACCCGATCTTTCCTTGAGCACATGGTAAAAGTATAAGTTTGGGGGGGAGAGACGAGGATGGAAACAAAGTGGTAAAAGGCACAAAAATGAAGAAAAAGAAAGGCAATGAAAAAGAAATAAAAGCAAAAGACAAAAAGAATGTTCAATGTGAAAAAGAATAAAAAAGGGATTCAAGAAAAGCAAAGAATGAAAGGTGTGGAAGGTGAAAAAGGAGAAACGGTTTGAATTGCATAAGAAAGAGTGACAACGTGTCTCTCTAACCCTTAGAAAGAAGTGAGATGACTCAAAGTTTCAAGAAAATGTGTGCCAAATGAATCAAAAGAAGTGCTTAAAAGAATATGGAACTCACTTAGATCAAAACATTTCCTACCCTGAACCAAAAGCCTTCACAATGACTCCACAAAAGCCCTATAGGATCTTGAGTTGAATGAAGCTGACATTGTGGATATTTACATAAGGGGCAAGCATATGGTACTTAGAGCCGGGCTTGCGACTTTTTCTTGAGAGAGATGAGTGAATTTCCCTTAACCTCGATTTGTGTGCCAATATTAGAAAAGGTGAGGTTTGCTTAGAGAGAGTTGAGGATGTGTGAGTTTGGGATCCACAATGACCAAAGAAATTGAGAGATTTCTTTGATGTGTTGAGTCAACTCTTGATGCTCTTGTGTCACACTTGATCCATGGTCTTTCAAAAGTTAAAAGTTGTTAATTATTCATTTGTATTGAGGGCAATTGTTAGTCCCAATTGATGCTAGTTGAGGTCACTTTAGGATAGCTGAAAATTCTTGGATTTTCCCTTAAGGGGTGAGTCTTATTTTTTTTGCTTGAGGACAAGCAAAAGCTTAAGTTTGGGGGAGTTGATAACTAGGGATTTTGACACATTTCATGCTCCTTCTTGCTTACGCTTTGATTATAAATTCATACAAAATAGTCCTAAAAGGCTCATAAGGTGTGCTTGATTGCAGGTTTGAACAACAAAGTGATGAGATGTCAAAGATCAGCTCAAAAGGAGTGAAACCGGCACAAGTACCAAAGACAAGATAAACTCAGGAGAAACAGGTCTAGTGCGGTCACACTACACTTTGTGCGGTCCGCACTAGGGAGATTCAGAGAGTTAGATTTTCAAGCATTAAAGCAATGTGGCTGTAGTAGATAATGTGCGGCCTGAACTGAAGGCACCGTGGCCGCACTACCATTCTGTGCGGTCCGCAGAATCAAAATTCAGAGAGATGCCAAGTTCTGAAGATCAAGCCTGTGCAGTCCGCGGTCATGTTTGTGCAGACCGCACTAGATGCCTCCGAGGCCATAGTCCATTTTGTGCGGTCCGTAGAGCCTGGGTTTAAAGAGTTGAATTTGCAGAGTCAAGAGCCTAGTGCAGCCGCACACCATTTTGTGCGGTCCGCACTTACCCCAGATGGGCATTTTGTCCAGTTTTTCTAGCTTAGTATAAATAGAAAGTTTTTCCATTTTTAGGGCATCAGATATTATCAGACGTTAGTTGCGCTCGTGATAAGACTTTTCTTAGCCATTTTGGGAATTTTTACTTAGTTTTTATCATTGGATCTTTGTATTTACCTTAGCAATTAATTAATATGCCTTTATCTTCATCTATTTCTCTGTTCTTCTCTTCAAGCATGAGTAGCTAAACCCATTAGCTAGGGTTGTGGCTCAACCCTAAAGTGGGTAATTGATGGGTGTTGTGATTTAAGATTAGATTGACTGTGGGTGTTTGTTATTTGGATCAATTTTATGGTTTAATTTATGAATTAGTCGTTGCAAATACTGGTTTATGCTAAGTTGACTTGGGCTCTTCTTGAGAAAGAGAGCCTAAGTCTCCAAAATTGACCCAACAAGGAATTGGGATGGACTCAAGAGATTTGATAGTCCCAATTAAAGGGTTAAACTTCGAGAGAATAATTACCCAATTTGAACCTTAGTTTCCTGAGCAAATTTGCCTACCCAAGTGGTCTTGAGAAAGTCAATTGGGCAAAATCACTCTCTACCGAGAGGTGTGAGAGTGGGTAAAATCGTGCAATGGTTATAGCATATTTCCCCAAACATGTCAATGGTACCTTAGAAATAATTACCCGTCAATTAGCCACCTAGGTGAAGGTCACTACCCTAGTGCCTTTTTATTCATTAGATACAACTTGTAGCAATTCTCGCTTAGCATAATCTAGTTGCAATTATAATTAGTAGTTGATAATAGTAGATTATTAAAGAAAAACCCAAAAATGATTGGAAGTGATATTTGGAACCAATACGCAATTTCAACCTAAATAGATACCCGACTCCATTCCTAGCTCTCTGTGGAAATCGGTCCCGACCCACAAATCGGGTAAAAGCTATTGCGACCCTCTCTTCCTACTTTTTAGTAGTGTGTAGTAGGCTGGGATCAGTAACCAAGACCCTAATGGAGGGGATTGGTGGGCAGACGTTCAACATTGTACCCATGATCATCACAAACATATACTGAGCCTTAGAGAAGTGTCAACGAGGAGAGAGACACTCTAAAGGCTGCAATCTACTACTTCAGCTTTAGCTCATGGAACATCTCCAAAAGCGTGAATACCGACAAAAATTCAACGAAGAGCCTGGGATGACCACATCGCTTATCACCATCCAAAGCGAATGAATTACATCCCTGACATGTTCGCTCATCCTGAGAATGCCAAAGAATGGGTTGAGCTCTTTCATAATCTGACTGAAGAGCAGGTTCAATGGATGTTCGAGTGGTTTCCGACAGAGGAGTTCATCGCCCGATCTAGAGATGCACCTTTCCTGATACTGATTGGTCTAAGAGGAACATACCCTTATGTCCCTCTTTGAGTTATGAGGAAAGCAGGTAGGAAGCAAGTCATACCCAGGGTCGACAAGATGAGTCATTTCCGAGTTGACTTCCAAAATGATGATAGTCCCCACAAGTGCCAAGTCTAGGACTTGTGGCACTGCAAGATTGTAATGGGGAAAGACACCATCGAGCCAGATAGATATCATGCTGGTTGTACTCCTTTCTATTCGGGTTGGTTGGAAGACAATTGGGATGGTCTAGGCCAGCCAGGGTTCGTTCGAGGTCACAGAATTTTAGATGAAAAAGGCCGAGGCACAAGTCAAATACAACCAACTGCGCAAAAGGATACGTGAATGCGAGAGAGAATACCGCGAGATACAAGAGTCCAACCAGAAGCTGATTGAGGAGCGGAAAGACATGGCTATCAGTGCCAACAAAAAGCTAGGATACTTGGAGCAAGGAATAGTAGAACTAGAGGGGAAATTTCTCAAAAGGGTTAAAGACTGTCAAAAGGATGAAGGGACCGAAGGCGAACATCTGGCCCGAGCATACCTGTTGCTGGGACTTCGCGAATTGGGGAAGCTGTTCGATGGAGCCAAGGATGCTGAATCTGGGGAAAGTCCTTCTGGGACCAAATAGATACAAATTTGCTTTTTCGCTTTATGAATGTAATAAGGCCAATGGCCATTAGTGACTTTTATTCCCTGCTTATTTAATGTCGTTTTGGGATTCGTCTATTTTTTCAAATAAAATGAGGCATTTAGCATTTTAAGTTCTCCAAATCAATTTGTCGCTAAGCCTACCTCGGGCACAAAGAGATTTCCAAATTAGGACATGCTTTACATTCCCGCACTATGTGTTTAAATATTGCAATACTTTTCATAATCCTCACTGACTTGGTTACCTTTTGTTTTTATTATTCCCCTCCCCAAAGGTTAGTTCATGCACTCTGGCATCATCATCTTACTTCACAAGATCCAGGGGCCCTCCACCCACTCCTCATCTTAGTCCCATTAAAGGCAAGAACAAAGGCAAAATGGAAGATTTAAACAACATCAGGAAGGAGAATGTGTCACAACATCAGGATCGAGTAGAGGCCACTGATGGCTAGGTATTCGGGTTTCTAACGAGAATGTGTCATAACTTGAACAGAAACTGCTGAAATTCCAGGAAGAGCTTGATCAGGTCCGGAATCTAGCAAACCTGTCATTTTCCCTCAGCTCCCCAGATATCAACTTCCCCAATGCTCAAAACCCTACACCTCCTCAAAATATCCCAAAACAGCAGAATCATCCCGCGCCTCACCATCACACTACTCCACCAAAGAACCAATGTAACACCTGCCATACCCCAAACAACACTCCACTACTCATCCCAGAACCTCAGAACTCCACAAACGACCATTTGCACACCCATACACCAGGACACCATAACACTCTTATCTACGTGGAGGCTATGCCACACTCCACCCAACCTATCTCATGCACACCTGAGTCTGATGAAAAGGATGTGCTTATCAGGAACTTGGCCGAGGAACTTAAGAAACTGACCAGCCGGATTCAGGGCGTTGAATGAAGCAAAGGAATAGAGGGGCTGAACTATGAGGATCTTTTCATATAGCCTGATGTCGAACTGCTTGAGGGGTACAAACCTCCTAAGTTCAAAATGTTTGATGGTATGGGTGATCCAAGGGTCCATCTGAGAACATATTGCGAAAAGCTGGTTGGAGTAGAGAAGGATGAAAGGATCCGCATGAAGCTGTTTATGAGGAGCTTGAAAGGAGATGCATTATCTTGGTACATCAGCCAAGATCCCAAGAAGTGGTCAAGCTAGGTAAGCATGGCGTCTGACTTTATGGACAGATTCAGGTTTAATACAAAAAATGCACCAGATGTGTTCTATATCCAGAATTTGAAGAAGAAGCTGTCACGACCCAGATTTTCCCACCCTCGGGAGTCGTGATGGCGCCTTCTCGTAGAAGCTAGGCAAGCCGCAAAATATAGAAATTCTAACTCTTCATTTTAATCCTTTTTAACAACACGAATTAATAGGTAATCAACCTTTTAAAATTTACGATAAACAGAATTAGCAGAAGACTTAAACATCTAAAGATAACCAAGACAGTACTACAATGCCAATACACTCCTCTACCTGGAATCTGGTGTCACAATATTCACGAACGAACTAAGATTTACTACAACAAATTTGTGAAAGAAATATAATCTGTCTCAAAATCTAATGAAAATAGAGTACATACTGAACTAGAAGAGAACGTCGGGTCTGCCGACGCCTGCAGGACTACCTCGGGATCTCTGGCTGGACTGAAGACTGACTCCCCAAGTTCTACTTTCCAAAAGTTGCTCCGGAATCTGCACATAGTGCAGAGTGTAGCATCAGCACAACCGACCCCATGTGCTGATAAGTGTCTGGCCTAACCCCGGCGAGATAGTGACAAGGTTAGGACCAGACTCCAGATAAACCTGTGTAGTTATATAATATACAACGGAAAATAAACAGGAATAAACAATTAACATGGGAGGGGTGCATACTACGGGGGAAATATCGAATCCATCAGAAACTTAAGAGAAATATGAGAGAACAATTCAAGATTTACAATAAAACCATAATAACATTGTTGCGGCGCGCAACCCGATCCTTATCATTCAACACTATTGCGGCGTGCAACCCGATCCATTTATATCACTGTTGCGGCGTGCAACCTGATCCAATATAACATTGTTGCGGCGTGCAACCCGATCCAATATAACATTGTTGCGGCATGCAACCTGATCCAATATAACATTGTTGCAGCGTACAACCCAATCCAATATAACATTGTTGCGGCGTGCAACCTGATCCAATATTTATGTACCTTTAATAACAACCATACCACGAGTCCCGGCAAGGGATCAACAATAAACTACTCTATCCCAGCAAGGGATTCAACAGTAAAAGTAAACACGTCCCTGCAAGGGAGAATCAGCTATAACCAATCTTAACTCAACTCCTACTCATCTCAGCTAACACCAATACTCAATCATAAGTAATTTCCACGAAAACAAACTTAATCCTTACTCAATATCGAGAATCATCAATTAAAGCATCCATAGTATCATTTAAGAACACATCAACTTGCAATTTAAGACTCACGGTCATGCTCGACACCAATGTATAGATACTCGTCACCATGCCTATACGTCGTGCTCAACAAGAAGCAAATAGCAAATAGGACACAACTCCTAATCCCTCAAGCTAAGGTTAGACCATACACTTACCTCGAACTTCCACGGCCAACTCAAGCCTCAAACACCACTTTCCCTTTCAAATTCGGCTCCAAATCAATTGTATCTAGACATAATCGACTTAATAACATCAATAAACGCTAAACAATCCAATTTCAATACTTAATTATAGCTTTCTAATCATTCTTCCCAAAAAGTCAAAAATTGACCCCGGGCCCGTTTGGTCAAAACATGAGGTTCGGACAAAACCCGATCACCCATTCACCCACGAGCCTGAATATATAATTAGTTCCAAAATTTGACCCCAAAACGAGGTCTAAATCACAAATATATAAAAAACACTAACTATACCCAAATCTCTAATTTTTTACCCTTAATCACCTGATTTAAGCCTAGAAATCTAATGGGTGTTAATGAAAATTGAAGAAAATGAGTCTAAGATTACATACCTATGAATTGGTGGTGAAATCACCTTTCAAAAATTGCCCAATTTGGAGTTTAGATGAAGAAGTTATGAGTTTTGGTAAAAATCCCGTAATGGCTACTGTTTCTGGACTTTTAAAATAACTGGGCGAATTTGGTCATCGCATTCGTGATGAGTTAGGTCTGACAGACCTTCGCGTTCACGGAAGATGGCTCGCGTTCGCGGAATATGGCTCGCGTTTGCGGAGGAGTAACTCCTCGAGCCTTCGCGTTCGCGTCCAAGTGGTTGCGTTCGCGTAGGTATAATTTTCCCTTTCCCTTGACCAGGCCACAAGCCTTTGCGTTCGCGATACCAGACCCACGTTCGCTGAGGGAAGGCCCCCGAATGCTTCGCATTCGTGACCTGGGTTACGCGTTCGTGTAGAAGGAATTTTCCTTCAGCACAAATAACACATCATGTTCGCGAGGGTCCTCCCGCGAACGCGAAGAAGAAAGTATCAGCACACCAGAAACTGGAAAAAAACTACAACTTTTGAGTTCCAAAACTCACTTGTGTCCTCGGGGCTCCAAACCAAACATACGTACTAACTCAAAAATGTCATATGAACTTATCTGTGCGATCAAATTGCCAAAATAACATCATTAACATCGAATTAAACCTCAAAATCAAAGAATTATTTCAAACTTCTTAAAACATCAATTTTTGCAATTAAGGGTCTGATTCAAGTCAAATGGATTCCGTTTCTTACCAAACTTCACAGAATTATCTTAAACCACATATAAGACCTGTACCGAGTGCCAGAACCAAAATACGGGCCCGATATCAACATGTTCTAACAAAAATTTGTTTCCAATCTTTTAAACAGTTTCAGAAAATAATTTTCTTTAAAAATTCATTTCTTGGGCTTGGGATCTCGGAATTCGATTCTGGGCATACGCCCAAGTCCCATATTTTCCTACGAACCCTCCGGGACCGTCAAATCACGGGTCTGGGTTCGTTTACCCAAAACATTGACCGAAGTCAAATTTATTCATTTTATAGTCAAAATTTATTATTTTTCACAGATTTTCACATTTAGGCTTCCCGGCTACGTGCCCGAACTGTGCACGCAAATCGAGGTGATGCTAAAAAGGGTTTTCAAGGCCTCGGAATGCAAAATTTCATTTAAAAGCAAGTGATGACCTTTTGGGTCACCACATTCTCCACCTCTAAAACAATCGTTCGTCCTCGAACGGACAGAAGAAAGAAGTACCTAAGTGGGGGAAAAGATGGGTATAACAGCTCCACATATCGGACTCAGACTCCCAGGTCGATGCCTCAGCAGGTTGACCTCTCCACTGCACACGAACAGAAGAAAAACTCTTTGATCTCAACTGACGAACCTGTCGGTTTAGAATAGCTACCGGCTCCTCCTCATAAGACAAGTCCTTGTCCAACTGGACAGTGCTGAAATATAACACGTGGGATGGATCGCCGTGATATTTCCGAAGCATGGACACATGAAATACTGGATGCACGGCTGATAAGCTCGGCGGCAATGCAAGTCTATAAGCCACCTCTCCCACTCGATCAAGGATCTCAAACGGGCCAATGAACCTAGCCTTGCCCTTCTTTCCAAATCTCATCACGCCCTTCATAGGCGACACTCGAAGCAAAACTCGCTCACCGACCATAAATGTTAAATCACGAACCTTGCGGTCGGCATAACTCTTTTGCCTGGACTGAGCTGTACGAAGCCTATCCTGAATTATCCTGACCTTGTCCAAGGAATCCTGAACTAGATCCGTACCCAACAACCAAGCCACTCCCGCTCAAACCATCCAACCAGAGACCGACATCGCGTACCATATAAAGCCTCACAAGGAACCATCTGGATACTCGACTGGTAGCTGTTGTTGTAGGCAAACTCTGCTCAAGGCAAAAACTGATCCCACGAGCCTCCAAATTAAATGACACAAGCTCGGAGCATATCCTCCAAAATCTAAATAGTCTGCTCGGACTGCCCGTCCGTCTGAGGATGAAACGTTGTGCTCAACTCAACCCGAGTGCCCAACTTTTGCTGAACTGCTCTCCAGAAGTGTGAGGTAAATTGCGTACCTCGGTCCGAAATGATAGACACGGGCACACCATGAAGGCGAACAATCTCCCGGATATAGATCTCAGCTAACCTCTCAGAAGAATAGGAGACTGCTACAGGAATGAAATGCGCTGACTTGGTCAGCCTATCAACAATGACCCATACTGCGTCGAACTTCCTCCGAGTCTACGGGAGTCCAACAACAAAATCCATAGTGATTCACTCCCACTTCCACTCGGGAAGCTTAATCCTCTTAAACCAACCAGCATGCCTCTGATGCTCATGCTTAACCTGCTGATAATTCAAACACCGAGCCACATATGCAACGATATCCTTCTTCATTCTCCGCCACCAATAATGTTGCTGCAAATTCTGATATATCTTCGCGGCGCCCGGATGAATAGAGTACCGGGAGCTATGGGCCTCCTCTAAAATCAACTCCCGAAGCCCATCCACATTAGGCAAACAAACTCGACCTTGCAATCTCAAAACTTCGTCATCATCTAAGGTAACCTGCTTGGCACATCTACGTTGCACCGTGTCTCTAAGGACACACAAATGGAGATCATCATACTGCCGATCACGGATACGCTCCAATAAAGAAGAACAAGTGACCGTGCAAGCTAACACCAACTAGGCTCAGAAACACTCAACCTCACAAACTGATTGGCCAAAGCCTGAACATCCGAAGCAAGCGGCCTCTCACTGACCGGAATATAAGCAAGACTGCCCATACTGGCTGACTTCCTACTCAAAGCATCGGCCACCACATTGGCCTTTCCCGGATGATATAAGATGGTGATATCATAATCTTTCAACAACTCCAACCACCTCATCTGCCTCAAATTCAACTCCTTTTGCTTGAACAAATATTGAAGACTCTTGTGATCCGTGAACACCTCACATGCCACGCCATACAAATAATGCCTCCAAATCTTCAACGCACGAACAATGGCTGCCAAATCCAAATCATGAACCGGATAGTTCTTCTCATGAATCTTCAACTGCCGCGAAGCATAGGCAATGACCTTGCCATCCTGCATCAACACTACACCAAGTCCAAAACGAGATGCATCACAATAAACTGTATAAGGCCCTGAACCTGTAACCAAAACCAACACTGGTGCCATAGTCAGTGTTGTCTTGAGCTTCTGAAAGCTCGTGTCACACTCATCCATCCATTTGAACTGGGCACCCTTCTGGGTTAATGGTCATCGAGGCTGCGATTGATAAGGACCCCTCCACGAACTGACGATAGTAGCTTGCCAATCACAAGAAACTCTGAATCTCTGTAGCTGATGCAGGTCTAGGCCAGTTCTTTACTACCTCAATCTTCTTCAGATCAACCTGAATATCCTCTGCTGATACAACATGACCCAGGAATGCAACTGAACTCAACCAGAACTCACACTTCGAGAACTTGTTGCTCGTGTTCCTCTCATATAACTTCTGGAGAAGAAACTTAGCATATAACTGACTATCCCTCAAGGTCTGAAGAACCACTCTAAGATGTTGCTCGTGCTCCTCCCAGCTACGGGAATATATCAAAATATCATCAATGAAGACTATCACGAATGAATCCAAGTAAGGCCTGAACACTCGGTTCATCAAATCCATAAATCCACTGGAGAATTTGTCAACCCGAATGACATCACCAAGAAATCATAGTGCCCGTACTGAGTGCGAAAAGCTATCTTAGGGACATCGGATGCCCTAATCCTCAACTGATGGTAGTCAGATCTCAAGTCAATCTTTGAAAATACCTTAGCACCCTGAAGCTGATTTGTTACACCCCATATTTTTGAACATGAAAATACGCCATAAATAAATTAATGAGAGCCCGAAAGTGAGATGTCACATTTCGCAGTATTAAATTATGACAATATTGTATCCAACAGTATTACATTACGGTGACGTTATGCTTTGCAGTATTAAGTTATGACAATGTTGCATCATGCAATAATATACGTTGAATTTGTCGTAAGGTAATTGACATCAGTCCAAGGAAAAGATTATTTGGGGATTATAAGGATTATGCTATTTCACAAGTGATTAGTAAATTCATAAAGGTGAAAGGGGGAACAAGTCTAAGAAAACGAATTTTGTCAAAGTTTGGCATTTTGGGATAAAATACGGCCCGAGCTAAAATACCCGGTATTTATGGACTAATTACATACAAAGTACTACATGGCCATGATAGTAAGGTGTATAAGGTATGTGTAAAGTGAGTAATATTTCAAGTAATTTGGGGTAATTTTTAAATTAGGCGGGTAATTGATTAATTACCGGGTAGCGGGATATTACCTAATTAAATTAATTGAGAAACATGTATTAGGATGAAAGGGTAACGTTGCAGCACCAATCAACATCCTTGATGACTCTTTAAATCATTGTAGTATGTGGCAATTAAAGACTACAAGTCTTGGGCATCATTTCTTGAAAAAAAGAATTCAAGACAACAAAATTCATTCTTGGTTTTGAGACCAAGAACGTTGGTCAGCAAGTATTTCATCCAAATTCCAACTTTAATCCAAGTTTGATTGAATATTATGTTAAGGAATAACAGAAATGTGAGGGGGAAGAGGCAAGCAAATCTTTCAATTTCTAAAGAAATTCAAGCAAAAAAAAAACGTAGAAGCAGAAAAGTTTTGTTTCAATCCAAGTGTAATTTCATTCATATTTTGTAGAAGCAGATTCGTTCAAATAATTCAAGAAACAGGTATGTTAAGGCTATCCCTTCTTTCTTTTGGCATGATCCATACGCTATGAACGAAACGTGCAAATGCACAAATTCCAAAAGTGACTCTACTCATAGGAGTAATAGAAATATCTATGTTCTTTAATTTTCAGGTGTCATAATATTTTATCATCTGTTCATAGGTCTCAGAAAATTACGAAAGTTGAAAGGATGTTACATTATGATATTGCTCAAGAGGAAAAATGGTCTTATGACATTCCGAATAATTTTATTGACGTACTTTTTATGCACTGCATTTATGTGCAATGACCCATGACCAGATGGCGTTATATACGCGTATATATGTGAATATACGTATATGGGATATGGGAAAAGGTTATGGCATTATATACGCACCACCACCTGATCAGCTGGTATATGATGATGATGTTGCCCACAGTGGCTGAAATATGATTCAAACAGCGTTATATACGCATATAAGGGTATGTATTCAAACGGCGTTATATACGCATATGTATGTATGTATTCAAACGGCGTTATATACGCGTATATATGTATGTATATATATGTATATGGGATATGGGAATGGTTATGGCGTTATATACGCACCACCACCTGATCAGCTGGTATACGATTATGACTTTGCCCACAGTGGTCGATATGATATGATGGGATGCCCTCAGAGGCTGATGATGTTATGAAACATATACCTATGCACGATATGACATTCATACGCATATGCATGACACTGAAAGTAATTTATGATTTATAAAGTTATTCAGACTTACGGGTTGAGTCATGTACTCCATATGTCTTCTATGTCTCCTATGTATTTATTTATGTGCCTTACATACTCAGTACATTATTCGTACTAACGTCCCTTTTGCCTGGGGACGCTACGTTTCATGCACGCAGGTCCTGATAGACAGGTCGAGAGCCCTCTAAGTAGGCTATCAGCTCAGCGAAAGATGGTGGTGCGCTCCATTTGCTTCGGAGTTGCGTATTTGGTTAGTATGATTTAGATGTGTACTGTTTGGTATGGCGGGACTCTGTCCCGACCTATATGACATTTATGTATTCTTAGAGGCTTGTAGACATATGTCTTGTACGTGAAAGATTGTACGGCCTTGTCGGCCTATGTTTTGAGTTTATAAATGATTATGTTGGCCTATTATGCCCGTATGTCACGTGTATATGATGATATAATAAGAAAGATACGTTACATTGGTACTCGGTTGAGTAAGGTACTGGGTGCCCATCGCGGCCATCGGTTTGGGTCGTGACATGATCAAACAAATCATCAATCCTTCGCAATGGATACTTATTCTTGATCGAAACCTTGTTCAACTGCCGGTAATCATTACACATTCTCCTCAATCCGTCCTTCTTCTTAACAAACAACACTGGCGCACCCCAAGGCGAAACACTCGGCCTAATGAAACCCTTCTTAAGAAAGTCTTGCAATTGCTCCTTCAACTCTTTCAACTCAGGCGGGGCCATACGATATGGCGAGATAGAAATGGGCTGAGTGCCCGGAGCCAAATCAATGCAAAAGTCAATATCCTTATCGGGTGGCATACCCGGCAGGTCTGAAAGGAAAACCTCAGGAAACTCATGAACAACGGGCACAGAATCAATAGAAAGAACCTCAGCACTAGAATCACGAACATATGCCAAATAGGCCAAACACCCCTTATCGACCATACGTCGAGCCTTCACATAAGAAATAACACTACAGGTAGAATGACCAGAAGTCCCTCTCCACTCTAAACGAGGTAAACCCGTTAAGGCTAAGGTCAAAGTCTTGGCATGACAGTCCAAGATAGCATGGTAAGGTGATAACTAGTCCATCCTTAATATGACATCAAAATCGACCATGTCTAATAGAAGCAAATCTGCACGAGTCTCAAGACCTCCAATCACAACTATACAAGAACTATGGACTCGATCTACCACAATAGAGTCACCCACCGGTGTAGTCACATATATAGGGGCACTCAAGGAATCACTAGGCATGACCAGATATGGTGAAAACTAAGATGACACATAGGAGTACGTAGACCCTGGATCAAATAAAATGGAAGCATCTCTGCCACAAACCAGAATAGTACCTGTGATAACTGCATTGGAAGCCTCAGCCTCAGGCCTAGCTGGAAGACCATAACATCGGGTCTAGGCCCCACCACCCTGGACTACCTCTCTGGGATGGCTTGCAGCTAGCTGGCCTCCACCTTTAGCGGTCGGAGCTCCACCTCTAGCACTTCTACCTCCACCTCTAGCACATCTACCCCTACCTCTAGCTGGATGGGCGGTCTGTGGAACACCTGGTGCCTAAACCATAGCACAGGAACCCTGCTGCTGTGACTGAGTACCCACCAATCTTGGACAAGCCCTCCTGATATAACCATACTCACCACACTCAAAACATCCACTTGAGTGTTGCGGCTGAGGAACTGAGACTGACCCTGGCAACCTGAATGACCACCCCGAACACTCTAGAGCGGCGGTGCACTGATAGGAGCTGGTAGTGCATTGTAGGGCTGCTGATTCGGATACTGCATGTGAGAACCACGGCCACCTGAAGCACCGTGAGAAACCTGAAGTGCTGATTGAAAGGGCCTAGGAGGATGGCTCTACCATACGAATCCTTGCCCCTAGATGAAGCACCACTGAATCTGCCTGAATGACGGGGCCTCTTGTCTGACCCATGACCACCTCCCTGCGACAGAATCATCTCCACTCTCCTAGCCACATTGGCCGCCTCCTGGAAAGTAATCTCACTCCCAGTCTCCCTAGCCATCTGAAGACGAATCGGCTAAATAAGACCTTCAATAAACCTCCTCACCCTCTCTCTCTCTCTCTCTCGCTAGGAAGTATGACAAGAGCATGACGAGCCAAGTCGATGAATCTGGTCTCATACTGGGTAACAGTCATAGAACCCTGCTGGAGACACTCAAACTGCCTCTGATAGGCCTCTCTCTAAGTGATGGGGAGAAACTTCTCCAGAAATAGTTGTGTAAATTGCTCCCAAAGTCACAGCTAGCGATCCGGCTGGCCTAGCAAAACAGAAATACCTCCACCAAATCTTGGAGGATCTACACAAGTGAAAAGTAGCAAAATCAACCCCATTGGTCTCAACTATCTCTATGTTCTTGAGAACCTCATAACAACTGTCTAGATAATCCTGGGGATCCTCAGTAGATGGACCGCTGAAAGTAGTAGTAAAGAGCTTGTTGAACCTATCCAACCTCTACAAGGCATCGACAGACATAGCTGCTCCATCACCGGTCTGAGCTACCACACCCAACTGAACTGCTCCAACTGGCTGAACTGCTGGAGTTTGAAACTGGGGAGCTACCTGCTCCGGGGTGCGAGTAGTAGGAGTCTGGTCTCCTTCTCTAGCCTAAGAGATGGCTAGTGCTACATGAAGTAAGCCTGCCCGGGTGACACTATCCATAAGGCCCACTAGACGAACCAGAGCATCCTGAAGAACTAGGGTAGCAATAAATACCTCTAGGACCTGAGCTGGGCCCACCGGAACTGCTGGGGCCGGAACCTCAACATCAAAGTCAACCTGAGGCTCCGTCGCTGGTGCTGCTGCTTTGGGTTGAGCTCTGACCCAGCCTCAGCCTCTAGCACGGCCTCGGTCTCTGCCCCTTGTGGGAGCTGCTGCTGGGGGCTTGGGCTGCTGGTCAGTGGATGAGGAAGTGCGTGTTCTCACCATCTGCGAAAGAACAGAGTTGAAATTCAATTAGCATTGAGAAACCAAACTGCACGACAAGAAAGAACAAATGTGAAGTTTTTCCTAACTTTGTATCCTCTGGGGGATAAATACAGACGTCTCTATACCGATCAGTCAGACTCTACTAAACTTGTATGTGAATTGTGAGACCTATGTAACCTAGAGCTCTGATACTAACTTGTCACGACCCGGATTTTCCCACCCTCGGGAGTCGTGATGGCGCCTAGTCATAGAAGCTAGGCAAGCCACGAAATATAGAAATTCTAACTCTTTCATTTTAATCTTTTTTAACAACACAAATTAACAGGTAATCAACATTTTAAAATTTACGATAAACAGATTAAGCGGAAGACTTAAACAACTAAAAATAACCAAGCCAGTACTACAATGCCAATACACTCCTCTACTCAGAATATGGTGTCACAATATTCACGGATGGACTAAGATTTACTACAACAAATGTCTGAAAGAAATACAATCTGTCTCGAAATCTAATGAAAATCGAGTACATAATGAAATAGAAGAGAACATCGGACCTACGAACGCCTGCAGGACTACCTCAGGATCTCTGGCTGGACTGAAGGCTGACTTCTCAAGTGCTACTGTCCAAACGTTGCTTCAGAATTTGCACATAGTGCAGAGTGTAGCATCAGCACAACCGACCCCATGTCTTGGTAAGTGCCTGGCCTAACCCCGGCGAGGTAATGACGAGGTAGTGACAAGGCTAGGACCAGACTCTAGATAAACCTGTGTAGTTATATAATATACAGCAGAAAATAAATAGGAATAAACAATTAACATGGGAAGGGTACATGCTACGGGGAAATATCGAATCCAGCAGAAACTTAAGAGAAATATGAGAGAACAATTCAAGATTTACAACAAAACCATAATAACACTATTGCGGCGTACAACCCGATTCATTTGTATCACTATTGCGATGTGCAACCCAATCCAATATAACATTGTTGCGGTGTGCAACCCGATCCAATATAACATTGTTGCGGCATGCAACCCGATCCAATATAACATTGTTGTGGCGTGCAATCCGATCCAATAAAACATTGTTGCGGTATGCAACCCGATCCAATATAACATTGTTGCAGCGTGCAACCTGATCTAATATTTATGTACCTTTAATAACAATCATACCATGAGTCCCGGCAAGGGATCAACAATAAACTACTCTATCCCAGCAAGGGATTCAACAGTAAAAGTAAACATATCCCGGTTAGGGAGAATCAGCTATAACTAATCTTAACTCAACTTCTACTCATCTCAGTTAACACCAATACTCAATCATAAGTAATTTTCACGAAAACAAACTTAATCCTTGCTCAATATTGAGATTCATCAATTAAAGCATCTGTAGTATCATTTAAGAACACAACAACTTGCAATTTAAGACTCACGGTCATACTCGACACCAACGTATAGATACTCGTCACCATACCTATACATCGTACTCAACAAGAAGCAAATAGCAAATAGGACACAACTCTTAATCCCTCAAGCTAAGGTTAGACCATACACTTACCTCGAACTTCCACGACCAACTCAAGCCTCAAACACCGCTTTCCCTTTCGAATTCGGCTCCAAATCAATTGTATCTAGACATAATCGACTTAACAACATCAATAAATGCTAAACAATCCAATTCAAATGCTTAATTATAGCTTTCTAATCATTCTTCCCAAAAAGTCAAAAATTGACCTCAGGCCCGCTTGGTCAAAACATGAGGTTCGGATCAAAACCCGATCACCCATTCACCTACGAGCCCGAATATATAATTAGTTCCAAAATTTAACCCCAAAACGAGGTCTAAATCACAAATATATAAAAAGCCCTAATTCTACCCAAATCCCTAATTTTCTACCCTTAATCACCTTATTAAGCCTAGAAATCTAATGGGTGTTTATGGAAATTGAAGAAAATGAGTCTAAGATTACATATCTATGAATTGGTGTTGAAATCCCCTTTCAAAAATTGCCCAATTTGGAGTTTAGATGAAGAAGTTATGAGTTTTGGTAAAAAACCCGTAATGGCTACTGTTTCTAGACTTTTAAAATAAATGGGCGGATTTGGTCATCGCGTTCACGATGAGTTAGGTCTGACGACCTTCGTGTTCATGGAAGATGACTTGCGTTTGCGGAGAAGTAACTCCTCAAGCCTTCGCGTCCAAGTGGTAGCATTCGCGTAGGTATAATTTTCCCTTCCCCCTGACCAGGCCACAAGCCTTCGCGTTCGCAATACCAGGCTCGTGTTCGTGAAGGGAAGGCCCCCCAATGCTTCGCGTTCACAACCTGGATTACGAGTTCGCGACATGGGTTACGCGTTCGCGTAGAAGGAATTTTCCTTCAGCACAAATAACACATCGCGTTCGTGAGGGTCCTCCCACGAACGCGAAGAAGAAAGTATCAGCAAACCTGAAAGTGGAAAAAAACTTGCAACTTTTGAGTTCCAAAACCTTTCCGAAACACACCTGAAATCACCCGAGCCCTTGGGGCTCCAAACCAAACATACGTACTAACTCAAAAGTATTATACGAACTTATCCATGCGATCGAATCGCAAAAATAACATCATTAACATCGAATTAAACCTCAAAATCAAAGAATTATTTCAAACTTCTTAAAACATCAATTTTTTGCAATTAAGGGTCTGATTCACGTCAAACGAATTCTGTTTCTTACCAAACTTCATAGAATTATCTTAAACCACATATAAGACTTGTACCGGGTGCCAGAACCAAAATACGAGCCCGATACCAACATGATCTAATCAAAATTCATTTCCAAATCCTTTAAACAATTTCAGAAAATAATTTTCTTTAAAAATTTATTTCTCGGGCTTGAGACCTCGGAATTCGATTGCGAGCATACGCCTAAGTCCCATATTTTCCTATGTACCCTCCGAGACAGACAAATAACGGGTCCGGATCAGTTTACCCTAAACGTTAACTAAAGTCAAATTTATTCGTTTTATAGTCAAAATTTATCATTTTTCACAGATTTTCACATTTAGGCTTCCTGGCTACATGCTCGGACTACGCACGCAAATTGAGGTGATGCTAAAGAGGTTTTCAAGGCCCCGAAATGCAAAATTTCATTTAAAAGCCAGTGATGACCTTTTGGGTCATCACAGAAGCCCACAGAGATATTTCGCGAGTATGCTACTTGCTGGAGGTCCGAAGTTGCTAAGGTCAGACCCGCCTTAGAAGAGGAGCAAATGAATAAGTTCTTTGTCCGGGCTTAGGATCCGCAGTATTATGAATGGCTGATAATGATTGAGAATCACAAGTTCTCCAACATTATCAAGTTGGGTGAAAGAGTTGAAGAAGGTATTAAAAGTGGTATGGTTACAAATTTCGAGGCCTTGCAAGCTACAAATAAGGCTTTATAGTCCGATGGTATGTTCAATAAAAGAGATGTAGGGGCCGTGATGGTTGCACAAAGGACCAAGTCTCCCCTCAAATACCAAGCTTACCCAACACCTCCACTCACATACCAACCAACCCCAAATTACCAAGTACCCTCACCCTCGTACCAAGCTCCGCCACCAACGTATCAGTCACCTCCACCTCCTACATACCAACTTACCTCACCCAGATACTCCTAACCCGCTCATGTCTACCAAACTTATAGTGCTCAACCATCCCATTATCAATCACCCCCTGCACGCCAAAATTTCTGTAGACCCCGAGCTAATTTTGATCGCACACCTCCAAGACAATATACTGCTATCGTTGAACCCATCGACCAGCTGTATGAGAAGCTCAAAGTTGATGGTTATGTCACCCCCATCCCTGCTGCAACCCCGAAGAATCCTTCTCAAGGGGTTAACCCAAACAAGTCATGTGCATACCACTCTGGCATGAAAGGGCACACCATCGATAAATGCCGCTCCTTGAAAGATAAGATACAGTCTTTGATTGATAACAAGATCATTGTGGCAAAGGAACCCGCTCCGAATGTCTGCAACAACCCTCTGCCAGACCATAAGGGCGGAGGTATCCACATGATTGAAATAGAAGATGACTGGGATCCTGAGGGATCAATCGGTTTGATCACAGAAGGTGATGACCCAAAGAAACCAACAGTTACTCTCAATCCAATCATATTCTAGATCCAACTATCCGAGGACGCTGAGGTGAATATGTCTATACCTCTTGAGTTTGAAGCAGCGCTACTCGCAAAGACACCGGCACCAATTGAGGTTGAATTCGTGTCTCCGGCAAATGCACCCGCACCATTTGAGGTTGCAGTCTTACCACCCAAAGTACATGTTCCATTCGAAGTAAGGATAGATGCACCGATCCTAGTGGCGATGTCAACCATGTCACCATTCTATACAAATGTTGTACCCCGAGACTATATAGCCAAGGCGAGAAGGAATGGTAAGGTCAGGGTTGAAGAAACTATTGCAGAACAGGGTATGACAAGAATTGGTAGAGTCTATACCCCTAAACATCTAGCTGAATCAAGCAAGTAGACCTCCAGTCGGCCACCCCTCATCGAGACAAGTCCGGACGACCTTTAGAGGAAAATACAAGCCAAGGAATATTCGGTCATCGACCAATTAAACAATATGCCAGCACAAATATCCATTCTCTCTTTGCTGCAAAATTCAAAAGCGCACAAAAATGCTTTGTTGAAGGTGCTGAATGAAGCATACGTACCAAGTAACATCACTAGCGGGGAAGTGGCTAATATGGTAGGACAAGTGCTGGAAAGCCATAAGATCACATTTTATGAGGACGAGCTGCCACTTGAAGGGCTGGGGCACAACAAAGCATTGCACATCACCGTGCAGTGCGAAGATTATTTCATCATCAGAATCCTGATCGATGGAGGTTCCAGTCTTAACATTTGTCCGCTGATAACACTCAAGAAGTTAGGTAAAGGTCTGCATGAGATAAATGATGGAGCAATCAGTGTGAAAGCCTTCGATAATTCTCAGAGGTCCACCATTGGTGAGATTAGTCTCTGCTAGCAGATAGGACCAACCTAGTTCGAGGTCGATTTCCAAGTAATAGATGTACTATCATCTTACAACTTGCTGCTGGGACGACCATGGATTCTGTTGTTGGGGCCGTAGCATCAACTCTGCATCAGCCAGTAAAGTTTGAATGGAATCACTAGGAAGTAATCATTCACAGCGACGGTAGCAACCCTATATACAGTCGCCAGACCATTCCGGCGATCGAGGGAAGAAGGAAGCTAGGTGGAGAAACTTACCACCACATTGAGCGGGTCAATGCCATGGACAAAGACAAATGGTGGGATAGCAAACTTGAGAGTATATTAAGTTGGAGTGGGTATGAACCTGGCAAAGGGCTCGGCAAGAACCTCTAAGGAATCTCTAAACCCATAAAACTCAAGAAACATGGCACTACCTTTGGTTTGGGATATGAATACACCAGGGAAGAATTCAATAACTGGTCGCCACCATAGCGCGGTCCTTACCATCCACTAGATCAGCCAATACCGCATCTAGAGCAGACTTTCCAACAGGCCGACATTATTTATGGGTCAGATGAAGAAGAAGCACTTGCAACAGTGAAGAACTTGTTTCTAGAGGACAGTGATATGGACTATTGCATTATTCTCTAGGAGGAGGGGGAGGAAGGCCCTTCCATACAGGCTGTGAGCAGAGGAGCACATCTCAATAATTGGACCATCAGGACAACCAAAGCCCGACGAGTTTCGGGGTAGCAAGGCTAAAACAAGCATTATTCATTGTTTTATTTACTAAATGATTTTCTTTTCGCATTTTTCAATTCCCGCAATAAGATCTTCGACGTTCAAAATAGTTATTCAATTTATCAAAAGCATTTTTTAATTTTTCTTACGAATTAATATTTATTGCTATCGTTTTCCTTCTTACTTTACCAATTCAGCATTACTATTACTTATCTTGATGAACCAATGACTGTGACGTATAATGAGACAATGTAACAAATGGACATTGATTTAGAGGAAGATGACATACCTGACGAGATTGTCAAAGAAGTTGAGAACTTTGAGAATAGACCTAAGTCCAACCTAGACGAGACTGAAATTGTCAACCTGGAAGATGCAAAAAACATCAAGGAAACGCGAATCAACATTCACCTATCGCTATCAGATAAGAAAGAATACAAAGAATTTCTAAAGGAGTATGAGGACATATTCTCCTTGTCGTATGATGACCTGACTGGTCTGAGTACATCTATTGTGGCTCACAAACTGCCAACCGATCCAATGTGTCCACCGGTAAAGCAAAAGCTCAGAAAGTTCAAGCCTGATATGAGTTTGAAAATCAAGGAAGAAGTCAACAAGCAGAACAAAGCTAAGGTTCTCAAGGTAGTAGAATACCCGACATGGTTGTCCAACATTGTGCCAGTGCAAAAAAAGGATGGGAGGGTCAGAGTTTGTGTCGACTACCAGGATCTCAACCAGGCCAGTCCGAAAGACGACTTCCCTTTGCAAAATATACACATCCTGATTGACAATTGCACCAAGCATGAGTTATAGTCATTCGTAGATTGCTTCGCTGGTTATCATCAGATCTGGATGGATGAGGAAGATACTGAGAAAACTGCTTTCATTACGGCGTGGGGAGTGTACTGTTACAAGATGATGTCATTCGGCCTAAAAAATGCAGGGGCCACCTACATGAGGGCCATGACTACCATCTTCCATGATATGATACACAAGGAGATAGAGGTATATGTGGATGATGTTATTATAAAATCCAAGAAGGCCACTGACCACATAGAAAATCTGAGGAAGCTCTTCAATAGACTGCGGAGGTACAACCTAAAACTGAACCCCGCAAAGTGCACATTTGGGGTTCCTGCTGGGAAAATGCTTGGGTTTATTGTGAGCCGACTAGGAATAGAACTGTATCCATCGAAAGTCAAATCCATTCAAGATCTACCACCGCCAAAGAACAAGAAGGGTGTGATGAGTTTCTTGGGAAGGCTTAACTATATCAGCCGATTCATAGCACAGTTTACAGTTATCTGTGAGCCAATCTTCAGGATGTTGAAGAAGGATGTTGCTTCCAATGGACACGGGTTTATCCTGGTAGCCATCGACTATTTCACCAAATGGGTTGAAGCAGCATCTTACAAAGTAGTGACTAAGAAAGTCGTGGCAGACTTTGTCCGCGACTGCATTGTTTGTCGATTCGGAATCCCAGAATCAATCATTACTAATAATGGCTCCAACCTCAATAGTGACTTGATGAAAGCTATGTGCGAAACTTTCAAGATCAAACACAAGAATTCCACAGTCTATAGACCTCAGATGAATGGAGCTGTAGAAGCCGCTAAGAAGAATATCAAGAGGATATTGAGGAAAATGATAGAGAAGCATAAACAGTGGCACGAGAAATTATCATTTGCTCTTCTAAGGTATCGTACCATAGTCCGCACATCAACCGGGGCAACCCCCTATATGCTGGTTTAAGGTACAGAGGTTGTCATTCCCGCTGAGGTAGAAATTCCTTCCTTAAGGATCATACAAGAAGCTGAGCTCGACGATGCAGAGTGGGTAAAAGGTTGTTATGAGAAACTAGCCCTTATAGATGGAAAGAGAATGAATATAATTTTCCATGGTCAACTCTACCATAACAGAATTTCCAGAGCCTTTAACAAAAGAGTCAAGCCAAGACAGTTCACACCGGGACAACTGGTGTTAAAGAAAAATTGTGCGCATCAAGACGAAGCCAAAGGGAAGTTCTCTCCCAACTGGCAGGGTCCATACATGGTTCACATGGTTTTGACAGGAGGATCCCTCATACTCGTAGAAATGGACCGAGAAGTCTGGCCAAAGCCGATCAATTCAGATGTAGTCAAGTGTTACTATGTGTAATCTTTGTGCTTTCCTTATATGATGTAAATTGAACTATGCCTGACCTGATTCCCATTTAAGAGGGGATACGTAGGCAACCCTATGGGTTCGGTCATAATTCAATAAAAAATTCATTTGTCCCCCACAATTGGAAACTGGGGTAGAATTTTGAGGAGGACCCTCAAAATTCCAAAGTAATTTCAGCCTATCGCTGCACGAGCAACAGTCAGAAACGTCAACCCATCAAACTGGGGCAGAATTTTGAGGAACCTCAAAATTCCACAGCAGGAGGGCTTGCAATGTCCCGAGCTACGTCACAGTCGGCGGTTCATCTAAAATATAATTTTAATTATATATTTATGTCATACTTTTACAAAATCAAGCATGATTATTATTGAAACTTCTTTGTTTAGCAATGCTACCCCAATGATACAGACGGTATCACCAGATCAAAGTCGAACGAGTTAAGCAAAGCCAGCGGGGATACAAACTAATCTTCCCCCTTGCAAAACTCATGATTTTTCTTTTAATGTAGGCACTATGATTGCGAAATCATTAAATATATTGTTCGCCCATAGAACAACATTGTTCAAGAATACGACTCTCTGAACCGTTGCACTTGCCAACATTTACTATCCGCACACACCAGTGATGCCCGATATGTCACAATGCTCTCAATAATCACAACGCTGCAATTTGCTATCAGCTAAGAAAACTATAGTGTCATTTGTCATTTTATTTCTTGCATAAGGCTATTATTCTTCCTTCCGGGACTAAATGCTGTCTCCATCTGCATTCTTGCATAAGGCTACCATTCTGCCTTCCGAGGTTAAGCTCTACCTCCACCTGCATCTGCAATGCATAAGGCTACTATTCTACCTTCCGAGGTTAAGCTCTACCTCCATCTGCATCTGCATTGCATAAGGCTACTATTCTGCCTTCCGAGACTAAACGTTGCCTCCATCTGCATCTGTATTGCATAAGGCTACTATTCTACCTTCCAATCTGCATAAGGCTACCACTCTGCCTTCCGAGGTTAAGCTCTACCTCCATCTGCATTCACATCTTTGCATAAGGCTATCATTCTGCCTTCCGAGGCTAAGCTTTACCTCCAATTTTCTTCGAGACTAAGCGTTATCTCAAGCACTATTTATCTCGTTTTTCTTACGGTCTAAGATCTGCCCTTCAATTCGCAAGACTAAGCTCTGTCTTGTCCGCATCATACTACTGCATCCTTCATGGGCTGAAATATCGCCAACTTATCCAAAGGCGTCATCGTTCGGAGGCACCATCTTCATAGCCCGAGAACACCATGTCATGGCCTGAGGATCTCTTTCAATCTTTTGCATATCCTTATTCAAAGGCGTCATGGTTCGGAGGCACCATCCTCATAGCCCGAGAACATCATTTAATGGCGTGCGAATCCCTTATCATACGCTTCATGTCCCAGGACATCATGGTTTGAGGACGCCATTCCTAACCATCCAAAGACAACATTCATGGTTTAACGGGAATTTGCATCATGTTTAAATTTATGTACAGTACACGCTTCTATTGTTTCTAATGGCAAGTAAACCGACAAGCAACGGCCATCCCCGCAGGAGCGATCCCACTCTAGTTCCTGCAGCCATATCAAACCTAACCATTCCCATAAACCTTTCACTCACTCGGCCCTGGATATTGTGTCCGTTGTTGAAATGTCTTCATCGGCATACTCCGCGGGTGAATCATGAACTACATACGGCCTGATTCCTATGTAACCAGGGATATGTAGGCAGCTCAAAATGCCAAGGTGCGGCCTAACCTCTTCAAACCGTTTCACTCGGTCAAAATTAGCCATTATTTCTTTACCCGGAAACTCTTTCATTCTTCCCGGGTAAAGAGGGGCAGTTGTTGATACCCAATTTTTCCCTATATATTTTTAATATGCAAAATACCTTCAAAATTGAATATATACACATATATAAGCATGTCCAAGGGTTTTATTATTTTTTCCATAATTGTAAAGGTTTAAATTGATTTATTTTCTCCCTTTTTATCAATAAAATACCCAATAATTATTTCCAAAATTATTGTTTTGATAAGTCACCTATTTTATTTCTATATTTATGCCAAAATATGGTTAAGGTAATTTTTATATATTTTTACAATTACATTTAGTATTTTTTAAAGCTAAATTGCACATAATAGCAATATTAGCCCTTTTAAGATTTAATTATGTTTTATATGCATAAAATTGGATCCTGCATTTTTAAATTGTTAATTATGTATTATAAATTATTTTAGCATTCTAAATTATTTTTCTGAAACTACTTGCTTTTTTTTATAAATCAAATAGGGTTTAGTGGCTATTTAAAATATAGCCAGATTGGCTTTCAATTGTAGCCTAAATCAAACCCCAATCCCAGCCCAATTTCGAATTAAAACCCGACCCACACCCTTTTAACCCATACCCAAACCCGGAACCCCACCTACCCTTTCTAATCTTGACCGTTGATCTCCCAGATCAATGGTCCACGTTACTTCTTACCATTTTTAACTTGAACGACCCCCTAACCTAATTCATTCTTACCAAAAAACTGCCCTAGAATCCCCAAATCCTCTCCGTCTCTCTGGTACCTAGTCCTAACCCTAGCTGCCACCACCCAAAACTAGCCCTAATCCCTTCGATCCTCACTCGATCCATGGATTCCTATGGTTGTTCAAGATATATACTTGTCTCCTACGTCTCCTGGCTGCTTGTTTCTGTGATTTCATGGAGGGATCTCGAAGAGATATAGTCCAGATCTTGTTCAAAACCCTCCAAGAGCCTCTCCATGGTCTTTCATGCCATTTTCCAGCCATCCATGGGTGTTCGAGTCAGATCCATGACTTTTCCAGCTAAAACCGGTAACGTTCTAAGGTTCTCTCATCTTCTTTGGGTTCTCTGAAACCCTAAATCTTGAGATTTCCACTTTTCTTTAGATTTGTCTTAGATCTAGGTATATCCATGAGTTTTTAACCGATTTTTTTTTCATCTCTACTATTTTCTGAAAACCCTAGTTTCACTATTGTACGAATCTTCTCAGATCTTTATAGATCTGTAGTTATTCGAGTTTCATTGGGTGTTTTCCTTTTAAAATCTCTTGGTTTGATTAATTGTTTCATCTTCGTTTACTCTTTTTGAAATTAGGGTTCATGTCAGACTTTTCTTCAAAGCTTTTCTAACTTTTCGGTGTTTAAACTAAGTATTCTTCACTATCTTGAATGATTCTCTTATATATGCATGAATTCTGGATGTTTCTGTCTGTTGCACTAATTTTCCTTCACCTGTTCTCCGTTATTTATTTATTTTTCTGTCAACCCAATGTACCAACTGATTCTATTTGGGGTTTGAGCAATCTTCCCTATTAAAAATCAGTATTCTTCGGGATCCTTACGTGATTATTTTCTATTAGGGTTTTGAGAAATCTTTCTTGTTAAAAATCAGTATTCTCTGAGACTTTTTACCGATTCGAATGACTATCCTATTAAAATTAGTATGTGCTGGGATTTTACTTGTTTCCTTATTTGTGACCTTGATTGGTTATGCTTGCCTTAATTAGTTATCAGTAGTTTGGGGATTCTACTGACTCTCTATATGGTATGGTTTTTGATTTATTACCGTAATTGAACCATGTTATGGTTGTTAATTGACTATTCCCCAATTAAAGGTGTCTTTCACGGACTTCTCTATAGAATTTTATTCTGTGATTGGTTGATTGATCCTCAATTGATTGAACTCGGATTCTCTTTACCTTATTAGTTATACTCCTAAAGTGCTATATATACACTCTTGTTTTACCTCTCAACACACGAACACAGTTCAGAACACTCAAACTCTCTCTTCTTTCTCTACTACTTGTGCTACTGCTTGTCTAGTCGGTTGAAAGCCAAGGCTAGACTGTGTAACTCTACTTGCTTTACTTTTCTGCACTTTGCTTCCTTAACTGGTATATCCCAAGTTCAATTCTGAAACTCAACTCTATGTGCTCCATTGTTTGTCGATCCCTATCTCTTTCTGCACTAACTCAATGACTCATGTGTTTAGTTGTCGGTCTGGTTTACTGCTTTATTCGGCATGCTTAAGTTCTGCCCTCTCTTGTTCAAATGTAATCAGCATGTCTACCTGAGTTCTTGTTTATGTCCCTCAACTAGTATGTCTCCTAATGTATTTGATTAACACTAATTCATGACTAATTGTGTGTAATAGACCCCTGCATGATTACTCCCATACCCTTGTCCCTACGTCTTACTACTATTCTAATTTCAAGCATGATTCTACTATCTTTAAGTTTTGAGTAGTAAACAGAAATAGAAGAGGTACCTTGGCATAAAGTGGTTGTTTCTTTGTGTAAATTGTAGCAGCGAGTATCGTTTACCTTACCAAATCTATCTTGCAGATCCATCCACACCTTTTGTGCACTAGTGGCATAAGCTATACCACTAATTAGTGACGGAGCAACAGAGTTCATCAACCACGACAGTACGATAGCATTTCACCTATCCCACTGGTACCAATGCTTATCGTGAAACCTCTCATTTGGCCATCTGTCATCTATAATTCCTAACTTATTACGACCTAGTAAAGCAATCCGCATAGATCTATACCATAAGGAGTAATTATCAGTTCCAGTTAACTGAAAGAGATCAAGGAAATGCCGCTAGTATCACCAGGAGTCAGATATAGAGGATGAGTCACTGCTACTGTAACTCCTTCCTCGAATTCATTATCCGATGATGCATGTGATGTATTCTTAGCAGTGATAGTTGCGTTCTCATCATCAACCGCCATTGTTGAGTTATTCAAAGTTTCAGATCTGGAAAAATTGAGATCACAATTGACTCAAAAATACAGGAAAATAGCAGAATAAAGAACAGAGAAGAGAATTTGGATCGATTTTGATCTTCGATTTGGAGCTCAAAGCTCTGATACTTTGCTAAAATTTATGTAGAGAATGCAATGAGAAACCCTAGTTGAAAGGGAAGAGAGAAGAAGAGCAGAGAAGAAGCAAAATGAATGAAACAGTAACCACTTTCATTCTGCTCTTAAGAGTTGTACTGTAGAGTATATATACACGTGAGTTAACTAACTAACTACTACTTTCATATGATTAACTTCTAACTACTTAACTAATCTAGCTAAGCATAAATAAACTAAACTACCCTTCATGCTTAAGTCACTCCTCTTTCCTTGACAAGACTTACCTATACTCATCTTTTCTTTTTCAAATAACAAAAAATGACGAACAAAAGATATCGTTCATCAAATCTCTTTTGTATGGATCAATTGCTTAGCCTTTATTGATGTCATGGGCTTCACTTCTGGTTTGGGAAAGTGCAACATGATGACATTTAGTACAGCTTTTAGCATCCGTTATTATTTGAGAATGACTCCCATAACTCTTGCTATTGTTGCTTGATAGCACTTAAACCTAATACAATAGGCTTTTTTAATGGTGAAGTAAGTCTATATTTGGTGGGATGAAAATGACATACTACACTTACTAATTAAACTAAAGCATACCTACTTACTTGCATTTAATTGATGCATCGGTTATTTAATCGTCCTTTATTTGTTCTGCTTGGCTCTGCAAAATAATTTCAGCATCATAATAATCTTTGTGATTGGATTTATATAAGAAAAAAGATATCATAATAATATCTTCGTTCAATTCAAATTGAATATGTCTGTTTATTGTCAAGAATATTTGGAAGAATAAAACCAGTGAAATAGACCTAACGCTAGTCAATCATATATACAACTGGTGGTCTATAAAAGTTTAGGCCAATTAAGTGGACCTTTCATGTATTGCGTGCATTTGTATAGATCCCCCTCGTTGTGATTTATATTCCATTCGGAAAAATAAGATATTCTCATATCACCATTCAGTTTGACAAAAAGAGATATCAAACGGTAGGAAAAGAAATCGCATCATTGCTAAATATTTGTGGTGACCGATAGGACGCTTTGGGATTTAGTCTTCATTTTGTGTGCTTCGGGACCTCGAATAGCTCCATTTAGTTTTTTTTCGATTTGCATGCGCAATATGTGTCTTTTCAAAAACGTTTTATGTGAAAAATTGGAGAAAATATAAAATTTTGCCTTAAAACTCATTTGAGTTGACTACGGTCAAGATTTTATGTAAACGGACCCGAATCAGTGTCTTGATGGTCCCGATGGGTCTGTATCGTGATTTGATTTGGAGCCCGAGGGGCTCGGGTGAGTTTCGGATAGGCTACGGAGTGATTTTTGGATTTAGGCAATTGATAGTTTAGGGATGCTGGTGTCTGATGCTTTGTTCTTTGCGATCGTGAAGAGTAACCTGGTCTGGGGTGGGATTTCCTCTATGCGAGAGAGGTTGAGGTCGTGAACGCGAAGCAATGGTAAGATCACGCTTCGCGAACGCGATGAGTAAGGGGGTCTAGGAAGGGAACAGGGGCTTGTTCTACGCGAACGCGAGTCCGGGCTCAGGAATGCAATGGCCAGAGGGGACAGACCATCGCGAACGCGAAGGACACTTGGGCCGCTGCACATCGCGATCACGTCAGGCCCTTCGTGAATGTGAAGAAGGCCTGACGCCCAGTCACTTAAATGTTCCAAACACGGGATTTTCTTCATTTTTTACCATCTTCACATTAGAGCTCGGCCTAGAGGCGATTTTGAAGAAAAAATTTATCCCCATTTCATGGGTTAGTATACTTTAACTCGTTTTCTTCCATTTTCATCAACACCCATTGGTTTCTAACCTTAATCTATGCTCTTTCATGGTATAAAATTAGAAATTTGGGTAGAATCGAGGGATTTTGTAAAATTGAGATTTAGACTTCAAATTAAGGTCGGATTTCAAAACTAATCACATAATTGGGCTCGGGGGTGAATAGATAATTGGGTTTTGGTTTGAATCTCGAGTTTTGACCAAGCGAGCCCTGGGTTGATTTTTTAGGAATAGTGTAATGATATTCGCTTTATCTATTGTAATTGATTTTCTAGCATTATTTGATGATATTAAGTTGATTTTTGGTTAGATTCGATTGGTTTGAAGTTTAATTTTAAAGGAAAGGCTTCGGTTGAGCTTTGATTTGATTGCGGAGCATGGTAAGTGTTGGGTCTAACCTTTACGTGAGGGAATTAGGAACCTTTGAATTATATATTATGTGAATTGTGTGTGTAATGTCGTATATGCGAGGTGACGAGTGTATATACACCGTCAAAATAGTAGTTTCCATGCTTTCCTATATTTCATGAATTATCTTATTTCATGTCTTAGCTGTTACATGCTTTAAATTGCCTTCTATGTCGTAACTTGTTACTTGTCATTAATTATTCTTGTATTGAAATATTCGTTCCTTCTATGACTCCATGATTAATTGCTACATGCCTTAATTATTTTATTTTTACACTTTAACTGATATATATTCGGCTTGTCATGTTGCTTTTGCATTAATTGTAGTATTCCTTGATCTGGTACGATGTTCCTATATTGCTTTGCTTTCATATTCTTTGATCGTAGAGATTCTTGTGAATTGAGATGTTGAATTGATTACAATTTTGAATTTGTTTATTGATTGGGTTGCACACTGCAACGATTGTGATATGGTGGAATAAGAGAGGATTTTGATATTTATACGGTGGGATCGGGTTGCACACTGAAATGAATTTTATATGTGATTATGATATTGATATGGTAGAATAAGGGAGGATTTTGATATTGATACGGTGGGATCGGGTTGCACACCGCAATGAATTTTATATGTGATTCTAATATTGATGTGGTGAAATAAGGGAGAATTGTGTGTATACGGTGGGATCGGGTTGCGCGCCGTAATGGATTGTGTGTTTTGTATTCATTTTTGTTATTTTGTTGATTTCTAGTGTTGTTACACGAAATTGTGAGATCGGTTGTTCTGGGCTCTCTAATTACAAGAATTGAGTTTTTTTCATAAGTTAACAGCTTTACCTTTTCTATTTTTCGTTATTATTATTATTATTATTATTATTATTATTATACTACGTACAGGTTATTGTGAGTGACCTGCCTTAGCCTCGTCACTACTTTGTCGAGGTTAGCCTCAGCAATTACAGAGTACATGGGGTTGGTTGTACTCATACTACCCATTGCACTTCTTATGCAGATTTTGGAGTCGGTCCTAGTGGCGGTCAGTAGATTGCTCGGATCCGGTGCTCGACGGAGACTTGAGGCACAGCTGCACAATGTTCGCAGTCCTGAAGTCCCCTTCTACGTTACTCTAGCAGTTTATATCTTTTCAGACACTTATGCTTTCATTCAAACTATTATTTGTAGTACTTTAGTCGCCTGTGTACTTGTGACACCAGTTCTGGGATTGTATTTGGACATCGTTGTTATGTTAGTTTAAACACTCTATTCCAGTTTATTTTGTTTATTGGTTTTTCATTTAAATTGAATTGTTAAAAATGGCTAATAATTATGTCTAACGTTGGCTTGTCTAACAAGTGAAATGTTAGGCGCTATCACTTTTCCGAGAGTAAAAATTCCGGGTCATGACAAAATTCCTAAGCAGACACTTTCTAAATTGAGGTTTCTAATCAAATAAATCGGCAGTAATGATCAGTTTCATGCAGTTTCTCAAAATCCATTATAGAGACATCCAATAAAATTGGAATGATTTCTAAATATATTTATATTCGTTGAATAATGTTTTAATATGTATATATATATATTTTAAATTGATTAACCAACACAAACTGCTTGGCTATTAAGTACAAAATTTCATGTCCTTATTCATAATTAATTAAACGCACTTTTTGAAAAAATTCACCAAATATAAATTGTTCGTAAAAATACTTTTTAAATTTATTAGCCAAACACAAATTGTTTCTTTTTAAAAAATATTTTTTATCAAACAAATATAAATATATTCACCCTAAAAGTCACCATATATTTGAAATCTATCCTAAAATAAGAAGATATACTAGTACATTAATTAGGAGAATTGTGCTAAATAATAGGTTAAATGAGTAAGATGATTTTCGTATATATAATTTTTATATTAAGGGTATTTTTGCCAAGAAACAAAATTAAAAATATCTTCTACTTCTGTTTTGTGGGATATTTTTTTAAAAAAATTTTCTCAAAAACAACTTTTGGTTCTACTCAAAAGTATTTTTTTTTTCCCTCCTACAAGTTTGGCCAAATACATTAACTTTAAAAAAAATTAAAAAATAATACTTTTAACTTTGGAAAAACTTTGCCAAGAAGGCTATTAGCCGGTGCAACTTTAGCTAGAGCGCTTCTGCATTGATGAACAAGACGGTTTAATAGGTACATGTCTAGTCTAGCCATTTTTATGGCGTTCTTGATCTATGTGATATCTTGGATTGACATAAATTAACTTACATATGCACCTCTTTTTTTTTTTTGCATGACTCTTGCACAATGATCCACAGGGGTTGAGAAATTGTCCATATCAAAAATTTCTCTTTCGTCTTCTAAATGAGGCAATGGATCACAAAATAAATGCTAAATATTCGATTTTCATTCGACAAAAGTATTTTGATGATTGTAATATTGAAATGATTTTCTTATTCTTTACATACATTTACAGGACAATGGCCTAAGAGTAGAGACAAGATGGCCCATCATTTCTTCTTTAAGAGCATGGCCACTTTCAGATGCCCCAGCCTCATGTACAAAAGCCCCTTTTATCTATTTAGCCCAGACAACAAACCAGTCCCCACACCTACTACAAGCCAATATAGCCATCATTTTCTATTTTCACAACGTGGCATCTTTGTTTTCCATTTTGCGACTTTTATACACTTTGCACTATATTATTTGTCACACCTCCTTTTTTTACCACCCGAGTGAGAGATATAAGGGAGTTTTTCCAATTTAAGTGACATTATTCGAAATGAGATTATTTTATTTATCAGAGTCGCCACTTGGAATAGTTTATTTGGTGTCTCAAGTCACCGGTTTATTTTAAAATCCCAAATCGAGGAAAATTCGACTTTATTTTAAAAGTCTGTGAACCAGAAATTCTAAGTAAGGAATTCTGTTAACCCGGGATAAGGTGTTAGGCATTCCCGGGTTCCGTGGTTCTAGCACGATCGCTTAAACTATTAACAACTGGCCTATTATCTGATCACTACATGTTTTAAACCTCTTGTGCATTTTTTAACCTTTTAACCATTTTTAATTAATTGAACCGCTTTTAGGAAGATTCAATATTATTTAAAACACGTCTTAAACCAGGCTACATGAAATCACCCGCGGTTCGCGACATGTTCGATTTAACATTGTTGAGAAATTGAAATTGTGTCACATGAAATGTACACCCGGATTTAGTAATTAAAAATCACAACTACGTCACGGGAACCGTACCCGTAGCTATGATAAATTATTTAAAGAACGCACCTAAAGCAACTATGAAGGTTCAAATTAATAACAACATTTATGAGGGCCATGAAGAGTTTAATTGATGGCACACCTCAATTTTTATAAAGGATTAACTCTTTAATTAATTTGGTGATGGCCATATATTATGAGTTTTAAGCATGGCACACCTCAAATTGTTTTAAGAAAATGGATATATATTTTAAAAGAAATCCAAAGGTACTCTTATTTTTAATCTAATTTAAAACTAGTTATCACAACCACATCACGGGAACCGTACCTGTAGTTGTAATAATTTAATTGCGCGCCTAAAGCACACTACGTATTTAAAGAATTAATTACTTCTAAATTTTGTATTGCTCACAAGAGGGCCATAGGTAATTTTAACGAAAGATGGCACGCCTCCAACCATTTTAAAAGGATTACACTTAATTAAACCTAAAGATATTTACATCTAAACTTAGACTCAAGCCATTGATTAATGTGTAAAGCATTGTAAACAGGCCTAAGTATTCGAGGCAGGAACTGGGCCAATGGCAGGCCCAGTGTATTATTGAACGTTTCCCTTAAAATATGAAATGGACATCATCACCCATTGGGCTCACAACTGAGCCTAGATGCACGTCACGCAATTAAGCCCAAACACAGGCCAAAATAGATTCCCTGCTACAGACATAGTGAGTTAATTACTGTATAATTGATAAAGCAGGAAGAAATTCGAACGTCCTCACTATATTGGAATCTCTGACATGCTGACAAATATATACACATAGTGACAAAAATAGTAAATAAAAGAAATCAGTCTTTACAATCATATGTGACTGACCTGCACACATTCATTCTTCTAATTAAGGATTAAACATTAGTCTTTCAACTTTACCTGACTGACAGTGAATGAATAAATATCAGAATTACACATAAATAATACTCACACACACACAACATACCAGAAATAGACATGAATCTTCGATCAGTTGCACAGAAATTTCACGAGACACTACAGATAAAGCCTTGGCTCTATATATTAAATCTTTGCATTTTTTTCCCAAATAATCACAAAGTAAACAAGTAAGCAGCTGGCTTTTCTCACAAGCATATATATCTTCTCATAAGGTGACATCTAGAGGAATGGCATTTGGCAAAAATGTGTATTGTTCCATAACTACTCCTCCACCTGTATCACCTTCCAGCCTAAAGACTCCAACTCCCCTCACTATTCTAGATCCCGTCTATGAAACAGGAAGAATTTGGGCAATGAATAATAGGGAAGAGAAAAGTCCCCTTTACAGGTGTAATAGGTAATAGTATAATCAAAATTCTAACTTTACTAGTAAACAAATAAGGAAAGGAACTTCCATAAATGAAGAACTATCATATAAGACCAAATTAAAACTGCATTATAAGCTGGGACAGAAATGAAGAAATGTAGCAGAACCATTACACGAGAGCTTTTGACGATGTTATACATGAAGGGGTTCTAAGGGGAGAGATAACTGATAAGGGAACTAAAAGGAAAAGAGAAGAAGTGATTAACCAACCTAAAACCATGCACATCAATAAACACACACATACAAACACACATTCTGTTATATCTCAGTGTCGTTTTAAGCATGAATCTTTAGTCTAAACGAGAAGAGGCTACAGAAAGTAATGAATGAATCAATGATCACTTTAAAAAACTTAAAATTTTAATTTTTAACATACAACAACATCATGCTCAAATATATTTGACTTATGCTACTGAAGCCAAAGACAAACAAAGAGAGGGATTCAAAGCTAGCATAAAAAATTGAGCCAACTGGTCTTACAAAACTGGGCAGAAACTAACAAAAGTAATTTTTTATTTCATGATCCGATGTAGAGCAACAAAGAAGATGAACATACCTATGAGCAGAACAACTGAAAATAACAAACGATATTCTGGAATGGGAGAAGAAATTCAGCGATAGTAACAATAGCTCAACAAATCAGCCAATCAAATCCAAATCGCAATCAAAATTCGGACATAAATCCACAGTGCTAAAACTCCAAACCCCAGCGACAAACCCCAACTTAAACTTCAATCCAAAATCATTCTTGAAAATCAGAGATCGAAGAGAAATGCTGAGATTTGTAACTTTTGATTTCTTTTGAAATGAAGTGAAACTTGAATCGACAATCAAACTCAGACTATACTTTTATATTTATTTTTTCGTTTTTGAAAAGATGTCGATCGGAAAAGAAAAAGCCTGAAGAATTGAAAAAACTTCAAAACCCTAGAAATTTCACTAGTAAATTTTCTGAAGATTTTTCTCTGATTTGTTTCTTACCCAGAACAAGAAAACTCACCTCATATATATAACCCTCAAAGAATCTCGAAGCTTCTGCCAAAAATCCGAAAAATCCCCTCGTTTTTGAATGATTTTTGGGACAAATAGAAGGCATGGATCGATTTACATCTATCCACGGCTCCCATTTATCCAGCAAATTGCTCCATAGTACACAAATCGTGCAAATTCGGGAATATTCTCTGACAGAAATTTTTTGGAATAAAAGTGACGTGGAGAGGAGGGGACCCATTTGAGTGAACTCGCCTGAGTTTCAGGTGAGTTGAGGACCGAGTAGACGAGGAAGATGATGAACGGTAGTGAGTAGCGCCGTTTCTGCATTTGTTAGGTTTAGGGTTTAGATATAGGGGAAATGTTATAAAAGGGCTTATATATGAAAGGGGAAACGGGCGGGTCGGTTTCCTTTTGGGCTGGACCGACGGGTATTTGGGGCTGGGTCATTTGATTTTGAGGGGGAAATATTTGGGCCGAATTGGGGTGTTAAAACAAACCCAAATTCAAATTAAATCCCTTTTCTCTTTTATTCCCTTTCTTTTCTTTTTATCTCTTTTCCCTTTTTTTAATTAAAGAAAAATCCTAAATTAATATAAATTATTCTAAAATGTGGAATTAAACTAGTTACCTAATTACCAAAATTATTAAAATCAACTAACCCTAAATTAAAAGTGAAAATTAATAATCTAAAAATAAAAAGGAAAAAATGTAAAAACGGGCCATTTTTGTGATTTTTATTTTTTAATAAAGAAAATAATTAATTAATTAATCCTAAAAATGTAAAAAAAATAAATCTAAATGTAATGCATGGTATTTTGGCATTTTTCATGATTTTTTTATTGAAATTAAACGTGCACAGAAAATGCAAACAATTAATAAAAATTCTACAAAATTCCTAAAATGGCAAATAATTAAGAAAAAAAATTATTTTCTTGGGATTTTATAGGAGTAGTTCGTATAGGGCAAAAATCACATGCTCACAGTATTACAACATGTAAATAATCGTTATAATATTAATTAGTGGAATTTACAATTTAGGAAATAAGATAGATAGCATACTCCAACATGTTTATCTAACGTACATAAATAGCAGAAAAATTTATGAAGGGTTGTTTTGGTATATGGAATAAGAGATAAGGTAGAAATGCACACGTGATAAATAGTTTTGTACAGCTGTATTCTTTTAGAGGTGTTAGAAGTTAGTTGTAGATATAGGAGCCTATATATATGTGTGTGGGGGTTTATGTATTTTTCTAACATTTTTCAAAAAAAGCGGTTATAAGCGACTTTCCATCTGTTGTCTCTTCTTCTTCAATTTCTTACATAAGATTCTTCCACTCATTAATGGTGGAATTTAACATGGTATCAGAGCTCGAGTAGATCGATCGAAGTTAGGGATTACTGGTTAATTCAAACTCTGAAAACATCAGTAGAAAATTCGAAGCTATTTTCTGAGAAGCAGCCATGGTGAATCTGGACATTGATAATCCCCTTCATCCTCTGTATTTGTAACCTTACGATAATCCTGGCAATGTCATTGTATCGATACAGCTCAAAGGAACTGAAAACTACTCAGTTTGGAGCAAGGCGATGGTGATTGCATTGTGAGCAAAACGCAAGCTAGAGTTCATCGATGGGAGTTGTACAAAAGCTCAATTTACAGCAGATCTGGAAGAGGAGTGGGAACGAGTGAATGCTACTGTACTGACGTGGATCATGAACACAATTTCACTAGATTTGGTGAATGGAATTGTATATGCTAGTGATGCTCATGAGGTTTGGGTAGATTTGCAGGATCGATTTGACAAGGTCAATGGATCGAGGATCTACAACTTTTAATGTGAAATAGCTACCATCTCCCAAGGTACCTCTAGTATCTCAATATATCATTCTAGGTTGAAATCACTTTGGGATGTATATAATTCTATGATACCTGCACTCCCTGTTACAGCTGGTACTAAGGATTTTATCGAACATTTGGAACAACAGAAACTTTTTCAGTTCTTAATGGGCCTAAATGAGTCTTATAATGCAATTAGAAGTCAGATACTACTTCAATCCCCATCACCTTCTATTAGTCGTGCTTATGCAATGGTAATAAATGAAGAGAATCAAAAAAGAGTGTTTGAGACTAATTCACATATTAATGTGACAAATGAAGTAAATGATTCAAAAACCCTTATAAGTTCTAAAGATAATCAGCTAAAGTTTAGGAGGTTCAATAATTTGTATTGTGAGTATTGTCGAAACAAAGGACACACAATGGAAACTTGTTACAAATTGGTTGGATATCCACATAGTTTTAAAGGAAAGAGACAACAACAATATAGGCAAGCTAACATGGTTGTGAGTGATGACAGTTCGGGTAAGAGTGCTACTGTAAGTGAGGATAATGTTGGGATGAACCAAGGGATGATGAACTTCTTTACAAATGAGCAATATAATCAGATCATGAAGAAGATAAACAAGTATAAGTCAGAAGAGCATGCAACAAATATGGCAGGTTGTTAGTTTATATGAGTCCACCAAAGTATATAGTACCTAGTTTTATATGAGATGATGTTGAGAATGTTATAGAGACTGAAAGTAAATAAGACAAGGAATTTTTACGTGGAAAAATCCCACATAAGGGGATCAAAAAACCACGACCTACACTTGTAGTCTTTTAATTTTACTGACTTGCTATCTCCCTATTACAAGCCACTTTGCAATAACCCTATTACAAAGACTTCAACTAACTTGTGAAGCTCTCACCACAAGCCACTTTATAACTCTTCTAGTTACAAAGGCTTTAAACTTATGACTATTCCTAGTCACAACATAAACTCGGAAGTTTACGGAATTTTGGTTTTTTCCTAAGACAACTTCTAAGAAAGCAAACTAGGAAATACAATGAAGAACAAATAACAAGATTACAACTCAACTACGGTTGTACATAAACTCTTTTAGAAACTGATCCTTAGTGGAGTTGTCTTCTTGTTCTTGACACACCAGTGACTTCAATGCCGGATAAACACTGTTATGCTTGAGAGAATATCACCGAATGCACAAAAGATGTTGTGCCTTGCACCAGGTTGTTATATCACAAAAGACATCACAATAGATAGTGATGTCAATTCTTGGTACACGCTTCTTCCCAATGAGAAGTGACTGTTGTATTGTCTGCACAGCCACTTCTGTGCAGTTGCATTCTAGCTGGATAGTCTACCTGTACTTCTGTCAGAGAACACTAACGAACCAGGTCCTTGTTGTGTTTCTCTTCTGTAACAGTTCCGAGATGGTCACCTTCTGCTGCTACATTCGAGCTGTACAGTGACTTGTACTTCTGTCAGAGAACCCTAAGGGACCAGGTCCCTATTGTGTTCCTCTTTATAATGATTGCGGACTGTCACTGACTTGTACTTGTGTCGGAGAACCCTAAGGGACCAGGTCACCAGGTCCCTATTGTGTTCCTCCCTATGGTCGTTCATTCATTTGCTGATTTTCAGACTTGGACCAGGTCAGTTGAAATGTATTCCATGTGGGCCAGGTTTTCTATCTGGTTCTTCACAACAATTTTGTTAGATCATCAAAACATAAGAAGTATAAGGCAAAGACATTGATAACCCATCACAAGTAATGTTGATTCACAGTCATTAGAGACTATAGCTAATTTTTGGATTGTAGATACTGGTGCTACTGATCATATGGCATTAAACAGTGAAATGTTGAAAACTATGACTGGTTTGCCTGACTCCAAGGGAGGTAATGTAAACCTACCAAATGGTAAGACTATGCCTGTCATATGTAAAGGAAGTTACAATCTTACAGATCATGATGAGATACATGATGTATTATGTGTGCCTGATTTTAAGTACAACTTGTTATCTGTGTCAAAATTAACTAAAGAGCTACAATGCTTAGTTAATTTTTTCCCAACATTTTGTGTCTTTAAAGACCTATACACTAGGAGAGTGAAAGGGATTGGTAAGGAGAAAGGTGGCCTCTATATCCTAATTCCAAAAGGATCCAACAAAAATAGAATGGCACAAAGGGTCAGTAGTTGTCTGGCAGAGGGAATGCAAGTAGACTTCACTACTTGGCATAAGAGACTTGGGCATGTGCCAGTTAGAGTCATGAAGCAATTAGATTTCCTAAAGAATAAGAAGTTTTCTGATTGTAAACTCAATAATTGTATTGTATGTCCTTTAGCTAGGCAAACAATGAAGCTATTTCCCTTGAGTAGCAATAGAGCTGAAGATATTTTTCATTTGATTCATGTGGATATTTGGGGTCCATATAAAGTGCCTACGTATAATGAAAACAGATATTTTCTGACTCTTGTTGATGATCATTCTAAGATGATTTGGATTTTTCTAATGAAGTTGAAAAGTGACACTGTTGTGTTAAAATCTTTCCTTAAAATGGTACATACACAGTTTGGCAGGATTGTGAAAGTGTTAAGAAATGATAATGGTGCAAAGTTTTTTAGTCATAAATGCAGGGATTATTTGACAGACAATGGAATTTTGCATCAAAGCAGTTGTCCACATACTCCACAGCAAAATGGAGTAGTGGAGAGAAGACACAGACATGTCTTGGAGGTGGCAAGAGCCTTGAGATTTCAAGGCTCTATTCCTTTGCAGTTCTGGGGAGATTGTGTGTTAGCTGTAGTATATCTAATCAATCTATTGCCTTATTCAATTCTAGCAGGGAAGCCTCTATATGAGATCTTTCACAAGAAACCACCTAACATGGCACACTTAAGCACTATTAGGTGTTTGTGTTTTGCAACAGTAACTGAAAGGGTGGATAAATTCTCTCCTAGAGCTATTACTGCAGTTCATATGGGATATTCAGTGTCTCAAAAGGGGTACAAGTTGTATGACCTGAGGCAAAGAAAGTTCTTTGTCAGTAGAGATGTTACTTTTAAGGAGGACATCTTTCCTTTTCAACTGGGAAAGGATGTTGCACAACAAGCCCCTATGTTCTTAGAGCGGAAGCAAAGAGAAAAAGGTCATTCCCTGCATCAACAACAAACTCATATGCCTGAAGAGGAATATGAGACTGTCAATCAGGACTTTGTGCATGACCATGAATTGATACAACAAGAAAGTGGTCAAGACCTTCTTGGGCAGACACCAGTTGTTGAAGCTGGCCATCATGAGCAGATGCCAATTGCATAGGTCACTAAAGATGTTCAAGTTGCACAACTCAGAAGATCCCATAGAGGTTCCAAACCACCTATTTGGATGAAAGATTATGTTTTCCCACTTAATGGAGCATCTTCGTCCACCTGCATGTATCCAATATCTAATTACCTAAGCTATAGTGTTTTATCAACCACTTATCAATCTTATTTGACAACAACCTCACAGAAAACAGAACCTGCATCATACACAGAAGCCATGAAGGACCCAAGGTGGGTTGAAGCAATAAAGGCAGAAGTGGATGCTTTGGTTATGAAAAATACTTGGAAGATAGTGGATATTCCTAAAGGTAAAGTACTATTGGATACAGATGGGTATACAAGGTCAAATACAGATCTAATGGAGAATTTGAGTGATTTAAAGTAAGGCTTGTTGCCAAGGGGTACAACCAACAAGAAGGGATAGACTATCAGGAGACTTTTTCTCCAGTAGTTAAGATGATTACAATGAGAGTTGTTATCGCACTGGCTGCTATACGTTAATGTCCATTCTTTCAAATGGATTTCTACAATGCTTTTCTTCAAGGCGACCTTGAAGAAGAAGTTTACATGCAGTTACCACCTGGTTTTAGCAACCAAGGGGGGAATTCTAAGGGCTGCAGATTGCTCAAATCCCTTTATGGCCTTAAGCAAGCTTCAAGACAATGGAACTTGAAGCTCACAGAATCTCTCTTACAAGCATGTTTCACTTAGAGCAAACATGATCATTCTCTGTTCATCAAGGAAGAAAATGGACAGCAGGTCATCATACTAGTATATGTTGATGACCTTCTTACCACTGAGAGTGACATCACAATGATTCAAGAAGCAAAACATAAACTGCACAAGGCTTTCAAGATCAAGGACTTGGGAAATTTGAAATATTTTCTAAGCATTGAGGTATGTAGGTCTGGAAAGGAAATTCTTTTATGTCAGAGAAAATATGTTTTAGAACTTATAGCAAAACTAGGATTATCTGGTGCTAAACCTGCCATTACACTAATGGAGCAGAATAAAAGGCTTACAACTGTTGAATATGATGAATATTGCCATTTGGATGATGATCCAACACTGACATATGTGAGGGGCTATCAGAGATTGATTGGGAAGCTCTTATATCTAACCTTAACAAGACTTGACATTGCTTATAGTGTGCGAACTTTGAGTCAATTCATGCAAGCTCCCAAGCAATCTCACTTGGAAGCAGCATACATAGTAGTGAAGTATATGAAGAATGAGCCTGGCCTGGGGATTTTTATGAACTCAGTTAGGAACATGACTCTTAATGCGTATTGTGATGTAGATTGGGCAAGCTGTCGTAACTCAAGAAAGTCAGTCACTGGATATCTTGTGAAGTTTGATGGATCATTGATTTCTTGGAAATCTAAGAAGCAGACCACAGTGGCAAGAAGTTTAGCAAAATCTGAGTATAGAAGCATGGCCTTGACTGTTTCTGAACTGATTTGGCTGGTAAGAATGTTCAAAGAGTTGGGAATAGAGATTTCAACTCCAATTCAGCTCCACACGGATAGTAAAGCAGCTATGCAAATAGCCAATAATCCAGTTTTTCATGAAAGGACCAAGCAAATAGAGATAGATTGCCATCTCGTAAGGGAAAAGGTGCAACAAGGGCTAATATGTCCTACATATGTGCCAACAGAAGAACAAGAAGATGATTTAATCACTAAGGGACTGAGGACTGCTCAACATTATCATTTGATGTCCAAGCTAGGCATTTTAAACATTTTTACCACACCTAGCTTGAAGGGGGTGTAGAAATACACACGTGATTAATAGTTTTGTACAATTGTATTAGTTTTGTTAGAGGTGTTAGAAGTTAGTTGTAGAGATAGGAGCTATATATATATATATATATATATATATATATATATAGGCTCCGGGAAGGGGTTTATGTATTTTTCTAGCATTTTTCAGAAAAGCGATTATAACCGACTTTCCCTCTACTGTCTCTTCTTCTTCGATTTCTTATGTGAGCTTCTTCCACTCATTAATGGTGGAATTTAACAGATAATACTCTCAAGATTAGATGCGGAAATATTTTATCCCCCATTTGATTGAATTTTTGAATTCGAAATTAGCAATTTTGAAATTAATTAATTTTACAATGGGATATTATTCTATCCCACATTGAGAGTGAAAGAAATAATTTTGGGATTAATTAATCCATGGATAAATACTAAAACGATAAATATACCCTTATCTAAAGCTCTTCCCCTAAATTTATGGATGAATATTAAAATGATAAAGTTAAGTTCTTTTCATTATATACATATTTGTATAACTAATACCACAATGATGCTTCAGTTTAACACTTCCATCATCTCGAACGAGTAATTATCTAACATTAAAGTGATTTAGTGGGCGTTTTAAGGGTGTCTAACGGGCCGGGTCAGCCCGTTTTCGGACCGGCCCAGACCGGTTTAAACCGGAACCGGCCCTGACCGGTACAAGGGGGCCAGGTGGGGCTGGGTTATAGGAGTAGGGCGGTTTGTTCCGTTCACATTTGAACCATTGGTTAACCGGACCGGTCAAACCCGGTCAACGAACAACACTGTTCATCCGGTTAACCGGCCCGACCCAGACCGGTTTAACGGTAATAATTTTTTTTAAGCTTGGGCCTCAGATTCTGACCGTTGGCAATGGTCCATTTCACAATATGGTCGTTGCCTAATGGCTGAAATTGATATTTAGCCCAATTTTGGGTTTTTATTTTTTAAATTAACCCCCTTTGAAAAACTATAAATACACTCCCCCTCTTCCTCATTTCTTCACTCATCTCTCAATTCTCAATTCAAGTTAAATCATGCCTCGTACTTCTAGAGTGCGCTCATATGTTTGAGAACACTTTGAGGTGGTAGAAGAAAATGAAGATGTTTAGAAAGTAAAGTGCAAGCATTGTGGTCAACTCTTAAATCTTCGTTCAAAGTCTAGCACAGGCAGTTTAAGAAGGCATATAAAGAATTGTCTTGAGCGTCCTCCGAAAATTTGTATTTAAGTTGATTTGAGACAATTTGTGTTATTTTAAAATCATTAGACGTATTTATGCTTACTGTTTTAGTTTGTTAGATTAATTTGAAGTATTATTATGCATGAAAATTTAGTTTTACTATTTTTTTTGTTAATTTACTTGTTAAATGCAAACTTCAATTTTGTAATTTTGAAATAAATGTAGCACTTGCAATTTATAAGTGCAATTTTTTTTCATCTTCATTGTATTCTTTATATTTTTACGTTATATTAATATAACTTACAATAGTTATACAAAAATACAAAATACAAAAAAAAAAATAATAACAATAACCCGGTCCGGCCCGGCCCCATGAACCCATAACCCTTATAGTTCAATTTTTACCTGGATGAACCCGCACCCATTAAATCCGATATGCCCCAACCCGTAATCGACCCAGACCATAACCCGTACGAGTACTAAATTCCCCTACCCAGCCCGGCCCGGCCCACCGGTTAAACACCTATAGGGCGTTTGGACATAAGAATTGTGAAATTTCGAGAAAAATATTTAAGTAAATATTGTATCTGAACATTAAAATTATGTTTGGACATAAATACAATTTGGAGCTATTATTGAATTTATGTGAATGATTTTGAAGTGAAAATTTGAAAATAACTTATTAGAGCTTTTCAAATTTTTTCTGAAATTAAACTTCAAGTAGAAATTGAAATTTTCATGGCCAAACACTGATTTCGATAAAATAAAAAAAAATCGAAAGGTCAAATACATAGACAACCCCTCTAATTTGGCATCATTTTTTATTTTTGGCACTTCATCTCAGCCATGTTCCATTTTGGCACTCCAACCCTATTTCTTATGTGTCATGATTTGAACGCAAAAACTTTTATCTGATATAAAAATGCAGCGCGTATTTATACTTGATTCTAATGCGTAACAATCATCCAATTAGATTTAGACACCTGTTTTTTTCCTTGTCAACTGGTTTAACCCAAATACTGAGTTTTATAAATTATTTACCCAGATCGATATAAAAAGAAGAAATTACATCATATATCACTTGGGTCATACAGCCAATTCGAAAATAGCCCATATTTGAAGCACTTACCTAGCTTAGCCTAGATTGTATATGTTATGAAATTTAGTTTTCACCTGGTAGCCCACAATTTAAAACAACAGTTTTAATATTTTTAATTTCAATTTCTCTGTTTCTCTTCCTCACGCTTTCTCAGAGCCGACGATAATCGACCTCCATTGTTGGGTTCAAGTACTTTTTCGAGCTTTCAATCTTATTTTCAGGTAATTTTCGTTTCATTTTATGCTTTTACCACAGTTTTGGTTTTGAATTTTGTTTTTTTTTTAGTTTTTTTTTTGCTTTTCTGATTATGCCTATTTTCTTACAATGTTGTTGTGTTTTTCGTTTGATTGTGTGTTCCTTCTATCTCAGTTCTAGGCTTAAACTTGATGTTTTCAGTTTGCATGCTTTGTTATTTCGAATTTTAGGGTAGAATTTTTTATTTTTTGAGTTTTGTTACAATTTGGAAAAATTGGCCTCTGCTTTGTGTTCATGGCCTTTATTTTTGGTTCACTTTTGATTTTTGTTACATTTTGATTTTTGTGTTTTCCTTCAGTTGTCTTCACTTTTGTTAAAGCTTTGTTTGTTTGGTTTATTGTAGACAATGCGTTCAAAATTCCTGCTTCTAAAAGCAAAATGAAGGTTGCTGGAAAAGGCGTTAAGTTCGATTATGCGAAACGATTGAGGGACTTGCCCTCAAGCCCTGATTCTGAAGCTAATGTAAATGTCCAGGCGCCAGATGATAATGATTTTGAGTCTCATGCTCCTCCTAAAAACTCGCAACAAGAGAGCAGTAGAATGACTCGTTCGCAAACGAGGAATTCTCCCACTCCAGTTAAATCATCGAGGGACTTGCCCTCAACCCCTGCTTCTGAAGCGAATATGCATGTCCAGGCTCCCGATGATGATGATTTTGAGTCTCCTGCTCCTACAAAAAAGTTGCAACAAGAGAGCAGTCGAATGACTTGTTCGCAAACAAGTAATACTCCTACTCTGGTTAACATCGTTAGAATAAGGAGTAAGAAATGTGGGAGACCTGAAAAATCAAAAGAAAAGCTGAAAGTTGATTTGGTTAATGAAGATGATGTAGGCCCCAATGTTAAACCAAAAAGGAGAAAGATCAAGGACGGTGGTGAGAGTGGTCTTGATTGCATATCGAAAGAACAAAGGTTTGTTATTCGCTGCAAATTGAATGAGAGTAAAGCTAAGTTGAAGGTATTCCCTGTGTTGCTATTAAATTATACATGCTTATACAATTTTATACAAAGTTATACAGGTGTTTATACATCTTTATACAAGTACTACTACACTGATTTATACATTTTTATAAAACTTTTTAGTATAGTTTTTGTTCCTGATCTATTTCTTGTTATTTTTCCATATGCAAGGTTGGGGACTTCTATATACAACCAGTTGATCATTTCCACAACAGGATTAGTTCCCATACTGAAACTGATATTGTGAGCATTTTGAAACAATGTTTGACTGACACGCAGCTTCAAATGTTCCGTGCTAGTTGTTTTGGATACTTCTTGGACCTCCCTTAATTTAAAATTCAAAATCAACTTATTCATTGTATATTATTGAGGGAAGTCATCCCAGGACGGGAAAGGGAGTTGTGGGTGAAAATTAATGGTTGTTTGCTGCATTTTGGCATTGGAGAGTTTGTTGTTATCACTGGTTTGAAGTGTGTAGAAGACGACACCACTTTCTATGACAAACCAGATGTTAATAGGTTGCTAAAAGAGTACTTTCCAGGAGATGGAAAAAAGGCTATAACGAGGGGGCAGCTTCTTGATCGCTTCAAGAAAAAGGACTGGAAGTCGGACGAAGATGCGTTCAAGATGGCCTTGATGGTGTTTGTCCATCATTTCATATTCTCAGATGCCAATAATCATGGTATCAACAAAGATGATTTTGATATCATTGAAAGTGGTCAATATCAGACGTATGTTTGGGTAAAAAGTCATTTGAAGATATTTTAAGGACAATGAGGGACAGACAATATGACTATTTGACAATGTATAGGCTTGGAGGTTTGCCACTTGCATTACAAATATGGTTTTTTAAGTGTTGCTCTATGGTTGACAAGCATTTAGCTATTCGCGTTGGCACAAATGTGGCATGCATTCTTAATTGGAAAGTGAGTGAAACTCCAACATATACAGATTTAACTGGTGGGGTGATCATGTGTAGTATCAACAAGGTAAACATTTTGTACCATAATACTTCTTCATATATGATTTCAGTTTTTCTGTATGTATATTTATGAATATGTCACAATTTCCTTTTTCTTCTATTGTAATCCAGTTTTTCTTCTTGTAGTTGAACTATAGGAACATTTCCCCTACTTGTAAAGAGATGTCAACTCTGAACATCGACATGCTTTTTGAAGTTAATGCCGATGATGTTGCATTAGGGGAGGTGCTTGTGGTGCCTGCCTTTCACACTAAAGATTTTGTCGTTGCATCTCCACCTTGTCCTCAGAATATGGAGCAACAATCTAAACGACCTTATCCTCAGAATGTGGAACAACAGTCTAAACGACCTTTTCCTCAGAATATGGATCGACAGCCTAACCCGAGTTATGATCCTTTGGTGCGCATTGATCTGTTGAATGTTGAAGTTGAGAAGTGTTGTTGGAAAGGTACTGGACCTTTAGCTTTTCTGTAGTTTATCAATACTTTTTGTATATACATGGTTTTTTGGTTATAAACATAGTTGTTGATTTGCTTTTGTTTTTTTGTAGTTGACTGATACAGTGACGACACTCATCAATTATGTAGTTTCTTCCTTTGAAAAAGTGTTCAGTTTTCTGAATATGAAGGAAAACAAGTAAACGAGGGAGGATGTTACTAATTCTAAGGTAATTATTTACTGATAAAACCAAATCACTCAACAGTTATGCATTCTCTGAATCATCACTCAACATGCCTTCTCTTTCTATTGTTTTTATTAGATTCCTCAGCGCATGTCTGATGACAATACATCTGGTCTTGGCGAATTTGATGGCTATCAATATGATGTTGTTGCTGACTTTGTCAATCAAGTGAATCAAGATAACGTGCTAGCTGATGAGGGAGTTACTAATGGTGTTGATCATGGTATTTGTTCTGCATTTTATCTTTTTTTGTCTGAATTTTCTTTTCTTCATTTTTAAAGTTTTTTATTATTTGTTTTCTCCGTCTAAGGGGCAACAGGTGATGTTAAGGGTGGCATATTTTGGGATGACATTGGCGATGAAGATTTAGCTGCGCTACAGATGTCCCAAATTGTGCTTCACAAACAATCCATCATAGACGTAGAAGATGATTACATTTCTCCGGAACAGTCAGTTCGACAGAAAATACCAGGAAAATATGCCAAATCTCCATATTTGCCAGTTTTTGATTTGGGAGCATCAGGATCGGCGCACAAGCTTATTTTTGATATCAAGCATCCTTTCACGATCGAAATTGATGATTTTGATCCATTGTTGCCATTGGCTAAAGAGTTTTGCGCGTTTGTTGATTATGGGATGGATACGAGGCGAAGGTATCTTCACTTTCTTTAATCTTTCATGTTCTGATTTTATACTTGTCAATAAATGTAGTTCTGATTGCTTTTTATTTTTTGTGATTTGAAGTGCCAAAAATATATACCCCGATGAAGTAAATAAGCTTGCAGAAGCTTTTACTTTTGGCTCGTGTCATGTGACCACGAAGGATTGGTTTCACTCACTTGCATATTGTGGTCGACCTTTGATTGACACGGTATTTAGTCAATTTCTGTTCTAATGCCTTTTTTTATTTGTTGCATATCTTTATTGTTTGAGACCCCCATAGTGTATACATAGCTTTGTATAATCACAGTATAATATTGTATAAGATTGTATAACCTTGTATAAATATGTATATCTCTGTATAATAGTGTATAAATTTCTATACTTAAAAAATCTGGTAGTGATAGTTGTTCTGTTTTATTTCTTGTCTCAGCACTTGGATGTCCTCTTTTATTATTTGACGAAGAGGGGAAAATATGGGCCGAGTATTGCCATGCGGTTTACTACAACAGACTTTGCCTTTGGTAACAAAATTAACTCCCTGTATAAATATTTCAAAGTAAATAAAGATCCTTCAGTGATTCCTGAAGGGCATGAGATAGAAGAGTACATTAGAGGATATTATTGTGATGCAAATGTACCGTGGCACACTGTTAACCATGTCTTATTCCCTATCTATGTGAAGCGCGGAAGAGCAAAATTGGGTCATTGGGTTTTGGGGTTATTTACGTTCATAGATAGGTGCTTCCACATCTATGACTCTAACCGTGGAGTTATTAATGATAGACTTGCTTGGGATGCTGCATTACCTTATGCAATTCTAATACCTTACTTCTTGAAGAGTTCTGATTTTTATGTCGAGAAGAAGGGCATTGATTGAAACAATGGTGCATATACCGATAAATCCCATTCTGATGCTTTGCAGATTAATCTGGTTAATAATGTGCCCCACCAGATCAAATGGTAGGTTAATCTCAATTGTTTTACTATTTTACTATTAGTGTACCTATTTGAATCTGATTTGTTTCTTTTTAATTACAGTGATTGTGGTGCTTTTGTTGCTGGCATTGCTGAGTATTTCATCCTTGGTAAGGAAATTCGAAAAGATAATTTTGACATTAAGACACTTCGCACTAGGCAGGGATCTCTGTTGTGGGATTATGGAAGGAAAAAATAGCAGTCCGGTGCAATTAGTGGTGATGAAATCACAGGGAGACTTTTCAGGAAGAGGAAGAGGGGACGACCGAGAAAGTAGTTCTGTTTTTTCCATTTTACTGTAGTTTTTCTATGTATCATGAGTTGTTGCATAGTTTTGTCTAAGTACTATTCTGCTACTTGTGAGATAACCTTACAAGATATAATAGATGTTTTTATTTTTGTGTAATTTGTGGTAGTCATTACACGTTGTGGTTGTGAATGAATTACATTTTAATGAATATTTTCATAAGAGAATGTGCCTTGGCCTAAAGCAACCTCAAAAGCTAGCTATAATTATTCAAGATCATATAAGGAGACCAAATCTCCCATTTTCCAGTTACCAGCGATGGACAATTCAACATACGGCATGACAGACTTACAAATACACACGCACTTGATGAGGAATAGCAAAAATTATCTGCACCTATGGAATAATTTCAGGAAATTTTGAATTTTTTTGGCTTTAAATAATGGACAAATCTGATGTTTCCAGTTCAAAAGCTTAACGAATAGTGAATCTGCCCCTTCACCCTTCAATACTTAATTTCTTGTGAAACTTAACTACTCAACATTTATAACTCTATTGTTTGTGAAACTTTACTACTCAACATGACAACAACTGTAATAGGAAGTGTTATGTTTCCAACTATTTATTTTTGTCGATTTCTACATGTTTTTCTATTGTGACCACCTTGTCCACACACAGAACATGAAAATGCCCTCTTAGACTCTTTTTCTGAAGCAGGTCTGAGTCTTTCCTTTCTTGGCCTTCCTGCATTTCTTCTCCCTTTAGGTGGTAGGACCACATCTTCCATCACCTCTATTGGGATTACCCATAAACGCTCATCTGGCATCGGATTCACAGGAAATTGATAAGTTCTAAGGAGTTTATCCTTCTTGTAGTAAAAAGAGCAATACTATCCAAGTTTCAGCTGCTGGTTCTTCAAAACCGCCCAAGCATGCAGACATGGAAGTTCATCCATTTGAAATTTTCCGCAACTGCATGTTCCCTCTTCAAGGCACACTATGTTTCGCCTTACCCCTTCAAACACAGTATATAACTGCTCCATAGCAGGGCTCACCTGCAAAAGTTTTTTTTTAAAAAAAAAAGTTAAAGAACATTATACATTAATATACAGAGTTATACATACTTATACAAGCAGTAAAATGCAAGTCAGCAGTGCCAAACATCATTATATTTGATTGATTTTACCGTCATTTGCTCCGATGCAATCAGATTTTCCCGAAGGAGTTTGTCATACTTTTCACCAAGCTCTGTAGATGTCTCCATTGCACTTTTTCTGTTTTTGTTGTTCCACTGTTGTAGCAAATTTGTCATGTACTCCAGCAATCGCATTATTGGTAACTCTCTAGCATCCTTGTTAGTTGCATTAATTGACTCTGCAATATTGGAAGTCATTACCATCGACCTTTTCACTTTGGAATATGCCCTAGACCACCTTTTGTAGCCAACTTCGAACAAGTAAGGCTGCACCCTCGGATCAATTTTGCACATCTCTATCATATGGTACTCAAACTTCTCTATCGCGTAAGCTCTAGCCAAAGCAAAGAAGATATCCTTCAATTGTTTGTGATGTTTCTTGAATGTGCGCTTTACATTCTGCCACAAGTGAAACATGCAAATACAATGTGGTACTTCTGGGTACACAGCTTTTGTGGCATTGAAGATGCTTTCATTTCTATCTGAAACTATACACATCCCTTCCCTAACTCCAAAAGTACCCTTTATCTGGACAAAGAAACATTCCCAAGATTTGTTATTCTCTGAATCTACAATTGCATATGCAAGTGGAAGAATTTTTCCTGTTTATATAAAATAGATATTAGGATTCAGACAATTATACAAATCTTATACACAGTTATACACAATTATACAACTTTATATCAACTGCAAATTTTATAAAAACAACAGCTGTGAAATCCTATACACTTTTATACATGAAACTACAATATTATACAAACTGCAGAAACAAGGTAGATGCAGTCAACTCACCAGTTCCATCCTGTGTGCAAGCAGTCAAGATGGTACCCTTATATGCTGCTTTAAGGAAACTTCCGTCAACAACCATTATCGGTCTGCAATACTCCCAGCCCTTGATAGATGCATATAGCGAAACATATGCATAAATAAAGCATCCATCTTCTGATTTGTGCAACTTTGTAACCGTTCCTGGATTTGTTTGCTCCAACATATAAAAATACTTCGGCAACTCTTTATATGAATCACTCGGACTCCCTATTATCATTGCCATTGCTATCTCTTTAGCTCTCCATGCTTTCATGTAGCTCACTTCAATCCCGTGTTGCTTTTGTATGTTCTCTATTATATCATTTGCGGTGTAAACCTTTTGTGGATTAACATACTTATCCTTGACTATACTAGCAATTACACCCGAAGTAGTTTGACGTTGTGTTAAGTATCTTTCACCGTAGCCGCATGTGTGATTATTATTGTAACTTCTCAGTTTGAATATGTTTGCGTTGAAAACGGCAGAAGACTTGAAACTTCAAGCACAATTGTCATCCACACATATAAGGTGATACCTAGGATTAAAGATCATTCAACTTCTAAATACACTTGTATACAAAAACATAACTACATATATACTAATTTTAATACCTATACACAAATATATACTAATTTATACATATATATAACAGAATATACAATTAATGACATACCTTGTTGCACTAGATCTCTTCACCTTGAATTGGAACCTCTCGCGTACAGCCAAGTTCTTCATCACATTCATAACTGTCTCTTTATCTTTATAAACTTGATCCTCCTTAACAAATTCGTTCAACATATTATCTATTATACCCGTGTTTTCACTAAGTTTCGTGTTTTCAATCAATTCGATATCAGGCATAATCTCAGTGCTATCAATTGTGGATACATCTATAAAATTGGAACTTGTAACAACCAAACAACTGGAACTTGTAGCAACCAAACAACTGGAACTTGTAGCAACCAAACGATTATCATAAATCTCTTTCACTGTCACAAACAAGGGATATTCGGTGAAATTCAAGCTTTTCTTCTTTAATTCGATATACACTTTTACACCTGTATCATTGTATATCAGAATCGGTTGCAAACCATCATTTGGGAGAAAGTTAATCTCTATTGTGTTTAACTCACTATCGATCCTAATCTGTTCCGAAATAGCTGCAACTAAATTGTTGTAGCTGAATGTCGACTCGATTATTACACAATCGCTGACGAAATTGATAAACTTGTTTTCTTCCCATTTACCACTATAAAGAACGTAAATTGGAAAAAGCTCCATCGAACAAAAAATTGAAATCAAAATTGTAGCAAAAATGAGAATTGCGCTGATTTGTAGCAAAAAAATTGAAGAAATTCGAGATGAAAAAGAAATTCTAGGGTGTTTGGAGCTGCATTGATCGCAAGATCTCGTTTTTGTAGTATTTGGGGAAGAAGATTGGAAAGAATCAGAGAAAATCCATCTGAAACAAAGAAAATCCCGCTTCTTACTCCCCAAAAACGGAAATAACGCCCCTTTTTCGGATATGTGCCTCTAATTTTTGGGCTATTCAATTGTAAATTGAAATATGGGTTGTTTTAATATGAAATTTTCCCATATAAAAATCCCTTATTTTCTCTCACTCCCAAAGTCCTCTGTCCTAATCCCACTCCCCAAGTGGCTAACCTTAGGAGATGAAACCATAGATTATTGAAGGATTCTTCATGATATAAGGACGAGAATCATATTTTCATAAATTAATTCTTTCATATTTCTATGTACAGTTGATAGTTAAGGCTGTTTTTGGGAGTAACCATTGTTCAGTTCTTGTACTGATAGTCAGAGACGGAGCCAGATTTTGAAGCTTATAGGTTCGAGATTCTAGTTCTTTTAAATTATTGGGGTTAAAATTAATAATTTGTACATATTTTATGAATTTCACAAGAAAAATACAGAATCTGTACAAAAAGCTATTGGGTTCGGTCGAACCCGTAAACGGAGAGCCAGCTCCGCCGCTGCTCATACTGTCCATTTAGCCATGCATTAAGGTTTTTTATTTTTGTTTTTCTAGTGTTTTGAGAATTGGTGACATGGGTTCACTTGAAAAATTCAAGGTTCGTATGAAGATCTGGGTTTGGCTTAGGGATATTACTAAATGAAGAAACGAAAAAAAGAATAAAGAAAGAAACTACAAAAAAGCCAGACTTTGAAGTTATCATGGAGATGAAGAGCGAAATAGAAAGAAAATAAGGATTATTTTGAAGAAGAGATGGAAGAAATAATGGGAAAGGAGCGTGGGCATTTAAATGGAGATTAATTGTAATTTTATGGCTTTTTATTATCGTTAAAATAAAGTCTCATGCGCCTATCAAGTGAGGTAACTCAATCAATGTGACCAATCATGTGTTAAAATGACACAAAAAAGATGGGTTAAAGTAACAAAATGGACATAATTGAGATGGAGTGCCAAAATAAAAATTGTTGCCCACTGCCCAGTTAAAAGGGCTATCTATGTATTTGGCCAAATCGAAAAGAAGTAAAAGAAAAATTTATGGCTAAACTGTCCTTATTCTCAATTTCAACTTTGAAAAAAAAAAGGAGAAAAGAACTAATACTCCCTCAGTTTCAATTTATGTGAATTTATTTGACTGAGTACAGAGTTTAAGAAAAGAGAGAATTTTTTTGAACTTGTGGTGTAAAATGAGACACACATATTTTGTGAGTTGCTCTGATAGTAAGCAACCTCCATTTCCAACCAAGAGGTTGTGAGTTCGAGTCTCCCCAAGAGTAAGGTGAGAAGTTCTCGGAGGAAATAATGCCGAGAGTCTATTTGGAAATAGTCTCTCTATCCCAGGGTATGGGTAAGGTCTGCGTGCACACTACCCTCCCCAGACCCTACTAAGTGGAATTATATTGAGTTATTGTTATTGTATAAATCATTACATAAAGGTAAATTATTTCAAAATAAGGAAATGAGTCATTCTTTTTTATACAGACAAAAAAGGAAAGAGGGATTATATCGGAACTTGGAGAAAGCTAAGCGAAAAAAGCAAATCTCCTATACTGTCGAAATCCAGGAGGTTATCATAACTTCTCATGATACAAATGGTTCAAAAATATTTCAAAAATAAAGGCATTTGTCTTTTTCACTTTCACTTTTCATCATTTTAAATTTTAAAACAATGAGAAATGGCGGTGGAGGAACTATCATTTGAAATGAAAAAGTTTCTGTGATCTATCAATCAATGATATGAAAAAAGATTATAACCTTTTAAGTTAAAAATTGAGACTGATGGAATAGTAGAGATCAATTCTTTATTCATCTAGACATCTTTTATTACCTTTCCCCATTTACCTTTTCCCAATCTATTCGAAATTTTTACTTTTCACTTTTTCCTCCTATATTTTCTATATGCTTTTGAGAATAGCATTGGCCTCTAATATGCTCTATGTAAAGTGTGAAGATTCATTAGAGATGCCCGATGAACACTTCTGTCACTTCGCAATCTTCAACAGTCCAAGAGAATAGTAGAGACTTGGGATAATACTAAAGAATATAACTTAACCTAGCTCTAGCTTAATACTCGATATTTTTGATGAAGATTATCTTAGTTTGATTTGACACAAATTTTAATAAAGAAGGGAAGCCTTTTAAGATATGTGGTCTTAAATAAGCCATAACAGTTGTGTGACTATGAAACATTTGAAACTTGTCATAACATTTATATGGCTATAAATGTTTCTTATTAGGAAAATATTGAGAAATATCAACTTTTTTTAAACAGATTAATAAAAAAATAGTGCAAATCTTTTTGAAATCGTGGGAATTCCAATTACCTAAAAGCAATAATTTTCTAAAAAGTCGAACAAAAAAAACTAAAAATATATGAGCCCTAGAAATATGCTACATTATTCTTACCCCCTCCCCATGAGCTCCACAGTCCGCACTTTATTCTCTAGGCGACTCGTTGCAATCTTAGAGTTGGAGGTCTAACTGGTCTTGTCGAAATACTCTACATTAGAGAGTGTATATATTAAATGTTTAACAACCAAATCATAGAAAATTTACTACAAGTTCTTGAGACCATGCATCCCTTGATCCACTTTGAAAATAAAATATTTAAATGAATTTTGTACATCATAAATTTAATTCAACCAATCAACTACACATCCAGTCCATAAAAAATGTGAGACTTATATTTTTCAGTAGTTGATCCAATTGCTTGGTAAAAGAATAAATTTGATTCCAAAAAAGAAATCCAAAATCTTGAACATGTCAGTACAAATTAGTGTATAATGGTACCAAATGGTTGTGGGCATAGATCGAAAGAGTTATAAGTACAAAGATCCAAAGTGAGTTATTAGAAATTTTTTATTTTGTGTCTCATACAATTGACACTAATTGTAAGGCAGTTTTTTTGTCTCATAATTTTGTGGACCCAAATTTTTATAGACCCAAAAATATAAGATTGATGTTCATAAATTTATGAGACAAAAATGAGTCTTATACAACTAATGTCAGTTGTACGAGACACAAAATAAAACTTCTCCAATTATTAATAATTAGTGTAGTACCAAACTAGAGAGCATTTTGGACAGACAGTTCAGGCTTCTAAGTAGATATTGTTGCAGATCTCTACAAGGACTGCGCTGTTCTCTGAAAATATATACATCACTTCTAAACACAATCTCAAACAATACACATAATTTTGCGCCAACTCAACGCAACCTTAATTTATTGTCGGGCAATACTAACCAAAGACTTTAATGCAGAGAAAACAAAAAAGGTAATATTTTCCAAAAAGGCCCTATACCTTTCTCTTTTTGTTATCAAATATTGTCGGCATCCATTTATTGAATTCCAACTTCAAACTTCAAAGAAATAGAGCAAATTTTGGGCATCATTTATGAAATACCAGATGATCAGCACAAAGTTTCATAATTTTAAAAGGTACTATGCGATACAACGTCTTTCTTCATTTTCTTTTTGTTTCTGTTGTTTTTAAATAGCCATTTGATTTAATTGCTACTATTTACTCCCTCCGGTCCTAAATAAGTGATTTTTTGGATGTTTTCACATAGATTAAGAAATTTACCTTTTAGTATTAATTAACAATAGAATTGACCATATTAACCTTTACTATCTTACATAAATACTCCTAACACATATTCCAACACTAGTTACTCCAAGGAGAATATAGGAAAAAAAATAATTAATTCATTCTTAAAATTTGGAAAAATCACTTATTTTGGACCACAAGAAAAATGCCAAAAAATCACTTATTTTGGATCGGAGGGAGTAATATCATAATCACTTTTAATTGAGCCATACAAGGCAAAAATAAGGTCTGTGTATACTCAACCTTCCTAGACCCCACTTATAAAATCACAGTTAATTGAGAATGCAATAAAGCTGCATGCTGATATTTTCCTACTACCCCATATGTTACAGTTGAAACCTTGTTGATTAACAGTTCACATATTTAAGCCCCACAAAAGTAGTTAAGCTGATCCAATCATTAACCTTAATGCTACTAATCTTTTCTCCCCCAACCAGTCCCCTCAATTATGGGGGAGGAAGCTATAATCCTTTTCTTGGTACTACTAACAAGATATTTAAGACTGGGACTCTCAAGTATAACTTCAATAAATGCTCTTCAATCTATACTGGGGGTCTACTACTAGTATATTTTTCTGTTAAAATTCGCTCTTTCTTTTCCGAAAAGATAGACTAGGTCCTAGACCATTAAGAAATCATGCAGTTCCCTATTCTAATAAATTGGTGATGAAATCATTGACTAGTAGTTAACAATTGAATCATCCTTCTGGATTCTGAGATTGACTCGGCACAGATTTCAATTTAATGTTAATTCTAATTAATTCTAAGCGGATGTTAGATTTTGAGCTTATACATTCTATATTCTAGAAAATGCAACTTAGTGGATTCCGAATGCATAATTTATCCATATCAAATTAAATTTTTAACACAAATATAAATTGTATTGACACCAAAATGGAAGGAAATCATCAAAGAATCAACTCAGAAATTAGAAGGAAATAATAAATAATGAGAAGATTACATAATATATATATAAATATAAACCGGCTAACTGTGTAACTTGCCCAACAATAATTCATGGTCTACGCCCGGAAGATCATCAAGATCTGCTACTCTAACATAATATTAGACAAAATAAAGTTTCTTTCTCTTTCTCTCTTCCCTAAACTGCGGGGGCAGGGAGACGCAAGTAACATTTAAAAGAAGAACGTCAATTACATATGCTAATATAAGTTTAAAGATTCCTTGCGTGTAGGGTTGGCTCAACCCTTTTTTTTTTTTTTTTGGATTTGGTATTTATTAGGCTTAATAATAAAGAAAATAAAAATAAAAAGACTATAGTTGACCAAGAGATGATACCGCGAGTCCGTGCGTGCTGTAGCCCAAGAGGAGACGTATATATATTTAATATTTAAGAAACTAAGAAGAAAACAAAAGTCTACATCCTAATTCATCATATTTAATTTTAAAACTTCAAAGAGTCATCTGAATCTCACACAAAATTTTAATATAGCAGAATGCGGCGCCTAACGATCCCCCAAATCTCGCCGCCAATCGCTCCTTTTAATCTATATGCAGTATATCTTACGTGAACTTCACATAATTGAACTCATAGTATTATAAATGATAAGACAATAAAGTTATAATTATTAGATGAAAAACCTGTAAAAAATACAAACAGATGACTCCACATGTATATTATTTTAGAGTAGTAGAATTCTAAGAATTATAATCTTTTAAGATTTTTAGTCCCTTAACAGAAAGTTTGGCATGTTACAAAAATTCATTTAATTAAATAAAAATAATAATTAAAGGGGACTCAATAATAAAAGAAAACTGTTTCGAAACTGTAGAATAGTCTATGTGGGAACATTGAGAATAGGAAAAATTGCAGTTTGATAGTTCAACAACATTAATCTTTTAAAGATCATTGAGTGATCATTTTGTAATCACTTTTCACTTTTCTCCCGTTTTAGAAAAATAAAATTATAATTTTTGTAAGTTCAACGAGATTATTTGTACCTATTGAAGCAAAGTGATCGATTTCAATCAGAAACACATAATTTCTTCTCACATGGAAATAATTGGAGAAGTAGTCATTATACCCATAAAGAAAAGAAGAAGAAAGCTAAATGTAAAGCAAGTTATTAATACAAATTTCTTTTTATACTAACAAGCCATCAAAAATAGTATATATCTATAGAAAGTATACAAAAAAAAAAAGTAAATTTGTACTTTAGAAAATAAGGGAGATTACCATATAGTTGATTATTCATATCTTGGTCCGAATGCATGTATATGAAACAGAGTTCAGAGAATAGAAGGTACGAGGAACAACAGGGAAGACTCCTAGAATTTGATATATGCCATTGGTTTCACTGTTGATGCACATTCCCATTACAGTAGTCAAACTCAAGCTCCAATGTAAAAACCAACAATGGATATATAGTAAAAGAGGAATGAATCCACAGTAATAAAGAAACACAAAATGCAAAGTAACAGCATTTTACTATTCCAAGAAACCAATCTTGACAAGAAAACAAGGAAAATTAACCAATAAGTCCGCCATCATTCTAATCAACATATTTGTATCCCTCTCCATCCCACTTTCTCCCTAATCTCTAACTAATCTATAAGTATATGATTAGTCATATAATCAAGTACTTCAACAAAAATACAAAAAAAAAAGGAATCAAGCCGAAGATTATTATCTACATAGGTCATGAAATTAAACTAAATTTTGCTTCTTTTTCCTTGTTTTCTGAAGATCATGATTAAGAAAAGATATGGTAAAGAAACAGTAATCAATAAACTATTTCTTCTCTTCACTTCATTGTTGTTATGATCAAATAATGATCGCCATGATTATACTAATTTCTCTTTTCTAGTGTGAAGAATTAATCCATGATTCCACCATACCTTCACCTCTGCTTCCTACTGTTTCCTGCACTTTATCTCCATGAATAATATTGTTCTGGTTCCTAGTTGTTGCAGCTTGTTCTGGAGAAATAAGATTAGGAAGCCCACTCGAATTATGTCCAAGATTGTGGCTGCTCAGTCCATAATCTTCCAAAACAACACTACCCATTTTGAGCTGCGAGTCATTTGATGATGGTATTTGGAATTGCTCTAGGTCTTTGGAGCCAAGAATGGTGGAACTCTCAAGTGGGTATTTTTGAGATGACTGAAGAAGTGATGTGAGAATTGAGTTGTGTTGAATATTTGTAAAAAGATTACAATTTTGTGGAATATTGTTAGCAGCACTAGTAGTTGAAGCAGAAGCAATATTGTTAGCCAAACAACTCAACAATGAAGAAGATTGTGATGATGAAGGAGAAAGGAAGGGTGTAGAGCCTGGTTGTTGTGGTTGAATTTTTTGAGGAAAAGGCCTTCGTAGATAATTAGGTGGTTGTGAAATGTTAAGAGGAGGTCTTAAGGAGGAATTAGGTGTAGCACCAAATATATCAAATCTGGTTCTAGGATGAAAATATGATGAAGAAGTAAAGGGTGGTGCAGGAATCCCAGTAAATTCTTGAACCATAGCTCTGAAATTAGTTGTGTCTGTTGTCAACACAGTAGTTGGTGCTCTTCTTGAAGCTCTTGATCTTTTCTTTGGATTACGTACTGCCAGTTGTGTAATTGGTTGATCTACTCGTGGCACAGCCGCCGCCGGTTCAGTAGTAGTTGTAGTAGTAGTAATAGTCACGCTACCACCACCACCATGTTCAGCCGCGGCAGAAGGGAAACTAGAAGCACCGTGAAAGGATAAGGAATTAGAAGATGATGTTTCTAATAACGACATGTGGCTGTTGTTGATCTGATGAGGAGAATTATTGTGGTCAGATCTTAGGGTTTTGGACCAATCTGTATCAAGATTGAAAAGTGAAGCTGGGTAGTTCAATGACGGTGTTAATGGTGGTTGGCGTGAGATGGGGTTGAAATAATTGGCAAAAGGGTCAAACATGGAGGTATTTTGTGTGTGAAAATTAGCAGAAGAAAAAGAATCAGCAGCAGCACGTGAGTCGTACTCTTCATCACCACCACCACTTGATGACTGTAGACTTGCACTGTTGTTTCCAGAATCCATTTGCTTAAAAGAGGATAACAGCTCAGAGAACAAAAGGAATAAAGAAAGAAGAAGAAGAAACAACTAAGGACAGAGATATGGAGAGAGAGAGAATTTTTTGTTGGTTTTAGTGCACAAAAGATTTTGTTACTTACTGCAAAAACCCCATTAAAGAAGAAGACAATCAGATGTGTATTTTCAGAAAAGTACCCTCCAATATGACTTCAAACCTCTGATATAACATGATGATCTGCTCAAAAGAAGAAGAAGATGATGATGATGCTAGTAGTACAACTACTCCTTTTTCCCATGCTCTTTTTTAATTTGCCTCTGTGCCAGAACAAGTACTGTTATAAACGACACAAGAGATGAGATCGATAAATCTCCGTTGTTTTTTGCCTTCTATGGGTACTGCGTGCTACAACTAGGGTTTTCAGCAGAGAGAAAGAAAGAAAGCAAAGAAAAAAAAAGGAGAGAAAGAAAGGGAGAAATGAAGAAGAAGGTTTAAACCAATATTTATCTCTCTGTAAAAGAAAGAGCAAGAAGAAGAAGAAAAAAGAGAGGCGGCTTTAGAGTAGATATCTCAAAATTTTCCACTCAAAGGATATTACAGAGTGGGGTATGCCATGACAGGCGCTCTTCTTGAAAGGGACTGGTGTGTGTGTGAGAGAGAATAGAGAGTTTTCTTTTCTATGGTTTTATATTTACAGTGTGAAAGGTTGCCTATTGTTTTTGACAAGAATTAAAATCAGCCAAAATAAAGTTACTACGAAAAAGTCTAACGGGAGTAATTGATCAAGTTAAATGGATTTAATTTTCTTAAAAAATATTGGGTCGTTTTTCTTTTACATGAAATGAAATAATGAGGTAAGCATGAAGCCAAATTAGAGGAGATGATGGTTGGTGAAAGAAAGGACATGAACGAAACAGAGAGCCACTAATAATTAAGACTATATCACCTTTCATACAAGCTTACAAAATGTATTTATCCACCAAAACATTTATCATGAAATTGACAAGTCAAAATACTCCTACTTTTATTTTATTCTTATTTATTTATTTAATTGAAATTTACCCCCAAAAAAAGAAAATAATTACCAACCCCTCTATGAACACTTGTTTTCTTTGTATAAAATAAAATGGTGTGTATTTGAGTGTTGGTTTACATAATGCTGCAGTAAATTAAACGTGGATAGGCTTCTCATTAGCTCATGGATATAAAAGCTATGGAGAAACTACTATAGCTGAAAGTTTTTTTTTTTTTTTTGAGGGGAGGGGGGGCGGGGGTCTTAAAATAATAGAAATTTCACTTTAACAATCTTGAATTTAATATTTTTGAAAGCTAAAAAATTTGAAAAATTCACCCAAAATTAATCAAAATTGCATCTTTGACTAAGTTTGAAAAATCAGAGCAAGTTTCAGAAAAAGGAAAAGTGGCTAGGGATATTATTATGAACCTACAGAGAATCTCTAATGCATGTCCTTTCTTTCCACTGAATTGTAGGTAAAATCATCATTCTTTCTTTCACTACTCTATTCTAGTGACCAGAAGAAAACTTTAGATATAACCAAAGTTTTTTTTTTTAATGGATGGATAGATCAGTTCAACAACACTACACGTTCGCTGCAACAAGCGGAAATTTTGCTGTCATTAATTATTT